>NC_090436.1:778467504-779067504 GCF_031143425.1 Pleurodeles waltl
AATATTTGAAATTCAATTGAAAAACCAAATGTTACAGGGATGTTGTACTTAGGTTCACATTTCACTCGTACAGAAATATAGAACTTCATCAGTTATAGTTACCTGAGCTGACTATAACGTGCGCCCCTGTAATGCACTGCTTATGACCTCACATATTGCATACCTCGTGACATGGTCAGTTACATCACTGATGGCATCTAAAATGACCTCACTGATGACGACATCCACAGAACCACTCACACTAACTCATGCCCTCATACAAACTGTTATAAGTCCACACACAAACAGCTACTCAAATACTTCTTCACAGACCCATGAAACTACTGACAGTCACTGACACAGCCACTCACTCATCCATACAGTACTAATTCAGCTACTCACACACCCACTAACAGACCCACACAGCCACTCCCTCACACCGACAACTACGCACATACCCACACACTCAGCCACACAGTCACTGACATAGCCACCAACTCAGCGATAGTCACTTCCAACTATTTACTTACCCATACAACCACTGACACACCCACCCACTCACCTGTACATGCACCCACTCCCCCATGTGGTCACTCACACACCCCTTCACTCACCAAAACTGCTACTCACACTTCCACTCACTCTCCCATACAGTGACTGACACAGCCCCTCACTTATGCATACAGCCACTCATACACAAACTCACCCATACAGTCACTAACTCACCATCTCACTCACGGATACAGTCACCTCCACACCCAGTCACTCATACAACCACTTAATCACCTGTACAGCTACTCACACACCCACTGACTTAACCAATGCAGCCACTCACACAGCCAATTGCTCACCCATACAGCTAGCTAAACATCGATTCACTCTAACATGCAGCAAATGACTCAACTGCTCACTCACCCCCTAAGACACACTTAAACATCCATGCACCCACTAACACTCATTTGATGATGTTATCAGTGATGTCATTTGAGATTTAATCAGTGATTTCACTGACCATGTCATGAGTGATGTAATGTGAGATCATAAGCTGTGCATTGCGGGAGCACAAGTTATAGTTGGTTCAGGTAACTATAACTGCTGAATTTCTTTTGTACGAGTAAATTCAGAACATAACTAACGTCTCTGTAACCTTTTTTTTTTTTCATTTTTTTTCAGTAAATCTATAAGGTTTTATTAATTCCATTTCCTAACTATAACGCCCCTGTAACCTTTGGTTTTTTTTAAAGTGAATTTCTAAAGGTTTTTTTATTTTTTTTTATACAAAATGGCAAAAAGGACATCATTTACATAAACACTCATACCCACTCATTCACACATATAAACTCTTGTGTATCCACAGACATACATCTACTCACATACTTATTCACAGAAACATAAAACTAGTGACATACACACACACATTCACTCAACCACTCAGTCACCCATTCTGTACTAACTGACGTATGCATAAACTCATACAGCTAGTTACACACCCACTCATATACCTATATGTATGTTTGATGGTATGTCTAACTGTAGATACACTTGCTTTGCAAAAGTCCGCCATCTAGTGTTGGGCTTGGAGTTTTACAAGTTGTTTTTCTTCAAAGAAGGTTTTCGAGTCACGAGATCGAGTGACTCCTCCTCTCGTTGATAGTGCGCATGGTCATTAAGTCCTTTGCTAGATTGTTTTCTTTCTGCCGTCTGTTTCAGACGTGTTTCCTCTCGCTCCGGTAGATCTTGGTTCGGTACTATCTGAACTTCTCTCTTCTTTTCTATAAATGTCGTTGTAGTTCTTGATCGTGTTTTCTAACTTACGTTTGATCTGATTGTAATTGTTGGGGTCAATTAAATGCCCTTTTCGTGTGACCGCGCCCTTCTTGGGCCTACTTCGACTCTTGGTTGTCGAACAATGGCAGGCTGATGGAACGGACTCTGTTTTGCTTTTGCCCTCTGTGTCACGCCAAGTTTCCATTCACCCATCAGCACTCAGTGCGCAATCTGTCTTTCTCCAGAACACAGAGAAGAAAGCTGTGAAGCGTGTCTATCCTTCTATTCGAAGAAGACTCTTAGGGATCAAAGAGCAAGTGAGTTGGAGATGGCATCCAAGTCGTTGGGACAAAACCCCGACATGTTTGGAGAGAAAACGCTCAAGAAGAGATGGCTTATCAACTGCAGTTTCCATTGTAAAATCTGATTCGGATTGAGATTTCGATGGCAACAGCCAATCCATTCCAGCGGTGCAGTATGGGAGTAAATCAGCCCCTTCCCATCCACAAAAGACAACCAAAAAAGATTTTACCACTGGTCCTGGGTTCCCCACTGCTTGCAAGCAATGGTCTGGCCCAAAAAATAGTCGGCTGAACAACCCTCTGGTTTGGCACCGAAACTGAAGGCCAAAGCCTATTTGGCGCTGACGAAATAGCATGCCATACCTGTTTCGGGACTTCCACCTCAGAGCCGGAAAAACTGCCATCGATTTCGGAACTGACATTTTCGGCCCGACTAGAACATTTGGTTTCCAAACTTTCTGAGCTGAAACCTGTGGGTCGAAAATATGCCCCAGCTACTAAGGAGTCTTCTGCAATACGGCCCATATTGGACGTATTGGATGCTAAACAGCAAAAGAAAAAACTGGAAGGATTATTGCTTCTCCTACAACTAAGAAAAAATTGACTTTCCAAGAGACTGTAGAAGCTGGGCCTCCACCCGCTAAAATATTTAAGCAAAATTAGAAACCAAAGGTTCTACAACAGCCTTCACCACCACATTCTCCTTTACTTCCTGATTCTCCACCACCACCACCTTCACCTACACAATTTTCTCCACAATCCCCTATCAACACATGGGTATGATTTAGATGATACTCATCAGGATATAGATCCATGGGACTTATGATTCAGATCCCATACCCTCTAATGATCCTGATTTATACCCTGCAAGACCATCTCCACCTGAAGATACCACTGCATACAATCAGGTGATAGCTAGGGCAGCTGTGTATCACAAGGTGCAATTACATACAGACATCATTGAGGATGACTTATTTGATACACTAAATTCTACTCATAAGGAGTATCGATGTCTTCCTATGCTCCCAGGCATGCTTAAACATGCATAGGACATTTTCAAAGAGCCAGTGAAATCTAGAATTATCACGCCAAAGTATAAACCTGCACCTTCAGATCCACTTTTTATTAGTGCCCTATTGCCACCTGAGACTATAGTCCGTGCGGCAAGGAAAAGGGCAAATAACCAATCCACAGGGGATGCTCCTCTCCCAGACGAGGAAAGTCGTAAATTTGACACAGCTGGAAAAAGAGTAGCAACTCAAGCTGCTAATCACTGGAGGATTGTAAATTCTCAGGCACTGTTAGCAATCTATGACAGAGCTCATTGGGAAGAGTTGGAGGATTTGTTGCAGTACCTTACACCAGAAAAGGGCACAGCAGATAGTAAGAGAGGGCAGGATATCTCTAATAATAAAATTAGATCTGCAATAGATGCAGCAGTTTCAGCAGCTAGAGGTATCGATACCATTGTAATTATTAGATGGCACGCATGGTTAAGAACTTCAGGGTTTAAACCAGGAATCCAACAGGCAGTGTTAAATATGCCCTTTGATAAACACTTACTTGGCCCAGAAGTCAACACCACCATAGAAAAGCTGAAAAAAGACTGATACAGCTAAAGCTATGGGTGCCCTTTACACTACCCCTATTCAGGGAACGTTTTGCAGGTCCCAGTTTAGAGTTGGCTTTAAACTATAAACCTCAGAGCCATCCACATCCCAACAGAAACCAGGGCCGCATTTTTACCAGAGGGGCTCCTTCATAGACTCTTACCAGGAAATAACTATGGAGGGAAAGGTAAATCAACCACCCCAAGAGGTTCATCCACCTCAACCAAACAGTGACTTTTTACACATCCCCACACAGCATACATCTCCTGTGGGAGGAAGACTGGAAAATGTTTACCCACACTGGCACAACATTACTACAGATCAATGGGTTCTATCAATTATCCAACATGGTTACTGCCTAGAACTTATCTCTACTCCCCTAAACATTCCCCCTCGCTCGCACAGACTTTCTGGAACATCTACATTTATTAAAATAAGAGGTACAATCACTTCTACTTAAAGGTGCCATAGAGATGGTACCTATATCCCAACAAGGGTCAGGAGTATATTCCCTATACTTCCCCATACCAAAGAAAGATGGTGCTCACAGATCAATCTTGGATCTCAGACCCCTCAATTAGTACGTTCTGTCAGAGCATTTTCACATGGTCACTCTACAAGACATCAGTCCCCTGCTACAGAAACAAGACTACATGACAGCATTAGATTTAGAAGATACTTATTTCCACATTCCCATACATCCAGCACATCACACATTTCTAAGATTTGTGATAGCAGGCAAGAACTACTGGTTCAGAGTACTACCCTTTGGAGTAACAGCACCAAGGGCATTCACCAAATGCCTCGCAGTAGTCTAAGCATACCTCAGAAGGTAACATGTACATGTCTTTCCCTATCTAGATGACTGGCTCATAAAAGCCAGCGCAAACCAAACATGTCAACAGCACACACAGTACACCGTGGACATCCTACACAACCTAGGATTCACAATCAATTTCCAAAAATCTCTTCTGCAGCCGGCACAAATACAACCATATCTGGGAGCAACTTAGGACACTCAATCAGCATTAGCATACCCAAACCCACTAGGAATTCAAGCTTTCCACAATCTCATATCTCAACTACAATACAACCAGACTAACACAGTGAAGCTGATCTTGAAACTCTCTTGGGAATGATGGAATCATGCATAGCAATAGTACCCAATGCACATCTAAACATGAGACCGCTACAGCAGTCTCTCTCAACAATGGTCTCAAGCCCAGGGTCAACATCAGGATGTAGTGTTGTTGGACCGCCAAACTTATCACTCTTTGCAATGGTCCTACCAACTTATTAAGAGGGCGGCCATTTCAGGACCCTGTGCCATAAATCATAATCACAACCGATGCATTATTGATAGGTTGGGGAGCCCATCTCAACAACCTTACCTTACAAGGGGAATGGGACTCAATTCAACAAACTTATCACATAAGCCATTTGGAATTGCTAGCAGTGTTCCTAGCACTCATAGCTTATCAACCACAGATCACACACAAAACAGTGTTAATAAGGACAGACAACTTGACCACAATGTATTATCTGCAAAAACAGGGAGGGACATACTCATCTCAGTTGTCCCTTCTAGCACAGACAATGTGGAAATGGTCAATTCACAATCCCATTCAACTACTAGCAGAGTATATCACAATGATAAACAACCAACTTGCCGACCTCTTAAGCATGACGCAGCAACAAATACACGAATGGGAGATTCACCGACAAGTGATTCAACAACCCTTCCAAATGTGGGGAACCCTAGACATAGACCTCTTCGCCACAAACGAAAACGCGAAATGCCCAAACTTGGCATCCAGGTACCCACACCCTCAATCCAAGGGCAATGCTCTATGGATCAATTGGTCAGGGATATTTGTTTACGCTTTTCCCACTCCCCACTAATTCCATTTCTGGTCAGCAAGATCTGTCACACCTTCCTCGCTATGATACTCGTAGCTCCCACATGGGCACGTCAACACTGGTACACAACACTGTTGGATCTGTCTGTAGTACCACATCATAAGCTTCCAAACTGACCAGACCTATTGTTTCAGAATTAAGGTCAAATCGGGCATCCCAATCCTAGTATGCTCAACCTGGTGATTTGGCTCCTGAGGTCATAGAATTTGGATATCTACAGCTTCCAACAGAATGTTTGGATATTCTAAAGGAGGCACGCAAACCTACAACTAGACTGTTATGCAGCTAAATGGAAACGTTTTGTATATTACTGTCAGCCCAAAACATTAATATCTTGTTCTGATGCTTTAAGTGGATTGTCTATTATTTGCTTCATTTGTAAAAAGCAAATCTTGCATACTCCTCTATTAAAATCCATTTTACAGCAATAGCTGCTTACCTCCCAAATAGACAGCATACTTCTTTGTTTAGGATTCCTGTTATTAAAGCTTTTATGGAAGGCCTTAAAGAATAATTCCATCTAGAGCTCCACCAGCTGCTGCCTGGAATCTTAACATCAAGCTCACAAGGCTTATGAGTCCACCATTTGAACCCATCAATTTCTTTCATGGAAGGTTGGTTTCCTAGTAGCAATTACTTCCTTAAGAAGAGTTAGTGAAATTCAGACATTCACTTTAGGTGTTAAATAATTTTTATTAAGTTTATTGTATTATACGACAGCTCCACCTACAACCACTGGCCGGTGGAGGTAAATCTAACAGTGGGACTAGAGAACCTGAAAAATAAGTCAAACATAGCTGCATCTCTAGTAATTTATTACTGGATAATCAGTTCATCACTGTCCCTTAAGGCAAACCCATTACGTTTCTATGTAGTGGATCTTGTTAGTCAAGTGTGTGCCTGAGCCAGTCAGGCGTAGGACTCGTAAGTAACACAGGTATGTCAGTTCCCTAAATTCATCAGCGAGGTAGGAGACACAGGGGTCCTATGTTTTATCAAAAGTGAGTAGGAAGCCAGTAGTCACCGGTGTCGGTCCTACTCCACATTCATGTCTGGGAGAGATTCTACCACTTCCAGTGTTCGAACAATGCACATTTAGTTTTGCAGCCTGAATGGGTGGCCCCAGGGGTCTTCGTGAAGAGCTCATTCAAGTTGCCCTCCTTCTTACTTTGCCTTTGCGACGCCATATCTCTTTTGTGTGGGATAAACCACCTACCACCGGCCTGCGCAGCTCCCACCAGGCACCCCCCACCACAGGTTTCCCACTTTCACTTTACAGTCTCACTCAAGGACTTCACTCCTTCCCTGTACATCCCGTCCCAGGGCTGTGGGCCATAGTCGAGGGGGTGGGGGGAAGAACCCGCTGGTCTGAACTGTCCAATGCTGGAGGCATCGATGTCCGCTCCCGAGAGTCTGTGAAGGCACTATTACTGTGCGGCTCTACTGGCGTCCAGGCGCTCTGCAAGAGGGCCAACTTGTCTTTCTGTCAGCTCCCTCTCAGGTGGGGTCTCCCGTGGTCCTATATCTGTTGCTTGGTTGCCCACTGGAGTTCGCCTCCCCTCTCAGGAGCTCGGCCCGAATCCTCCCGGGTAGGGCCCGTGCTCACCTGATGCAGGGTGTCGCGCCGTTCCGTGTATACCGCTATGCAGGTCTTCAATTGTCTCACGCTCCAACCTCGGTTAGCACTCTCCTCGACATTACTCGCCGTCGCCCCGTGCCACTAAAACCCTGGCGTGGGCTCAGCAGGTCCCGATGCTTCTGTGCTCAAGCCCCTGTGCAGTCACCACGTTACTCTGCGACCCATGCAGGCGCCATCCTTCTAGGGGCCACTGATCACTAGCTTGTTATGCAGCGTTCCTCCTGTTAACTGCCCCACCACTGGTGCCTCTCTGTGGCCCTACAAGGCCCAGGTCATGTCCTCCAGGTTGCACAGTCTGCCGCTCCTCTTCTCTGTGAGCGGTCAGGCCCCCCTGGAGTTCCAGGGCCGCTGCACAGACCAATCGCTGATAGTCCTCCCTCCTATCCCTTGCCACTGGGGGAGGGGAACACGGCAATCTTCCGCGCGCGTCCTCCAGGGCACCGTCACCCTCACTGCGGCCGGCCCATCCACTCCGCTATCCCACGTCCACTATCTTGGTTGGGGCCGCTTTCTCAGGTTTGCTGCGCTGCTGCTCCTGCGGCTATCCGGAAGATGCCCCTCAGCTCCCGGACGTCACTCTGTCAGAGCACCGAATGTTCTAAGCCGCTCCCAGCTTGAATATGACCACGGAGCTCCGCAATGGTGCTCCTGCCTCGCCACCATCTTGGTCCCGCCCCCTCCCGGAAGAACTTTTCTTCCAAATTCACAAAAATGAAACAGTACTTAGGACAAACCCAAAATTTCCATCTAAAGTAGTTTCACCACTTCACATCAATCAGTCAGTGGAATTTCCAGTCTTCTTTCCACAGCCAGATTCATTTGCTGAAATAGCTCCTCACACCCTTGATGTTAGGGGCTCTCATGTATTATGCAGACAGAACAGAACATTTCAGGAAATCTAAACAACTTTTTGTGGCTTTTCAACAACCTCATAAGGGTTATACCATCTGTAAGGAAATGCCTCATTGGCATGGTTACCCCCTGACTTTTTGCCTTTGCGGATGCTAAGTTATGATTTGATAGTGTGCTGGGACCCTGCTAACCAGGCCCCAGCACCAGTGTTCTTTCCCTGAACTGTACCTTTGTCTCCACAATTGGCACAGCCCTGGCACTCAGGTAAGTCCCTTGTAACTGGTATCTCTGGTACCAAGGGCCCTGATGCCAGGGAAGGTCTCTAAGGGCTGCAGCATGTCTTATGCCACCCTGGGGACGCCTCACTCCGCACATGCACACTGCCTCACAGCTTGTGTGTGCTGGTAGGGAGAAAATGACTAAGTTGACATGGCACTCCCCTCAGAGTGCCATGCCCACCTCACACTGCCTATGGCATAGGTAAGTCCCCCCTCTAGCAGGCCTTACAGCCCTAAGGCAGGGTGCACTATACCACAGGTGAGGGCATATGTGCATGAGCTCTATGCCCCTGCAGTGTCTAAGCAAAACCTTAGACATAGTAAGTGCAGGGTAGCCACTACATGCCACGAACAGATGTACACTGGGTAAGTGACATTTTCCATATATACACATATGCGTGTGTGTATATATATATGTATATAATAGTAACATGTGTGGCTGTGGACATACAAACCCTGCATACTCCTGTCTCTATTGTCTTTGGGCATCAACACCTCTATTCATTTCTGTCACCAAGCCCACTTCGGGGCCACAACGGGATCCAAGGAGGCAGCACACTCTTGCCTCGAGATTGAAGCCTCTCCCAATGTCCAGATCAGAACCGTAGATACTGAAGAGGCTTGCTGAGGTCCAGATAAGAAGCAAAAGGAACTGCTTATCCATCAGGGCGCTGCAAGAATTGTCTCTAGCCCTCTTTGCCTTTTAAAAGAAACAACGCCTAGACTTCGAAAAAGAGCCACATTGATCTCCTCTCCCATCACCAAGACATAAGAACAGAGGTTTACGTATCTACCACACTTCCTAACTTTGCGCCATGATTTACTGCACCACCTCGTCTCCCTATAAACTCCCTGCTATTTGACACACAGGGCACATACTCTGACCCAGGAAGAAGAGCTCTTTAGATGACAGGGAGGGGAGGATCCTTGAGAAGACTATATAGTCAACACAGAGAATGACCCACATCTTTAGCAATACCTTATCAAGATTAAGTTGTTTCCATTCGTACCATGCTGTCATACAGCAGACTGCTCAACCTCATTCGGTACAGATCTACACCATAGAGGATGATTGCCTTCTTCCTAGAAAACTCTCCAAGATGGAAAGGTCTTAGTTACCTAATCGTGCTTTATGACATGCTTAGGAATATAACACTCTTTTATGGGCCTGGTCAAGGCTTAGGTGGTGACCCACCTAAATGTACCCTTCTATTTGGAGCATCTTTTCAGCCCGCAGATCGATCAGATCTTGGTAAAATTGAAACAGACATACACTAGTCAGTTGGAGCCTTACAATCTCCCACATCGAAATCTGTGTTTCGGAAACATTAACCAGGAGAAGCAGCCTGCCAGTGGGAATCCACTGAAAGGCACCTCTTCCAAATGTATTAGCTCTATCTTTGCCGCTGTAGTCAACTCAATGAAAGGTCTTGCTCGGTTGGGGACCTCAAAATTAGATCTGACTTCCCAAGCGTTCCTCTGCTAATAAGCAGAGACCTAAACCTCCCTCCATCACATTACATCTTTCAGGGGAATGATAGCTTAATTCCTGTCACACAAACAAATAGCCTCCAACTAGTCGGTCTTCTCCATTGCACAGGAAGGGTACTTCCTCAAACTACACACACCCCGCCCAACATCCCACACCACCATCACAGTTCAGACCGTCTCAATCGCCTGTTATAGGAGGTACAAGCACTCCAACAAAGGGTGCCATAGAACCCGTTCCCCTACATCTGTATGGGAAAGGGGTAAATTTCCTCTCCCTAAAAGATGTCACGCTCCGGTTGATCCCCTACCTCCTACAATTAATCAAGTTTGTCCTTAGAATATTTTCACATGGCCTCTTGCTATGACGAAGTAACTGCATGGCTGTTTTGGATATGAATGATGGCTACTTCAACATCCCCATACATCCAATGCATCATTGGTACCTTCACTGTGGAAAACACACAAGCTCAATGTTCTTCCCGTTGGGATTACCACAGCCACGTGGGTATTCACTAAGTCCCCGGCAGTTGTGGTAGTCCACCGGCACAGACATGCCATTCACGTTCTCCATACCTGGGTGACGGGATGATAAAGAACAGCTTCAGAGCCCAATGCTTAACATACTCTCTCACTTCAGACCTCTACTGCACAAACTAGGCTTCCCCATCCATTCAAAGAAGTCATATATCCAAACCAAGCAAATTCAAGTCTTCCTAGGATCAGTCCTGAATGCAGAGATGAAAAAGGTTTTACCGAGCCATACAGAGAGCAACAGCATTCCAACAGATGCCTCCTCTTTCAGATACTGTCCCACGAACTGTGATGAAACTATTGTGCATTATGGATTCCTGCATAGAAGTCATCCCACACACCAGATTGCATGAGACCACTGCAATAGTGTCTAGTGCTTTGGGAGGATCTAGTTTTGGTAATGACAAGGGACCAGCATTCTCACTCTGCTGGTGGAACAGCAGCAATGTTTTGATCAGCAGACCTTTTCTAGACTCTACCCCCCCCCCCCCCCCCAACCTCAATTCCAGGGGCAGTGCACTATGGATCAATTGATAAGCAATATCTGCTTACACATTTCCGCCTCTTCATGTATACTGTCATAAAGATGCGGCAGGTGTTTGTGACTCTCATCCATGTTGCACCAACATGGGTACAGCGGTGATGGTACTCAGATCTTCTGGAGAAGGCAGTCCGCCCTCATGAGAACCTCCCAACATGACTGAGACTGGGATGTTCTAGGTAAAAATGACGCTGAGTGAAAAGGTCCAAACAACTTAAAGTTCAGGTACCTCCCTCAAGAATGCATGGTAATTTTACTAGAAGCTTGGCAGCATACTACTCATGCTTGCTATGCAGCCAAATGGAAGAGGGGTATGCACTGCAGTTTTCCAAACAAAAATAGTCCCTTTTATGGTTTCTGTGCAGGACCACGCTTCCTATCCTCTAAACGTTTAGAAGGCAAGGTTACTTCCATCCAGCTACATCTCACTGCAGTTGCAATGTACCTTCAGAGCAGAAAATATTAAGCTTTAGAGTGCCTGTTATGAAGGCATTTGTGGAAGATTATCCCACCCACACATTTGCCCCTTCAAACGAAAACACTTCCTGCACCTGTTTGAAACTTACATTTTGTATTCACACAACTTATGGGCCCTCCTTCTGGGCCTCCCCATTTGTCTGCATTATAATTTCTTAGGAGGTAGCTTTCCTCATAGCAACACTTTGCCTAGACATATTAGTGAGCTACAAGCCCTTACAATCAAGAAACGCACATTCAGATTCAAAGATATAGTACATCCCTCAAACCCAAAACAATTACATAAGGCTGTCTCACCTTTCCTCATCAACCAAACCACTGAGCTACCAGTCTTTTTCCCAGGTGCCAGATTCTGTAACTGAAATGGTGCTTCACACTTCATGTTCAGAGCACTTATGTTCTATATCGACAGAAATAAGCCATTCAGAAAGTCCAGTCAACTTTTTGCAGCCTTGGCTAAACCACATAAGGGTCTCCTATTTCGAAAGCTGGCATTCCCAGGTGAACAGTTATTTATCCAAACATGCTATGCTGAAGCTTAACACACCCTTTCTGATATTCTAGCTGTAGAATCCTATCCTTTGGAATACTCTTTGACCTTCCAAATGAAACTGGAAACTCTTCAGCAGTATTTCTTTGCACCAGTAGATAGAACTATAGGGCTCCATGCAGACACCAATACACTCCAGACATGATGCATGGCGCATCATTTGCTTTCAAGACTGTCTGACACCCCTACCCCCCTCCACCCCAGACGCAGAGCCTCAGAAACAAATTAAAGTGATCATTGTGAAGATTCCTAGACTTGGGATCTAATTAATGGATAGCACCCTGTCACAGAATGGTGAGGATTGGAGGGTCGGTGGGGAATTTGTGGCTAGATCTCTGCCAGAAAGAGGGTTACTGAAGGGGAAGTAAATTGTTCTTCTGATAGATCTCTAGCCACAGATTCCTCAACTTTTGAATAGATACAAAAGCAGTACCATATCGGAAGTGGGTCTGTAGATGGATTCAAACCAGAAAATCCTGCAGAACCGAGTGGGTATCGAGCACACAATCCTTCAGAGGCTGTTTTGTTTATTTTATTTTTTAGCCAGTTTGTAGTAGATTTTAATGCAGAGGGTAATACAGCAGGAGATGATTCTCTTGTGCACTGCCTTGCATTTCTTTTTTCCAGTGAACCCCACCAAGAGCTGATCGGCCACCGTGTGGTCTTTTGTGCCATCTGTGTAGATGGTCAGCGCTCTCTTGGGGTCCAAGCGATGAAGCCTCTCTTCCTCTTTGGAGGGGTAAGGCAGAGCAAAGCTGGAACACCAGCAAGCCAATGAGGGTGGGGTCGGAGGATGGGGTGTGGGGGCAAAAGGGAGTGTAAGCCCCCATCTCGGAGTTTAAAAAAGAATTTAAAAAAAAAAAAAGATTTTCAAGGGATTTGCAAACTTGTCTAAGTTAACATACTTTTCTGGGCCTAGAGGAGTCAACAAATTCAGAACAGATTTCTTGAACCAATGAATTTGTGAATCGATGTTGTCACCTGCTCAGAGTTTGTGATTTCCAAACAAAATTTGTGGACTATATGCCATTTGTGTACGTCAAAGTCTACAAGGTCAGCTTGGTAGTTGCACGCCCTAGACGCGTTTGGGCATCGTTTGAAATATGTCAAATATAATATTTCTTAGTTTTAAAAATGTCAGGTTGGGGTATTAAACCTGAGTCTGTGGCACGCATAACAACAAAGGCAGTACTTTCATCTAAAGTAGTCGGACTTCAGTCAGAGTCTAGACTTTCTGACAAGTTGAATAACATTCTAATATTTTCATTTCAAGCTAAGATTTTTTTTTTTAACTTCTACATTTTTTATTGTATCTGAAGTTGGTGGTCATACATTTAATTGGAGTGTACCTGTAAACTTTGTCATCATTTAAGGAATTTATGCATGGGCAACAGAACACATAATTTGCGTATAATAATTAGTATACAGTTTGGGTATAGTGATTGCAACTTACATCAGTGACATTATCATGATCTTCTGAGACAAGGGTGTCGGGTGACCCCAGATTTGATGGTAGTTTGGATGTTAGTCCCTCACCTATTGCAGAATTGGTAGTTTTCTTCAAGTTTACTACAGCAGTGATTAGAAACAATTAGTTTAGGCTTAAGCAAAACTAGTTAATATCCATCCAATTGGATGCAGGCACCTTTGTTCATTGAGCTCATTTGCATCCTGCAAACAATTTCCTGTTAGAGCTAAGATCCAAAGTGAATCAGCAGCATCCCATGTCGCCCTCCCCATCTCTTGATGTGATGGCTGAATTTAAATTTTAAACAGCATCCAGAAAATGGATGAAGCCTTAATTCACTCAGAATGTAGCTCTAGTTCAGGGTGCTAAAGAATACTGGCATTTTACTCTAGAAAATCTTTGAACCAGCCCATTGACAGATCTGCAACATCATCTGCTTTTGATAGACAGCACTGCAGGAGTCTGTGATCCTTGTACATTTGTTTTCCACTGTTGGTTTTTTTCTGTGTCCTGGCTTTCTGCAAAGCTGAATTGCCAGTCGCATAATATGAAATAGGATTCGAGGTGAGCAAAACATTTAGTAGTTTGAATTCTCTCTACAGTTGTAGCCAAAAAGGCAGCCTTTGCTATGGCACGATAGTCCACAGCATCAAGAGATGGCTTCCTCTGCAAGACTGTCACCCATGCTTGTTCAAGGCAGTTACGAACAGACCTGTGAATAAAAACATGTGTAAACATGGAGGGACCTAGATCATGCCGGTGGACTGCACAAGATATTATACTGCCTACCAAATAACCTGCTTCTTAGTAAATTAGAAACAAACGTTGGCATTTGTCAGATTGAAAATCCTTAGTATTTTGGAAAGCTAGGGCTTTAGTTGGTTAAGAGTTGTGTTATTGATTACATTCCTAGATATGTTTAACCAATGTTATTGTCTGTTTTATAAGTCTTCTGATTTACTGAGCAAATCTCAGCTTGTTATTGTGTGTGCCAATGCTGTAGAAATTAAAACATTGTAGTGTTCATGGTGTCATTGAAAACAGTGGATTGTCAGTATGCTGTAATTTATGGTATCGGCCTCAGGCTTAGTGGTATTGTAAACTCAATTTTGTCACTCCTCCACATTCTCTCTGGTTCTGCAGGAAATTGTAAGACTTAAAGGATGTTGTGGGAAATAAGTTGTCATTGCATTTCCTTGCCAACTGTTAGTGTGAGCAGCTCATGGGGAAGCTGCCTTTCCCTTGACTTGACCTTCTCTCTGTGTATAACTGTTGTACAATGTTAGTCTTCTTCCAAATCTTCTGTTGTGGAGCTGATTCCACAGTTGATCTTTTTGCCTGCTAATTGCCCCAGGCTATTGGCCACCCTACAGCAAATCAACACGTTTAAGGAGGAAATACTGCATGTGTTTGACGCTCTTCCAGCTACCTCTGGCACACATTCAGGCCCAGGTGTCTGCAGGGGCCCTCAGTCAGGTTACTATGTGCATATCAGTCCTCGTTGCTGTCTGACCACTTAACTGAGGGGTCTTCAAACTGTGGGGCGGGCCCTCAAGTGATCCAGGGGGGTGGGGGCAGGCTCTGGGCAAAAGAAATAATATGCAGATAATAGTACTTTGTCTTAAGCAGAAGCATGTTTATTGCATTTGTTAAAAGGTTATAGATCTTAACGGCAATGTTTAAAAGGAGTCTAGACTTATTTAAACATTGCCAACTTAATAGAATAGTTATGAAAAATTTGAGGGGGGGGGGGCCTATTAATTTTTTTCCAACTTGGGGGGCGCAGCATTAACCAGTTTGAAAAACACTGCCTTAGACCCTGCTATGGGCTCCATACCCGCCCTGATGCGCTCTTCCACCTCGATCCACAACCTGTGCTGATTACTCCTTTGCCAACACAAGTACCGATGCCATCCGTGCCAGAGGAAGATCTGGAGCTTGTTCTGATATCTGACACTGTATGAGCTCCAGCACAATACCAACCTATATTGCGCAAAAAAATTACTAGGGTGCAATTGGTTGTCCTACAGTCTGACTGATCCTGTGCGTCTACTGGGTCAAACATGCCATCAAAGGTTCTATTATTGTGACTCTGATTTGACCAAAGTTTGCTACCACCCAGAGATGATGATGAAGATCGGCACAATTTACCCCCTCATGATTAGATTGTTTTTTACATGAATGTAAAAGAGGCCAGTGTGCTTGGCACGTTCCAACTATAGGGTTTAATTTGCCATTTTAACATCCAATGCATTGGACCTACAACTGCCCTTTACTGACGTTAAGGCAATCTTATAATCTGGGCTGGCGCTTCTGAACCCTTGCTCTTTTCAATGAGGCTCTCACTGACAATTGGGTCTCAGCTCAAAGCCCTGTTCTTGCTCACTGGTGAACAAGTAGATGGAAAGACATCACAGTTCGGCACCTGAAAACCCAGATTTCGTCACTAAACATATATATATATATTGTGTTTACCTACCGCTGATCAGGCTTTGAAACCTCCTGCAGTGGCTCTGATTGTTTAGGCTCAAACCAGCAATTCTTTAATGACCAGTCCCCAAATAGGGAGCCTAAGAGGATTTAGGCTTTTGGAGAGCAAATGCTGTCTTCGGCTAGCCTGGCGTTGAGATTGGTCCGTGAAGTGTGCTTATTGAGCCAAAATACATATGCCCTGTAGAACGTCATTAACAAGATCTTGCCAGTGGTCTAGTGAGACCTTAGGGCTTAAACCCTTCTGTATGGTTAAGATGTGGTCAAATTCATGATTTGTTATGGCCTTGATACTACTCGTTATCTGGGAGGGAAGGTTGGCACCAGTATGGAGCTCTACTGCCATGCATGGATGCACTCCACAGGATTCTCTAGAGATGTAGAGGCGACTCTCATGGATATGTCTTTGGATGGCCCGTGCCTGTTAGAGAAAAAGACAATTCTGCATTGGAATGTTTCAAAGAAAGCAGAGTGACTGCATGCTTCCTGTAGCTTTGATCCCTTGCAAACAGCTTTCTTGTGACCAGTGTAGGAAATTCCAAGTCCCCTCTAGGGGGCTGGCGTATAGGCAGCGTCAATCTAAGCAGCCACTGCTGTAATCAGCACAGTCCTTTTGAGGCCAGGGGCATGATCCAGCAGGCAACATGCAAGCCTACAAGAGCTGCATTTCTCGCAGTCCCCTTTTCCTGCAGCAGCCAACACCAAGCTGGCTTAGTGGCTTATAACCAACATGTGGGAGGCAGGATCACCATTTTGTCCCTGGGTGGTGATCCTTCAAGTCCTACAGGTGGGTTCTTAAAATCGTTTAGCACGACTATGTCTTTTCCTTTCTTTCAGCAACACAGCCCCCTCCACTCCCCAGTACAAACAAACACACATTCTGAGTGAATCTCTGGGAACACCTGTCCATTCAGTTGCAAGAGAGAAGTTTTACTTTCAAAAAGCTGTAGAGCGTGTTTCAGACTAGGAAATAGGGGCAGGTTACTACTCTTGCTATTTTCATGTGTCAGAGAAGGATGTGGCTTTTGGCACATCTTAGTCCTTCATGCACTGAATGCTTACCTGCTTAACGGTAAATTACAAATATTCATGCTGGCTGAGTTCCTGTCTGTCTAGTACCCAATCAACTGGTTAGTGTCCTTTAGTCTGCAGCATTTATATATCCATATACCCGTCCTGTAAGTCCACAGAAGTTACCTGAGCTTCAGAATATGCCAGGAGTATTTTTAGTTTGCTGTGCTCCTCTTCAGCTTTCCCAATACCCCTCAGGAGTTCGCAAAAGTGATGGCGATGGATGCTGCCATCTACGAAGGTTGTGGATACCAGTTTTCTCCTATGTTGACGGCTGGCTTTTGAAGGTAGGCTTGCCAGAGTCAGTCGTAGAACACCTCAAGACGACAACAAACCTCCTGACTTAGTTGGGCAGCTTCATGGTCAACGAGCCAAAGTCACACCTGACTTCTTTGCAGAGGCTTGCTCTTGGGGCTGTCTTGGATAGTACACAGCTCAGAGCCATTACTCCATTGCAAATAGATCCTGGACATTCAAGCTATGATCCTAATAGTTTAGTCTTGTGTCTTGATGAGTGTAGTTCTGAAGCATCTTGGCATTTTAGATTGCTCCATCCGCCTTGTAGACTACGCCAGATGTCATATGTGGGCTATGCAATGGGATCTAAAGTTTCAGTGGGCCCAGCACCAAGGAAACCTATCAAAAGCCATTCAGATCTCAATCACTGCACATCAGTGGTGGCGACTCAATGGCAGGTGGACTGGTGGCAGGCCCTCTCCCTTCCCCACCACAGCAGACGGTGGTGACAGACGCATCACTGCTTGTGATGGGGAGGTCATTTGGGAGAGCTGGAGATGATTGGATTCTGGTATTTGACGGAAGCCTGGCTCCATATCATCTTACAGGTGTTATGAGCCATTAGCTTTCCCTTGAAGGCCTTGCTGCCATCCACGAAAGGGAGGCTGGTATAGATTCTCACAGTCAACACAATCATGTGGTATTGCACCAAGCAGGGTGGAGTGGGGTCCTGGGACCTCTACCAGGTTACTCTGCACCTCTGGAGTTAGTTGGGGAGGCATTTCAAATTGAAAACCACCTGCAGTATTTGATTTCCACAGCAGATTAACTCAACAGATGGAATGTGGCAGCCCACAAATGGAGATGATTTCCTGAGGTGGTGCAGGGCATCTTCAATCAGTGGGAAAAACCCAGTCTAGATGTTTTTGCACTGTTAAACACACAGTGCCAAAAGTTGGATGTTTTGAGATGCTTGGAGATAAATTCTGAGTAGAACTGCACTAAGGAGTCCTCTATGCCTTCCTGCCCCAAGTTCTGGAAAAGATCAGGAACCTAGTGGCTCTGGAGTGGGCTATGGGAGTGTTTTAAAGGCATAAGCAAATGCAGAGTAATTTTAATAAAAGATAATGTTAGTGTCAGGAGATTGAATTGTACTGGTAAAATGAATGTACATAACCCATAATGTCTTAATTGAGTCTTTTATTTAGAGTTGAATGTTGGTTTTGCTTGAATGTGACAATACACATTTCCCTACTTTGTTCAGTTTCTCTTTGATTGTTGTTCTGTAATGACTTTTGTTGTATGAATTGAAAAATCTAATAGTATTGTATTGTTTTCTAGGCTGTGCAGTACGATTTCCTTAACTTTTCAGAATTTGATGTGGAAGAATATGAACATTACGAGGTTGGTATTTTTTTGTTCAACATACTGATTCTTAAATTATCCTACAGTTAGGTTGGGCCAAATTGAATAATTTGGCTATGATTGAACATGGAGGGGTGCTGCTTCATTTTAGCGTGTTGCATTGTTGTAAGTTGAGGTGGTGGTAGGCAGAGCAGATGGTGAAGGGCTTTAGGGAACTTATGGTACTGTAAACAGTAAAGCCTTTTTTGGCAATACTACATCCCACATGAGTAGCCTACCCTTCCCCATGATCAACATAGACTATCACGGTGATTATTGTAAAATATGTTGTACATGATACATATTTTGTAACACACTTTTTTAAATTGTTCCAGAAAGCAGAAAATGGAGATTTTAATTGGATTGTTCCAAAGAAATTTCTGGCTTTCAGTGGGCCTCACCCGAAAACTAAAATTGAAAACGGTATGTGTTCACTAAAGAGAGATCTTTAAACAAAGTATACTCATGTGTCCCATGGTTGTAATTATCACTTTCAGAAACTTCTTCTGGTGGATTGCCATCATCTGATTAACTTTTGAGTTTGCTTCTCTTGCATCAACTGTTAAAAAAAAAAAAGCCTGTTATCTTCCCGGTATTTAGCTAGTGATTTACCACTATTTCACTCTGGTGGGAATGTTACCCTTTCATTGTAACAGATAAGAACTTTTTGTAGAATGTGTGGCTGTATGTGCTCATACTTTGCCATCTAGTGTTGTGCTAGAACATTACAAGTTGTTTTGCTTCAAAGAAACTTTGAGTCACAGGATGTAGAGTGATTGCCTGCTCCACTAATCCACAATGTGCATGGACATGGACACCACCTTTAGGTTGTCTTTTTCTGCCCTCTGATGCAGACAAGTTAAGATACAGCTCCGACACTGTCTTGCTTTTCGGTGCTAGAAAATGCTGCAGTACGAGAGAGAAACATGCTAGGCACACCAGAAGATGCAGCAATGGGCCGCTGTCTGATACTCAGGATCTCTGCAGGGGACAGAACCTCCTCTGTGTTGAAGAGCTGGCTGGCCTCTCTGGCATGCTAATAACATGGCACAATCCAATCCTGAGATAGTGTCTGTGGTTGCCTCCTAGGAAAATGAGGCACACGCCTCGAAAGGTAAGACCAGGGGGGACTACACTCTGAAAACCCCAAGGTCTCTGAGTACCATCCCCAGCCATGGGATAGAGAGACAATCTCAGAAATGTCCCAAGGAAGCATACCCAGAACCTGCTAAAAGTAGGCCTCCAGTCCACTTCTGACTTCAGACTCCTCTTGGGTCTGAGATAAAGCTTTATAGAAGAGACCATCCATGCTCTACATTAACACCTTCTTAACTGAAGGGCACCAAGCCTTCAACTTCATAGCGTAAAACTTCACATTCAAGATTAGACTCGAAATCAAAGCTGAAACTCCTCTCGGCTCCAACTTCTGAGGCATCTGAACTCAAGAGAATGGCAGATGAGCTAGACTCCAGACAGAAGTGTCTTTATTCATCCTGAGAAAGATCAGCATTTTGGCAAAGCCTCTTTAGCTGAGGGCAGTTTCCATCCCAAATAGGAGGTTCCTGACTTTCAAGGAGAAACCGGAGTATAAAGAAGCTGGACACCCACTACCTTTACAAAAAGCAAACAAAGGGATTTAGTAGCAGCTCCTCGAATGCCACCTGCCACACCCAAGCAGGCATTTCCCATTTCATCTTTACAAATCACCATGCCCCCCCCCCCCACACACACACACACACACACACACACACACACACACACACACTATACTATGCTAAAGTAAATAGTGGTACGAGACCATAAGGTCGTCATGCTCCTCATCAAAGGCCAGGGTCTCTTTTTGGTGGTGACCCTTTTTAAGCCTGAAAATAGTGTTTAGTTCTTACCAATGCCTAAGGGTATGCTGAAGTCATCCCCTGACTGTTTTATATAGCCCATTGGGGCCAAGGTGGATACAATCTGCATTGGGACGTATAAGGCTTCTTTCAAGGATCCTAGTTCCATCAGGTATCGGATTACTTCATATTGTCTGGGGGTTCAGACTGCCAGGATAATGCAGCAGCCCACACTTTAATCTGCTTATTGAATTTTTGTTGTTTTGTTCTTATTTTAGTCAAATGTGTTCTCATTTTTTTATTTAATAACTGTAGTGGAGTTATAGATTGTTTTGCATGGCTTTTTTTATCTAGGCATGGGCTGCTCGAATACTTTACACATTGCCTTTGATTTAAGACTGTTTCATGTCTTGTTACCAGCAATTGATTACCTGTTTATTTTATTTAATTTGTGTGACATCTAGCAGGTGCAGGCCTTATCCATTGAGGTGGCCACTCGTCCACCCCAAATAATCCACTTTACTACACTTGTTAAAATTTAATGGTGAGGTGACATACAAATGCTATATGAGGAGTGTAATTATTTTGAAATTTTATTCATGGCTGTAGCTTTCACTTACTTTGATGCTGTTGTACTCCTGGTACAGGGGGTATTCATTAAAATTACCTTGACTTTGGAATTGTTTACCAGAGAATCATTTTGGTTATCTGAGCAATAACCCAGTGCTACTTAAGTAAGAGAGCAGTGAGCTGTAAAGTTGTACAGTGGATCAAAGCTGTTTCATTAACTTGACAGGGATTCGGAGAATGCAATATATGGCACCCAACTTGAAGTGATTAGTAAATATAACTGTTCTTGGCAAAATTGAAGCTTCTACTAGATGATGCTTGTGTAATAGAGTTAAGACTAGATTGGATAGTTTAACAGTATGACATCTGCACTTTGGAAAAAATAAAGTATTTTGATTTGTGTGACATCTAGCAAGGAGTAGTCTTATCCATGTCCATTCCAAGTAATAACCCACTTTTCTATAGAAGGCAACCATCCTAGGGGTGAGAGTAAAGGCAGCACTTGAAAGAGAACCTCAGCCCCCAAGCACTGACTCACTCTTGGTCCCACCTGATCACATGACCTGTGGGGGAGGTTTTGCAGAGTTGGGGATAAGGTATTTCGACTCAGTGGGTGGAAATCACTTCAGACCAAAGGGTACTCGTAGTCCAACTGGGCTGCTTCTTGGAATTTCATACCTCTGTCAACATGCATTCAGACCGCATCACCCCACTTTTTTGTTTTTGTTTTTGGTTTACAAGAGGAAGTTTAAGCCCTCTGTTAAACAGGCACCATACAGCCAGTACTTCTAAAGAATCAGGGAAAGGACATGTACTCATCATACTTCCTCGTCCCCAAAAAATCACGCAACCCTACAGCGTGGCCTGGACGTCAGGCCACTTAACCAGTCCATCTTGTCTGAGCACTTTCACATGACAACCTTGCAAGACGTCATCCTGTTGCTATAATGAGATTTTAAGACCAAATTCGACCTCTGACACCTACTTCTAGCTACCAATCCACCCCACGCATCCTCTGTACCACTAGTTCATGGTAAGTGAACAGCACTAACTGGTGACAATACTGTCCTTCAGGGGTACAACAGCCCCAAGGGTCTTCACCAACTGCCCAGCTGTCATGACCACTCATTTGCAAAGAATAGGCATACACATGTTTTCTTATCTCACTGACTGGCTGATCAAGAGCAGCAGCAGAAACCATGCCTAGCACACACCAAGACAGTGCTCAGTATTATATGCCGTTTAGGCTTTACAGTAAATGTAAAGAAGGTCCCACCTACAACCTCAGCAGATCCAACCCCTTTTTAGGATCTGTCCTATGTCATCACAGGGTAGGAATACCCAGTCAGCAAAGAGTAATGGCTGCTGCCTCTTTTTAAGTTTGCTCGTCTATTAAAAGTAAGAACTGTACTGAAATTCCTTGGGATGATGGTATTGTAGATAGCAAATGTCATTAATCCCTTGCAACAGTGCCTCACCAGCCAGTTCTGCTGTTGATAAAGACTGGCACTCGTCTCTCTACAATGGTAGAACATCAACAATCTGTTAGGCATACCTTTCATCAACTCTCTTGCATGTGACCATTACTCTCAATGCATCTCTTATAGGTTGGGGCACACTTCATGGTGACATAACGGCTATGGCACTTGTACCCCTCTTCAACAGAGCAGGCACGTCAGATTCCTGGATTTACCAGCAGTTTACCTTGCACTCAAAGCTTTCTATCCATTCGTTGTGGGAGAGATGGTCCTTATAAAGGCGAACAACATGACAGTAATTTATTACGAAACAAAAACATGGAAACACCCACAATCAGTTTCACGAAACATGAATCTCTTAGGACGGTATTCGCATACCTTGTGGGGCTGGGTGTTGAATGTTTTGACAACTGTCCTGAAGGATGTCAGGCAAACACTCCTGATCCTCCCGGTCTTATCTGGGCATAAAAGACTGATTAGGTAAGGCCGTTGGAAAAGCATGGTTCTTAGGCCCCATGCTTGAATTTGCTTGTCAGGCTGTTTGTCAGATGTCCAGCAGACTTTTCGGGGTGATGGCTGACTCTGCCTTTCTGAAATTTAAAGAGGACAACGCCTCCACTTGCTCTCTAGGCCTAGCTCGGCCTGTTTAGCAGTTTCCCCCTACAGCACCCCTTTTGGGGTGTTGGTAGGGAATACCTGCAGAGGCAATGTCAATATGGCCTCAGCAGCAACAGGCCTCCCAGCCCTTTTGAGGGTGAGGCGAGGAGCTTGCAAAAAGCATTCAGACCCCTAGGAGCAGAACACTACCCCGCCCCCTATCCCCTGCAGTTGCAACACTGCTTTAGTTTGTCCTTGGTGGCACACAATCACTTGGTAGGAGATTGTTATCTTCCACCTCCCCAGATGGCGGAGCATCATGTCAGACCAGTGAATGCTCCAGCTTGTGAAACACTGGTATTGCCTATGCTTCTATGCCTGGATATGCTACCTCTACAGCAAAACCTCCCGTAAGACCAGTTGTCCCCACTTTCCACACTCCATGGAAAAGTTTAAGCACTCTTGACCAAAGGAGCACAAGAGAGGGTTTTTGCTTCAGAAATCAGGACAGGTTGTTAATCCTGTTATTTTCTGCTGTCGAAAAAGGTTGGAGACCTTAGTCCAATTCTTGCTTTTCATCTTCTATGCTTCTTCCGGAAAAGTAAGTTGAAAATGCTCATTGTTCCCCAAGATCTGTGTGCCCTAAATCCAGGAGACTGGATGTTAGCTCTGGACTAGCAGGGCACATACTTCCACATCCCCGTCCTGTAGTCCCACAGGCATTACCTGCCGTTTCAGGTAGGTCACAAGCACTTATAGTTCCCTGTGCTCACATTTTGACCCTACCAGTGCACTTCGGACATTCACAAAGATCATAGTGGTGGCTGCAACTCGTGTGCGAAGGTTGGGGAGTACCATTGTTCCTGTACCTCAGTGACTGGCTGCCCTTGCCCTAATCAGCTGTTAGCTACATCCAGACTACGTCCGACCTATTGACATTGGGTTTCTGCTTCAGCATGCAAAAGTCACACTGAGTTCTTCTCAAAGGCTTCCCTTCATCTGAGCCATTCTGGACAAAGTGCTTTTCCAAGCCATCTCTCTGCCTTAGTAGGTTCAGGGCATTTGGGCTGTGGTCCCGAACTTTCAACTTCTGACCTTCTGGAGTTGCATGGATCCGCTTGACACAGTGTTTGTCCTGACCATCAAAGGAGATTGGGTGCAGGTACTCACAAATAAAAGGACCATCATGGCCATCATGTGATGTTGCAACAATCAAGGTGGCCTGGGGTTAGGGGTTCCCTACCAGAAGGTTCTGCGAATCTCGAAGTGGCTGAACACTCAGGGCATCTCCCTGATGGACCAGCCCCTGGCAGTATTTTTAAACTCCAGTGCAGACAAACTGTCTGTTTGCCAAACAGATGACAAAAGGTGGTTCCACTCGGAGGTTGCACAGGGCATCTTCCCGCAATGGGGAAAAGAACCGTGGATCAATCTATTTGCCACAGCAGAGAAAGTGCAATGTTGAAACCTTGGCATGTTGATGTTCCCAATGCAATTCTCCCTCAGAGACTCCTTTCAGCAACGTCAGTAATCAGAACTCCTGTACACCTTTCTCCCCTTCCCTCCCCTGCCCAGAGTACTCAAGAAGATCAAGAGTAGCCTGGCCCAAGTCATCCTTGTGGCCCTGGACTGGATGAGGAGGGTGTGGTATCCGTAACTTCTGGATACAAGCCATATGTCTTGCAATCCGATTGGCCCTTCAGGACAGCTTCCTGTTACAGCACCAGGGTTCAGTTTTCCCTTGAACCTGCACATTCTACATCTCCTTGCATTGATATTGAGTAGTGAGAGTTGATGGCCTTTGATCTTCCTGCCGAAGTGGTTGGTGTCCTTTAGCAGCCAGGCATCCATCAACAAAATCAATTTATGGAGAGTGCTTGGATAATTTTGTTGTCTGGTGCTTTTCCCAAAGCATACAAACCCTGCATATGTAATTAGTGAATGTTCTTCTGTTCTATTTGTCAATGGCCCAGCAAGGATTGTTGTGGCAACAGTTAAAGGTTTTGCAGCCTGAATCTTTACTGGATTCACTTGCTGTGCATTATTCTGCCATCTCGTGTTTGGGTCCGGCATTGTTTACCAATTTTCTTTTTTGTCCTTCCTCTATTTCTGTGTTTTCTTGTTGTGCGTCGATGTACCTCCATTTGGTGCTCCTTGTGACATTGTTGTGCGTCCTCCGGAAGACCCACCCTTGTTCACCATCTTCAGATTCTTTTTCACCGCCTTTAGGTCTTGGTGCTTGTGGGAGGGTCTCCAACACCTGGGAAAGAATTTGTCATGAAAGTCTGGGAGAAAATCGCTGAAAAATTAAAGAAGGAACATCAGAAAATCAAGGTACTAAGATGGATAGCGAGGGAAAAGAGAACGTTTAGTTTGACTCTCAGAAGAATTGCCCTTGCAGGGGGCTCACAAGGTGGCCTAATGAAGAACACACTGTTTCAATTCTGCAAAAACCACCATCACAAATACTCACAAAAGGTCTGCAACCTCTGTTTGCCGGTAGATAATCAGAGCTAAGACTGTAACGCTTGCGCAGGATTCACACCAGTGACACTGAGGGCGAGACAGAAGCAGAGGAGAGCACCTCAGTCCATGCAAACACAGCAAATCACATCATCTCTTTGAGATTTGGGCCTGGAGAGTGAGGAGAATGTTGCTGAAGGTGTGAAGAATCAGAGGTCGACTTGGAAGTCGTTAACTTAGAGAGTAAAGATTCAGCAGACTCGGAGTAAGAGAACCATCCACCTCAAACGGTCTGTCCGAGCTGCCTAAAAATGGACTCGAGAGCACCAAAGGGAGCCTCTGTGTCTAAGAAAACGTGAAACCCGTGAACGGGAGAACACATGAGGGGAAAAGCCCCAAAAAAACAAAGTAGTTGAAAGACGGTCAGGGGAAAGTGGTTTCAACATCCAAACAAGAAACTTTGCGTGTGGAACATAGAAGCACCACAACCAATATGTTGCAAAAGGATTTTTCAACATCAGAGACAAATGTGGAAGAGAATCTTGAAGCCGAACAACAGGTGGCTGAGATGAGAGAGAGAGAGAGAATAAGACTTGAGGTGGAAATGGCAAATCTTATACAAAATGCAAAGACTTCAACGAAAGTCTAAAGGAATTTCAACTCCTTCAGTGCCAAAAGAGCAAGGAGAGTCAAGCTCCGAAGACATCTAGCCTCCCTTACCTCCAGAGCCATAACACAAGGAAGAAGAACTTTTTTATGAAGAGGAGAAGGAGGAACAACTGACAGGGTTGTTTCAGGGCTCAAAGGGTTCAGAGCATTCTGAGGCTCAGTGGCAGGATTTGGAATCTGACTCACCTGAGGGGGGGGTCGAGTCTTACTCTTCAAAACCATCACCACCAGATGACATTGGCATTTACAATCGGGTGATTAAAAAGGAAGAGGATAAATATAGGGTACAGTTGGAGTAGGAGAAGCCAAAATTGTGCTTCTTATTCGGAACTGTGTTGCCAACACAGTATCAGAAATTATTTGCCAATGCTCCCCAGTGTGTTAAACCAGGAAAGAAAAGCCTTCAAGGAACTGGCCACATGCAGAGGGGTTACTCTGAGGGCAGAAAAGAATTAGAAGTTCCCCTCAAAGGATCCATCCTACATAAAGGGTTCTGTGCCAGCTGATTCTATCATCCCAGCTATAGCCAGGCAAAAGGCCAGCATCCCTTCAACCTCTGGTCCACCGCCAGACAAGGAGAGCAAAAGAAAGGATGTCATGGGCTGCAGATTTGAGAGAAGTGCAGCAAATCAATTGCACATTGCTATTTCCAGCGCTCTTCTAAACTGCTTTGCTTACCAAAACTGGGATGAGATGGTCGTTTTAATGAAACATCTACCGAACAATACCAGAAAGGAGCAGCACACTTGGCGGAAGACGGCAAGAACATGGCCAACACTTCCCTGAAGTCTGCACTTGATGCTGTGGACCCAACTAGGATACAAATGATGACAGTGATCACGCTGCGCTGTCATGCCTGGCTTCGAATTTCAGGGTTTAAGCCAGAAGTGCAAGCAAACATGCTGAATGCCCCATTCAATGGCAAACAGTTGTTTGGGAGTGTGTTGGATGAGACCCTAAACCAGTTGAAAAAGGATAATGAGACTGTTATGTTTATGGGGAGCACTCCAGTTTAGAGGGAGCATGCGATTGTCATTACCTTCATAAAGACCTGCAGGTAGGGGTAACTTTCAAGCAAGCATTGTAGGAAGCTGGCTCTTTATATAGTATACCAAAATGAGGTATACTGTGCAGAGTCCAGGAGTTTCCTTACTAGTGGACCCCAGGCTCTAGCAATCCCAAGGTGCTCTTTTTAGGTGGTAGTGTGTTCGGTCAGTCTAGCCTTATCAGAGTTCAGTGTTAACACATCTGCAAATACACACACAATCAATAAATGAGACCCACAACTCAAGGAGATCTACACCAATTTACAAAATAACAAGTATCTTTATACATGTTTAGGCACCAGAATCAATATGGTCAGGTAAGTTTTGCAAGAAAAATCTTTACAGTTTTGAAAAGCGAGTGTAATTTTTGGAAGCTGCATTGTTGTTATTCTATGGAGGAAAAGAAAATACTGCCAACGGTTACAAGACCGCGACTTATGGGACCAATCTGCAGGACTTAAAGTAGGTACTGGGCAAGAGAGAGTCAGGTCGACTTGGAGTCAGGACCACACCAACAGGTCACACTGGGTGGCACTGGGGCATCCGGGTGCAGAGGTGTAGTACGGCTTCGGATGCCCAATGTTAGTCAATGGGAATTGGTCCAGTTGAAAAGAGGCTGCAGGTTTGGACAGGGAGTCCAGTCGAGGAGAGCCAACTGGTGTATTCAAGTCTTGAGAAGCTCGGGGACGTGGTATACCTTTGGTGCTCTTCTCCGTGACCAGGGGCAACGGGTGTAAAGGTGTCCGTAGGCATCAGTTTTTCTCCACCAGGAGCACTTGTGATGGTGGGGGCCTGCGGGCATAGGCTGCAAGTGGCATTGGTGAGTCTACAGTGGGCAAGTACAAGGTAGGCTTTGTCTCTGGAGGGAAGGGGAACCATGTTGGCACAGTTGCCTCACTTCAACTTGGACTGGTTGGCACAGGTGCTGTGGTGCTTTTTGATGTGTTTTTTTGCAGTCCGAAATCCTTTCAGGTGTTTTGTGGTGCCTGGAAGATGCAGGGAAGCAGCTTGGCTGTTCCACTGGAGTTCCTGGGTCTTTGTTGAAGGCAGGCAGGCCTCCCAGGCTTTTGGAGACACAGCAGCTTGCTGGATGAGTCGAATTTGGTGCAAATCGGAGGGAACAAGGGGGTCAAGCGCTTCTTCCTTAGGCTTTGCCTTTGTGGCTCTTGAGTATCCTTCTTTGTAGATCCACAGGAATCTGATTTCCTGGTGCCAGTGGCTCCCCTAAATACTGAAATCATTAGTGTTTCGGGGAGTGTAGGTTACAACTTACTTACTTACCCATGGGTCACTACACCCCCAAAATGACCATTTGCTGTGGGAAGTGGGCATAACCCTGTCATAGATTTCCTAAATCTGCCAACACCAAGATGACCGTTTTCTAAATGTGGTGTCCACATCAGGCAGCTCACCTTTGGGATGGAACTGTCCTGAAGGATGGACACACCTCTCTGAATACTACATTTTCCACATGTCCTGGTGCCAAATGGGCCCTGGGGGGGGAGTGGAAACGGGGTCGGCAACTTTTCAGTGAAGCCAGGTCTGCATACCAAGGTTGCTGTGCTTCTTTGTAGCCCCTGCTTTGGCATGCAGATTTGCAAGTGATTCTGTCGCCTCACCCAGAGCAGACTTTGTCTCGGACTGCCTGAGAACAAAGGCTCTCACCTGGGGGGGGGGAGGGGGGTGGGGCAGGGTTAGAATCTTGCCCGGTGGTGGCAGGCTAGCAAAAACTAGTTAGTCCTCACATCGGTAGTTGGTAGGTTTTTGGGTTCACCTCTAAAGTGCTCTCCAGGTGTATGTATTAATACATCCATCACTGGCTTCAGTGAGGGTTTATTAATATGAGTTGTTTGATACCAAACATCCTTATTTTCAGTGAAGCCATCATGGAACTCATATTGACCAGTGTCCAGCGCATGTACTTAAAATGGCTTACCTGCTCACTCACTGTCAAAGAATTGATGAAAACATAGCAGGAGCATATCTGCTCTTGCAGATATGCCCTAACATGTAATGTAATGCACCCTGCCTTAGGGGTGTATGGCCTGCCATAGAGGTGACTCACATAAATTTCATGCAGTGTTAGGGGCCAGGGCACACAGGCTGTGTGCCATGCTGTGTTTTTACTTTTAAGTTCACCAAGACACGCAACCTGCAATGGTAGTCTGCATGTACTAGGTGAGGGGTCCCTGCTGGTGGCACAATACATGCTGCAGCCTTTTGGGGCCCACTTTGGTACTCATGCCAAAGATACCAGGGGTACTATTTACTAGGGACTTACAGAGGGGGTCCAAAGGTATTGCCAGTTTGGGAACAATTGCACTGTTTTAGGGGAAAAGATCTGGCTCTGGGGACCTGGTTTGCAGGAACCCAGTGCACTTCCTGTGAAAGTTGCATCGAATACCAGGCAATAAGTGGAAGTGACCATGTCAAAACAGGACACTCACTACAAGCATGTCCCATCAAACATACAAAACATACTCTGGAAGTGAGTGCAAGCTACTGGTAGCTCATGATCGATTAGTTAGAGACACTTGGTTTAAAACCGTACAAATATATTCTGCTGTGCCAGTCATTGTCATGTTTCTCACTGGGGTATCTGATTTCCTTTTTTTCTGTGTCTAAAAACCCTGGCCTTTCTGCACAGTATATCTCATTTTAATAGATCATATAAAGAGCCAGCATCCTACAACAGAAAACACAATAAAACCCCATACTGATTTTATGAATAAAACATAAACATGAAAAAAATACAATAAGGGACCCTGACATATGTATTTTCAAAAGATTTAATTGAAAATAGTGCCAAAAAGGAGAGAGCTCCTGTGGTAGTTTTTGGAAGCAGTAGACCAGGACCTAAGTGGGCCATGAGACTGACCGGAATGGAGCCCTATTGAGTATGAGTGAATTGGTCCTGGTCAAAACGTTTTAAAAACATTTCTACGTCCCAACTCAAGAAAATGAGTTTGTCATTTTTTTTAGATGAAAAAACTCCTCATGGAGCATAAAGCCACTGAAATGTTTGCTCTTGCTCTTGCTAGAGCTCTGGAGCTTTGGAAATGTCTGAATGAAACTTTTCTAAACCTCAACACAGAATGAGACTTGGTTGATTTTACCAAGGTTCTGTGAGCCTTAAGGGGGGGGACAAAGCTGAACTTCAAATCGGATGCCATGCAACTGCCAGTTGGGTACTCATTCCTACAGGTCCCCCCCACCCCCTGCACTGGAGGAAAAGTTTTCATAAGTTTCCAAACTTCCTGCTTCTACCCAAACAACCACTGGAGCACATATCTAAGGCCCCCAGGTCTTCAGGGGAGATCACTGAGAGACTCTTGGGTGTCTGGCAAAGGCCAACGTCTATATCTGATAGACTTCTAGTTGCAGATTCCTTACCTTAGAATTTTCCCCCAGGCGTCAGACTGGATCTGGATTTTTTTTTTCTTCGAGCAATGTCCTTGCGTGTCGGTAGGTGGCGTCGGTCGACTCTGTAGGCGTCGTGGGCGCCGTGATGACGCTGGGAGTAGTACATAGATGCCACCCTCGTGCAGTGACATCAGTTCTTTTCTTTCCTCGCCACGCGCTGATCCGAGAGAGAGCTACCCTCTGCTATTTTTCGACCGAATTCGACTGTTTTGTCAATATTTTTTGGTGCGACCTTTGGTGCGTCGAGGATGTCCCCGAAGACCGGGTTCAAGCTGTGCGAGGACTGCCACCGCATGATGTCGGTGACGGACCCTCATCATGTCTGCTTGTGGTGCCTCGACCCGAAGTCGTGCTCCGAGTGCCGGGCGCTGCATCCGAAGGCTTTGAGGGAACGGTCCCTAAAGCTGATGGTGGCCCGGCACTCGACTCCGCGTAGATCCTGATCTCGCACAAGAGGAAGGTCTTGATCGGTCGCGGAGCAACCACCACTCGTCTTCTTCGAAATCTTCAGGTCAAGGTAAAAAGAAGAAGTCGAAGAAGTCCCATCACTCTCTGACTTCACCCCGTCGCCGGTCGATGCAGGACGAGCGTCCATGAACTAGGCCTCCATCCTCGGAGCCTACGTCTGGGTCGACTCCGCGCTTCCCCGAGTTTGCCGGAGCAACCCCCGCCCAACTCAGAGTTCTACGAGGCCATGCGCCTCATCTTTGGGCGTGCTGACTCTGATATGGCACCTTCAGGCCCAAGGGGCTTGGCTGGGGGGCCTTCGTGTTCCGCGGCTTCGGGCCCGGCCATTGAGGTCGCCTCCGGATCCGCACTGTCGGTTGCACAGTCGAGACCTTCCCTGGCGCCAGGTCGTTTAGCAACGCTCGTGACATCTGTAGTGCCCACTATCGACGTCGACCCTATTCTCATTCGTGACGTCTCTGATTCGGAGCGGCGTCGGCCGACGCCACCATCTGCTCCGGTGGGCCCCATTCACCCGAGGTCGGATTCTGACCCATTTTCCTATGGGTACGAATACAGGGAAGAATTGGAGGGGTCTCTGGACCCTTATGAAAACCAGCAAGACCCTACTATGGACTGGGCAGAGGACTGAGGCGAAGCCAGTGGTCTTGTTACTTCTCCTGACTCTGGCATGCTGTCTCCTCCTACCGTGGCTACGGCGGAGGGAGCTACCTATGGTATGGTGGTTAGTAGGGTGGCTGAGGTCCTTGGCCTTGAGCTACCTACTGTCGAAGTCAGGTCTAACCTCCTGACGGAGGTGCTTCAGCTTGGGGCTTCTACATCTGAACCCCTTCTTCCATTTAATGAAGCCCTCACTGACGTCCTTTTGGGTACGTGTTCCAAACCCAACACAGGGGCTCCTGTGAACAGGACTATCGCTCGCCGTCATTGGCCTGCACCGAACGACCCGTAGTTCCTGCCCCAAAATCCTATGCCTGAGAGTCTTGTTATCCAGGCGTCCTCTTCTTCTGGCACGTTCCCTTCCGCACCCCCGGATAGGGAATCCAAAAGGCTGAAACAATTTGGTAAGAAGTTATTTTCTTCCTCCAGCCTCACGCTGCGGTCAGTGAACACCGCATGCCTTTTGGGCCGTTATTCCCACTCCCTGTGGGATACGGTTGCGCAAGTCCTGCCGCAAATACCGGAGGAGGCCCGTGCTATCGTCTCAAGCAGTCAAAGATGGGAGAGACGCTGCGAAGTTCACCATCCATTGTGGGCTGGATACGACCGATTCTCTGGGCAGATCGGTTGCTATGACAGTGGCCTTGCGGCGCCATTGACATGACATGACAGTCACTCATGGACATGCCCTTTGATGGCACCCGTCTCTTCGGAGACAAAGCGGACTCGACCTTGGAGAGGTTGAAGGAGTCCAGGGCTACGGCTCGGTCCCTTAGCCTTTCTGCCGCCACACGCCCCCCACAGTCCGCTTTTCGTCCCTTTCGTGGCCACGGAAGGGGCGCCCTGTCGCCTCCTCAACCCAGCCACCGGGTCGTGGGACAGGGAACCAGAGGTCTGTCCAGTCCACCCCTGCCCCCGCAGCAGCCTCCAAACCTTCCTAGCCGTCCCCTCACTCCCACCCAGTAGGAGGCAGAATCTGCCATCAGCTGCCCCACTGGGAACATATCACCACGGACGGGTGGGTTTAGCAAATAATTCGGAAGGGCTACTCCCTCACTTTCAAATCCGCACCACCACACATGCCACCATCCTTCCATCCCCTTTCGGAGGATCATTTGGTGCTTCTCCGCCAGGAAGTCGCGGCTCTCTTGGCCAAGGGAGCTATAGAAAGGGTCCCTGTGCCAGAAGTAGGTCATGGTTGTTATTCCCACTACTTTCTGATACCAAAGAAGGACAAAGGCTTGCGCCCTATCCTAGATCTTCGGGACCTGAACTACTTCCTCAAGAAGAAGTTCAAAATGTTCACCCTGGCTCAGGTTCTGACTGCCTTAGACCCAGTAGACTGGATGGTAGCGTTGGACTTGCAGGATGCTTATTTCCACACCCCCATCCTGCCTGCCCACAGACGTTACCTACGATTTGTGGTAGGTCACGAGCACTTTCAGTTTACCGTGCTCCCTTTCGGCCTTACTAGTGCCCCTTGGGTGTTCACGAAAGTGATGGCGGTGGTTGCAGCTCTTCTGCGCAGGTTAGGGGTCTCAGTCTTCCCCTACCTAGACGACTGGCTGTTGAAGGCGCCTTCGCCCCAGACAGTGGTGTCACACCTCCAGACTACGGTGGACCTCCTGTACCAGCTGGGGTTCACTATCAATGTGCCGAAGTCACACCTGACTCCCTCTCAGACACTCCCTTTCATCGGGGCAGTTCTGGACACAGTGCGGTTTCGGGCTTTTCCTCCCCAAAAGTGAGTCCAAGACATTCCGGCTATGATTTCGATCTTTCAGCCTTGGTCTTGGGTTTCGGTGAGACAGACTCTGAGGCTGCTGGGCCTCTTGGCCTCCTGCATCCTGCTAGTAACACATGCCAGGTGGCATATGCGGGCTCTGCAGTGGGACTTGAAGTTCCAGTGGGCGCAGCATCAGAGGAATCTCTCCAACATGGTCCAGATCTCGGAGGGGACTGCAAAAGACCTGCAGTGGTGGCTTTCGAATCACAATTGGTTCAGTGGCAGATCCCTCTCCCTTCCCCAACCAGATCTCTCAATAGTGACAGATGCATCACTTCTGGGTTGGGGCGGCCACATGGGAGAGGCGGAGATCAGAGGCCTCTGGTCTCCGGCGGAGTCAGAACTCCACATCAACATGCTGGAGCTCCGAACGATCAGTTTTGCGTTTGAAAGCATTCCTTCCCTCTTTCAAAGGGAAAGTGGTGCAGGTGTTCACGGACAACACTGCCGCCAGGTGGTACTCCAACAAACAAGGCGGGGTAGGGTCCTGGACCCTATTTCAGGAGGCACTACGCCTCTGGACATGGCTGGAACATCAGGGCATTACCCTGATGGTTCAACATCTGGTGGGCTCTCAACGCCAGAGCAGATGAACTCAGCCGCCGACGCACTATCGATCATGAATGGTTTCTCCATCCGGAGGTGGCGCAAGGTCTCTTTCTCAAGTGGGGAGAGCCTTGGTTAGATCTGTTCGCCTCCGCAGAGAACGCGCAATGTCAGCTATTTTGCGCGTTGGAGTTTCCAAGGCGGCACTTGCTCGGAGACGCTTTTCATCTTGAGTGGAACTCCGACCTCCTTTACGCCTTCCCGCCTATCCCTCTTCTACCCAGAGTTCTCAAGAAGATCAAGAGCGACCGGGCCCAAGTATCCCGAGCTACTGAGCATGTCCATCGATCCTCCACTCAGACTGCCTCTTCGGGCGGATCTTCTGTCTCAGCAGCAGGGGACGGTGGTCCACCCGAATCTGTCCAACCTCCACCTTCATGCGTGGAGATTGAGCGGCAACAGTTGACGGCATTTGCCCTTCCACCTGAAGTCTCCAGTGTTATCTCGGCAGCCAGGCGTCCCTCGACTAAAACTGTACACGCCTGTAAATTTGTGGCATGGTGCACCAACAAATCTGTTGACCGCCTACCTACCCCTCTTTCAGAGGTTCTTCTATTCATTCTTTCCTTAGCCCAGCAGGGCTCTGCATTGGGCACCCTTAAGGGGTATCTGTCTGCCATTTCCGCCTTTCTTAGGCTTCCTGATCAGCCCTCACTCTCTAAATCTCCTCTTGTGAGTAGGTTCTTAAAGGGGCTCACCCACTTATTTCCTCCCACTCCCTTCATCATGCCTCAGTGGGATCTTAATCTTGTGCTTACTTTCTTGATGTGTACTCCCTTTGAGCCTATGCATAATTGTCCCTTACGGCTCCTCACATTCAAAACTTTCTTATCACCATCACCTCTGCTCGCAGGGTGAGTGAGCTTCAGGCCCTTTCTTCAAAAGCCTCCAAACTTGTCCGTTCACCCAGACAAAGTGGTGTTTCGCACTAGAGCTTCCTTCCTTCTTAAGGTGGTTACACTGTTTCATGTAGGCCAGTCTATCACTTTGCCTACCTTCTACGCACCCCCACATCCTTCCCATGAGGAGGAGAGACTCCACCGTCTGGACCCAAAAAGAGCGTTGGCGTTCTATCTCAATCGTACTAAAGACTTCTGGGTGGACGATCAACTCTTTGTTGGCTATGTGGGTGTGAAGAAAGGGAAGGCGGTGCAGAAATGTACCATCTCTCAATGGGTGCTTCTTTGCATCAAAATGTACTACGCTTTGGCGAAAAAGCAACCTCCTGAAGGCTTGCAGGCTCATTTTACCAGGGCCACTGCTGCATCCACTGCGCTAGCACGTGGAGTTCCTGTCCTGGATATCTGTCAGGCAGCTACGTGGGCATCTCTGCACACGTTTGCTAAGCATTACTGCCTGGACAGTCAGGTCCGTCGGGATGGCTACTTTGGTCGTTCGGTCCTGCAGGACTTTCTAGTATGATCTTAGTTCGCAGCCCACCACCGAGGATGGCATTGCTTGGGTATCTATTTTAAGGTAAGGAATCTGCAGCTAGAACTCTCTATCAGATGTACAAGTTACTTACCTTCGGTAAAGAAATATCTTGTAGAGACATATTCTAACTGCAGATTCCTTACCACCCACCCATCCTCCCCGCTTGCGAACTGATTTCTAGGGACAGGGATTCCCCCCTTTCAGGTCCTTAGCTCTGGCACACCAATATCATTGTTCTTATTGGCTCTGCGCTCTGGCGTGGAAAGTCGTTAAAAGAAACTGACGTCACTGCGCGAAGGCGGCGTCTATGTACTACTCCTGACGTCATCACGGCGACCACGACGCCTGCGGAGTCGACCGACGCCACCTACTGACGCGCAAGGGTATTGCTCAAAGAAAAAATCTCCGGATCCAGTCCGACGCCTGGGGAAAAATACTAAGGTAAGGAATCTGCAACTAGAATGTCTCTACCAGATATATCGTTACCAAAGGTAAGTACTTGTACTTCAAGTCCAGTTGCCACTGGTCAGTTGGACGTTTCCATAAAAGGTCTGCTGCAGCTTATTTTGCCCTTATAGCGACACAACAAGTTAGCCAACTGACTATTTGACTCCACTTCTTTGTCTGGTTACAAAGCGAGCAGATTCAGACCTCTTCTGATCTTCTGGGGGTCCAGTGAGTGTTATGAGAAGGGTACTTTGGGGTGCCACATTTATTCCTGGCACCAGATAGTGGGTAAGGGTAACGCCCAACCATTGCCTAACCAATGGGGATAAAGGTGCTGGGGGCAAGCCTACCCACTTTTTCAGCAGTTCCTGTTTGCCTTATCACAAACAATACCACAGTGCCATTTGCTCTCAGTATCCAAGATGGGGAAACCCTTCTCTCTTTCTGCATAGCTTGTGTGCCTACCCAGAAGTGTGGTTAGGGTAATCAGCAGTACCCCCCCCCCCCCCTCCCCTGTGGTAACTCAAAGACAGTTCCGGGGGTAGCTTTCCTCCTACTGTGTATGGTGCCAGCCTGACTCTGAGGACAACGCTGGGGCTTTCCATGTGTCACTTAACATTTGTTTGTTTCAGGGCAGACTAATTTGAAGTTAAGCATCTGGGCCCACTCAACTGGTCATCCTGTCAGATGAAGAGAACACCTCCCTACCCTCAGGCCATTGTCACCGTTCTAGGAGCAGTTTACACACTTCTTTCACACCTAATTCGAGCCAGGTTGTACGTTTCCCGGAGAGCCTCTACAAATTAGCACCTTCAGGCAGGGTAAAGGTAATTTTTTTAAAGTTACAAATCCAACATATTTTATAAAACTACGGCTTTACCATTGGGGTAGGATTTTCACTAGATACAAAAAAAAGTCTTTGAAAGAAGTCTGTAGTTGGTAGAGGTCAAAAGTTATAGATTAAAGTACATATTCTATACTTTGACTTTTTGTATGTACCAGTTACAGCCTGACCAGTGTCTGTGTTTTGGGCCTAGTTAGTGTGGAACATGCCATTTCTCATATCGCACATGGGCCAGTCTTAAATATTATTCACCCTCCCTTTTGAGAAGCAAAGTGCGCTTACAGGTGGCTTACCTAATATTTAAAATCAGGTTTTCCTACCGGTCATAAGGCTGGATTTTGACAGGTTGGTTTGCGGGGTTCAGGTTGCTGCTCTCAGAGTACACAGGGTAGGCCTGGAGCTATATTTTAACTGCCATTGATGTGGACCACACAATTTGTGCTGCAGTCTACAAGGGGCATTTAACCTTCCATACTGTTGGTGTATTTGTTTTCACTGTACACTGTGATCATATAGGAAAGTTGCCAATCAAGTTTCAAGCCACTTTCAACAAGTTTTACGGGACAGAGCACATACACTAGATAGCAGAGTTCAGGATCACCTGCAGGTGAGATAAAATAAATAAACTGTGGACCCTGTGCAACAAGGGTCCTTTTCCAGCCATAGGATTACAAAGATTTCCCAAAGTAGTTTCATGTGTTTCAACTGAAGATGATCATTATCACGGTCCTGTTTGGAATTGCCTTTGTTATAGTGGGTCACTACACACAACATCTTGGATGATGAATGTCCAAACAGGTCTTAATGAATAGAACACGCCTGCCCCAAGTTATTTCTCCACCCGTTCTCAGACATTTTTGTTCTTTAATGTAACTGTAGGAAGTTGGCTCTGTATGCACTATTTCAAGGTAAGAATTAGCATGCACAGAGTCCAAGGGTTCCCCTTAGAGGTAAGATAGTGGCAAAAACGGATAATTCTAATGCTCTATTTTGTGGTAGTGTGGTCGAGCAGTAGGCTTATCAGAGGGTAGTGTTAAGCATTTGTTGTACACACACAGGCAATAAATGAGGAACACACACTCAAAAGACAATTCCAGGCCAATAGGTTTTTATATAGGGAAATATATGTTCGATGGCATCTGTCGCTGTAGATACGCATGTTCTGCAATAGCTCGCCATCTGGTGTTGGGCCGGAGTGTTACAAGTTGTTTTTCTTCGAAGAAGTCTTTCGAGTCACGGGACCGAGTGACTCCTCCTTTTGTCTCCATTGCGCATGGGCGTCGACTCCATCCTCGATTGTTTTTTTTCCGCCATCGGGTTCGGACGTGTTCCTGTCGCTCCGAGTTTCGGAACGGAAAAAATAGTTAATTTCGGAAGATTTTCGTCGGTATTGTTGCGTTCGGGATCGGCGTACTTAGATTCCACACCGCATCGAAGATCGAAGAGCTCCGGTGCCCTTCGGGGTAGTTTTTTCGATCCTCCGTCGGGGCCTGGTCGGCCCGACCGCGTGCTGAAGAACGCCGATGGAACAGACCCCGTTCCGTTTCTGCCCCAAATGCCACAATAAATACCCCTACACAGACCAACACTTGGTCTGCAACCTGTGCCTGTCACCTGAGCACAGCGAAGACACCTGCGAGGCCTGTCGTGCGTTCCGGTCCCGAAAAACACTCCGAGACCGTCGAGCCAGAAGACTTCAGATGGCGTCCGCGCCGACAGCCCACCGAGAGTTCGAGGAGCAGGAAGAGGAAGGTACCTTCTCGATCCAAGACTCAGACTCCGAAGGATTCGACGATACACAAACCGTGAGTAAGACGTCGAAAACCACACAAAGAAACATTTACAAGGCCCAGGGGACGCCACTGCCACCAGGCCATGGCTCGACCCATAAATTCGGTGACCGACCGTCGGCACCGAAAAAGGCCCAAACAGTGCCGAGATCGTCCGACTCCGGTCGAGACACCGGCACGCAGCCTTCTCGGGACCGAGAAAGTGCTGGAGACAAGCCTCGACACCGAGATGCCGGTGTGGACACGGCTCGACGCCGAGACAGCGGCACCGAAACAGATCGACGCCGAGAGGTTTCGGCCCCGAAAAGGAAAAAAGTCACCTCGGAGCCGAAAAAACACGCAGACAAAGTTTCGATGCCGAAACAAACTGCAAGCGACCCAGCTTCAGGCTCTTATACAGAAGAGCACTCGCTAACCTCCCAAATGCAAAAGCATAGGTTTGAGGAAGAGCTACAAGCAACTGATGTGGACCATACGCAAAAGCGTATCTTCATTCAGCAGGGGACAGGAAAAATAAGCACCCTTCCCCCCATTAGGAGAAAGAGAAGGTTGGAGTTCCAGACGGAACAAGCACCACAACCAAAAGTGGTGAAAAGAGTTACACCACCACCCTCTCCTCCGCCCGTGATTAACGTTTCACCAGCACAAACGCCATCACACTCCCCAGCTCACACCACCATGAGCCAGGGTGACCAAGATCAGGACGCATGGGACCTATACGACGCCCCAGTGTCAGATAACAGCCCAGAGGCATACCCTACAAAACCATCTCCACCAGAAGACAGCACCGCGTACTCTCAGGTGGTGGCTAGAGCAGCACAATTTCACAACGTAAGCCTCCACTCAGAACAGGTCGAGGATGATTTCTTGTTCAACACACTCTCCTCCACCCACAGCTCCTACCAAAGCCTGCCTATGCTCCCTGGTATGCTCCGGCACGCAAAAGACATATTTAAGGACCCGGCAAAAGTAGGGCAATCACTCCAAGGGTGGAAAAAAAGTATAAGCCGCCTCCTACGGACCCGGTTTTCATCACAACACAGCTGCCACCAGACTCTGTTGTTGTAGGAGCAGCTAGGAAAAGGGCCAACTCTCACACATCTGGAGATGCACCACCCCCAGATAAAGAAAGCCGCAAGTTCGATGCAGCTGGTAAGAGAGTCGCAGCACAAGCTGCAAACCAGTGGCGCATCGCGAACTCCCAGGCACTACTTGCGCGCTATGACAGAGCCCACTGGGACGAGATGCAACATCTCATTGAACATCTGCCCAAAGACTTCCAAAATAGGGCAAAACAAGTGGTTGAGGAGGGACAGACCATCTCCAACAACCAGATACGTTCCTCCATGGACGCTGCAGATACAGCTGCACGGACAATTAATACATCTGTAACTATCAGAAGGCATGCATGGCTCCGAACGTCTGGATTTAAACCAGAGATTCAACAAGCAGTTCTCAATATGCCTTTTAATGAAAAAGAACTGTTCGGTCCAGAAGTGGACACAGCGATTGAGAAACTCAAAAAAGATACGGACACTGCCAAAGCCATGGGCGCACTCTACTCCCCGCAGAGCAGAGGGAATAACAGCACATTCCGTAAAACGCCCTTTCGAGGGGGGTTTCGGGGTCAAAGCACACAAGCCAGCACCTCACAAGCAACACCGTCCACTTACCAGGGACAGTACAGAGGAGGTTTTCGGGGACAATATAGAGGAGGGCAATTCCCTAGAAATAGAGGGAGATTTCAAAGCCCCAAAACCCCTACTACTAAACAATGACTCACATGTCACTCACCCCCTCCACACAACACCAGTGGGGGGAAGAATAGGTCATTATTACAAAGCATGGGAGGAAATCACTACAGACACTTGGGTTCTAGCAATTATCCAACATGGTTATTGCATAGAATTTCTACAATTCCCTCCAAACATACCACCAAAAGCACAAAATTTAACAACACACCATTCCAATCTCCTGGAGATAGAAGTGCAGGCACTATTGCAAAAGAATGCAATCGAATTAGTGCCAAACACACAAATAAACACAGGAGTTTACTCACTGTACTTTCTGATACCAAAGAAGGACAAAACGCTGAGACCAATCCTAGACCTCAGAGTAGTGAACACTTTCATCAAATCAGACCACTTCCACATGGTCACACTACAAGAAGTATTGCCATTGCTAAAACTGCACGACTACATGGCAACTTTAGACCTCAAGGATGCTTATTTCCATATACCAATACACCCATCGCACAGGAAATACCTAAGGTTTGTATTCAAAGGAATACATTACCAATTCAAGGTACTGCCTTTCGGATTAACAACCGCACCAAGAGTCTTTACCAAATGTCTAGCAGTAGTCGCAGCACACATAAGAAGGCAGCAAATACATGTGTTCCCATATCTAGACGACTGGCTAATCAAGGCCCATTCGTTAATAGAGTGCTCAAATCACACAAATCATATCATACAAACCCTCTTCAAACTAGGGTTCACCGTCAATTTCACAAAATCCAAAATTCTGCCACGCAAGGTACAACAATACCTGGGAGCCATAATAGACACATCAAAAGGAGTAGCCACTCCAAGTCCACAAAGAATTCAAAATTTCAACACCATCATACAACGCATGTATCCAACACAAAAGATACAGGCAAAGATGGTATTACAACTCCTAGGCATGATGTCATCATGCATAGCCATTGTCCCAAACGCAAGACTGCACATGAGGCCCTTACAACAATGCCTAGCATCACAGTGGTCTCAAGCACAGGGTCACCTTCTAGATCTGGTGTTAATAGACCGCCAAACTTACCTCTCGCTTCTGTGGTGGAACAACATAAATTTAAACAAGGGGCGGCCTTTCCAAGACCCAGTGCCACAATACGTAATAACAACAGATGCTTCCATGACAGGGTGGGGAGCACACCTCAATCAACACAGCATACAAGGACAATGGAACGTACATCAAACAAAACTGCATATCAATCACCTAGAACTTCTAGCAGTTTTTCAAGCACTAAAAGCTTTCCAACCAATAATAGTTCACAAATACATTCTCGTCAAAACAGACAACATGACAACAATGTATTATCTAAACAAGCAGGGAGGGACGCACTCCACGCAGTTAAGCCTGCTAGCACAAAAAATTTGGCATTGGGCAATTCACAACCAAATTCGCCTAATTGCACAGTTTATACCAGGGATACAAAATCAACTCGCAGACAATCTCTCTCGAGATCACCAACAGGTCCACGAATGGGAAATTCACCCCCAAATACTGAACACTTATTTCAAACTCTGGGGAACACCTCAGATAGACTTGTTTGCGACAAGGGAGAACGCAAAATGCCAAAACTTCGCATCCAGATACCCACACAAACAATCCCAAGGCAATGCCCTATGGATGAACTGGTCAGGGATATTTGCTTACGCTTTTCCTCCTCTCCCTCTCCTTCCTTACCTGGTAAACAAACTCAGTCAAAGCAAACTCAAACTCATATTGATAGCACCAACTTGGGCAAGGCAACCCTGGTACACAACGCTGCTAGACCTATCAGTGGTACCCTGCATCAAATTGCCCAACAGGCCAGATCTGTTGACACAGCACAACCAAAAGATCAGACACCCAGATCCAGCATCGCTGAATCTAGCAATCTGGCTCCTGAAATCCTAGAATTCGGGCACTTACAACTTACCCAAGAATGTATGGAAGTCATAAAACAAGCAAGAAGGCCATCCACCAGGCACTGCTATGCAAGTAAATGGAAGAGGTTTGTTTGCTACTGCCATATTAATCAAATACAACCATTACACACAACTCCAGAACATGTAGTGGGTTACTTGCTTCACTTACAAAAATCTAACCTAGCTTTCTCTTCCATTAAGATTCACCTTGCAGCAATATCTGCATACCTGCAGACTACCTATTCAACTTCCCTATATAAAATACCAGTCATTAAAGCATTCATGGAGGGCCTTAGGAGAATTATACCACCAAGAACACTACCTGTTCCTTCATGGAACCTAAATGTTGTCCTAACTAGACTTATGGGTCCACCTTTTGAACCCATGCACTCCTGCGACATACAGTTCCTAACCTGGAAGGTGGCATTTCTCATCGCCATTACTTCCCTGAGAAGAGTAAGCGAGATTCAGGCGTTTACTATACAGGAACCTTTTATACAACTACACAAAAATAAAGTCGTCCTAAGGACCAATCCTAAATTTTTGCCAAAGGTTATTTCACCGTTCCATCTAAATCAAACAGTGGAACTTCCAGTGTTCTTTCCACAGCCAGATACCGTAGCTGAAAGGGCACTACATACATTAGATGTCAAAACAGCATTAATGTATTACATTGACAGAACAAACAACATCAGAAAGACTAAACAACTCTTTATTGCATTTCAAAAACCTCATGCAGGAAACCCAATTTCAAAACAAGGTATAGCCAGATGGATAGTTAAATGCATCCAAATCTGCTACCTTAAAGCTAAACGACAGCTGCCCATTACACCAAGGGCACACTCAACCAGAAAGAAAGGTGCTACCATGGCCTTTCTAGGAAACATCCCAATGCAAGAAATATGTAAGGCAGCCACATGGTCTACGCCTCACACATTCACCAAGCACTACTGTGTAGACGTGTTATCCGCACAACAAGCCACAGTAGGTCAAGCTGTATTAAGGACATTATTTCAGACTACTTCCACTCCTACAGGCTGATCCACCGCTTTTGGGAAAATAACTGCTTACTAGTCTATGCAGAACATGCGTATCTACAGCGACAGATGCCATCGAACTGAAAATGTCACTTACCCAGTGTACATCTGTTTGTGGCATCAGTCGCAGTAGATTCGCATGTGCCCACCCGCCTCCCCGGGAGCCTGTAGCAGTTTGGAAGTTACCTTCAATTATTTATATATGTATCATCTCAACCTTAAATAGGTGCATACTTAGTCACTCCATTGCATGGGCACTATTACTACAATTCAACTCCTACCTCACCCTCTGCGGGGAAAAACAATCGAGGATGGAGTCGACGCCCATGCGCAATGGAGACAAAAGGAGGAGTCACTCGGTCCCGTGACTCGAAAGACTTCTTCGAAGAAAAACAACTTGTAACACTCCGGCCCAACACCAGATGGCGAGCTATTGCAGAACATGCGAATCTACTGCGACTGATGCCACGAACAGATGTACACTGGGTAAGTGACATTTTCATTTCTTAGTTTATTTTAAGAACCACAGGTTCAAGATTTACAAACAATACTTTAAATGAAAGGTATTTCACTTAGGAACTTTAGGAACTTTGAATTAGCAAAATAGCATATACAGTTTTCACACAAATGGCAATAAGCTATTTTAAAACTGGACACTTAGTGCAATTTTCAACAGTTCCTGGGAGAGGTAAGTGTTTGTTAGTTTTGCAGGTAAGTAAACCACCTACAGGGTTCAAAGTTGGGTCCAAGGTAGCCCACTGTTGGGGGTTCAGAGCAACCCCAAAGTTACCACACCAGCAGCTCAGGGCCGGTCAGGTACAGAGGTCAAAGTGGTGCCCAAAACACATAGGCTTCAATGGAGAAGGGGGTGCCCTGGATCCAGCCTGCCAGCAGGTAAGTACCTTCGGAGGGCAGACCAGGGGGGTTTTGTAGGGCACCGGGGGGGACACAAGTCAGCACAAAAAGTACACCCCCAGCGGCACGGGGGCGGCCGGGTGCAGTGTGCAAACAGGCGTCTGGTTTGCAATGTAGTTCAGTGGGAGACCCAGGGGTCTCTTCAGCGATGCAGGCAAGGGGGGGGGGGTGGGGGCTCCTCGGGTAGCCACCACCTGGGCAAGGGAGAGGCCACCTGGGGGTCGCTCCTGCACTGGAGGTAAGATCCTTCAGATCCTGGGGGCTGCGGGTACGGTGTCCTTACCAGTCGCGGTCAGTGGGAGCCTCTGGATTCCCTCTGCAGGCGTCGCTGTAGGGCCTCAGGGGGGTCAACTCTGACTACTCACAGGCTCGCAGTCGCTGGGGAGTCCTCCCTGTAGCGTTGGTTCTCCACAAGTGGAGCCGGGGGCAGAGTGCAAAGTCTCACGCTTCCGGCGGGAAACGTGTGTTCTTTCAAAGTTGCTTCTTTGTTGCAAAGATGCTTCTTCCTTGGAGCAGAGCCGCTGTCCTCAGGAGTTCTTGGTCCTTTTAGATGCAGGGTAGTCCTCTGAGGCTTCAGAGGTTGCTGGACCCTGTGGAACGCATCGCTGTAGCAGTTCTTTTGAAGTGGGGAGACAGGCCGGTAGAGCTGGGGCCAAAGCAGTTGGTGTCTTCTCTGCAGGTTTTTCAGCTCAGCAGTCCTCCTTCGTCTTAGGTTGCACAAATCTAGTTTCCTAGGTTCTGGGGAACCCCTAGATACTGAATTTAGGGGTGTGTTTAGGTCTGGGAGGGCAGTAGCCAATGGCTACTGTCCTTGAGGGTGGCTACACCCTCTTTGTGCCTCCCTGAGGGGAGGGGGGCACATCCCTATTCCTATTGGGGGAATCCTCCAAAATCAAGATGGAGGATTTCTAAAAGCAGGGGTCACCTCAGCTCAGGACACCTTAGGGGCTGTCCTGACTGGTGGGTGACTCCTCCTTGTTTTTCTCATTATCTCCTCTGGACTTGCCGCCAAAAGTGGGGGCTGTGTCCAGGGGGCGGGCATCTCCACTAGCTGGAGTGCCCTGGGGCATTGTAATAGGAAGCCTGAGCCTTTGAGGCTCACTGCTAGGTGTTACAGTTTCTGCAGGGGGAGGTGTGAAGCACCTCCACCCAGAGCAGCCTTTTGTTTCTGTCCTCAGAGAGCACAAAGGCCCTCACCACATGGGGTCAGAAACTAGTCTCTCAGCAGCAGGCTGGCACAGACCAGTCAGTCCTGCACTGAACAATTGGGTAATATACAGGGGGCATCTCTAAGATGCCCTCTGTGTGCATTTTGTTATAAATCCAACACTGGCATCAGTGTGGGTTTATTATTCTGAGAAGTTTGATACCAAACTTCCCAGTATTCAGTGTAGCCAATATGGTGCTGTGGAGTTCGTGTATGACAGACTCCCAGACCATATACTCTTATGGCTACTCTGCACTTACAATGTTTAAGGTTTTGCTTAGACACTGTAGGGACACAGTGCTCATGCACCTATGCCCTCACCTGTGGTATAGTGCACCCTGCCTTAGGGCTGTAAGGCCTGCTAGAGGGGTGACTTACCTGTGCCACAGGCAGTGTGAGGTTGGCATGGCACCCTGAGGGGAGTGCCATGTCGACTTAGTCATTTTCTCCCCACCAGTACACACAAGCTGGCAAGCAGTGTGTCTGTGCTGAGTGAGGGGTCCCTAGTGTGGCATAAGACATGCTGCAGCCCTTAGTGACCTTCCCTGGCATCGGGGCCCTTGGTACCAGGGGTACCAGTTACAAGGGACTTACCTCGGTGCCAGGGTTGTGCCAATTGTGGAGACAATGGTACATTTTAGGTGAAAGAACACTGGTGCTGGGGCCTGGTTGGCAGGGTCCCAGCACACTTCTCAGTCAAGTCAGCATCAGTATCAGGCAAAAAGTGGGGGGTAACTGCAACAGGGAGCCATTTCCTTACAGTAACAATTACTTGATCTGCGTACTAACGATAATGTGTCAGAATGTGAAAGAGTAATGGTGCTAAGCCAAGTTCTGTACAAGGGTGTCTGATGTAAAAAGGATGCTTATGCTTAGTGACAAAGGAAAGTAAATAAATACTTCATAATGAACCTAAACCATTAAATTAGAATTTGATACAAAAGCATTAACGGAATACAAGCCCAACAATACCAGACACTGAACCAAAAAAAAAAAGGAATAAAAGCAAGCAAAAACACAATGAGCTATCTCTGGCCTGATGTAGATGGACATAGAAGAATAGGCATTGGAGTGCTTTGCACCATACCTAGCAGATTTATTCCAGGGATTCATAATGTATCTAAAACTCTTACGTCCTGTATGCTATATACACAAATGTGTGGTAGTATTCTTCCAATGTGCTGACAACACATAAAATAAAGGTAGTTTTAAAAACTGAGACCGAGTGGGAACAAGTTAAAAGAAATACTTATCAGTTATTTCAGACCTTAATCTCAGGGGTTGCTGGGAGGATTGGTGGAAAAATGTGGACTGTGGGAAAGGATGACTGGAAGAATTAGTGAAAAGGGGTGCTGGAGAAGACTGGGATTGGGTTTGAACGTTCTGTTAGCAATACTGGGCAAAGGGAATGGTTTAGAAATAGGAAAGGTAGATGTCTAGATGTTACATGAATGTTTTTACTGTGGATACTACCATTTGATTATATGTAGGTACTGTCCTAAAATAAGACCAGCAGGGGAGAGGTTGGGAAAGAAGTCAGTGGGGTGCCAATGAAATCCATACACAACAGTAAGGAGGAAGTAAATTAGGTCAGTGAGAGAAGGACTGACCCTGACTGAGAGAGCTCATGAAAGTTGTTTTCAGGCTCTTCTGTCTTTCACCAAAGTCCAGCTGGTGTGCTCATGATTTGAAGGGAATACTAGGGATGTTTTTCTGTGTTGCAGGAATAGTGTGGTAATAGAAACATGTTTGGCACTGTTTCCTTTGGGAACAGACTTCTGGCTGTTTCTGTAATGAGTTTCTTCGCACAGTAGGTAGCAAATATGATCTTTCAAATTGTTAGAACAAGCAGTCCCAGTCTGTGAAAAAAGGGGGCAGCAAAGAGTTATGAAATCCCATTGTCAAACGGGGGGGGCCATATACTATATGCATGGACACTCCAGGATGGAATTTCGATTACTTTCTTGCCTGTGTGTGGTAGCTGGTGGGGTAGAAGCAACACCCATCAAGAAAAAATGAAAGCTGATGTTTTTTTTTCACCTGGGGATACAGGATATTGAAAAGGAAAGAGTTAATAGAGGACCCTTTATAAATCCTGGACAAACTTAACATGCCTACTTTTCTCTGACACTTTCAACATGATCATTCACCAACTTCTGCTTTACTACCTTTAGCTTGCCAAAGGAGACCAAGTCCTGCACTGCTTTGTTTCATTTTTGACAGGCAAACTGGTTTGTCGAAAGACTGCAGACTCTCCATAACCTTCATCCCTCCCAACCCCCCCCCCCCCCCCACTTACAATCACTCAGCCTCTTCCCAACTGACGCATGCAAGATTTCTGATGTGTCAATTCTTTCTCAGTGATCCATAATCTTTACATTCATCAGTTTAACAGTGCCTTGCCTGAGTGTCCTCAGTTGATGGATCGTTGATCGTTCTATCTGCTTTTCCCTGATCCAGGTTTAGATTTACACAATCTACCTCTAACATAACTGCAACCAATGTGCACAGCTTCACACCAGGCTTCATGCACAGCCTAAGAATGGTTTTGACCTTAATCCCTTTTCTTTGATATGATCAGCAGATTCACAGTCCTCATTGCCAAAAGTCACTGCAGCCTGGTAGCCATTCTATTTCTTGTACACGTCAGTTCTTTTTCGGTTAAAAAGGGGAGGAAGGGGTTGGGGAAATGTAACGCCCTTTTTAATTAGATATTTCTTGTCTCTAAGTTGTACACAGTTTTCCACACTTTGTCCTTCACATATCTGATAAGTCGACTCCTGGGTAATAGTAAATATTAATGTCATTCTTTATTATAGGGAGGAACGATACAACAGATTGAAGTGGTGCTCTTCAGTGAATCATATGCCTCTCGCCTGCCTTTACATAGCCTCTTGCAATTACTTGTTCCTTATGTTTAAGTCCAGTTCTGTGTCAGTTTGGTCAATGTTGGGTGCAATGATATTCTTATTGAACATTGACCTATTGATTCTCTCGTATTGTAACAGAGTTGTTGCTGGAGATGCAAAAATGTGTAGCCCAGTAACAAACTTGACAAAAACACAGCTACTGTGGCAATATTTACTGAATTCTAAGAAAAAAACATTATGAAACGCCATGTGACTTATGTTTTGTGACATTTTATTTCTTTATTGTGGACCTGTGATCGGTGTTTGCAAGTGACTGAATCTTAGCGAAATTTGATTTGTATTTAAATTTCTCAAAACTTTTACTGTGTGTATGTACTAAATAATGAAAAAATTCCTAGCTATTGTAACGGAAAGTTTAAATTCTATTAAGGACGTGGAGGTGAGGATTATCCCAACTTTAGCGAGAACTGCCTTGTTCTTTTCCCTCCCTATTATCTGGAGTATGTGCAACCTGGCCCCCCCAAAGAGGGCCTGCTGTATTTTGCATGCAAGTGGCTGCGTGCTTCTTTCTCCAGTGGCTTGTGCCGACTTAATTTGCCACCTTGGGAATTAGAGTCCATTCCGACAAACACGGATATGGATAGTGTCATCTGGATCCAGCATGTCCGATGGTGCATTGCGGTTGTCAGGAGCTGCGGGGGGAGCGCCAAGGCCTCAAGGGACTGGCCTCCTCGTCAGAGTCCTCATATGAATCCTCGCCTCCCCCTTTGTCTGGAGAACTGGGTTGTGGGAGCTCATCTGTGTGCCCAAAGGATGCAGTAAAAGGTGAGGTCTTTGCTAGGGAGCCCTGTTTGAGGAGCCCAAAATATCCTGGTCTACACCCAGAAGTTTGTTTCAGGCTTGGGGGTTCCAGCCCAGGGGGAGCCTGTGATTTTGCATATTCGGACAGCACCTGTCTGTATAGGTACTGTTCAACAGGGGCAATTACCTCCGCATCTGCTCGATGCATAGAGGCGTCCACGGCCTAATAAATGTAATTGTCCCACGGGAGGAAGGAGAGGACCTCCTTCTCCGCATACATACTTTCCGATAACCGCATGGCCTCCAGGCGATGGAGAGCTGATTTGGCGACAGCAGTGCTGTCTAAATGTGGTACTGGGATGGCCAATGAATTTTTGGGGAGACCAGGGGTCTCCAATATGAAGGTGAATGACCCCAGGGACACGGCACCCACTATATGCCAATGGTTGAGCCTTTGGACAGTGTCCCTTATATTGCCTGAAAAGCAATTGATAGTAGGAAATACTGACCCCATAGGGAGTATGATAAGGATTCCACTCAGGAAATATGAGGTAAAATACAGGCCCCCAGCAGGCGTTGCATGACAATCAAAAATGATGGAGTATAGTATGTGTCCCAGGGCCCAGACATCCTCTCCAGAATAATTACAGACCGTGAGGGGTGTTAATTCAGTATCAACCGGTCTACCATGCAGAAGAAAAGTGTTTGCAAACACTGATACAGATCCGACCCACAGGCTAGGGGTGTAGGTATCCAGGCTTCGGTAAGGCACCGCTGGGCTCCCACTGTGCACTCTACACGTCTCAAAGGAAACTGACAGATGCGCTTGTCGGAGCCAATTTGGGGGGAGGGGCGCTTTATGCGTGTTTGCGCCGCTCCACCTAGCGGTTGGAGGGCTGCCCCGGACTGTGTCACTGCTATATCGCCACGTAAGGAGCGGAAAAGCATTCCTGGTGCTGACGGTTAAGAAAAAAGTATTACACGAGCAGCAGTAGCAAAACCAAGCGCGCCTTCTGTCCAATTATGATATCCACAGAGCAAATAACGGTAATATCAAGGCTTTTCATGTGAGAGAAGGGAGAAACACTTAACTGTGGCTGCTGAGCAGCGAAGAAAAGAGGCAGAATGTATATCAATAATGGACTATATTGGGACTACCTGGCTGTGATTGGATATTCTTTTTTGTTATGCCCAAATACTTTTGGGAAGGATACTTTTTAGAATAGGCTAATGTTAAAATGGCTGCTGTTAAAATTTAAATTTGCATCAAGTGAAGTAAAAACTTAAAAGCATAATCCAAGCCTCTGGTTCTGATGTAGAATTAAACATTCCTTGAACATCATTGAAGTGTCTAATACTATAATATTGCCTGCATTCCTAACAAGTTAATGAAAAGAGCTAGCTTATTAGCTTACTTTTACTAGCTGTATTGTGCACTTGTGGGCTAATGTTTTTACATATCTATTAAGACTGTTCTGTTCCTTTCTATAGGGTATCCACTTCATGCTCCTGAGGCTTACTTTCCATACTTCAAGAAGCACAATGTCACAACCATTATTCGCCTAAACAGGAAATTGTATGATGCAAAAAGATTTACTGATGCAAACTTTGAGCACCATGATCTCTTTTTTGTTGATGGAAGCACACCAACTGATGCCATTGTGAAGAGGTTTCTGAACATTTGCGAAAATGCAGGAGGTGCCATAGCAGTGCATTGCAAAGGTACACTAGAGTTTAGAATGGCATCCCCATTTATTAGCTTTTGCTGGTTTTTGTTTTCTGTTATGTAATCAAGAAAATAACTAAGCCAAACTTCCACTGATATAAACTTATATGTATTTGTATATGTCAATTTCTATGCACAGATAATACTGTAATAAATTCTGAATGAAAGGTTCTGCATCTTCACAGCACATTTAAGGTTTTGTTTGTTTGATTGCATAGTTTATGCCAACATGTGCAACACAAGGGAGCGTGATATGGCGTGTCAGCAAACTAGTTGTCAGAAGCAATGTTGGGGTTTTGATATGGTGCTGAAGCATTTCACTGATTCCAGAAAACTCTGGTACTGCCATCTTTATTTCCTTTCAGACTCTCTAAGGAAGAAACTGATAACCTAATGACATACATACGGCTTTTTCCCATTTTGAAGTTGTTGAACCTTGTACCTTGTAATATAACACTACCACATGCACATATAGATCACAGCGATCTGTAGGCATTGTAGTTAGTTGTTCTCCGTTATTTTGTAACACTTAACCGTTTTAGATGTTCTTTGAATAGAGTATAACTGTTTAATGTATTGTTTAGTAATGGTTGTCATTAGGTAGTGTTTGAATAGATGCACATACAGTGGATGTTCAGTTGCAAGGCATCATGTGTCTTTGGTACAATGTTACCTGCATGGGGTAGTGTTGTATTTAGGTTCATCTTTATTGGATGGAAGACATGTAGGTTGATGATATGTATGCTGTTGAGGTGGTGGCTCTTAGTGAAATATGTGCCTTTTGGTGCTGTTTCAGATAAGGCCCTACAATCCTGGGCTGCAAGGAAGCGAATGATTGGTTGAATTACCTCACCCTGCTTTGTGAGGGGCTACTGACGGTGTTGAATGTGTGGAAGCAGGAAAATACAAGAGGCAAGAGTTTTTTGAGAGGATGAGGAGTGCTCTTGAAGCAGAACAAAAAAAAGGGGCATTTGCTGTATGTTCCTTCCAGAATTCAGTTGGTGGAAACAGATCTGTAAGGCATACCAAGTTTGCAGCATGTTCACAGTAGCAGAGCGTATCAAAATTTCAAAATCCCGCAAATTCCTGTTTAAATTCTCACGTAGCTTCATGTGGATGATACCTTAACAATATTGCATATAAATATTTAGATAGCTGATCTGTCACTTGTGCAGGTCAGTGTCACCACAATACATTTATAGCTGGGTTAAATCAGTTTATCTTTTTTGTAACAAATCGCCCCGCCCCCCTTTTTTTTTTTTCCAGTGTCCTTTGACTCGCATCAGGAGTTGTGAGGCCCAGTATACTTATGCAGAATGTAATCCACTGCAACCTCAGCCTTGCTCTGGTAGCCACAAGTCAAAATCGGATGGCCCACCACTACAAGACCCAGGGGATTTGGGTTGAGAAAGCGATTCCATGGGGTAGATCCTGTAGAGAAGAGGTTCTGGTTAATGCTACTACTTCAACATTGTTTGAAGAGGTACTGAATTAAAGTTCAATAATTGTGATGTTCCGATTTGAAGTTAAGAAGTGGTACATTGGAAAATAGGATCAGACCTCCTTTGGCTAGGGATTGGAGAAAGGTTCCAGAAAGGTCCTTGCCAATCTGAAATCCTGCAAAGACAAACCATTTAGACTCCAGAATACATCTACCAAAGCTATAGAAAGACACTTAGCGATCTTGCATATGTTGCCCAGAATTGCCACGCTTTTTTAAATCCTTAAAACGAAACAGTTGGCAAAGTTTCTGTGAAATGTCTGTCTCCCTGTACTCTGAGACCAGGGAATGGGACAGATTTCTACTTTAAATCATGCAGAATTGTTGCTTTCCTGCCCTTGGCTAGTTGTACACAGTATTGTTGAAGTTACTATGCAGTGTCACTTAGTTGAAGTAATTGCCAAGGTTTGGCTCACATACTGTCAGACATGTGGGGGCACACATGCTCAATTGAAAAGTTGAAATCCACTCTTGGGAGGCTTCATCACTAGACATGATCTAGCCTGATACCACCGCCACCAGAATGTTCGATTAATGGCGGTTGATGTGGGAGCAGAGCCTCCTTATAGATCCTGGCTGTGCCCAAGATGTCTGCCAAATCTAATGATATCTTGAGCGCAGGCCTCAGGGTCAGTTTCTTTTAAAGCTGCAGTCAAGATCACAGAAGCAGTGCCAGCATTTGACCGAACTCCTTTGTATGCAGCAATGATGGGGACCACATTTTGACCTGAGGCACCATGTAGTCCCTACATACAGCCGACTTTGCCATTGTGCCTAGGGGTGAAGACCAGTTCTGGGACCTGAGACAGAGACTCTGAGGGGCCGCTTTCCTTCGTATGTCAGTATTTTATTGAGAGATTTCTCTCAAAAATGTTTTCATATTACGTTTAGTGCCAGGGATTTCTCCCCCTAAAAAGTCAAACCCTGTTGGGACTGTAATGGACAAATGTCTATTTCAGTTCTCCGTGAAGTGTGCTGTGGGGCTTGGGTTCAAGGCACGACTCGAAGTGGTGTGACAAGTGTGACCCTTTACATCCCAAGGCCTTAGAGAGCCCAAGGCCAAAAGCTTATAACTCTTGACAAGCAGAGCCGTGGCACTCTTGTCCTCCAGGTCAGGATCTCTAGCCAGGTCCTCTTCCATGGCGGGTCCTCAAAAGAAAACACCAGAAAAATCAGTAGGCTTCAATAGGCATTGATATTCTTCTCAAAAGCATTGTTCCCATGCAGAGGGTAAGTCACATTGGGGCTTTCTCTGCCCCTCTGTGGAGTCATCCTCAGAGCACCATAGCTGATGGAGATAACTTCTTCAGAGAACCCTCTGCTAGTGGAGCCACAGGTGCAGACCCAAGTCCTGTACATGTTTGTCAGCCACAGACGTCCTTCCTAAAGTAGCCTCAGACCTGTCCCAAGTGCCTGACATGGGGAAGCCAATACAGCTTTCTTTATTCACCCCATGACTGAAATATTTTGGTGTGTGTCGGGCTCCTGTGTAATACATATGAGCCCCATGGATCATCTTAGGGCTCTGTTCAGGTTCCCAGCCTGAGAGTCCTGACTTTGTGTAGTTCGTCCCCTACATTCCACATTGAATGACTCTGGTGTTGTCTGGAAGTATCCTGATGCTGAGACTTCTGCCAGTTCACCTCCATGTGGCTCCGCAGAAACCTCTTATTGAGCAGCCTATTTCTAAAACAAAGGCAGTCCTGCTGAGATCCAGAAGAGAAGCCCAAAACAATATTAGAAGAAAATTGAAGGGCAAGACACTTCCCACCAGGACTACTTGCATACAATGCACAATATATTTGCTTCGGATTCCAACCATATTCAAATGCCTCATCAAATCCAACATGATAATACAATAGCAGTGAAGAAGCCGGTTTGCTTCCATCCCGGTCTTCTGACAGAGCGGGTTACTTTGCCTTGCAACAGCCTAACAGATTGGATACTTTCTCAGAGGTACAAATAGACTGACTTCCCGACTGGCTCCCCCTGAGTGGTAGTCATTCAATGCAGTTTTGCGAAGACTGCCGATGTCCTTGAACATTCTTTGTCTGCTGTAGTAGAGAAGTCCAACATATTAACTTAGGTCTGGGTGTCCTTCAGCCGTCACCTCTGAATCCTTACACCTGTCCAGTAACTCATTTATCAGCCTGGTGACAGCTGCATGGGAGAAGCCTGCATCTGCCCTAGATGCTTGATTGCAGTTGCTACAGACTTGCCCTTGGGTGGGTGGGCGGTAGGGAGGGAGTAAGAGCACAAAGGACACCCAGCAGTTTTTAAACTTTAAATAGATTTTCAAAAGGCTTCGATTGTTCGCCAGCCTTAGCAGTCTTCCCAACTACAGAACCAGCTTCTCAAACAAAACAGGGGCAGGGGTAAAGGCAGGGACCATCAGGTCCAGCAAACCCCCACCTGTTCTTCTCTACCACCTGGAAAGCTGCTTTAGCTTTCAATTGAAAGAATGTATTCTGCCCCTGAGAGAAAGGCTATTCTCCTTTCTACTTGCCTGGAAGGCCACAATATTGGACAATTGGGTCCATCAGATTGTAGAAAAGGGGTGACATCCTACTTCTCATCACCACCATGCTTGGCTCAGAGTTTTAGGCTTTAGACCAGAGGTATAACAATTCCTCACTGATTTGGCTTTTGACAGTGATCAGCTCTGTTCCTAGGTTTTTTGAGATGCTGGAAAATGTGTTTTTTAAAGAAAGGATTCCAGCCTAGCAAAAGCTATTCGAGTGCTGTAGCTACAGCAGGGTAAAACTGTGTTCGGTGGCATGTGTAGCTGCAGATACACATGCTGTGCATAGTCCGCCGTCTGGTGTTGGGTCGGAGTGTTACAAGTTGTTTTTCTTCGAAGAAGTCTTTTCGAGTCACGAGACCGAGGGACTCCTCCCACTTCGGTTCCATTGCGCATGGGCGTCGACTCCATCTTAGATTGTTTTTTTTCCGCCATCGGGTTCGGACGTGTTCCTTTTCGCTCCGTGTTTCGGGTCGGAAAGTTAGTCAGAATCAACGGAAAATTCGTCGGTATTGTTTTGTTCGGTATCGGGATAGTTAGGGCAAATCGACACCGAGCCTTAAAGAGCGCCGTTAACCCTTCGGGGTATTTTCGATCCCCGTCGGGGCCTGGTCGGCCCGACCGCGTGCAACATCGAGACTGATGGAACGGACCCCGTTCCGATTCTGTCCTAAATGCCACAGTAAATATCCTTATACAGACCAACATTTGGTCTGTAACTTGTGCCTGTCCCCCGAGCACAAGGAAGAGTCGTGTAAGGCCTGTCGCGTGTTTCGGTCGAGAAAAACGCTCGGGGACCGAAGAGCCAGGAGGTTGCAGATGGCTTCCACGCCGACAGGACAACAAGGGTTCGAGGAGGAGGAAGAAGAAGAAACTTTCTCCATCCGCGATTCGGATTCCAAAGAATTCGACGTCGACGAGCAACCAACCGTAAGTAAGACGTCGAAAGAAAGAACACACGAAAAAACAGACAAAGCCCAGGGGACGCCACTGCCAACAGGCCATGGCATAACCCATAAAGTAGGTGACCGTCCATCGGCACCGAAAAAGGGCGAGCTGGTGCCGAAGTCGTCCGACTCAGGTCGAGACACAGGCACGCAACACTCTCGGGACCGAGAGAGTGGTGCAGAAAAGGCTCGACACCGAGATAGCGGCACCGAAGCTACTCGACACAGAGACAGCGGCACCGAAGCTGCTCGGCACAGAGATAGCGGCACCGAAGATGGTCGGCATCGAGAGGCCAAGACACCGAAACAGAGAAAGATCTCATCGGAGCCGAAAACAACTAAAGACACGGTTTCGGTGCTAAGACACCCGGCAACCGAACCAAAAACCAGTTCCTACTCAGAGGAACAATCACTGTCCTCCCAACTAAAAAGACACAGGTTTGAGGAGGAATTACAAACTACAGAGGTAGATCACACTCAAAAGCGGATCTTTATCCAAAGGGGTAGAGGGAAAATCAGCACTCTTCCCCCAATCAGAAGAAAAAGGAAACTTGACTTCCAACAACAAGACAAGCCACCACAAGCAAAGGTGGTAAAGAGGGTAACTCCACCACCCTCTCCACCACAGTCAACTCATGTATCACCGGCACAGACTCCACCACAATCACCAGCTCATACCACCATGAGCCAGGATGATCAGGCAGCATGGGACCTCTATGATGCTCCAGTATCGGACAATAGTCCAGAGTCGTACGCAACTAAACCCTCACCACCTGAGGACAGTACAGCATATGCACAGGTGGTAGCTAGGGCAGCCGAATTTCATAATGTATCTCTACATTCGGAGCCTATTGAGGATGACTTCCTCTTTAACACCCTGTCCTCCACCCACAGCCATTATCAAAGCCTTCCCATGCTCCCGGGAATGCTAAGGCACGCTAAACATATTTTCAAGGAGCCTGTTAAAAGCAGAGCAATAACTCCAAGGGTGGAGAAAAAATACAAGGCCCACAGACCCTGCTTTTATTACATCACAACTTACACCAGATTCAGTAGTCGTAGGAGCAGCTCGTAAAAGAGCCAACTCGCAGACATCAGGCGACGCACCACCTCCGGACAAGGAGAGCCGCAAGTTTGATGCAGCTGGGAAAAGGGTTGCAGCACAAGCTGCAAATCAGTGGCGCATCGCCAACTCGCAAGCACTCCTAGCGCGATACGACAGGGCCCATTGGGACGAGATGCAGCATCTCATCGAGCACCTCCCCAAAGAATTCCAGAAACGAGCGAAACAAGTGGTTGAAGAGGGGCAGAATATCTCCAACAACCAAATACGTTCTTCTATGGATGCAGCAGATACAGCTGCAAGAACAATAAATACTGCTGTGACAATAAGGAGGCACGCATGGCTGCGCACATCTGGCTTCAAACCTGAGATACAACAGGCAGTGCTCAATATGCCGTTCAATGAACAGCAATTGTTTGGCCCAGAAGTGGACACTGCAATTGAAAAATTAAAAAAGGACACTGACACAGCCAAAGCCATGGGTGCACTCTATTCCCCGCAAGGCAGAGGCACATTTGGCACATTTCGCAAAACAACTTTCAGAGGAGGGTTTCGAGGTCAAGCCACAGAAGCCAGCACCTCACAAACAAGACCACCTACCTACCAGGGACAATATCAAAGGGGTGGCTTTCGAGGCCAATACAGAGGGGGCCAATTCCCAAGAAACCGGGGAAAGTTTCAGGGTCCCAAAACCCCTCAAAATAAACAGTGACTCACAGGTCACACAACCCCTTCACACAACACCAGTGGGGGGAAGACTAAGCCAGTTCCACAAATCATGGGAAGAAATAACAACAGACACTTGGGTCTTAGCAATTATCCAACATGGTTATTGCATAGAATTTCTCCAACTCCCTCCAAATGTCCCACCGAAAACACACAATATGTCAAAACAGCATATAGACCTTCTAGGACTAAAATTAGTACCAAAAACACCAAAGAACACAGGAGTTTACTCACTGTACTTTCTAATACCGAAAAAGGACAAAACTCTGAGACCAATATTAGATCTCAGAACACTAAACACCTACATCAAATCAGACCACTTTCACATGATCACGTTACAAGACGTAATACCACTACTGAAACAGCAAGACTACATGACAACGTTAGATCTAAAAGACGCGTATTTCCATATACCGATACATCCCTCGCACAGGAAATACCTAAGGTTCGTATTCAAAGGAATACATTACCAATTCAAAGTGTTGCCATTCGGAATAACAACAGCACCAAGAGTCTTTACAAAATGTCTAGCAGTAGTAGCTGCACATATCAGGAGGCAGCAAATACACGTGTTTCCGTACCTAGACGATTGGTTAATCAAAACCAACTCGCTAACAAAGTGTTCACACCACACAGATTATGTTATACAAACCCTTTACAAACTAGGTTTCTCCATCAACTATGCAAAGTCACACCTTTTGCCGCGTCAAACACAGCAATACTTAGGAGCGACAATCAACACAACAAAAGGGATAGCCACTCCAAGTCCACAAAGGGTTCAAAATTTTCACAAGGTGATACAAGCTATGTATCCAACACAAAAGATACACGCAAAGATGGTATTAAAACTCCTAGGCATGATGTCCTCATGCATAGCCATTGTCCCAAACGCAAGATTGCACATGCGGCCCTTACAACAGTGCCTAGCATCACAATGGTCACATGCACAGGGTCAACTTCTAGATCTGGTGTTGATAGACCGCCAAACATACATCTCGCTTCTATGGTGGAACAGTACAAATTTAAACAAAGGGCGGCCTTTCCAAGACCCAGTGCCACAATACGGACCCCAACGAAGCCGCCAACAACCTCACACAGTGGATCACCAACTGCGCAGACGCCCTCGCACCACTGAAGAAGAACCCCCCCAGCAGACGCAGCAGCAAGAAAGCCTCCTGGTTCACCGACGAGCTCATCACCTCCAAGAAGAACTGCCGCTCCCTGGAGAACACCTGGCGCACCAACCAGACCACAGACAACATGACGGCCCTCAAACACGCCACCCGCAAACACCACCAACTGATCCGCGCCACAAAGAAGACAGCCTTCAAGGAACGACTGGACAACAACACCCACAACAGCAAGGAACTCTTCAGCATCGTCAAAGAGCTCTCCAACCCCGACGCCGGAAACAATGACATCACTCCCTCGCAAGACCTCTGCGACTCCCTCGCAGCCTTCTTCCACGACAAGATCGCCAACATTCACAACAGCTTCGGCCCACCAACCACAAACCCCACCACCGAACCGATGCCCCCCACCGCCACCCTCCGCACCTGGACCCCAGTCAGCACCGAAGACACAACACGCACAATGAACACCATCCACTCCGGATCCCCTACGGACCCCTGCCCACACCACATCTTCAACACGGCTGACCACATCATCGCACCCCACCTCCGTGACATCAACGCCTCCTTCAACACCGCCACCTTCCCGGAGTGCTGGAAACACGCCGAGATCAGTGCCCTGCTGAAGAAACCAACTGCAGACCCCTCCGACCTCAAGAACTACCGCCCCATCTCGCTCCTCCCGTTTCCTGCCAAAGTCATCGAGAAGACCGTCAACAGACAGCTAGCTGCCTTCCTCGAGACCAACGGATCCCTCGACCACTCGCAATCCGGCTTCCGAGACAACCACAGCACGGAGACCGCCCTCATCGCAGCCACAGACGACATCAGATCCCTAATGGACAATGGGGAAACTGCGGCCCTCATCCTCCTGGACCTCTCCGCAGCGTTCGACACTGTCTGCCACCGCACCCTGGTACAGCGCCTGAACAACACCGGCATCCAGGGGAAGGCCCTGGAGTGGATCGCCTCATTCCTCGCCGGAAGAACCCAGAGAGTCCGCCTCCCCCCGTTCCGGTCAGCGGCCACCGAAGTCATCTGCGGAGTTCCACAAGGGTCATCGCTCAGCCCCACCCTCTTCAACGTCTATATGAGCCCCCACGCAACCATCGCACGTCAACACAACCTCAAGATCATCACCTACGCCGACGACACCCAGCTGATCCTCTCCCTCACCAGCGACCCGGACGCCGCCAGAGCCAGCCTACACGAAGGGATGAAAGACGTCGCCGAATGGATGAAGAACAGCCGCCTGAAACTGAACTCAGACAAGACGGAGGTCCTCATCCTGGGATCATCACCATCCGCCTGGGACGACTCCTGGTGGCCCCCCGCCCTGGGAGCCACCCCCAAGCCAACGGACCACGCTCGCAACCTAGGCTTCATCCTGGACTCCTCCCTCTCGATGACCAGACAAGTCAACGCCGTCTCATCTTCATGCTTCAACACCCTGCGCATGCTTCGAAAGATCTTCCGGTGGATCCCCACCGAGACCAGGAAGACGGTCACCCAGGCCCTCGTCACCAGTCGGCTGGACTACGGGAACGCCCTCTACGCCGGCACCGCCGCCAAACTCCAGAAGAAACTCCAACGGATCCAGAACGCCTCAGCACGACTCATCCTGGACATCCCCCGACACAGCCACATCTCCGAACACCTGAGAGACCTGCACTGGCTCCCCGTCAACAAAAGAATCACGTTCCGACTCCTCACCCACGCACACAAGGCCCTCCACGACCTGGGCCCCAAGTTCCTCAACAGCCGCCTGACCTTCCACAAGCCCACCCGCCAGCTCTGCTCCGCCAGCCTCGCTCTCGCCACCGTCCCCCGCATCCGCAGAGCCACCGCCGGAGGAAGATCCTTCTCCTACCTGGCAGCCAAGACATGGAACTCCCTCCCCATCCACCTCCGGACAACGCAAGACCATCTCGCCTTCAGGAAGCAACTCAAGACCTGGCTGTTCGAGCAGTAGCGTTTCCCCCCCCCCCCCCCCCCCAGCGCCTTGAGACCCTCCGGGTGAGCAGTGCGCTATACAAATGCCTTTGATTGATTGATTGAATACGTGATAACAACAGATGCTTCCATGACAGGGTGGGGAGCACACCTCAATCAACACAGCATCCAAGGACAATGGGACGTACATCAAAGAAAGTTTCATATAAATCACCTAGAATTGTTAGCAGTATTTCTAGCATTGAAAGCATTCCAACCAATGATAACCCACAAATACATTCTTGTCAAAACAGACAACATGACGACAATGTATTATTTAAACAAACCGGGGGGAACACTCTCGACACAGTTGTGTCTCCTAACACAAAAAATATGGCATTGGGCAATTCACAACCACATTCGCCTAATAGCACAGTTTATTCCAGGGATCCAGAACCAGCTAGCAGGCAATCTCTCTCGGGATCACCAACAGGTCCACGAATGGGAAATTCACCCCCAAATCCTGAACACTTACTTCCAAATTTGGGGACCACCTCAAATAGATCTATTTGCAACAAAAGAAAACGCAAAATGCCAAAACTTCACATCCAGGTACCCACACCGCGAATCTCAAGGCAATGCTCTATGGATGAATTGGTCAGGGATATTTGCGTACGCTTTTCCCCCTCTCCCTCTCCCTCTCCTTCCATATCTAGTAAACAGATTGAGTCAAAACAAACTCAAACTCATACTAATAGCACCAACATGGGCAAGACAACCTTGGTATACCACACTACTAAACCTGTCAGTAGTACCTCATGTCAAACTACCCAACAGGCCAGATCTGTTAACACAACACAAACAACAGATCAGGCATCCAAACCCAGCATCGCTGAATCTAGCAATTTGGCTCCTGAAATCCTAGAATTTGGACACTTAAACCTCACACAAGAGTGTATGGAGGTCATAAAACAAGCTAGACGACCATCCACTAGACACTGCTATGCAAGTAAATGGAAAAGATGTGTTTGTTACTGCCATAATAATCAAGTCCAACCATTGCATGCATCTCCAAAAGATGTAGTAGGATATTTACTACATTTACAAAAATCAAATCTAGCTTTCTCTTCCATAAAAATACATCTCGCAGCAATATCTGCTTACCTGCAGATTACTCATTCAACTTCCCTATTTAGAATACCTGTCATTAAAGCGTTTATGGAGGGCCTAAAGTGAATTATACCACCAAGGACACCACCTGTTCCTTCATGGAACCTCAACATTGTCTTGACAAGGCTCATGGGTCCACCTTTTGAACCCATGCATTCTTGTGAAATGCAATACTTAACGTGGAAAGTTGCATTTCTCATTGCCATCACATCTCTAAGAAGAGTAAGTGAAATACAGGCGTTTACCATACAAGAACCATTTATTCAAATACACAAAAATAAGGTCGTTCTAAGAACAAATCCAAAATTCTTACCAAAGGTTATCTCACTTAAACCAAACAGTGGAATTACCAGTGTTCTTCCCACAGCCAGATTCAATAGCTGAAAGGGCACTACATACATTAGACATCAAAAGAGCGCTAATGTACTACATTGACAGGACAAAAGAAATTAGGAAGACAAAACAACTATTTATTGCCTTCCAAAAACCTCATACAGGAAATCCAATTTCAAAACAAGGTATCGCCAGATGGATAGTAAAGTGCATCCAAACCTGCTATCTTAAAGCAAAAAGAGAACTGCCTATTACACCAAAGGCACACTCAACCAGAAAGAAAGGTGCTACTATGGCCTTTCTCGGAAATATTCCAATGACCGAAATATGTAAGGCAGCAACATGGTCTACGCCTCATACATTTACTAAACACTACTGTGTAGATGTGTTATCTGCACAACAGGCCACAGTAGGTCAAGCCGTACTAAGAACTTTATTTCAAACTACTTCCACTCCTACAGGCTGAACCACCGCTTTTGGGGAGATAACTGCTTACTAGTCTATGCACAGCATGTGTATCTGCAGCTACACATGCCACCGAACGGAGAATGTCACTTACCCAGTGTACATCTGTTCGTGGCATTAGTCGCTGCAGATTCACATGCGCCCACCCTCCTCCCCGGGAGCCTGTAGCCATTTAGAAGTAGATTTTGAACATTTGTACATTTGTAAATATATTACATTAAACCTTCATTTTGTACATACGTATTTATTCCATTGCATGGGCACTATTATTAGCATACACAACTCCTACCTCACCCTCTGCGGGGAAAACAATCTAAGATGGAGTCGACGCCCATGCGCAATGGAACCGAAGTGGGAGGAGTCCCTCGGTCTCGTGACTCGAAAAGACTTCTTCGAAGAAAAACAACTTGTAACACTCCGACCCAACACCAGACGGCGGATTATGCACAGCATGTGAATCTGCAGCGACTAATGCCACGAACAGATGTACACTGGGTAAGTGACATTTTCCTTTTCGTAGGAACCAAAGGAGGGCATCCTCCAAAGCAAATTTCCTCAACACCTTAAATTCAGTACCAACCACAAAAACAGTCATTTCAGGAAAGTCAGCAGTGCCAGTATCAACTAGGAGGCTTTGGTGGAAACGTGTGAAGAAAGACTAGTGTTGCAAGAGGCACCTCTGCTACCAAGCAGTAATCAGGCATGTGAACAACGGACATTAACATTGCCATAATGGTAGAGTATAATCTCAGACCAATTGGTACTGGTCGTTGTCGCTCAAAGCTGTTGTCTCAAGTTAAACACTAACCCACCCAACATACTACAGTCCCATAAATCATGACTCCAGATTATTAAATGCTTGTCCTGGAGTAGGTTCAAGCGCTACTCCAGAGAGAGGCATGGAGATTGTCCCTTCACAACAAGAGAAGGAGGTGTAATCTCATTCTATTTTCTCATCGCAAAGCAAGCAAAATCACCCTAAAGGATGCCATCTCTCTTCAACAAGGGTGGTACATGTCAGCCCTGGATCTCAAGAATGCCAGCTTTCGTATTCAACCAGCTCACTGACAGTACTTAAGGTTTGTGGTTAGTGGAGATCATTACCAATTCATAGTTCTATACTTCGCAGTCATTACATCTCCAAAGATGTTCACAAGATGTCTGGTGATTGTGATAGCTCATATATGTTCTAGTTATATACATGTCTTTACAAACGACGACTTATAAATAAACAGAAACAGCCAAGGAAAGTGCCTTGCTTACACTTTGCAGACAAAATTACTTTCCATTCACTAGGATTCTCTGTCGATCTGAAAAAATCACATCTTTGTCCCCAACAAATGCAAGCATTCATTGAAGCCAAATTTGGTGCAGTAGCATGTGAAAGCTTACCCCATTCCAGAGAGTGTGATAGAATTCCAAAGGCTGCTTCACCTTTATCAGATTTTGTGCTCCAACAGTGAGAAAGATCATGTAGTTACTACGAACGGTAGCCTATTATATTTGTCTTCGAACCCATTGCAAAGTTACATATGTGCCCACTTAGGATTATCTGTCTGGGAAGTGGTCACAAGCGACTGGGAATTGGGAAGTTGTATCGTTGCTACAGCCCCAGTGTTCAGCACAAACTGCAGTGGTGCTTATTAATGGGCAGGCCTTTTTGCCACCCACAGTCAAAGTGACCATAAACTCAGATACTTTCCTGATGATTTGAGGTGATCATATATAAAACGTCACCATTGAGGGTCAGTGGTCTCTGCAGGAACATCTCCTTTGCATCATTCCATTATAATTGAAGACCGTCAAGTTAGCTCTTTGCATTGAGGCAGAAAAGTTCAAAGTGATGCTTAGTAAACAGACAACATGTTGGTGGTGTAGTACATACTTAAATGGGCATGCATTCAGCACAACAGTCCTAGATTGCACATGCAGTTTGACATTGGGCTGCGTGCCATCAAATACACTTGCTGGCAGAACCTGTCCCTGGGAGTAGATAACATTGTAGACCTCTTGCGCAGGAGTCATCTGCAAACAGATGAATGGGAGATACTCCAAGTGTTCAATCAATACTTAAGCACTGGGCCATACCAACAGTCAATTTGTTTGCCATGCATGATATTTATACTGCTTTTCACCTTCCCCGTTGCAATTAACCGCAGAGGTAAGTTGTCCTGGCGCATTGTGGGTTTTATAGGCGATATCATTGGTGGCCTCTAGAACAGTGATACTCAAAGTACAACCTTGGGGTCGAATGCAGCCTTCCTAACCTTCACTTGAAACCCCCAACTAAATGACGGCACTGGGCTGCTGTTTATGTAAGAGAGCACTAAGATGCAGAAATCTGTTAAATAAATGGGCAAGCATTTATTTACAGGGTAACTGAAGTAAAAGAAAGGAAGCAAATAAGGTGTCTTGCGCCACTTAACTTTAGGAACTAATTAAATATTTAAGACATTTGCAACAAACATGTAAATACAATACTCTTCAATTTTTTTTTTAAAACAAGTAGTTTATTAACATGCAGAAATGTTTCACCTTAGTAATTCAGATTATATCAGTGTATTGAGTTTTTTTTTTTAATAAAGTGATTGTAGGAAGTTGGCTCTGTATGCACTATTTCAAAGTAAGGAATAGTATGCACAGAGTCCAAGGGTTCCCCTTAGAGGTAAGATAGTGGCAAAAAGAGATCATACTAATGCTCTATTTTGTGGTAGTGTGGTCAAGCAGTAGGCTTATCAAAGGAGTAGTGTAAGGAAATGCCTCCTTGGCATGGTTGCCCCCTGACTTTTTGCCTTTGCTGATGCTATGTTTACAATTGAAAGTGTGCTGAGGCCTGCTAACCAGGCCCCAGCACCAGTGTTCTTTCCCTAGCCTGTACTTTTGTATCCACAATTGGCAGACCCTGGCATCCAGATAAGTCCCTTGTAACTGGTACTTCTAGTACCAAGGGCCCTGATACCAAGGAAGGTCTCTAAGGGCTGCAGCATGTCTTATGCCACCCTGGAGACCTCTCACTCAGCACAGACACACTGCTTGCCAGCTTGTGTGTGCTAGTGAGGACAAAACGAGTAAGTCGACATGGCACTCCCCTCAGGGTGCCATGCCAGCCTCTCACTGCCTATGCAGTATAGGTAAGACACCCCTCTAGCAGGCCTTACAGCCCTAAGGCAGGGTGCACTATACCATAGGTGAGGGTACCAGTGCATGAGCATGGTACCCCTACAGTGTCTAAACAAAACCTTAGACATTGTAAGTGCAGGGTAGCCATAAGAGTATATGGTCTGGGAGTCTGTCAAACACGAACTCCACAGCACCATAATGGCTACACTGAAAACTGGGAAGTTTGGTATCAAACTTCTCAGCACAATAAATGCACACTGATGCCAGTGTACATTTTATTGTAAAATACACCCCAGAGGGCACCTTAGAGGTGCCCCCTGAAACCTATCCGACTATCTGTGTAGGCTGACTGGTTCCAGCAGCCTGCCACACTAGAGACATGTTGCTGGCCCCATGGGGAGAGTGCCTTTGTCACTCTGAGGCCAGTAACAAAGCCTGCACTGGGTGGAGATGCTAACACCTCCCCCAGGCAGGAGCTGTAACACCTGGCGGTGAGCCTCAAAGGCTCACCCCTTTGTCACAGCCCAGCAGGGCACTCCAGCTTAGTGGAGTTGCCCGCCCCCTCCGGCCACGGCCCCCACTTTTGGCGGCAAGGCTGGAGGGAACAAAGAAAGCAACAAGGAGGAGTCACTGGCCAGTCAGGACAGCCCCTAAGGTGTCCTGAGCTGAGGTGACTCTAACTTTTAGAAATCCTCCATCTTGCAGATGGAGGATTCCCCCAATAGGGTTAGGATTGTGACCCCCTCCCCTTGGGAGGAGGCACAAAGAGGGTGTACCCACCCTCAGGGCTAGTAGCCATTGGCTACTAACCCCCCAGACCTAAACACGCCCTTAAATTTAGTATTTAAGGGCTACCCTGAACCCTAGAAAATTAGATTCCTGCAACTACAAGAAGAAGGACTGCCTAGCTGAAAAACCCCTGCAGAGGAAGACCAGAAGACGACAACTGCCTTGGCTCCAGAAACTCACCGGCCTGTCTCCTGCCTTCCAAAGATCCTGCTCCAGCGACGCCTTCCAAAGGGACCAGCGACCTCGACATCCTCTGAGGACTGCCCCTGCTTCGAAAAGACAAGAAACTCCCGAGGACAGCGGACCTGCTCCAAGAAAGGCTGCAACTTTGTTTCCAGCAGCTTTAAAGAACCCTGCAAGCTCCCCGCAAAAGGCGTGAGACTTGCAACACTGCACCCGGCGACCCCGACTCGGCTGGTGGCGATCCAACACCTCAGGAGGGACCCCAGGACTACTCTAAGACTGTGAGTACAAAAACCTGTCCCCCCTGAGCCCCCACAGCGCCGCCTGCAGAGGGAATCCCGAGGCTTCCCCTGACCGCGACTCTTTGAATCCTAAGTCCCGACACCTGGGAGAGACCCTGCACCCGCAGCCCCCAGGACCTGAAGGACCGGACTTTCACTGGAGGAGTGACCCCCAGGAGTCCCTCTCCCTTGCCCAAGTGGAGGTTTCCCCGAGGAACCCCCCCCTTGCCTGCCTGCAGCGCTGAAGAGATCCCTAGATCTCCCATTGACTTCCCTTACAAACCCGACGCTTGTTTCTACACTGCACCCGGCCGCCCCCGCGCTGCTGAGGGTGAAATTTCTGTGTGGACTTGTGTCCCCCCCGGTGCCCTACAAAACCCCCCTGGTCTGCCCTCCGAAGACGCGGGTACTTACCTGCAAGCAGACCGGAACCGGGGCACCCCCTTCTCTCCATTCTAGCCTATGTGTTTTGGGCACCACTTTGAACTCTGCACCTGACCGGCCCTGAGCTGCTGGTGTGGTGACTTTGGGGTTGCTCTGAACCCCCAACGGTGGGCTACCTTGGACCAAGAACTGAACCCTGTAAGTGTCTTACTTACCTGGTAAAACTAACAAATACTTACCTCCCCTAGGAACTGTGAAAATTGCACTAAGTGTCCACTTTTAAAACAGCTATTTGTGAATAACTTGAAAAGTATACATGCAATTTTGATGATTTGAAGTTCCTAAAGTACTTACCTGCAATACCTTTCGAATGAGCTATTACATGTAGAATTTGAACCTGTGGTTCTTAAAATAAACTAAGAAAAGATATTTTTCTATACAAAAACCTATTGGCTGGATTTGTCTCTGAGTGTGTGTACCTCATTTATTGTCTATGTGTATGTACAACAAATGCTTAACACTACTCCTTGGATAAGCCTACTGCTCGACCACACTACCACAAAATAGAGCATTAGTATTATCTATTTTTACCACTATTTTACCTCTAAGGGGAACCCTTGGACTCTGTGCATGCTATTCCTTACTTTGAAATAGCACATACAGAGCCAACTTCCTACATTGGTGGATCAGCGGTGGGGTACAAGACTTTGCATTTGCTGGACTACTCAACCAATACCTGATCACACGACAAATTCCAAAATTGTCATTAGAAATTGATTTTTGCAATTTGAAAAGTTTTCTAAATTCTTAAAAGACCTGCTAGGGCCTTGTGTTAGATCCTGTTTAGCATTTCTTTTAGAGTTTAAAAGTTTGGTAAAAGTTTGAATTAGATTCTAGAACCAGTTTTAGTTTCTTAAAAAGTATTCCAACTTTTAGAAGCATAATGTCTAGCACAGATATGAATGTGGTGGAACTCGACACCACACCTTACCTCCATCTACAGATGAGAGAGCTAAGGTCACTCTGTAAACTAAAGAAAATAGCAATGGGCCCCAAACCTACCAAAGTACAGCTCCAGGAGCTTTTGGCAGAGTTTGAAAAGGCCAACCCCTCTGAGGATGGCAACTCAGAGGATGAAGATAGTGACTTGGAGGGAAATTCCCCCCCTCCAGTCCTACTTAGGGAGAGCAGGGCTTCTCAAGCCCTGACTCCACAAATAATAGTCAGAGATGCTGGTTCCCTCACAGGAGGGACCAACAACTCTGAAATCACTGAGGATAACTCCAGTGAAGAGGACATCCAGTTAGCCAGGATGGCCAAAAGATTGGCTTTGGAAAGACAGATCCTAGCCATAGAGAGGGAAAGACAAGAGATGGGCCTAGGACCCATCAATGGTGGCAGCAACATAAATAGGGTCAGAGATTCTCCTGACATGTTGAAAATCCCCAAAGGGATTGTAACTAAATATGAAGATGGTGATGACATCACCAAATGGTTCACAGCTTTTGAGAGGGCTTGTGTAACCAGAAAAGTGAACAGATCTCACTGGGGTGCTCTCCTTTGGGAAATGTTCACAGGAAAGTGTAGGGATAGACTCCTCACACTCTCTGGACAAGATGCAGAATCTTATGACCTCATGAAGGGTACCCTGATTGAGGGCTTTGGATTCTCCACTGAGGAGTACAGGATTAGGTTCAGGGGGGCTCAAAAATCCTCGAGCCAGACCTGGGTTGACTTTGTTGACTACTCAGTGAAAACACTAGATGGTTGGATTCAAGGCAGTGGTGTAAGTAATTATGATGGGCTGTACAATTTATTTGTGAAAGAACACCTGTTAAGTAATTGTTTCAATGATAAACTGCATCAGCATCTGGTAGACCTAGGACCAATTTCTCCCCAAGAATTGGGAAAGAAGGCGGACCATTGGGTCAAGACAAGGGTGTCCAAGACTTCAACAGGGGGTGACCAAAAGAAAGGGGTCACAAAGACTCCCCAACAGAAGGGTGATGAGACAACCAAAACTAAAAATAGTAAAGAGTCTTCTACAGGCCCCCAAAAACCTGCACAGGAGGGTGGGCCCAGAGCCTCTTCACAAAACAATGGGTACAAGGGTAAAAACTTTGATCCCAAAAAGGCCTGGTGTCATAGCTGTAAACAGCATGGACACCAAACTGGAGACAAGGCCTGTCCCAAGAAAAGTTCCACTCCAAACTCCAATCCAGGTAACACTGGAATGGCTAGTCTCCAAGTGGGATCAACAGTGTGCCCAGAGCAAATCAGGGTCCACACTGAAGCTACTCTAGTCTCTGAGGGTGGGGTGGATTTAGCCACACTAGCTGCCTGGCCGCCTAACATGCAAAAATACAGGCAGCAGCTCTTTATTAATGGGACAAGTGTAGAGGGCCTGAGGGATACAGGTGCCAGTGTCACCATGGTGACAGAGAAACTGGTTTCCCCTGGCCAATACCTGACTGGAAAAACTTACACAGTCACCAACGCTGACAATCAGAGAAAAGTACATCCCATGGCAATGGTTACTTTAGAATGGGGAGGGGTCAATGGCCTGAAGCAGGTGGTGGTCTCCTCAAATATCCCAGTGGACTGTCTGCTTGGAAATGACCTGGAGTCCTCAGCATGGGCTGAGGTAGAGCTAAAAACCCATGCAGCAATGCTGGGTATCCCTGAACTGGTGTGTGTGAAAACAAGAGCACAGTGCAAAGCACAGGGTGAAAAAGTAGAGCTGGAGTCTGGAAAAATGGCCCAGCCTACCAAGAGAACAGGAAAGTCAGTTGGGAAACCAACTGCAACACAGCAAAAGAAAGGGAACCTCTCTTCTCAGGAAGAAGTTCTGCCCTCTGAGGGAACTGAGCCTTTGGAGCTTGAACCTTATCAGGTTGAGCTCTTAGGCCCAGGGGGACCCTCAAGGGAGGAGCTGTGTAAGGGACAAGAAACCTGTCCCTCTCTTGAAGGCCTTAGGCAGCAAGCTGCTGAAGAGTCCAAAGGCAAGAAAAATGGAACACATAGGGTCTATTGGGAAGATGGGCTCCTGTACACTGAGGCCAGAGACCCCAAACCTGGTGCCACTAGGAGAGTGGTAGTGCCTCAGCTGTTCAGAGAGTTCATCCTAACATTGGCCCATGACATTCCCCTTGCTGGACATTTGGGACAAACCAAGACGTGGGAGAGGTTAGTCAACCACTTCTACTGGCCCAATATGTCCAACATGGTTAAGGAGTTTTGCCTCTCCTGCCCCACCTGTCAAGCCAGTGGTAAGACAGGTGGGCATCCAAAGGCCCCCCTCATTCCACTTCCAGTGGTGGGGGTTCCCTTTGAAAGAGTGGGTGTGGACATAGTTGGTCCACTGGAACCTCCCACAGCCTCAGGAAATATGTATATCCTGGTAGTAGTGGATCATGCTACCAGGTATCCTGAAGCTATTCCCCTTAGGTCGACTACTGCCCCTGCAGTAGCCAAAGCCCTCATTGGTATCTTTACCAGAGTGGGTTTCCCTAAGGAGGTGGTGTCTGACAGAGGTACCAACTTCATGTCAGCATACCTAAAGCACATGTGGAATGAGTGTGGGGTGACTTATAAATTCACTACACCATACCATCCACAAACTAATGGCTTAGTTGAGAGATTCAACAAGACATTAAAGGGCATGATCATGGGGCTCCCAGAAAAACTCAAAAGGAGATGGGATGTCCTCTTGCCATGCCTGCTTTTCGCTTACAGAGAGGTGCCACAGAAGGGAGTAGGGTTCTCACCCTTTGAACTTCTGTTTGGTCATCCTGTAAGGGGACCACTTGCCCTTGTTAAAGAAGGCTGGGAGAGACCTCTCCATGAGCCTAAACAGGACATAGTGGACTATGTACTTGGCCTTCGCTCTAGAATGGCAGAGTACATGGAAAAGGCAACCAAAAACCTTGAGGCCAGCCAACAACTCCAGAAGTTTTGGTATGACCAAAAGGCTGCACTGGTTGAGTTCCAACCAGGGCAGAAAGTCTGGGTTCTGGAGCCTGTGGCTCCCAGGGCACTCCAGGACAAATGGAGTGGCCCTTACCCAGTACTAGAGAGGAAGAGTCAGGTCACCTACTTGGTGGACCTGGGCACAAGCAGGAGCCCCAAGAGGGTGATCCATGTAAACCGCCTTAAGCTCTTCCACGACAGGGCTGATGTCAATCTGTTGATGGTAACAGATGAGGATCAGGAGGCAGAGAGTGAACCTCTCCCTGATCTTCTGTCATCAGACCCAAAAGATGGCTCAGTAGATGGAGTGATCTACTCAGACACCCTCTCTGGCCAACAGCAAGCTGATTGTAGGAGAGTCCTACAACAGTTTCCTGAACTCTTCTCCTTAACCCCTGGTCAGACACACCTGTGTACCCATGAGGTGGACACAGGAGACAGCATGCCTGTCAAGAACAAAATCTTTAGACAGTCTGACCATGTTAAGGAAAGCATCAAGGTGGAAGTCCACAAGATGCTGGAATTGGGAGTAATTGAGCGCTCTGACAGCCCCTGGGCTAGCCCAGTGGTCTTAGTCCCCAAACCTCACACCAAAGATGGAAAGAAAGAGATGAGGTTTTGTGTGGACTACAGAGGGCTCAATTCTGTCACCAAGACAGATGCCCATCCAATTCCAAGAGCTGATGAGCTCATTGATAAGTTAGGTGCTGCCAAATTTCTAAGTACCTTTGACTTGACAGCAGGGTACTGGCAAATAAAAATGGCACCTGGAGCAAAAGAAAAGACAGCATTCTCCACACCTGATGGGCATTATCAGTTTACTGTTATGCCCTTTGGTTTAAAGAATGCCCCTGCCACCTTCCAAAGGTTGGTGAATCAAGTCCTTGCTGGCTTGGAGTCCTTTAGCACAGCTTATCTGGATGATATTGCTGTCTTTAGCTCCACCTGGCAGGATCACCTGGTCCACCTGAAGAAGGTTTTGAAGGCTCTGCAATCTGCAGGCCTCTCTATCAAGGCATCCAAATGCCAGATAGGGCAGGGAACTGTGGTTTACTTGGGACACCTTGTAGGTGGAGGCCAAGTTCAGCCACTCCAACCCAAGATCCAGACTATTCTGGACTGGGTAGCTCCAAAAACCCAGACTCAAGTCAGGGCATTCCTTGGCTTGACTGGGTACTACAGGAGGTTTGTGAAGGGATATGGATCCATTGTGACAGCCCTCACTGAGCTCACCTCCAAGAAAATGCCCAAGAAAGTGAACTGGACTGTGGACTGCCAACAGGCCTTTGACACCCTGAAACAAGCAATGTGCTCAGCACCAGTTCTCAAAGCTCCAGATTATTCTAAGCAGTTCATTGTGCAGACTGATGCCTCTGAACATGGCATAGGGGCAGTTTTGTCCCAAACAAATGATGATGGCCTTGACCAGCCTGTTGCTTTCATTAGCAGGAGGTTACTCCCCAGGGAGCAGCGTTGGAGTGCCATTGAGAGGGAGGCCTTTGCTGTGGTTTGGTCCCTGAAGAAGCTGAGACCATACCTCTTTGGGACTCACTTCCTAGTTCAAACTGACCACAGACCTCTCAAATGGCTGATGCAAATGAAAGGTGAAAATCCTAAACTGTTGAGGTGGTCCATCTCCCTACAGGGAATGGACTTTATAGTGGAACACAGACCTGGGACTGCCCATGCCAATGCAGATGGCCTTTCCAGGTTCTTCCACTTAGAAAATGAAGACTCTCTTGGGAAAGGTTAGTCTCATCCTCTTTCGTTTGGGGGGGGGTTGTGTAAGGAAATGCCTCCTTGGCATGGTTGCCCCCTGACTTTTTGCCTTTGCTGATGCTATGTTTACAATTGAAAGTGTGCTGAGGCCTGCTAACCAGGCCCCAGCACCAGTGTTCTTTCCCTAGCCTGTACTTTTGTATCCACAATTGGCAGACCCTGGCATCCAGATAAGTCCCTTGTAACTGGTACTTCTAGTACCAAGGGCCCTGATACCAAGGAAGGTCTCTAAGGGCTGCAGCATGTCTTATGCCACCCTGGAGACCTCTCACTCAGCACAGACACACTGCTTGCCAGCTTGTGTGTGCTAGTGAGGACAAAACGAGTAAGTCGACATGGCACTCCCCTCAGGGTGCCATGCCAGCCTCTCACTGCCTATGCAGTATAGGTAAGACACCCCTCTAGCAGGCCTTACAGCCCTAAGGCAGGGTGCACTATACCATAGGTGAGGGTACCAGTGCATGAGCATGGTACCCCTACAGTGTCTAAACAAAACCTTAGACATTGTAAGTGCAGGGTAGCCATAAGAGTATATGGTCTGGGAGTCTGTCAAACACGAACTCCACAGCACCATAATGGCTACACTGAAAACTGGGAAGTTTGGTATCAAACTTCTCAGCACAATAAATGCACACTGATGCCAGTGTACATTTTATTGTAAAATACACCCCAGAGGGCACCTTAGAGGTGCCCCCTGAAACCTATCCGACTATCTGTGTAGGCTGACTGGTTCCAGCAGCCTGCCACACTAGAGACATGTTGCTGGCCCCATGGGGAGAGTGCCTTTGTCACTCTGAGGCCAGTAACAAAGCCTGCACTGGGTGGAGATGCTAACACCTCCCCCAGGCAGGAGCTGTAACACCTGGCGGTGAGCCTCAAAGGCTCACCCCTTTGTCACAGCCCAGCAGGGCACTCCAGCTTAGTGGAGTTGCCCGCCCCCTCCGGCCACGGCCCCCACTTTTGGCGGCAAGGCTGGAGGGAACAAAGAAAGCAACAAGGAGGAGTCACTGGCCAGTCAGGACAGCCCCTAAGGTGTCCTGAGCTGAGGTGACTCTAACTTTTAGAAATCCTCCATCTTGCAGATGGAGGATTCCCCCAATAGGGTTAGGATTGTGACCCCCTCCCCTTGGGAGGAGGCACAAAGAGGGTGTACCCACCCTCAGGGCTAGTAGCCATTGGCTACTAACCCCCCAGACCTAAACACGCCCTTAAATTTAGTATTTAAGGGCTACCCTGAACCCTAGAAAATTAGATTCCTGCAACTACAAGAAGAAGGACTGCCTAGCTGAAAAACCCCTGCAGAGGAAGACCAGAAGACGACAACTGCCTTGGCTCCAGAAACTCACCGGCCTGTCTCCTGCCTTCCAAAGATCCTGCTCCAGCGACGCCTTCCAAAGGGACCAGCGACCTCGACATCCTCTGAGGACTGCCCCTGCTTCGAAAAGACAAGAAACTCCCGAGGACAGCGGACCTGCTCCAAGAAAGGCTGCAACTTTGTTTCCAGCAGCTTTAAAGAACCCTGCAAGCTCCCCGCAAAAGGCGTGAGACTTGCAACACTGCACCCGGCGACCCCGACTCGGCTGGTGGCGATCCAACACCTCAGGAGGGACCCCAGGACTACTCTAAGACTGTGAGTACAAAAACCTGTCCCCCCTGAGCCCCCACAGCGCCGCCTGCAGAGGGAATCCCGAGGCTTCCCCTGACCGCGACTCTTTGAATCCTAAGTCCCGACACCTGGGAGAGACCCTGCACCCGCAGCCCCCAGGACCTGAAGGACCGGACTTTCACTGGAGGAGTGACCCCCAGGAGTCCCTCTCCCTTGCCCAAGTGGAGGTTTCCCCGAGGAACCCCCCCCTTGCCTGCCTGCAGCGCTGAAGAGATCCCTAGATCTCCCATTGACTTCCCTTACAAACCCGACGCTTGTTTCTACACTGCACCCGGCCGCCCCCGCGCTGCTGAGGGTGAAATTTCTGTGTGGACTTGTGTCCCCCCCGGTGCCCTACAAAACCCCCCTGGTCTGCCCTCCGAAGACGCGGGTACTTACCTGCAAGCAGACCGGAACCGGGGCACCCCCTTCTCTCCATTCTAGCCTATGTGTTTTGGGCACCACTTTGAACTCTGCACCTGACCGGCCCTGAGCTGCTGGTGTGGTGACTTTGGGGTTGCTCTGAACCCCCAACGGTGGGCTACCTTGGACCAAGAACTGAACCCTGTAAGTGTCTTACTTACCTGGTAAAACTAACAAATACTTACCTCCCCTAGGAACTGTGAAAATTGCACTAAGTGTCCACTTTTAAAACAGCTATTTGTGAATAACTTGAAAAGTATACATGCAATTTTGATGATTTGAAGTTCCTAAAGTACTTACCTGCAATACCTTTCGAATGAGCTATTACATGTAGAATTTGAACCTGTGGTTCTTAAAATAAACTAAGAAAAGATATTTTTCTATACAAAAACCTATTGGCTGGATTTGTCTCTGAGTGTGTGTACCTCATTTATTGTCTATGTGTATGTACAACAAATGCTTAACACTACTCCTTGGATAAGCCTACTGCTCGACCACACTACCACAAAATAGAGCATTAGTATTATCTATTTTTACCACTATTTTACCTCTAAGGGGAACCCTTGGACTCTGTGCATGCTATTCCTTACTTTGAAATAGCACATACAGAGCCAACTTCCTACAAGTAGTGTTAAGCATTTGTTGTACACACGCAGGCAATAAATGAGGAACACACACTCAAAGACAATTCCAGGCCAATAGGTTTTTGTATAGAAAAATATATTTTCTTAGTTTATTTTAAGAACCACAGGTTCAAATTTTACATGTAATACTTCAAATGAAAGGTATTGCAGGTAAGTACTTTAGGAACTTTGAATAATCACAATAGCATATATACTTTTCAAATAAATCACATATAGCTATTTTAAAACTAGACAGTGCAATTTTCAACAGTTCCTGGGGGAGGTAAGTATTGGTTAGTTTTTGTAGGTAAGTAAACCACCTACGGGGTTCAAGTTTGGGTCCAAGGTAGCCCACCGTTGGGGGTTCAGAGCAACCCCAAAGTTACCACACCAGCAGCTCCGGGCCGGTCAGGTGCAGAGGTCAAAGTGGTGCCCAAAACACATAGGCTTCAATGGAGAAGGGGGTGCCCCGGTTCCAGGGGGGGACACAAGTTAGCACAGAAAGTACACCCTCAGCAGCATGGGGGCGGCCGGGTGCAGTGTGCAAACACACGTCGGGTTTCCAATGTAAATCAATGGGAGACCAAGGGGTCTCTTCAGCGAGGCAGGCAAGGGGGGGGGGGGGGGGCTCCTCAGGGTAGCCACCACCTTGGCAAGGGAGAGGGCCTCCTGGGGGTCACTCCTGCACTGGAGTTCCGATCTTTCAGGTCCTGGGGGCTGCGGGTGCAGAGTCTTTTCCAGGTGTCGGGATCTGGGAGTCAGGCAGTCGCGGTCAGGGGGAGCCTCGGGATTCCCTCTGCAGGCGTCGCTGTGTGGGCTCAGGGGGGGGCAACTCTGGCTACTCACAGTCTCGTAGTCGCCGGGGAGTCCTCCCTGAAGTGTTGTTTCTCCACAAGTCGAGCTGGGGGCTTCGGGTGCAGAGTAGCAAGTCTCATGCTTCCGGCGGGAAACGCAGTTGTTTTAAAGTTGCTCCTTTGAAACAAAGTTGCAGTCTTGGATGAACAGAGCCGCTGTCCTCGGGAGTTTCTTGGTCCTTCTAGAGCAGGGCAGTCCTCTGAGGATTCAGAGGTCGCTGGTCCTGGGGAGAGCGTTGCTGGAGCAGTGTCTTTTCGAAGTGGGGAGACAGGCTGGTAGAACTGGGGCCAAAGCAGTTGGTGTCTCCGTCTTCTCTGCAGGGTTTTTCAGCTTAGCAGTCCTCTTCTTAGATTGCAGGAATCTGAGTTCCTAGGTTCAGGGGAGCCCCAAAATACAGAATTTAGGGGTGTGTTTAGGTCAGGGAGGGCAGTAGCCAATGGCTACTAGCCCTGAGAGTGGCTACACCCTCTTTGTGCCTCCTCCCAAGGGGAGGGGGTCACATTCCTATCCCTATTGGGGGGGATCCTCCATCTGCAAGATGGAGGATTCCTAAAAGTCAGTCACTTCAGCTCAGGTTGCCTTAGGGGCTGTCCTGACTGGTCAGTGGTGACTCCTTGTTTTTCTCATTATCTCCTCCGGCCTTGCCGCCAAAAGTGGGGCCGTGGCCGGAGGGGGCGGGCAACTCCACTAGCTGGAATGCCCTGGGGCACTGTAACAAAGGGGGTGAGCCTTTGAGGCTCACCGCCAGGTGTTACAGCTCCTGCAAGGGGGAGGTGATAAGCATCTCCACCCAGTGCAGGCTTTGTTACTAGCCACAGAGTGACAAAGGCACTCTCCCCATGTGGCCAGCAACATGTCTCGAGTGTGGCAGGCTGCTAAAACCAGTCAGCCTACACGGGTAGTTGGTTAAGGTTTCAGGGGGCACCTCTAAGGTGCCCTCTGGGGTGTATGTTCCAATAAAATGTACACTGGCATCAGTGTGCATTTATTGTGCTGAGAAGTTTGATACCAAACTTCCCAGTTTTCAGTGTGGCCATTATGGTGCTGTGGAGTTCGTGTTTGACAGACTCCCAGACCATATACTCTTAAGGCTACCCTGCACTTACAATGTCGAAGGTTTTGCTTAGACACTGTAGGGGCACAGTGCTCATGCACTGGTGCCCTCACCTATGGTATAGTGCACCCTGTCTTAGGGCTGTAAGGCCTACTAGAGGGGTGACTTATCTATACTGCATAGGCAGTGTGAGGTTGGCATGGCACCCTGAGGGGAGTGCCATGTCGACTTACTCGTTTTGTCCTCACCAGCACACACAAGCTTGCAAGCAGTGTGTCTGTGCTGAGTGAGGGGTCCCCAGGGTGGCATAAGATATGCTGCAGCCCTCAGAGACCTTCCCTGACATCAGGGCCCTTGGTACCAGTGGTACCAGTTACAAGGGACTTACCTGGATGCCATGGTGTGCCAATTGTGTAAACAAAAGTACAGGTTAGGGAAAGAACACTGGTGCTGGGGCCTGGTTAGCAGGCCTCAGCATACTTTCAAATCAAAACATAGCATCAGCAAAGGCAAAAAGTCAGGGGGTAACTATGCCAAGGAGGCATTTCCTTACAGTGATAGTTTCAAAATTGAACGTAGAAACATCCGTCTGCTCCCTAATAGGGGTAAGAGGCAAGTGAGTTGTCACATGGAACTGTGTGGGTGCCCTGGGATGCTGTTAGGCATGGATAACATTATAAGTTATTAAATCAAACACAGGAAACGTTTTTTGTACAGCGCCTATCCATAACTCATGGATTTAAAAGTGCTCTTATATGTAATCATGAAGAAAAAGGAGGTAAAATGAAATAAAATAATTGCCTAGTATCACTCAATCTGGTCAGTTGAGGAAGCCGGAACTGATCCCACGTTTTCTGGTTCCACATTCTGCAGTCCTGTTTCATTCCAATTCAGTAATCCAGTCACTTCCTTTTTGCACTTGACACTCCAAAGTTAGCGATACCAAGCAGAGAAGGCTTATAACAAGGTGCAGTAGAGCGATGGTCACTCACACACAGCATAACACAGAAATGTCAAATCTATGACTCGTTTAGAGACTAGGGGCTTAATTTGGAGGGCAGTATGGAATGAACACCCTCAAAATAACTCCATGAATAACTGACCACGCCATGAGCATGTTTTGCTTCCCCAACACTAACCTAACTCCCCGACCCACACAAAGCTCCACTCCCACTCTTCTGGCCAATGCGGCCCTCAGACACACCACAGAACATACATTGTGGACCCTGGGAAAATGTCAGTGAGTACCCATGCTGTAGACCAAAAAGATTTCTTTGAAGAAAAACAACTTGTACTGTTCCAAGACCACCATTAGATGGCAGGTGTATGCAAAGCATCTGTATCTACAGCATAATGAGCATGTTACAGTTAATTAACTATTTATAGAGACTTCTAACCAGATTCCTCACCTTAGGCTATTTCCCAGGTACCAGACTGGATGTGGGAAATTCTTGAACAGTATCTCTGCGCACCAGGAGGTGACCTCGATCGGCTCTGCATCAGAAGTTATGTGCATAGTGCTTATATAGGTACCACCTGACACGCTGACCTCCGTTCCTTTATTTCCGTGTCAACCGTGAGGATCTGGAGATCAAAGTCTGTAATTTTATACCACTTGTTTTCAACCCTTTTTTGATATGTAGATGTTTTTACATTTTAAACTTTCTTCTCCCAGGCATGTAAGGGATGTGTCTCCTAACAAACCCAATGGATTTAAACTGCATGAGGAATGTCACAGACAGATGTCTCTCTGACCCACACTTGGTTTGTCTGTGGTACCTTGGGTTGAACAACGACTCCAAGGCCTGCACCAACTGCAAGTCTATGTGCCTCACAGCGACTTGCGTGCAGGCAATTAAGCTTCTGGTGGTGTGACAAAAGAAGACACTAATCTTTGTACTGATCGTAAGGGAGATCTTGGGCCCGCTTTTGGAGCCGATACTGCTGATAGTAGTCATCCCACTCCAAGTGGTCGAAGTCTGGTAAGTTATAGAAGCAGAAGAAGTCAAAGCATTCTTCGTCCTCTCATAATCAGTGTTGTGCTTTTATGCCCCACTCCCACTGTATACACCAACAGACCAGGCAAGTGGGTCTCCTCCACCCCTGCCGACTTTCTATGAAGCCATTCACTCCATCTCTGGGCCACCAGCTCCCTCTGGTGGGCCTTTGGGTCCCACTGAGCCAAGAAGTGCCCCTGCTGGGTTACCACCAGCGGGTTTGCAGGTGCGTCAACAGTCAGCTCTGCGGAGCTCTTACACCAGTTTAGTGAGGCCTTCACTGATGTGGTCATGTGGCCTTCGGCTAAACCCCACATGGGGGCTCCCATGCACAGGATGATTGCGTGTCATCACCACCCAGCCCCAGAGACCCAGCCTTCCTCACCCAGCCTTCCTCATCCAACATTCCTCTCCCAAGAGCCTCGTGGTGCACACCTCCACAGCCAAACTTAACCAAAGCGCATTCTCTACTGCCCTGGTTAGGTAATCAAAGAGGCTTGATACGTTCTGGAAGAGGAGAGCCTAGCTTTCCAGATGCCTCTTGGGCCAATATACCCACACATTTTGCGCAGCTGCAGCCTATGCTTCAAGAAGAGGGACAATTCTTCTTTACCAAGGCACTGATAGATGGCTGGGGTGCAGTGAAGTTCACCATTCATTGTGAACTGGGCACTTCATACACACCAGGCAGGGCCATGGCCTCAATGGTGGCATTAGGCACCACGCCTGGCTGAGGTTAATGGGATTTTAAAGGGATAGCCAATCTTTCCTGATCCGATATGCCTTTTGACAGCTCCCGGTTGTTTAACGATAAAGCATACATTGTGCTTGAGTGTTTCAAGGAGAGTAGAGTCTCGGCCAGATCCCTAGGCCTCTTGTTGGGTTCCCAACAATAGCGAAAGTCTTCCTTTCACCTCATCCATGGCCAAGGACTGGGCTTCCCTGTGTGTCTCACTTTAAACTTTACCCCGCAGGTTTCTCAGTTCTTTTGTAGCTGAGTAACAGAGGATGTGGGACCCACATGCAGTGAACTGTCCAGTGCACCCTCCTCCGGCTGCCACAACCTCCACACCTCTTTATTAGGTCCTAGACACAGCACTCATATCCCATTGGCAGCAGGATCAGACGCTACCTGCCCCAACAGCAAACTATAACCTCCGACAAGTTGGTGCTCCAAATTGTGCACCGGGATTATGCCTTTCCATTTCTAGAAATCCTTCCTATCTTGCCACCGTCCAATGAATGTCTAACGGAGGACTATCTCTTTTTGCTCCGTCGGGGAGTGCAGACTTTGCTGCCCAAAGGTGCCATTGAGAGGGTGCCAGCATCAGGACTAGGTTGTTAATCCCGGTACTTAACGGTGCCTATAGAAGGATGGAGGCCTTTGGCCTATTCTAGACCTCCAACCTTTCAGCACCTATCTACAGAAAGAGATATTCAAGATGTTCATCTTGGCTCAGTTCTGTAAGCCCTGGACCCCAGAGACTGGATGGTAGCATTGGATTTTCAGTGCATGTATTTCCAAACTCCTGTCCTGCAGGCCCATAGGTGTTGGGGGATCACAGTAGGCCACTGGCATTTCCAGTTCGCTGTGCTCACCTTTGGCTTAACCAGTGCCCCTCGGGTGTTCACAAAAGTGATGGCAGTGGTTGCCTGCGGAGGTCAGGAGCTCCCTGTCTTTCCCTAAGTTGACGGCTGGCTATTGAAGGCAGACTCACCCCAGGCAGCTGTCACCCACCTGTAGACTATGGGAAACTTTCTACACTCACTGGGGTTCACTATCCGCATTCTGATGCACACCTGACTACAAATCAGATGCAAAGTTTCACCAGAGCCATTCTGTACACATTGTAGTTCTGTGCCTATCCTCCAGAACAGAACGATCAGAACATTGTCTATGTTTCTAATGTTTCAAATTCAGCCCTGGATTTCTTTGAGACTGACTCTGAAGCTGCTGAGTTTGATGGCCTCCTGCATCGTAATGATGCAGCACGCTCAATGGCATATGTGAGTTCTGCAATGGGGTCTGAAGTCCAGGTGAGCAAACACCAGGGGAATTTCTCCGACCTGGCCCAGATTTCAGGGTACAGTGATAAAGATCAGCAGTGATGGTTGGCAAACTGCGATTGACTGGGCGGCTGATGCCTCTCCCCACCCGGAGCTGACAATTGTGACCAGTGCATCAGTTCTGGGTTGGGGTGGCTACTTGGAAGAGGTGATTGGAGAAATCTGGTCTCCAGTGAAATACCAGCTTCCTGTCAATCCCCTGGGACTGGGAGCTGTAGTCTTGGCACAATAGGCCTTCCTCTCATCCATCAAGGGAAGACTTGTTCTGCTGTTCAGACACCACTGCTGCCTTGTGGTATTGCAACAAACGGGGTGGAGTGGGATCGTGGACACTGTGCCAGGAAGCTTTGCATCTCATCTTGGCCGGAGCGCCATGGCATCTCCCCGTTTGTGATGCACCTTGCGATATGCATGAACGCCATTGCAGACTAACACAACTGTCTATGCCTTTCAAATCAGCAATGGTGTCTATATCAGCAGCTGGCGTGAGGTCTCTTCTGAGAATGAGAAGAACCTTGGCTTGATCTGTTCGCCACTGCCAAGAACACACAATTTGAGTGCTTCTGCACACTGTAGTTTCCAAAGCGGCTCTCGCTCTGATACGCCTTCCTCTTAAAATGGAACGCTGACTCTTGTATGCTTTTCCGCTGATAGCGCTCCTGCACTGTGATCCCAAGATCAGGACCGATTGCACCAAAGTCATCCTAGTGGGTCCGAACCAAGGAGAGTTTGGTATCCCGAACTCCTGAGCATGAGCTTCTGTCCTCTGATCAGGCTGCCCCTTTGTGAGGATATCCTGTTGCACCAGCACCCAAATCCGCACAAGCGCCACCTTTGTGTGTGGAGATTGAGTGGCTATAGTTGAAGGTCTTCACTCTTCCTCCCAAAGTCTGTGCGGTCCTCTTGGCAATCAGGCGTCCATTAACAGAAACTGTATCTGCCTGCCATTCGGACAAGTTTGTGACTTGGTGCACTGAAAAACACATTGGCCCACTTTCTGCACCCTTGTCCAAAGTGGTGGTGTTTTTGTCCTTAGTCCATCAACGACTTTCTCTGGGCACAGTTATGATGCATCCTTCGGCCATCTGTTTTTTTGCAGTTGTCAGACCACCCTTCCCTGTTTAATTCACCTTTGACCTGCTTTCTAAAAGGTCTTCAGCGCATGTTTCTACCCAAACCTTTTTGTTATGCCCCAGTGGGTCTTAGGTTAAAAGTAAATTATCTGATGTGTTCCCCCTTTTGAACGCATGCATAGCTGCCCTCTAAGACTCCGTCTCCGTCATTTAATCTTAATTTTCACAGAGTTGTTTGTAAACGTGAACTTTTTCGGGCATTTAAGTACTAAGCTATATTAGGTACGTAACATTTCCTTGTGACTTTTAAAAGTTAGTCCCGGCTGCACGGTTTTCAAATTTAAAACACCTAAGTTGTTTACACTTTCATATTTAAAGGGATAATGTGGGCTGCAGGGCCATGTTGCAAATTGAGGCCGCATCCACTTTACTCATTGATAAAGTTGTGCTAAGTGAAATGCCTAGTTCTTTCAGCATTGGGATTGCATTAGCTAGGAGAAAGATACCAAGGGCCTCATGTAGTGTTCCACTAAGCGTGGTGGTTAAACAGTTAGGCAAAAAAATATTCCCGCTTGTGACCATAGATTTTATCTTGCATTTAATGAACCTAAATAATGAGACTGCTCAATAGCAACTCGTGCGAATGCCTTCTCAAAACGTGGTAACCGTTTTTGCTACATTCATCTGTATCCCTGCTATGAATGCACACAAACCATGCTGGCTGCGTAGAAGTCAGATGCTCCCATTATGGCCTCAATGATATGTCAGGTAAAACATAGCACATGAACAGAAAAGACGTGTCTAAATACAGCCCTGGCTTAAGCCTGTTTGTAGACTTTTTTTAATATTTCTTTTTCAGTTTTAGTGACGAAAATAGCAATGAAAAACATGGAAAAGACAAAATACTTTTCACCGTAGTACCAAATACGTTATCACATTAGTCATGTATGCCACCATTAACTTTCCAAGTGAGCCCCAAATCACTAACCTCTGTATTAAGCAAAACTTTCCTGTCCTTGCAGCGTTCGTTGCAGGGTACACTCAAATGCAACATGGGGCCTCAATTTCCCGCATCATACAGTCAATCTTTATCATTTAATCTTAATTTTCACAGGGTCGTTTGTAAACGTGAACTTTTTCGGGTATTTAAGTACTAAGCCATATTAGGTACGTAACATTTCCTTGTGACTTTTAAAAGTTAGTCCCGGCTGCAGGTTTTTCAAATTTAAAACACCTATGTTGTTTAAACTTTCATATTTAAAGGGAAAATGTGGGCTGCAGGGCCATGTTGCAAATTAAGGCCTCATCCACTTTACTCCACTTTACTCATTGGTAAAGTTGTCCTATGTGAAATGCCTAGTTCTTTCAGCGTTGGCTGGGAAGAATCTAGGAACACCATCAAAATGACCTAAACTAATTGGAGAAGATAAAAAAGAGTTAGTCACCATGGGTGTTTATTTTGCTTTGCAGCACCAGTAAGTAGCAGTTTGCTTCGCCCAGTCACCAAAGGTTTTAAGTGGTATAGAAACCACATAGATCAGTGGTTCTTAACCTGTATTCCGGGGACCCTGTCGGTCCACAAAGCCTAATCAGAGGGTCCGGAGCTGCTTAGAAAATTGACTAATAATAACAGGTTACTAAAGTGTATATAAATAACGAAGCAAAATGTACAATTGAACATTTAAAACTATTTTGTAAATGTGAAGAAAAATTAGGTTGGTATCGTCAGATTGATTAATGGGAGCAGTGGAAGTGCATCTAACAGAATATAGAATGGATAATGGGTGGCCTCAACTGAACTGAGAAGAGCTCCAACCGTCACGTTACATTTAAAATCTAGATTGTTTATATTTGTTTGTGAATTAAATAAAACATTTTGTCATTTGTATATTTGTGATGAATGCTTGTTTCTGTATTTTTATGCATTGTTTTGTGGTTCAAATAGTCTACAAATGCTTAGGTTGAGGTCCCAAATTTCCAGTAATTACTCAGTGGGAGTCCCCAGATTCCAATAATGATTCAGTAGGGGTCCCAGAGTTCCATTAATGATTAAGTGGAAGTCCACAGAAGTCAACCACTGCCATAGATCACTCCGTCCTGGAAAGCACCCTTGTTGAAGTTGTCCTAAGTGGACAAGTTGTTGATTGTGTAACTTAGTCCCATTTAGATCATCAGGGCATCCTTTACACCTGCTGCACAGGGTTAATTTCTATCCCCATTACAGTTTGGCTTTCATATGTCTGCGAATAATACACAAGTTATATTTGGTCTTCTCAATCCTAAAGGACACACTAACCCAGAACTATTTGGAAATGCTCTAACCTGTGCCTCAATTAGACTTGACAGTCTTCTGACTTCCTGAACTTAAACACTTACAAAACTGAGGTGCTTCTCGTGCTAAATACACCAACTTCCTGGGTGATGAGACACTACCATGTCCAGTCATCTCCAGGTCCCACCAAGGTTGTATGGAATTTGGACATTCACTTGGATGCCAACTTGTCTTTCAAAATCCTGGTGGCCAAAGAATTCTGTGTGTTTTTCAACCGATTTCAAGCCTGTTTTTCTGGTATCCCTTTGCTTTGATTTCCACAGAGTCTGTAGCCCAGGGATAAAATGTGTATCAGGATTCTGTTGTGTTCTCTGACCTATAATCAACAGTGGTAACTTCACTGTTGTTGCCCAAGCTTTGACGAGGAGACAACATTTTTAACAATTGACCCGAGTATCTAGGATTGGTTGCTTGTTTATGAGAATTTAGTTTGTCTGGGCTGTCTTGGGCAAATATTGTTCTCTTCCAGGGGATCCTCATCAAAGTCATAAACATTTAATATTCCCGCCCTTGTGCGGGGACCCCGGAGCATATATAAAATACACACATATTATACATGTGTAAAACAGCAATGCAGGCTATAATGTTAAACAGGCTAAAATGCTTTATTTCTATGAAGTTTTTTTATTTTTTATATATTATAAAATTACAATAGAGAATAAATATCTACCCAAGCCCCCAAAACTGGGCTTAAGGAAGTAAGCAGCAGTAAACTCTAGAGAAAAAGAGAAAAAACTGCATTGAAAAACAATGGAGCATTCTTAGCCAATAGGCTGCATGCAGGTTAACACAGGAGAACCATAAAAACGTTGGCACCGTGCCTTTAAGACCCTGAGCACCTCCAGTATCCCACCATGCCTCAGGGGTGAAGGAAAGGTGACAGTTGGTTCACAGTTAGGTCAGTTCTTTTTTCCGGCTTCATCTGAGAGGATCCTGGAGCATTGAGCTCTCAGTTTTTCTCAGAAAAATCCTTTAAAAAGCATTTTTTCCTGTTTCATTCGACAGATAACATCTTTGTCTGTGTTTGGCAGTTTTTTCCTGACAGAAAAATGCCTTCACTTTTTGTCAAATGCCCTTCTTGTGGGAAGAAGAAGGCCCAGTCAGACCCACACTCTTTGTATTGTGTGCCTGCCTCAGAGTCACTGCCCTGACACTTGCAAGCACTGCAAGAATATGTCTAAGAGGACTCTGAAGGACAGAGAGAAGATCAGGCTACAGGGGCTTCATGAGAGGCAGAAAACATCGTCCTCCTCTCTTCCCAGGCAACCAGCAGGCCATTCTCAGGAGAGAATGGCTAGGTCGACGTCAGCAGGTAGGAAAGTACCTGTTTGTTCCCCGTCTACGTCGTCGCTACCACCGTCTCACCGGCATAGATCGCCGTCGACGGCGAAAGACCCGACGGCGAAGGAAACGGCGTCGAGGGAACACCATCGCAGGGGCAGATCTCCGTCGACGGCAGCCCACCGATCGACGTCGAGCCATCGCCGGTGTGCCCGGTCGCCGCCAAAGGCCGTACGCCCCCCGACGTCAAAAGACGCGACGTCGAAATCGCCACGACGGCATGAGACATCCGCCGTCGACCTCCCACCGCTCCACGTCGAGGCACACAACGGCGAGTAGGTCGAGGTCCAAAGATCGCCGTTCGACGTCGAGGCACTCAACGTCGAGGCACTCAACGTCGAGGCAAGAGCAACCGATGGGGCGCCCTTCGACGTCGACACAGGTTTTACCTGTCCCGCAGGGAGTAGAACATCGCCCTTCGCCAGCAGACAAGGCCGCACCATCTCCCGTGGTCTCCATACCGAGCGACTCATCTCGTTCAAGAGCGGCATCATCTGGGCATGTTTCGCCCACCAACCTATCTCCAAGATGGCTAGAGAGCCTTAACAGACCAGCGGCCTCCCCGGATTCGCAGTATTCGCGAATGTACTCGCCTACTGCCTCCCTTCTAAGAACGCCATCACCGACAGCAAGGGCAGGACGGGCTCCTTCTGTTCCTCGTCAACCGACCGCGAGGCCTGGGCGCTCTGCTACAGCGTCTCGCAGCAGGTCTCGTTCTCAACGGCGATCCAGGTCTCGTTCACGAAGATCATCACCCTCTTGGTCGTAGTCAGGATCATCTGTCGGGCGTTGCTCCCCCACCCTAACAGATTCTCCACCTGCTAGGGTCTCACCGGTGGATGACATTACCACGTTTAACGAGGTGCTGTTAAGGGGAGCGCAGAAATTAAACATAGAGGTTCCAGAGCCATCTACCTCCTCGTCAGTCATCTTTGAGACTGCAGCATAGATCAGCGTAAAAAAAGCTACTGCCTCTAGTGCCTGGTTTGTTGCAGCCAACCATGGACACTTTTCTGGCCCCAGCTACGCTCAAATCTGCCCCGGCTAGGATTCTGAAAAAATATAAGGCTCCCGAACAGGACCCTTTGTTCCTAAGAAAGGATCCGCCACTGGACTCTGTAATATTGGCCGCAGCCCGAAAAACCCACTCGGTGGCATCATCCTCCACGGTCCCCCCGGATAAAGAGAGCAGGCATCTAGACTCTCTGGAGAGAAAGATGTGCGGTACAGCGGCTTCGGCAATGAAAGTCTCCAGTGCTTCTGCACTCCTGGGCAGGTATGACCGTTCTCTGTGGGACTCCCTCAATAGATTCACAGAGAAATTGGCCAGAGAAGACAGACAAGATTTTCAAGAGATCCTGCAGGAGGGATGCCTGGTATCCAACCAGGTTATCAGCGCGGCGGCAGATGGTGTGGATCTAGCTGCACATGGGTATGCACATGGAATCTGTGCAAGAAGGTCTTCCTGGCTGAGACTGACTGGGTTAAAACAAGAAGCACAACAGCGCATCCTGAATCTCCCATTCGCTGGGAACTCGCTGTTCGGTACCCATGCAGACGAGGAAATGGCCCGCATGAAGACCGAGGTGGACACCATGAGGGCGGTAGGCCTGAAAAGGAAGAAAGATTTCAGGAGAAGGTATAGGCCTTATGACAGGCGCCCTTTCCAGCAGAGGGTTCAATCCCCTCACTGGTCCCAGAGGCCACAACAACGGCAGGGACGCCCTCTTTCAGCGAAGGAACACAAGGGAGCGAGGGTCAAGTAGACCTCAGCAGTCCACACCGAAAGCGCCGGCCAAACAATGAGATCTCGCTTCCCTCGACACTGTACACCACTCCGGTGGGGGGAAGTATTGCAGGTTATCTTCACGAGTGGCACTCTAGCACAAGAGACAAATGGGTGCTCAATAGTGTCGAAAATGGCTACTCTCTTCTTTTCAAACAGCCTCCACCACACTTGCCACCAGCCAAATGCAATCCATCTCATTTCAGCCTGCTGCGCAAAGAGGCTCTCGCCCTCTTACAAAAGAATGCCATAGAAAGGGTTCCACCTGCGCACAGAGGAAAGGGGGTTTACTCCCGTTATTTTCTGGTGGCGAAAAAGGGCCGAGAGGGCGTCTTCAGACCAATTCTGGACTTGCCCCTGCTGAACAAATAAATAAGAAAACAGAAGTTCAGGATGCTAGCGCTTCACCAGATTTTCCCTCAGCTACATCAGGGAGACTGGATGTGCTCCATCGACCTGCAGGATGCATATTTTCACATCCCAATAGCTCCCAAGCATCAGAAATTCTTGCGCTTCCAAGTAGCGTCACAGCATTATCAGTTCAGAGTTCTGCCATTTGGCCTGAAATCTGCCCCACGCGTCTTCTCGAAATGTATGGCGGTGGTAGCGGCACATCTTCGAAAACAAAAGATATTCATCTACCCATACCTAGACGACTGGTTACTGAAGGCTTCTTCTCTGGAGCAGGCGAGAAGCCATCGGGACATTGTGCTCAGGGTTTGCGAGTCTCTAGGTCTTCAGGTCAATTGCCAAAAGTCAACCTTGAGTCCAACACAGAACCTTCACTACCTGGGAGCTATAATAAACACAGAACTCCAAAGAGTGTATCCTTCGGAGGAACGACTATCCTCAATAGACAGGAAGTGTCAGGACCTGTTGAAAGCCAACTCACCTACAGCACGTCAGGTGACATCGCTGCTGGGCTCCATGGCATCATGCATTTTCATTGTCCCAAATGCCAGACTGCACATGAGGCCCCTCCAAGAGGCATTAGAGAGCAACTGGAGCCAAAGGACAGGTCGCTGGGAGGACAGAGTGCGACTACCGGCAGCGGCACTTCAGTCATTGAAATGGTGGATGCACAGACCTCACCTGTCAGTAGGTGCTCCGTTTCACCAGGTAGTTCCATCCGACACTCTCGTAACGGATGCGTCTCTTCAGGGATGGGGGCTCATCTGGGTCCCCTTCAAGCTCAGGGCCTGTGGTCAGACAAGGAAAAGCAGTACCACATCAATCTGCTGGAACTCAGAGCGGTCCATCTGGCTCTCAAGTCTTTCACACCATTAATTCAGGGGAAAACTCTCCTAATACAAACGGACAATACAACCACGATGTATTATTTGAACAAACAGGGGGGAACGAGATCCCTACCCCTATCTCGAGAGTCCCAAACGATATGGCATTGGCTCCTGGCCAGAGGAATGTCACTTACAGCGGTTCACCTGCCAGGACAACTAAACGTGGAAGCAGATTTCCTGAGCAGACACCTAGAGGATGCACACGATTGGGTCCTACACGGCGAAGTCGTCGAATACATCTTCACTCAATGGGGTCGGCCTCAATTGGATCTCTTCGCAGACGAAGTAAACAAGAAATGCCCAGACTTCGCATCCAGGTTCTACCGTCCGGGATCTCGAGGGAATGCCCTGTTGATCGACTGGTCAGGGATATTTCTCTACGCCTTTCCACCGATTCCCTTCATACCGGCAGTGATCAACAAACTTTACAGATCCAGAACCAGAATGATTCTCATAGCGCCACAATGGCCCCGTGAATTCTGGTACACAGATCTCCTCAACCTATCTGAAAAACCTCACAGGAGGCTGCCGTGCAGACCGGATCTTCTGAGCAGAATGGAGGGCAGGATTCTACATCCCAACCTACCCTCTCTGAGCTTAACAGCATGGCTCCTGAATTCCTGCAGTATGGGCACCTAGGGCTCTCACAGGAGTGTATGAACATCTTGAAAGAGTCCAAACGACCTTCCACGCGGCGTTCTTACGCTTTTAAGTGGAAAAGATTCTACATATGGTGCTGTCAACAAGGCCAGAATCCTATACAGGCTCAGGAGGATGTCATACTGTCCTACTTACTTCATCTGGCAAAGTCCGGTCTGCAGGTATCATCCATTAAGGTACATTTGTCTGCCATTACAGCCTATCGTAAGTCACCTTCTCAGGAATCTTTCTTTACGAAACCTGTAGTCAAGGATTTCTTAGAAGGTTTGAAAAAAGTCTTTCCGCCCATTCGGAGACCATCTCCTCCATGGGAACTGAACATAGTATTGTCAAAACTTATGGGCCCTCCTTTTGAGCCTATACACAAGGCCTCTTTACAACACCTTACGTGGAAGACGGCTTTTTTGGTGGCCATTACTTCGGCGAGGAGGGTCAGCGAAATTCAGGCTTTGTCTTCCAAAGAACCGTACACGGTTTTTCACGACAATAGAGTGGTTCTGCGAACTCACCCATCTTTCCTTCCGAAAGTGGTGTCAGAATTCCATATCAATCAGACTATATCTTTACCAACTTTCTTTCCCAATCCGGAGACTCCGGCAGAGAAAGCATTGCACTCCTTAGACTTGAAAAGAGTGCTGAAATTTTATTTGGATAAAACAAAATCGATTAGACATTCCAACCGATTATTTGTAAATTATGGTCATTTGAGGACAGGAGAGGCAGCATCTAAACGAACTATATCAAGATGGATAGTTTCTTGTATTGTTAATACTTACCAGCTGGCTAATAAACAATTACTAGCTAGGCCTAAAGCGCATTCCACAAGGGGAAAAGCGGCTGCTGCGGCCCTCCTTAACAATGTTCCAATATCTGAGATTTGTAAGGCTGCTACATGGAAGTCTGTACATACATTTACTAGACATTACTGTTTGGACTCAGATGCAAGAGCGGATGCCCAAGTGGGGCAGGCCTTTCTGAGAAATGTATTTGCATAATATGTATCTAGTCCTGCACTTCTATTAGACAGTCCGCAGAGTTTAGGGATGGGCTTGCTAATCTATTCAATGTTTATGACTATTGATGAGGATCCCCTGGAAGAGAAGGATAAGTTACTTACCTGTAAATCCTAGTTCTCTTCCAGGGGTATCCTCATCAAAGTCATAAACAACCCACCCTCCTCCCCGGACTCGCATCTCCTAGAAGTGCAGGACAGACTGTCTTTCGAATCAGTTACACAGATTGTCACCGTAAAAAAGTACTGACCTAACTGTGAACCAACTGTCACCTTTCCTTCACCCCTGAGGCATGGTGGAATACTGGAGGTGCTCAGGGTCTTAAAGGCACGGTGCCAACGTTTTTATGGTTCTCCTGTGTTAACCTGCATGCAGCCTATTGGCTAAGAATGCTCCATTGTTTTTCAATGCAGTTTTTTCTCTTTTTCTCTAGAGTTTACTGCTGCTTACTTCCTTAAGCCCAGTTTTGGGGGCTTGGGTAGATATTTATTCTCTATTGTAATTTTATAATATAAAAAATAAAATACTTCATAGAAATAAAGCATTTTAGCCTGTTTAACATTATAGCCTGCATTGCTGTTTTACACATGTATAATATGTGTGTATTTTATATATGCTCCGGGGTCCCCGCACAAGGGCGGGAATATTCAATGTTTATGACTTTGATGAGGATACCCCTGGAAGAGAACTAGGATTTACAGGTAAGTAACTTATCCATATTGTATAAGAGAAAGTCAGTTGCATACGTGGTAGACCTTTTTTTATTTAGAAACTGAAGAACCATTCAAATGCTGCTGTTGAAAACGTACTTGTAACAAATGTTATATGATGATCTTTAGAGAAGACTGATTTGGAAATTTTACTATCTGCTAGTTGCCATCTGCCCATCCTCCATGAGTGTCAATGGGTTAAAATGATCTGTTTGAAGGGAAACTGCCTAAAGGAATATCTTTTCTTTCCTTTTTGTTTTGTATCCTTCACTATTTCATCATGAATATAATAATTCATCCACCACTAAGCTTTTATTAGTTGTATCGCTTAAGCAATGCCGATGGTGAGAATAGGGACACTATTATATAGAGGGGTTGAGCACATGTAGACTACCTCTGAACTACAAGTTGGAAGTTTCAGGAAGCACTGCTAAAGTGAAATGACTGCACATGTGCGTTAAAGTTGCTCCTGTCAATAAAAGAGATGATTGACAGTGTACTATTTAATTGGTGACCTACAGGGAGTGCAGAATTATTAGGCAAATGAGTATTTTGACCACACCATCCTCTTTATGCATGTTGTCTTACTCCAAGCTGTATAGGCTCGAAAGCCTACTACCAATTAAGCATATTAGGTGATGTGCATCTCTGTAATGAGAAGGGGTGTGGTCTAATGACATCAACACCCTATATCAGGTGTGCATAATTATTAGGCAACTTCCTTTCCATGGGTCAAAAGAAGGACTTGACAGGCTCAGAAAAGTCAAAAATAGTGAGATATCTTGCAGAGGGATGCAGCACTCTTAAAATTGCAAAGCTTCTGAAGCGTGATCATCGAACAATCAAGCTTTTCATTCAAAATAGTCAACAGGGTCGCAAGAAGCGTGTGGAAAAACCAAGGCGCAAAATAACTGCCCATGAACTGAGAAAAGTCAAGCGTGCAGCTGCCACGATGCCACTTGCCACCAGTTTGGCCATATTTCAGAGCTGCAACATCACTGGAGTGCCCAAAAGCACAAGGTGTGCAATACTCAGAGACATGGCCAAGGTAAGAAAGGCTGAAAGACGACCACCACTGAACAAGACACACAAGCTGAAACGTCAAGACTGGGCCAAGAAATATCTCAAGACTGATTTTTCTAAGGTTTTATGGACTGATGAAATGAGAGTGAGTCTTGATGGGCCAGATGGATGGGCCCGTGGCTGGATTGGTAAAGGGCAGAGAGCTCCAGTCCGACTCAGACGCCAGCAAGGTGGAGGTGGAGTACTTGTTTGGGCTGGTATCATCAAAGATGAGCTTGTGGGGCCTTTTCGGGTTGAGGATGGAGTCAAGCTCAACTCCCAGTCCTACTGCCAGTTCCTGGAAGACACCTTCTTCAAGCAGTGGTACAGGAAGAAGTCTGCATCCTTCAAGTAAAACATGATTTTCATGCAGGACAATGCTCCATCACACGCGTCCAAGTACTCCACAGCGTGGCTGGCAAGAAAGGGTATAAAAGAAGGAAATCTAATGACATGGCCTCCTTGTTCACCTGATCTGAACCCCATTGAGAACCTGTGGTCCATCATCAAATGTGAGATTTACAAGGAGGGAAAACAGTACACCTCTCTGAACAGTGTCTGGGAGGCTGTGGTTGCTGCTGCACGCAATGTTGATGGTGAACAGATCAAAACACTGACAGAATCCATGGATGGCAGGCTTTTGAGTGTCCTTGCAAAGAAAGGTGGCTATATTGGTCACTGATTTGTTTTTGTTTTGTTTTTGAATGTCAGAAATGTATATTTGTGAATGTTGAGATGTTATATTGGTTTCACTGGTAATCATAAATAATTGAAATGGGTATATATTTGTTTTTTGTTAAGTTGCCTAATAATTATGCACAGTAATAGTCACCTGCACACACAGATATCCCCCTAACATAGCTAAAACTAAAAACAAACTAAAAACTACTTCCAAAAATATTCAGCTTTGATATTGATGAGTTTTTTGGGTTCATTGAGAACATGGTTGTTGTTCAATAATAAAATTAATCCTCAAAAATACAACTTGCCTAATAATTCTGCACTCCCTGTATATAATTGATTGAAAGCTGCTGCATGGTGTGTACAGTGTTCATCTTCTCTCTTTCACAGCTGGCCTTGGCCGAACAGGTACCCTTATTGCGTGCTACCTGATGAAGCATTACCGGATGACTGCAGGGGAAACTATTGCCTGGATTAGAATTTGTAGACCTGGCTCAGTGATAGGACCACAGCAAAACTTTTTGGTGGCGTAAGTAGGCCCTCAAGCAGTGCTTGGAAATAGTACGAATTATGTGGATAACTGAAAGAGTGATATATTTTTTGTGGTGCAAGTTGCATTTATTTGATAGAGTGGAAAATGTGAGCTATGTGCTCATACTAGTTTTTTATTTCAATACTTTGTACTGTTTGTTTTAGGAAGCAGTTGAGCCTTTGGACTTTAGGAGACATCTACCGCAAGAAGTTAAAGGACAGAAGTAAAGGAGCGGTGACGATGATTCTTTCCGGTGTGGACGACATATGCATTAACGACAGGAGGATCCAAGCAAACAAGGAGGATGATGAACAAGTAATCATTTGAGATTGTGTTTGTCCCCAAATATAGATTTTCTTGGGGAGCAAAGTAAAGAGTATTAATGAAGATGCTGGCTTGCACTTGTACCGCTAATATTGCTCTGTTACATAGCTTGCTCATTAGGCTGATTGTTCAAAAGAACATAAATTGCAACAGCATGAGCAGTTTTATCATCAACTTGTGAGACCAAAATATATAAAAGCTACATAGTCAGAAATGATGATACTGAAGTCGTGGGTTTCTACTGCCACTGTTACCTCTTTAGTCAACCCAAAGATGGAAAATATGAAAGCTTAGCTAACACTTTATATGAACCATGAGGTTAAATTGATTTTCACTAGGTTGTCCCTCACCTCGATTTTGCATCACAAGGTTTGAGTTTTGAAGTAATTTAAAAAATGGTTTTGTTACGAGGTTGCCAGGGGAAGTTCTAACATTTTGGAGCAGGCTAACAGATTTTGACAACATATTCTGTATCCTTGGTTATTCTTTCAAATGCTGAATTATGTTCCAGCTTGTTCTTCGTAAGGCACATCAATTAGTTTTATAATGCATGCTAATCACCACAGATTGTGTGTGGACCATATGACATATAAGGCTCCCACAAATGCCATTGATATAACATTTTGCTTTTTCCACACCTCTGCTGACATGAGATCTGGAGTTGGTAACTTTTACTAGGTTTTTTCCTTTGAGTTTTTGATGAGGAGAATTCTGTTTCTCCTGGAAAATTATGCTGCACAAATGTATTCAATCTTATACCCTGTACAAAATACCACAGACAGATGTTGGTTAGTCGTTACTCGGAATACCAGGTCTTCACACTGACCAGCTTGAGTTTGGGGAAAAAATCTCCTGAGATAGTTTTGCCTTTTAATAATGCAGTCCTTGCAGCTTCTTTGCATGTGAAATCAAAGCAGCATCATAAAGCTTCTGTCCTCAATAATGCCACATTTGTTGACGTGCACATGCCATTTGGGGTGGTCGGGATAATTATGGCGTTGCCTAATTAGTGGAACAAATGAGGCACGCCTTCATAGGCAACCCTTGCATATTGGGCTAAACCTGAATGTTACAAAATCATAAAAGCAGTATTGAACATCTTGAGTTTACCAAACCAAGGACAAGGGACTCTGCCACCCCCACAACAGCCTCTACAAAGGAAGAGTTACTCTTAATGTGTCAAGCATTTCTGTATTTCTACCTTTTTCCCAAGACAACAGAACCTCTCTGAGTATGAGTCTTTAAATCCACAGCTCTCCTGTCTGGGCGCAGACCACTTCTTTCTTTCTGAACTGGGAAAAAATCAGATTAATTGGTTCTCCACATGATAAAATCAGTTTTTTTATCGTTATTGAGGAAGGCTTCATCCATCCTTTTGACCCCCCACAAAAATGCAGATGTAAGATAGCCTGTTTGCTAAAGGAGCAATAGATAGGGTTTTCCTTAGCAAAGAAAATTAGGACTGTACTTAATTCGTTCTTATTCCAAAAAAATGCATTAATACTCAGACCGAGAAGGCACCCATCTTAGATCTACACCTCCTAAACAAATTCCTAAGATTATGAAATTCAAAAAGAGGGCATTTCAACATTCTGGGCAAACCTTGCAGTGGAGTTTAGTTGATCTCCTTTAAAGCTATAGGACATCACATCCTTCTTGAATGGTAACAATAGGTATCTGACATGATCAGTCTCTACTTCCCTTCCTTCAAGCTCACCTCTCCCCGGGAGTTTTTACAGCGATGGTGGTAATAATAGTGGCCATTCTATGCTGACAATTCTGAATCAAACTCAAGCACCATGTCACTTAGCTCATATAAACAGAAGAGGAGCAGGTTCACAACATTCATAGATTAAGGGATTCTAGACTAGTTGGCGGGTTTTGGGTAGTATGAAGGCTTCAAAATTTTAAAAAAGCCCTGAAATATGTCTAATGGATAATTCGAATTACTGATTCCTTAGCATTTCAGTCGCAACAGGTGACAGATGGATCTCTTGCGATAGCTCCTCCATGTCAACTGATGGTACCATTGGGCTGTGACAACACGAGTCAGAATAAAGGTGCCACCTTTTGTATGCTGATATCAGTTCTTTTACTGATGGATAATTCTGCCTGCAGATGTAATACCTCTTGAATCTCCTCCAGGAACAAAACAGTGTGTGGATACTTGAAGTAGCTCTCCTCTGTCAATAGGTGATGTCAATGCTCAGTCTTGTTTTCCGGGTTCTGTCCTCAGATATAACTTCACCAAGTAATATAAGGTGCCACCCAGGCTCAATGAAGGCCGTTCATTTTTTCCCATGCCCCTCGGTGTAGATCCAGAGTTTCTCTTCTCTGAACATTTACGACTTCAAGTGTTTCAGGGATGCCTCTGCTCCTGTGAAAAGGGAGATGAAGAGCATAGAGACAATAGGATAGGTCTTCTATTTGGAGAGCCTTGCATTCATGACATGAAGAGCATCTTGCCTCCTGCTCTGTGCTTCAAGCCCCCCCACTGGACAAAGCCCCACTATTGGCGGCAAATCTGGTGGGAAAATTAGGGAAAACATGGGGAGTGACCACCGCTGCCAGGACCACCCCTAAGGTGTCCACAGCTGAGGTGAACAGAATCCTCCATCTTGGTTTGGTGGACAGGGACTAATAGGATTATGTTTGTGTCCCCCGCCCCAAAGGTAGTGGGCACAAGGAGGGTGTAGCCACCCTCAGGGACAGTTACCATTGGCTACTGCCCTCTCACCCATAAAATGCCCCCTAATATAGGACTTAAGGGTCTCCCTGAACCCAGCTCACCAGATTCCTGGCAACCTAACAAGGAGGAGGATTGCTAAACTGAAACCTCAGGAGGGAAGAAGGAAGACAACTGATTTGGCCCCAGCCCTACCAGCCTGTCTTCTGCTTCAAAGAGCCTGCAAAAGAACAGCGATTCATCCAGTGGGACCAGCGACCTCTGTCAAGCTCCAGATGACTGCCCTGCACCCAAATGGACCAAGAACTCCCGTGGGCAGCGGCCCTGTCCAAGAAGAAACAACTAAGGACTCCAACCGCACTCCGAATGCGTGAGTCCTAACCACTCTTCACTGGACACCCAAGGCCGGTGTCCATGTGGCCCAAACCGCTAGAGAGGATCCCCAGGCGATTCCGAGCAAGTGCCCACCTTTTGTTGACCTCTCCACGACGACACCTGCAGATGGAATCCCAAGGACTCCCCTGACAGCGAAAGCCCCGGACGAAGATACCCAGTGCAGCAACGTTCAGCAAACGGCCCTTCTCCCTGTCCAGTCTGTGGTTTGCCCGAGATTACCCCCTGAACCTCTCCTGCATCCTCTGAGTGATCCCCCGGGCCCCCTAATAGAGAATCATTGGAGACCCGACATCTTATTTGCATCCGGCCTTCCTACGCCACTGAGGGTGTATGTTTGGTGCTTACTTGTCCCCCCCCCCCCCCCCCCCCCCCCCCCCACCCCAAGTGCTCCTCTAAACTCCCCAGGTCTGCCCTCTGAAGACGCGAGTACTTACCTGCCTGCAGATCTGAAACAGTGTGCCCCCAGTCTCCATAGGAGCTCATGTTAATTTTGCCTACACTTTGACCTCTGCACCCGGCCAGCCCTGTGTTGCTGGTGGTCGGTGTCTGGGGTTAACTTGAACCCCAACCTGTGGACTTCCTAACCACTGGAAACTGGAACTGTAAATGTTGTACTTACTTGTAAAACGATCTAACTTTTCTTCCCCCCAGGAACTGTTTCTGAAAATTGCACTGTCAAGTCTTAAAACAGATTATTCCCAATATTTCAAAAACTGTATAACTTATCGATTTCAAAGTACTGTTGATACAATTTGAATCTTGTGATTCTAAAAGTAATTTAAGAAAATATACTTTTGCTATCTAAAAAACGTTTGGAGTGACCATTGAGTGTGTGCTTCTTCTGTTGTTTTTGTGTACAGCAAATGCTTTACACTGCCCTCTGATAAGCCTAGCTGCTCGACCACACTTCCCCAAAGAGAGCATTAATATGATCTATTTTAGCCTCTGTTAAGCCTCTGGGGAACCCCTGGACTCTGTGCTCACTATATCTCATTTTGATATAGTATATACAGAGCCAGCTTCCTACACCACCTAAAGCTTAACCTCCTTATCTGGCAAAGCTCTTGTAAATAGCACTGTATCCATAGCATGTGTTGGCTGTAGATACATATGTTTAGTATACTCCTGCCATCTAGTGTTTGGCTCAGAAGTTTACAGCATGTTTTTTTTTTTTCTCAAATACTTCTTTCAAATCACAAGGTATGGTGACTCCTATAGTTTGTATTTTGCATGGTCATCGGCTCCTTTATTAGATTATTTTTCTCTGCCATCGGGTTTGAAGATCTATTTTGAAGCACTGGGACCAAAGCTTTGACACGTTCCACAAGGCCTTTTCAGCTCCCTAATTCATAACCCTTCGGCGCATAACACTTGAAAGACAACCAACGACTGGTTTTCGTCACATTTTTCATCTGCCTGGGTTTGGGCTGGTTTGACTTCTAACTTCCCTGCCATCTTCTTCCACATTTGTGCCCGAAGTGCCATGCTAAATATTCCAGGAATATGCTGAGATGTTGTGTGAAGCTTTCCAGGTGAGACACATCGCCAACAGAGAGGGCGCCGCTGGGCCCATACCATGAAGCAAGCAGCAGAACTGAAGATTCCTTCAAATACTAACCACTCAATCTCCAAATAGAAGCGGACATCAAGGGGGAAGCAGACGCCCAAGGTGTGCCTATTGACATCCCCATCCTACTTGCCAGTAGCAGGGAATGGTCTGACTCTGAGTACGAGCCTACAACCTCGATAGGGCATGAGATTACACTGGTGAAAGCCTCCCCATACCCACACAAAAACATATCAAACAGCTTACAAAACACACTGTCGTTGAACCATGGAGGTGTCTGGCATAAGGCAAAGGAAGCAGCTACTATTCCCTTTGCTTTCGCAAGCACCAAAAGGCACTGAAAAACCACAGGCACCAACCGTAGTGAAGTCAAAGCCAGAATTGGTGGCAGCGTCCAAAACTCAAACCTCAGCGGCAGAAAAGCCTACTAGGCACTCTGAGGCGAAAAAATTCAGAACTGTAAACTCTCAACTTCTGTCATTTCTCCATGCCAAGCACACCTCGGTACCAAAAGCATCTTTGATACCCAAAACCATGCAATACACACTCAATTGAGTTTGAGGGTGCGGGTCAACATTCAAAGGGACCATCTCCACCAAACTGCAACTCTTTATGCCTCCCTCCTCTACACTTCACACCAGTAGAGAGGCTGCAGCAAGACTACCAAACTATATCAGATCAGTGGGTCCTTTCTATCATAAAAGATGAATATTATCTCGAGCCCACATCACCTCCCAATATCCCCCCTTGAACACAAGCTGTAAAGAGAACATCTGTCACTCCTACAAGAGGAGATTCAAGCTCTTTTTCAAAAAGGGGCCATAGAGCCTGTTCGTATACTCACTGTACTTTCTAATTCCAAAAAAACCCTGTACTTTAAGGCTTTTATTAGAGCACAGGTAATTCGAACAGTACATCCTGAAAGAAGTTCCACATGGTAAAGCTCCAAGAAGTAATGCCATTGCCACAGCAAGGGGACTTTGACCGCCATAGATCTCAAGGATGCCTAATAGAGTATGTTACTTACCACCATAAGCATCTGTTTGTAATGTTTGGTGCCGTAGATTCGTATGCACCCACCCTCCTCCCAGACGCTAATGGCTGACGTACACACCTCTACTAAAGCACTCACCCTTATCTAAACTGTACCTGCATGTTCATCTTTACTGTCATTTTACTGCTTCTATCCTAAGCTCACCCGATGAGGGGAACGAAAACCAGTCATTGGTTGTCTTCCGAGTGTTATCCGTTAAAGGGGTATGAAACGGTACGCTGAAAAGGCTTTGTGAAAGGTTTCAGATCTTCAGTTCTGTAGCACTGAGATACATGTCTGAACCCGATGGCGGAGAAAAACTATCTAACAAAGGAGCTGATGACCAGGTGCAATAAAGACTATAGGAAGAGTCACCATACCTAGTCACTCGAAAGATGTCTTCGAATTAAAGTAAGTTGCAAACGTCTGAGCCAAACACTAAAGAGTATGCTAAGCATATGAATCTACAGAACTACCTGAAATAAATAGATGCTTACAAGGTAAATAACATATTCTGTCTCCATTTATCAGATCGTTTAGAGTACAACCGTCTCCTACACCTTCTACAATTAGGTTTTTATCCTGGTTGCAGCACAGAAATGACAGGGGCACTGGATGAACTGCACTGTTGTGTTGATATAACTTCCCTGCTGCCTTAAACGTAATTGATCTGCGCGAGATACGCTAGACTACCGAATTGTGCTGTTCAGACTTGCTGACCTTGACGGCGACGAAAAGACACTGTCCTGGTTCAAAGTTTTTATCTGGTTGGAATCTATAGGTTTCCCTTTCCTCCTGCACCTCTTTTGTCAGATAATTTTCCCATTGAGTTTCCCAGGGTTCATGCTGTCCTTTCAATCTTAATTTGATTTCTTTAGTCTGTCTAATGTAGCTTTTGTCTTTTTAATATTTATTCAGATGATATTGAAATCATCTTTGAATCTCAGACAGTGTTACTACCTGTGTCTCACGTCTGCGCACTTGTTTGTCAAAGGATGTGAGCTAGATGTGTATTAATACGCTGAATGACGAGAAGATGAAGACTTTACAGCAATGAGACTGTCCCTTTTTGTGAATTGCTGTTTTGGCATGCCTCCCTGGTCCAAATGTGTGTCCACAGTATACAAATAAATACAATTTGAAAACAAAACAAAAAAACAAATGGCACTGTGAAATTAGGGTCCACCCCTAGCCCCCTCCTCCCTGTCCCTTTTTCTCCATTTTGCCTCCAGGAGGGAGGTGTCGTTTGCTCAAGCGCTCCAGCTACAATTGGTTCAAAACATTCCTGCTAGGTAAGCACTAGGTCAGAAGTTCAGGGATTGTATCTCTCCTGCCCTCTGCACTTTTCATTGGTTGCTTTGTCTTGTGTTCAAAGCTGTATATGCCACATGACCTTTTTCCTTCTTTTGTCATTTTGGGCATTCTGAGATCTAGAGGCCAGCCAGCATAATCTTGTAGTCCCTAAATTCAGTCTGAAGTCTTTGGGTGGTCAGGTATTTTTTGTGGCACAATTGCTACAGAAAGCAGACTTCATGATAGCCATAGATCTCAAGGGTGCCTATTTCCACATTCCAATAGATCCTGCCTATCAACGCTACTTCTGTTCTCATTAAATGGAACTTGTTCCCCACGTAATACACTGGGATCCTACCTGTTGACTTTCAGGGTGGTTTTAAACACCTGGCTTTCTCTGTGTTCCTCTTAACCTTTCTTCCAACATGGTCTTTGGGTGCAGCTTATACATTTTTGGCTTTAAGTTTCAGTGCCTACATGCCCTGTTGGTGAATGTTACTCTTCAAACTAAAAAAAAGTTAACCTAACCATATCCTTTGATCTTGCTGGTACACAGATTTGATGGCACCACCCACGGGTTCTTCCATCTCCATCCACGGCTGTGCCTGGTTGCTTTACACAGGCTCTTTGGGAGCTATTCAGTATATCTTAATGGTAATTCAGTACAGTGGTTATCTTAGAAGAGATAGCAAACTCGGTCCTTGAGTGCTGAAGAAAGGTAGGGGCCTGGCTCAGTCCTTGAGCCTGGCTTCCCCTTTTAACCAGTTTCATCAGCAGTGCAGAAAGTTCATATATGTTCTTGAAGCCTGCCCTTTCGACTCTGACAGCCCTTGCATCCAGTGCAGTAGTTCAGCAATTTCTCTGTTTCTTCCACTCTGAAGGAACATATGCAGCCTGTGCCACCTTTCATCTGGCATGCAGGCAGTTCATCATTTCGGACAATTAATTCTTCCAAATTGTTGAGCAAGGCCATGCCCTTCCTTTCCATAAGTTGCCACCTCCTTTTCCCACTGGTCACTCTGTTAACACAGATAACCATTCCCATACTCTACAGCAGGAGTTTCTCGCTTTGTTGAGTAAAGGGACCATGGAATTTGTTTTAGAGAAAAAAATCAGTCAGGGGTGTTGTTTGTGTTATGTACTTGGTCCAAAGATTTTGACCTTCTTCTCATTTTGGACATGTGTTCTGAATTCCTTTTTCCTGGAGAAAGTTCGGCATGCTTTTGCTTGTAATGTGTTTTAGCTCTAGAACTCTAAGACTGGATGGTGTCTCTTGACTAGTGGGACTCTGAATTTCATGTCCTCATCCTGCAGTCACAAAGACAGTGATTTTGATGGCCATTACCTCAGTTTGACGTGCTAGCAAGCTGCTGACTTTGTGTTTCCTCCCTTTTAGTGCATTATTTTCCCAGTCAAGCTGGTACTTAAGAAAAAGGATTCTTTCTTGCCAAAGGTGGCCACCCTATTTCACGTGGTCTACAACATTCCATCCAATTCTTAACCCACCAAAGCAAAGGAGAGATAGTACTACCCAGACCCTCTCAGGGTCCACCGTTTACATTTACAAAATCCAAAGAACTCATGCAATTCCTCCAGGAGTCATGGAACTCTTTCAGGACTCTTGCAACTCCTCCAGTTAATCACGGAATGACCAGATGTCTAAACCCACCAATTGTGAATCAGGACTTTCTAACTTGGGACCCATCTACAAGAGCTTGGGTGGTGCATATTTCTACCAGCAAGGTTAATCCCAACTAGTTCCCTGCTGCATCACTGGACGGAGTCAGTGCATTCAGCAAAAGTCTTTTTCTGTGCAGTTTGGCAATGAAGTCCCTGAATGCCGTCTCCTTTCTGAGGCACTGCTCACATGTCTTTTGGGACATGGCAGAGAGATATTACAGGCAGTCTAATAAATTTAGGAACACTGTCTCGCAGGTGATCAAAGATGCCTGAGGGAAGGTGTCTGTTTTGAGAGTTGACCTGGACTAGACTGTATGGGCCTCTGTGGGCACTAGTGTTGTGATCAGCCATCATTCCTGGATGCATACCCCAGGATTTTCAATGGAAGTACAGTCATCCATTTGGAGCGCTTTAGAAGCAGCCATGCTTGGGCCTTTTAGGTTTGCTATCTCCAGCCAGTCAATTTCACCAACAATACTGAAAATTCGCAGGATGCTTTGTGTGTGTGTGTGTGTGTGTGGGGGGGGGGGGGGGGGGTGGTGGTGGTGGTGGTGGTGGTGGTGGTGGTGGTGGTGGTGGTGTCTCCCCATTCACGTGAGGCAATACTCCATCCCTTGCTGCAACTAGCGTAGCCTTTTCATGACTCTACAAGGCATAGTGCTGATATGGAGGACACCACAAGAGTCAGTAGGCTTCTCCTGCTGCAGCTAAGTTTGATTTCTCTTCCCATGGTCATGAGGGGATGGTGGTGGTCCTGGCTGATCTTCGCTGCTAGGTATGTAGTTCCATACCTCAATGATTGTCTGCTGAAGGTGGGATCACTGCAGTCTGTTGTAGGCCTTCCAGCTCCTCCTGGTCACTTGATACTGCTGCAAAGCAGAACATAGGGTCTGCAGTCAGTGCCTTGCCCAGTCTGCTGCCTCCCTCTTCTCAGCCCTTCAGCCCTCCCTCTGTCAACCTCCCTGCTCCTTTACTGCTCTTTTTGCCCCAACTCAGGCTCCCTCCTCCTCTTCCCCCGCATCTCACTGTTTTCCTGCCTTTCCCCTCTCCTGCCCCAACCTGAGCCCCGCCTAGTCAGGACATTTGACACAGATGCAAAGCGCTGCATAGTGCCTGCAGTCAGTGCCTTGCCCAGTCTGCTGCCTCCTTCTGCTGAGCTGCCACCTGCTTAGCCCTTCAGGCCCATCTCCTCATCGAGGGATCACCAGAAGCCCCCGCAACCCTCACCCACCTCTTCAAGCTCCTCACTCACACATTCAAAGCCCTCCATAATGTCAGACCAGCCTACATCAACTCCCTCTCCTTCCACCAACCAGAGACCTCAGTTCAGCCTCCCTCTCCCAGGCCCACGTCCCTCACATCCGTGGCATATGCTGTGGAGGTCGCTTTTTCTCCCACCTCGCTGCAAGATCCTTAAATGACCTCCCCCGTCCACCTGTGCTTCTCCCCTTCCCTGAAGGAATTCTGGCAGCAGCTTAAAAACTGGCTCTTTGACCACTAGCAACAGTGTGACGAGATTTGAAGCACACACCCTCTCCCTCCCGTCCCCCCAGCACCTATAGACCCCTCTGTGAAAAGCTTGCGCTCTACAAGAACCAGTGTGTTACATTGTTGTTACCCTTTGTCATCCCTGGGGTTTCCATCATTGAACTGAAATACCACCTGCAGCCTGTGCTGCAGTTTCCGTTCATGGGAACCATCCTGTGCACTGCTCTTTTAAGGCCATTGCACCCCCCCTGGTGCACAAAGGCCTGCTGATCAGACCTCAGTGCCAGTGCTCGGTCTTTAAAACAAAGTATGCCTGTAATAAATGTTATCCCTGGTACCTAGTGCATTGGTACTAAAGGGGGTCCCGAAGGGCTGCAGCACATCTTCTGCCACCCTGAGGGACCCATACAGAAATTAAATACAGCCTCCCATCACAGACTACGTGTCAGGGTACAAACCCTGAATGAAAACACAATAGGGCACACTCATTATGTGCCATGCCAGTCACTGCATGCATTATATATGTCACTCTTACAGTAGGCCTTAAGAGCCTTAAGGCAGAGTGCATTATAATGTGAGGACATATCTACATGAGCAGGTGTGCCCTTGTGATATCTAGTTCAATTCCTAGACAACATTCGAGTTTCTGACCCCCTGGAGGTGAGAGCCTCTGCTCTCCTAGGTCACAAACATGGACTGTTCTGGCTTACTTGACTGTGTGTGCACTAAATGCTTAACACTGTCCTCTAATAAGCTTAACTGCTCGTTCACACTACCACAAAAGAGCTTTTAAGGTTATTATTTGAAACCCCGTCAGCTAACAAGGGTCACCATGGACTATTTGAATAGTGTCCCCTTACAGCTGTACACTACATAAATGGCCAGCTTCCTACATTGAACATTCACATTATGATTTTCAGGTTCATTTCTATGTTTCAGTGTGGATGTTCTGAGGCTGCTTGGCCAAATGGCCTCATGCACCCTGCTAGATCCTTGTGCCACTAGCACAAACACACCTTGCAGAGCAGCATCCATCAGGAGTGGGCTAGCACTGGGGGAGCATCCACATTTCTGAGTATGCAGCCCAAGATCTTCAGTAGTAGCTGCGAAACACACACCGTTCTCACAACCCCACCCAGCACTCAAGGTAGTGACATATGCTTTGCCCTACATTAGGGTGGTCGTCTGGGGGACGTAGAGCTCCCGGGGTCTTTGGCTCCTGATGGTGCAAAGGCACTACACTTACCTTCTGGAGCTTTGTACCGTTCAATTGGCTCTGAAGACCTTTCTGCCATCTGTCAAGGGAATCAGATTGAGTTCTTAAAAGACAATATGACCGCTGTGTGGTATTGCAACGTGGGGGTTATGGATCTCGTGGCAGGAGGCACTTTGCCTGTTGAAATGGCAATGGATCTCCCTGACAGTAAATCATTTGACAGGCCGTCTGATGTGGTATGCTTTGGTTTTGATCTTTTTGCTAATGTTGAGAACCCATGTGTCAGGTTATTGCACACTAAAAAATGTTCCACCTTTTCCTAGCTAGATGGGTGCTGCAAACTTGTGCTTCCTTTTTACTAAACGTTAATATCACCCTTCATGTGTAACTGTCCATTTCTCTTCCTGCTTTTTTTTTTTTTTTTTGCTCTGCCTCATCCCCTTTGAGAAGGAGGAGAGGTTTTACAAACTGGACCCAAAAAGAGCTCTTAGCTTTTACACCAAATGCATGAAAGAATACCCTGTTGGGCCAGCATTTCATCTACTTTTCCCATGCATAGAAGGGAAAATGCAGTTCCGTATGCATACATGGCCTGCCCTGGTAAAAAGAAGCTTCCTTAGGACCTTCGAGCCCATTACACCAGAGCCAGGCCTGCCACAAAAGCATTGGCGTAGATGTTCTTGTGTTAGATATCTGGCAGACTGCTACATGAGTGTCTGTACACTTCGTCACCTGGCATTTGTCCACATGGAGTATCATTTTGCCTAAGTCCTGCAGGACTTCTGGTGTAAGTCCACTCCTTATGTCCTCCACGTTTTGGAAGAATCTGCTTTGGAATCGAATGCAAAATTGAGGAGTCTGCGGTTAGAAGACCAGAAGAGCAAGTTATTTAGCTTGTTAACACTCTTTCTGGTTGACATGCTGTCTAACCTCAGATTTCTCACTGCACTGCTTTCTGTTAGAGTGGGTGCTTAGGGTTCTCATCACAAGTTCGATTTTTCACACTGTCATTCTTCCAACTTGTCCTCTTTAATTCTTGTCACAGGGCACAGAATAGTTCAAAGATAAACTGTTGTAATTTTGCTAGAGTGACACTGGAGGTGGGCAACCACCAACTTAACGTAGGGAGCTGAGCCAAGGGTCTGGCGCTTGGCTCTTTGTGCCCTTGCACGAACCAAGCCCTGAAAATGAAAACAAACATCACATAAAATATGATAGTGAGTCCAAAGTGTTTTTCACATGGAACCATAGACAATGTGACATTATGGCACAGCACTGAGAAAAACTTATTAAAAGTGGTAGTTTTGAAACATGAGCTTAAAACCATCACTGCCTTCCCCACCCCCACAGTAATGACAATGTCATTGGTGAACTAATAAGGCAAAACAGTTAAAATGTAAACCCTGTATGTTGCCCAGATTATTATAGCGTAACTGTCTGTTAACACAAAAGGTTTTTGTACAGTTGGTATTTTGAGCTTATGTATTTGAAAGATTTCCTACCAAATATGAAGAAATAGAAGTTTTTGTGAAATACATTATTTGCCTAGTCACATAATTTAAATGAGGAAGTTGTGATTTATCTAGGTTTTCTGGTTTCACTTTGTACAAATCAGCCATTAAATGGGTATCTGCCCCCCCACTCCCCCTATTTATGGTAATGCTTTAGTTAAACCTCTTTGTGCATTTTTCTGCAGCTTCTATGTAGAACAAACTCAACTTGAAGCTACTGTTGCGCTTTACATAAACACCACTTACATTACAGAGGGGCACATTCATGTTTCTTTAGGCAAGGAGGCATTAAGTGATTTGACCAGAATAATAGGATGTTGAGCCAACGCCAGGACTTAAACCTGTTTCCCCTGTTCCAAAGTTAGCTGCCTTTGCTATAACGCCACATCCTAGGTAAAGCAAGATTGGCAGGCAAAATCCACATGAAAGTTATCGGCTTGAGGTTCCAAGAGAGTGAGCTCAAGCTGAGCCAGAGCAAGGCTTCAGACTCGAGCCTCACTTGAGCTTTCAGTAACAAGCCAAACGCTAAGCTATGTCTGCATACTTTTTCATACCGTCACTTTCATTGGGGAGTACAACGGCGTCAACTGCGCTTATGTTGTCTTTTTAGGCCATCCCTACCTAACACTCATTACCTGTATCTTTGCCTTTGACCTTGAGCAACACTCTGCTGTCATAGGGCTAGATGTGTGCTATGCCAATACAACATAAAGATAATAAAACTTTTGACTTAATCCAATAATATTTGTCTCAATCTGTATAACTTGATTTCAGATCAATTACTTTTAAAGGAAGATCTGAAATATACCAGTTCACTCTGCAGAGGCCACAAAATAAAATGTTGATTTAAAAGGGTCTGCTTATCAAAGAAAACATGGTCATTTTAGCAAAGTAACTGAGGTCCTTGGGGGAGACAGAGAAGCCATCAATATTTGGTTACAGCAAACAATTGAATAAAGAGTAAGTAGATTTTCAAATGCCACTGGATTTTCATAGCAACTGATACAAAAAAGTCTTCCCTTTATAAGTAGCAGCAAGAAAAGAAGGGTTGAGACTTGCCAGCAGGGTACACTTCAGGTAGCCACAGATTTGATGTTCACCTACTTTTTTCCTTCATTCGCTTGAATTTGTTCGAGTTTGTAAATTGATTTTTGTTTACCACAGAGAATTAAACAGAGATGTTGCAAATGATATGAAGCCTTATGGTCCTGTGATTATCCTGAAGTAGTACATTTGTGGCTAATACGTATGATTTGCTTTTCCAGTACAGCACGGAAGATGAAGATATCAATGCTATCACACAAGGAGATAAGCTCAGAGCGCTGAAAAGTAAAAGGCAGGCAAGAACATTGGTCTCTGCTCCGTTGTCGTAAGTGGTGCATGTTTTATTTCTTTGTTTATGCATCCTTTTTTTAAATCAAAAATATTTGTTTCTACTTCCGAAATCAGTAATTCTCAAAAACATTTAAGATCTACATGCATGAGCTAACTGACTAACGTTTGTTTGTGCTTGTAGTTTATCATATAATATTATTCATTTAGGGTGTTGTATTTGATTCTATAGACCCAAACCTAAAACTGTGTTAATGATCAAGGTTGTCATTTATTAGTCAAGACTCACATGTGATGCGGAAAATGTTGATTTATTGGGTCTTACTTGTAGCCCCTTTTAAGTTCTAGAATTTAGACCTTAAGAATTTTAGAATCGTAGTGATGTCATCTTCCCGCCCACTGAGTCTTTAAGGTGGCTCACGAATAGGCACATAATAGGATTGTATTCATTAATAAAAGGATTATAGGAATTTTAACTTTTGTTTTGAGTGCAAAGCAATATTTGTCAATCAGTTTTCCTTCTCTTCCTGAGAATGAGATTCTGGTGTACACAAACACCACTACTACAGTATTCTACCTGAATAAACTAGGAGCTCACTTACTCAATTCCTGGTTATTGCTGTTGGTTTTATACAGGACCATATTTAAGAGTTTGCCTGCTCTTCATTCACGTGGCATGGTTCAAGAATTGACAAATGAGTTGAGCTCTGTGAGGAGCAACTCTCCTCATGTCTGGAAGATGAACTCTAGGTTGTGGAGCCGATCTCTGGAATACTCCCATTTCCACTGGTCTCATTTCTTTGTAAATGAGATGAACCTCAAATTACCCCAGTATGCATTTTGACTTTACTTTGGCCAGGGCCCTCCTGGGCACTGTGCAGGGAAATCCCCCTTTATTTTTGTATTACCAAATAATTTGCTGAAGTGTGCGACTTTTTGTCTTGCATTGCCATCTGATGCTGTGAATTGTATAGCCTATGTTTCATATATTGACTGCTGAGTTCCCTTAACGTCTTTGCTACTGGAGCTGTTTCTGAAAACTTGTCCCAATGTCACCCGTACTTGAGTATCAAATTGTGGAAGTTATGCTTTGCAAACGTTTCTACACTGATAATATAGAATGGTAAATTTGGAATGTTGGGAAAAAGCAAATTGAATGAGATTCATAAATATGAAGTAGAACTTAGAAAGGTGTAAATGCTTTAAATATGTAGCACCCTTTGCACAAACTATCAAGAACAGTGCAATTTGCAAATGTGGTGTGGTTCTCCGAAGTTAAGTAGCAGAGGAGAGATGCATGGGGATAAAGGGCTTTCAGCTGAACATTCACCATTTTTTGTTGTTGCAAAAAGTGTGTGGAAAAACTTGTGTACTTCTATGAGCTGTAGTCTGATTCAGGTGGATGATACAGTGAATGGGCAGAAAGGCTCTCTATGGAATTAGTGGGACGAGAGGTGAAATGTTGTACAACACAGGGAGTTCAGAATATCCTGAAGAATACTTATAACTGCAGATTCCTTACCTTGTAACTACCTCAAGCGCCAGACTGGATCTGGAGAATTTTCTCAGCATTACTCATGTGCCTGCGGATGGTATCATGTGCTTCCACATAAACTCTGCCAGAAGTGACTCCAGTGCCACATATAAGTGCTACTCCACGTGTTGACATCAGTTAATTTCTTGCCACGCTTACATACACCGATCCGGAGCTAGCTTTTTAATGAGATCCACAGGCTTCTCCGACATTAAGGAGTCACATATAATTTAATGGTATCTATCTCTTCAGAGGTAAGGCTGACTCTGCCTGATACCACTACAAGGAAATCAGGGCAACAGCTTGCTCCCTTGGCCATTTTGCACCTGTGCCACAATCTCACCAACAGTTTAGCCTGTTATGAGGCTATGGAAGAGGATTTGCTCCAAGACAACACCAAGACCCCTTCATAGCACGACTCACTCCTCCCTCCCGCCCCCTACCCTCCTTCACTCCTTTCAAGGCTTAGTTAGGGATCGAGCCAGCATCATCCAGGGCCAGCACACTTTGTTCCCTTCCCCTACCTCTCCTTCCACCTATCCACGCTAGCTTGCTTGCCCTCTGCAGCAAAGGGCCATCGTGTTGGAGGCTAGATAAGATGTTTCCTCCACGGTTGGCAGAGCATTATAGCTGACAGACTAGGTGCTTCAGCTAGTCCAGCACTGATATAACCTATACTGCAATCCACTTTGAATTCCACCTATTTCACAGAAGCTATTGAGGACCATTTGTCAATTTTGAAGCATGAGATCCAGGCCTGCCTTTTTTTTTTTTTTTTTTTTATTTTTTTTTTTTTTTATTTTTTTTTTTTTTAAACAAAAGAGCCAGAGAAATTGCCTGACATTGAAAGTAGGTACTTTGTTACTCCCTTCACACTTCTTTTCTTCCTGAGAAAGAGCAAATGCATGATGTTCACATGGCTCAATTTTGATCTGCCCTGCATCACTAAGACTGGATGGTAGTGCTGGACACTTAATTTCGCATTCCTGTCCTACAGTCCTAAAGGGACTACTTGCACTTCAGGGTGAGCATTTTCAGTTTTCCATGCTACCCTTTGACCTTACCAGTGTTCCTTGGGTGTTGACGAAAGTGATGGCAGTGGTTACAGCACATCTTGGGAGATTGGGCATACCAGTCTTCCCCTACTTCAATCTGTCTGGCTGTTTGAAGCGGGCTCGCCCCAGTCAATCGTAGACAACCTCTAGATGATAGCGAACCTCCTCATATCTTAGAGGTTCTTCATCAGTGTGTTGAAGTCACACCTGACTACTTCTCAGAAGCTCCAGGTCATCTGAGCCATCATTGATCCTTACAATTTTGAACCTTCCCTTTGACTCTGAGTCCAGGACATTCAGGCTGGATCCTGATGTTTCATCTTTGGCCCTAGTTCTCAGTGAGAGTGGCTTTGAAACTTCTTGGCCTCCTGCATCCTGCCTTGTCACTGTGCCTTGCATGTAGACCAGATGCACATTTGGGCTTTGTAGTCTCAGTGGACTCGGTAACCAGGGAATCTGTCAGATCCCATCAAAGTTTCAGAGGAGATTTAAAAAAACCTGCAGCAGTGGCTATTCAACAGCTGTTTGGATCAGTGGCAGACCCCTTTTCCTACCCCACCCAGAACTGATGGTGATGGATTCCTCTTTGTTGGATTGGCAAGTTCATGTGGGAGGACTGAAGATCAGTTGAAGTTGCCAACCATTCGTGTGGCTTTAAGGCCTTCCTACTGTCCTTCAAAGTGATGCTGGTCCAGTTCCTCTTGAACAGCACCATAGCCATGAAGTAGGGCAGAGTGGGGTCCTTGGTCCTGTGCCAGGACACCTTGTGCCTTATTGCCTCTGCAGCTGGCTGAGCCAGCAAGGCATCGCCATGGTCGTTAACCACCTGGCAGGATCTTTAAACTCCAGGGTGGGCAAACTCAGCCAGCAACCCCCAGTGGTTTACGATTGGTATCTAAGCTCAGAGGTGGTGCAGAGCCTCTTAAAGCGATGATGAAAACCCTGGCTTGATCTTTTTACCACCACCGAGAATGAGCAATGTCATCACATTGGTGTGCTGGAGTTTTCAAAAAGATGCTCTCTGAGACACATTATGCCTAGAGCAGGGGGTCTTCAAATTGGGGGTGGGGCGCCAGGCTGTGGACAGACTAATCACTATGCTAATAACAGCAGTAAACCACTTATTAATGTGCCATCACTAACCTGTTTTGTCATTTATATCCAAGCTGGGACTGTCAAAATTGAAGGGATTCCAAATACTCTTCAAACCCCCACCCCACTTCTAATATTCACATCGAGGATAATTTTACTTGTTAGTAAGAACTGACTGACCAGAATAGTATGCTTGGCATCATATATTTGATTACTATTTTAAAAACGTAACCAAACTTAACTGCCATGTTTAAATAAGTCTAGACATATGTAAACATTGTCAATTTAATAAAATATATATTTTTTACATTTGGAAAGTTATTATTTTTATTTTTTTTAACTCCTACGGGGGCGTGGAATTAAAACATCTGAAGAACAGTGGCCTAGAGTGAGGCATGGAACTTCTGTATGCCTCCCCGTCACTACCTCCCCTGCCCAAAGTTCTTAAGATTAGGAATGACCGGGCCACAGTCATACCAGTGGCTTCAGATTGGGTTTGGAAGAGTGTGGTACTTGAAACCTCTGGGTATTAGCATCTGTCTTCCGATCAGGCTGCCATTTCCATAAAATTTGCTGTTGCAGCAGCAGGGCATGGTCCTGCACCTCAGCCTGCATAATCTACACCTCCACGTATGAAGGTTGAGTATTAAAAGTTGAATGTCATCAATGTCCCTCTTGGAGTAGTGGATGTCATTCTAGCAGCAAAGCGTCCAGTTTTAAACTGTTTACACTGAACGCTCTGATAAATTTGTGACCTGGTGTAATTCCTGCCATACACACACTTTGTAGGCAAAGTAGTCAGATGTTTTGCTTTGTTTTGTCTTTAGCCAAGTTATTTGTCAGACCATTTGCATTTACCAAACCAGACATTCTTTAAATCACTTATTGTGTTACGTTTTAATGGTCTGGTTAATGTGTTTCCATTCAAGCCTTTTGTGAGGCCACAGTGGGACCTTAATTTGATTCTCCATTTCCTTATATGTACCTCATTTGAGGTAATGCATAGCTGTCCTTTGCACCTACTGACTCTGATGTCCTTCTCTTAGTGATAACTTTAGCTTCTTGTGTGAGTGAGATACAAGCTCTGTTCATTCATCCATCGTACACCAGTATTTTTTCTGGAGAAACGTGTTGCAAATAAGGGCAGCATTGTTGCTGAAACTTGACACGCGCTTTCGTGTTGCGTAGTCGATCCCCTTCTGGCATTATTCGCTCAACATCATCCCTCGAAAGATGGAGGAGAGGTTCTCTCGCTTCGTCTTCATTAGAGCTTTAAGCTTTTGTATTGATCATACGAAGAACATTAGGTGGACAATCAGCTCTTTGTGGAGTTCTCTGTGGCAAATAGAGGCAAGGCAGTGCAGAAAATAATCATATTGAGCTGGATGCTCTGCTGTATTAAAACATTCTTGTCCTGTACAACAATCTTGCCAATGCAGAATGGTCCACACAATCCAAATTCTTAGCACTTTGCTTTGTTGGAGTACCTTATCCAGTAGAAGTGGCTCCACGCAGCACCCAATATGAACTAGTTTGGGTCCGTAGGTCTATAAGGCCTACAAATCTTAAACATTATCCAGATGGAGTAGGGAAAGCTCTTTGCAAAATGTAAATTAAATGGGTAGAATGCAAGTGCTGGGTAATGGACGGTCTCTAGATGTCATCAGACTTGATTGAGAGATTGGGCTTCATGAATCCAACATGTAATTTGAGATGCAGCTAGAGCGAACAGGAAATCTAATAGTGATTAAAGTACTCAAGTCAAGTACTCCACAGGAGTGCTTGTTCAGCCTACAGCGCAACAAGGACAATTAATGGCTAGCTGCTAACTTCAAGATAGTAGGTGAGATACATTCCTAAGCCTTGAAACAGGACTTTGATTTGTCTCTATCCCTGTGCAACAGGAAGTCTTTCCTTAAATACCCAAAAGTTAACCGATTCTGGATGATTTTGTTGATATTGTGTGTAGTTTACATTAAGTTTTTCTTGGATGCCACAACTCTTGAGGGTGCTCCTGCTCCTCCATCAACATGTTCCTGCTGTCATTTGCTCCTCTGCTGATGTGACCGTATCGAAGGTTGTTGGAAGGCATGTTTTCCCTTCCTCAAGGTATGGACAACGAGTATAAGGCATGGGACTGATTTGCATGCTCAAATGTATACCCAGCATTTTGGCCCCAGTGACAATTCATCCTTGTAAGGACTTATTCCACTTTTTTAATTTTTGCATTTTAAATCATTCATGAATTGTGTTTTTGGTGATTAGTAAATGTACATTGTACCTTAGTCCACACCATGGTTTGATTTCCCTCCTTTTTGTTATTAAGCTTAAATGCCATTTAGATTCCTTTTTTTCTACATCCATTTACACCTTTTGTGTTAAATTTGTTCTCTGAATTGTTGCAGCCAAAAAAGATGATAAAATATTTTTTTACTTTGCAAATTAAGGATTGCTGTGATCTCCTTTGAAACCATGAAGATGTGCATGTTGTGGCCTAGGTCATAAGATTAATTTTTAAATAGGAGATATGAGACCTACAAGACACTCGCAGCAGTGGGCTTTCAAAGGCTTCCATGATCTGCAGAACTTCTTAATTCCAATTTTTCTGAAGGATCCATTGTATTGCCAGTATACAATTTGCCCTGGTTCCCATACATCAGCAGGCATGTCTATTTATTCTTTAGACTTGAGAATGTTTGCAGTTGTGAGACGTCTTGGCCTGGCATCCTTAAGGCAGAGATTGACAATTAAGGCTGCATGACATTTTGTTTCAACTTCAAGGACTCCAGAAAACTGGTTATTTTCACAGGGGTGCCTATCCTCAAAGTGAGTCTACCTTTGAGGTTTCCATGATTTGTTACCCTAGTCAGAAGTTTGTGTCCGTAAGGAATCTTGCTCATCCAGTGTGGCAGGTCTCCTGTTTGTTACCAATATCCTGGTTTTGGAAAGATGCTGAGTCAGTATGTATGGACCTGACCTCAGCACCTTACAGCACTAATCAAGAATTGGAGAGCTGGGAGCTCCTTCGTGGATGTTTCACCTCCAATATGACTGCAGGAGTGTGCTGCATTTTTTTTACTTGGAATTAGGAATTCTGGGGCAGGGATATGCCCATTCCCCAAAGGAAGTGGTGATGTAGGGGGCGAGGGCACCCCAGGGTTAAGTAACCAATTGGCTATTACCCTACACCTCCCCAAAATGCCCATAAATTGAGTATTTAGGTGATCCCCTGACACAAGAAACATAGATTCATCTGACTGAAGAAGGATAACAAAGAAGTGCAGACCAGTGTGAGAACTGTGGACCAGCCTGGACTTTTGGTGCCAAACCCTGCCTACCTGCTGCTGTCCCAACAATAGTTCGGACCAGACTTGTCCTGCAGGCGAGTATCTCCCAAAAGCCTCGGAGGACTGTCAGCACTTCACAAACCAGCCACCATCTTCCTTGGAGTGGAGGAGCCACTTCCCTGCAACCTGCAGGCACCAACTGTGACGTCCAGTCCACCGATCTTCTGACCTCAGAGTTCACTGACGCAGCACTCACCCAGGAGGAGGTCACCGTGCCCCCGGAGGACTGACTCATCTCCCCCCCCCTAAGTTTGGAAATGCCAAGACCATCAGGAGTCACCCTGCACCAATACCCGGGGTACCAGAGCAGCTGCAAGCACCAAGACTTGTTTGTGTGTGGACCAGACACCACCCCTGTAAAAAGACCTTCCCCAGAGGGATGACTCCATCAACGAGGCTGCCCACAAGAGTGGCCTACTGTCTGTTTCCCCCCCCCCCCCCCCCTCTGTAGGTCTAAACTAACTCTGAGTGTCTTTAACACAGAGGGGCAGCAACTAAAACCCTCTGCACCAAAGAGCTGGCCTGGGTCTACGACTATCAACTGTGCCCCTTGCTTCCAGGGCCATCACAAACTGAACTTCAGTTGGGAGCTCCCAGACTTGTCCCCGAGCCCCCCTCTGCAGCCTGTTTCTTTGTGGTCCCCCTCTTCACCATCCTTGCAGTGCACAAGGATGGTGACTCGTCCAGCATATCTGCACCCGGACACCCCAGGGCAGGTAAAACTGAACTGCTGGTGGTTCTCTTGACCTTGATTCCCCTAGCACCCCAAGACCTAAAGGGGCCCTCCGAGATACCTCTGCACGTACCCGTATGCAGTACATGTTCTTTATCCACTGAAAGGCATTACTGCGTAAAAGCCCATTTGTGTGTAGTACTTACCTCCCTGTGCAAAGTAATATCTCAAACAGTACTTAGTATATGCTGAAGATTTGTGCTGTCTAAAAATAATATAAAGTGTTATATTTTTCTAAAATTAGTCTCCAGTTTCTTCTTGAACATCTCATTTATTGACTCTGTGTTCAACAAATGCTTAGCACTACTTTGATGAGCCTAAACTGCTCGCCCACACTACCACTAAAGAGAGCATTTATGTTAATTACTTTAATCTCTGTCAACCAATAATGGACGCCTGTACTATTTGCATAGTGTACCCCTTCATTAGTGCACTGTATAGATAGCCTACTTCTTCCTTATGGGCACAAAGGAACTAATGGCCAAGCACAGCAACCATGGAATAGTCACCTAAACTGCCTTCCACCGAATTAAAGGGCAGACAAAGGAACTAATGGCGTAAAATGTCTTGAGGGCATGAGACCTGCCAGTCTGCCCCTCACATATTTTCAGGTAAAGGTAGAAGGAAAAGGTAAGCCCCACAAAGGAGAAAGTAAGAGCTCATTATTGTGAGGATCCAGAATGCATTGTACAAGTTATAGTGGTTCAAACACGGTGAAGAGACGTATGCAAGATCACTATTAGGTGGCTTGTCTGTTCACGCACACTGGAGTATATCCAGCACCATGGGTCCCTGCACAGTTTTTGTGTTAACATGCACCATCTAGTTTTAGATGTATATCCTACCTGTAGCAGTTCTTTTAGCAGCTGATAAATAAAAACGCATTCCTATTTGAAGAAATAGCAGTGACAGAACATTAACTTCTTTGTCATGCTGAATTGGAGTTTCTGCCCCAGGTGTCTCCAACCAGTCGATCATGAGCTACCAGTAGCTCCTAGACACCTTCTGAGTATTTCACAACCTTGAGTTCATTTATAATGAGCACAGGGTCACAATTTCCCTTTTAACGTTAAGGGAAGGCTGTGTTTATTTTACGTTATTATCAGGCTGCAGATACAGGGCATGATAATGAGCAGTGCTGGAGTCAGATTTACGACCCATGGTGAGAGACAGAGTTAAATAATTGACGCACTAAGGTAGTTTAACTCCTAAATAAAAGGCCTTGTCCCCTCAAAATTGGAGGTGATAACAAAATGTTTCTCAATGGTTTTAAATTAGAGAAAATTAAAATGAAAAGTTAACTTAAAGATTAATTTTATTTTTCTCTTTTTTTTTTTTGTTTCCAAAGTGTTGCATTTACAAACAGCAGGCTTCTTGCTACCAGTGGCCAGTATAACACTGTGCCATTGCTATAACCGAAGGATAGTAATTTTTTAAATGGGTAAACTTTATAGTGTTGAAAAATGTTCCATGTAATAAACATTTTTGCACTTGAAATTTCTCCCATTTTAAAAATGGTTGTATGTTTTGTGTTAAATATGTAACGGTGCAACATCCTGGCGAAAGGTATGTCCTGTGCCACTAGTACATATGGACAGGTTTTCAGTCACCTATACACATTTCCCACTCATATGTGCATATGTTCATACATCCCCAAAGACCACGCTCTCACAGACACACATAGCAGCCCTGTCAATGTGCCCCTAGTTAAAGTATTTTGTTCAAGCCATATCTGCCAGTATTGTTTAAAGCTAATGAAGCTGGACGTGTCTGTTAATAATACACAAGTTGCTTAGAATTGAGTAGCTCACAATGATTTTCAATGATCAGAAGTAGCTCTTTGTAAGGAAATGCCTCCTTGGCATGGTTACCCCCTGACTTTTTGCCTTTGCTGATGCTATGTTTTGAATTGAAAGTGTGCTGAGGCCTGCTAACCAGGCCCCAGCACCAGTGTTCTTTCCCTAACCTGTACTTTTGATTCCACAATTGGCCCACCCTGGCATCCAGATAAGTCCCTTGTAACTGGTGCCTCTGGTACCAAGGGCCCTGATGCCAGGGAAGGTCTCTAAGGGCTGCAGCATGTCTTATGCCACCCTAGAGACCCCTCACTCAGCACAGACACACTGCTTACCAGCTTGTGTGTGCTAGTGAGAACAAAATGAGTAAGTCGACATGGCACTCCCCTCAGGGTGCCATGCCAGCCTCTCACTGCCTATGCAGTATAGGTAAGACACCCCTCTAGCAGGCCTTACAGCCCTAAGGCAGGGTGCACTATACCATAGGTGAGGGCACCAGTGCATGAGCACTGTGCCCCTGCAGTGTCTAAGCAAAACCTTAGACATTGTAAGTGCAGGGTAGCCATAAGAGTATATGGTCTGGGAGTCTGTTTTACACGAACTCCACAGCACCATAATGGCTACACTGAAAACTGGGAAGTTTGGTATCAAACTTCTCAGCACAATAAATGCACACTGATGCCAGTGTACATTTTATTGTAAAATACACCACAGAGGGCACCTTAGAGGTGCCCCCTGAAACCTAACCGACTATCTGTGTAGGCTGACTGGTTCCAGCAGCCTGCCACACTAGACATGTTGCTGGCCCCATTAGGGAGAGTGCCTTTGTCACTCTGAGGCCAGTAACAAAGCCTGCACTGGGTGGAGATGCTAACACCTCCCCCAGGCAGAAGCTGTAACACCTCAAAGGCTCACCCCTTTGTCACAGCACCGCAGGACACTCCAGCTTAGTGGAGTTGCCCGCCCCCTCCGGCCACGGCCCCCACTTTTGGCGGCAAGGCTGGAGGAAACAAAGAAAACAACAAGGAGGAGTCACTGGCCAGTCAGGACAGCCCCTAAGGTGTCCTGAGCTGAGGTGACTCTAACTTTTAGAAATCCTCCATCTTGCAGATGGAGGATTCCCCCAATAGGATTAGGGTTTTGACCCCCTCCCCTTGGGAGGAGGCACAAAGAGGGTGTACTCACCCTCAGGGCTAGTAGCCATTGGCTACTAACCCCCCAGACCTAAACACGCCCTTCAATTTAGTATTTAAGGGCTCCCCTGAACCTAAGAATTGAGATTCCTGAAACTTACCTGAAGGACTGCTGAGCTGAAAAACCCCTGCAGAGGAAGAACAGAAGACACCAACTGCTTTGGCTCCAGACTTACCGGCCTGTCTCCTGCCTTCCAAAGAAACCTGCTCCAGCGACGCTTTCCAAGGGACCAGCGACCTCTGAATCCTCTGAGGACTGCCCAGCTTCAAGAAAGACTAGAAACTCCCGAGGACAGCGGCACTGCTCCAAGAGAACTGCAACTTTGTTACAAGGAGCAGATTTAAAGACCCCTGCAACTCCCCGCAAGAAGCGTGAGACTTGCAACACTGCACACGGCGACCCCGACTCGACTGGTGAAGAACAACCAACTCCGGGAGGACCCTCCGGCGACTCTACGACTGTGAGTAACCAAAGTTGTCCCCCCTCAGCCCCCACAGCGACGCCTGCAGAGGGAATCCCCAGGCTCCCCCTGACCGCGACTGTCTGAACTCCATTTCCCGACGGCTGGAAAAGACCCTGCACCCGCAGCCCCCAGCCCCTAAAGAAACTGAACTTCTGTGCAGGAGTGACCCCCAGGAGGCCCTCTCCCTTGCCCAGGCCGTGGCTACCCCGAGGAGCCCCCCCCTTGCCTTCCTGCATCGCTGAAGAGACCCCTTGGTCTCCCATTGAAAACTAAAGGAAACCCGACGCTTGTTTGCACACTGCACCCGGCCGCCCCCGCGCTGCTGAGGGTGTACTTTCTGTGTGGACTTGTGTAATATAATGTCCCTGTTATATTTATAAGTAAACATGGAACATTTGTGTCAGTACCCGTGTTGGCAGGTGAATTGTCTAGGGCACTATATTGACACTTTGAAAGTGGTGACAACGGCGACGGATACTACTGCCATTTCAGAATGCAATTTACTTTTACTGCATGTCAGTCTGCTGGTAAACAGTGATGATACTTCTGGGAGTTAAAGCTTTATGCATTCACCTGGTATCTCATGTAAACCTTTACATGAGCCAAATCCAAGCATGGTTCATGGTTCAACCTTCAGCAGCCAAGGGTCACAATGTGTAGAGAAATGAGAGGATGTAGGTGTTGTGACATACAAAACAGCCTGGGCTTGTGGATTCCACAGCCTTTACTAGGCAGGTCTTTGCACTGAGCCAGTCCCCAGATTGACCATAATAAAACTCTTCTCACATGAAATGGGGTGTACACAGAGTATTTGACACTCAAAGGATCTTGGCCTCAAGGTGCAATCCTGTAGATTAGATGTCTCCAACCAGTTGATCATGAGCAGTAGCTCCCAGACACATTCAGAGTAGCTCACAGCCTTGAGTTAATTTGTAATAAGTACAGGGTCACATTTTTCTTTTTAGCGTAAAGGGAAGGCTGTTTATTTTACGTTTTCATCAGGCTGCAGATAGCAGGGCCTGATAATGAGCAATGCTAGAGTCAGATTTACGACCCATGGTCAGACGCAGAGGTGAAATTGAAAGATTAAGATATTTTACTCTTAAATAAAAGGCCTTGTCCACTCAGTATTGAAGGTGAGAACAAAATGCTGTTTATCAGTGGTTTTAAATCAGAGAAGATCAAAATGAAAAGTTACCTTAATGATTAAGTTAACATCATTTAAAATTTCTCAATTTATTTTCCAAAGTATTGCATTTACAAACAGCAGACCTCTTGCACCCAGTGGCTAGTGGAACACTGTGCCATAGTTATTACTGAAGAATAGTCATTTTGTTAAATGGACAAAATATAAAGTGTAGCAAAATGTTGCATGTTATGAAAATTTTTGCACTTCAAATTTCTCCTATTTAAAAAAGGGTTGTATGTTTTGTGTTATGCATGTAATGATGCCACATCATGGCGAAAGATATGTCCTGTGCCACAAGTACGACTACACAGGCTTTGTCACCCATACACATATATCCCATTCATATGCATACGTGTTCATACATCCCCAAAGACCACGCTCTCTCTGAGGCACATGGTAACCCGATCACTGTGCCCCTAGTCAAGGTATATTGATCAAACCATAATATCTGTCTCTATGACTTAAAGGTCAATGAAGCTGGGCATGCTTGGTAACAATGCACAAGTTACTGAGTTTGCGAACTCACGATTTTCAATGATCAGAAGTAACTCTCACTACAGAAAAAGTTGGAGACCCCTGCTGTAGATCAACCTCAATTAATAGATCTGGCAAGATGGAACGCGATTGACCACTCTCTTCTTCCAAACACAAGCCTTGTTGGTATTGGATTATCTATCACCCAGCACATCTCCAGTGATCACAGTGCACACACAAACTCGAAGTGAAAAGGCATCAACATATGCTAACTTAATCAACCTGTTCCACAAGAAAGGTCCTTTATAGTTTTTATTTCCTCAACTTGTAATGCAGTAATGCTTGGTCATTTTGAATGAGTTACAGCTTGTAGAGCTTTGTTTGTGATGATAAAGCTGTTGATGCTGGCACTGTTGGTAATTTTTTTCTTTTTGTTGAGGCTTTAATGAGTCAAATTTTTATTTTCTCTTTATTTGCCTTTCAGATCTTTTGCCACACTTGTAGGCTTTCTTCGCCAGTTATTCTTAAATACAACATTTTAGTCTTCAGGCATGTGTAGCTGCAGATACACATGCTGTGCACATCCCGCCATCTGGTGTTGGGCTCGGAGTGTTACAAGTTGTTTTTCTTCGAAGAAGTCTTTTTTCGAGTCACGAGACCGAGGGACTCCTCCCATTTCGACTCCATTGCGCATGGGCGTCGACTCCATCTTAGATTGTTTTTTTTCCGCCATCGGGTTCGGACGTGTTCCTTTTCGCTCTGTGTTTCGGGTCGGAAAGTTAGTTAGAATCTCGGAAAAATCGTCGGTATTGTTTGCGTTCGGTATCGGGTTAGTTACAACAGATCGACACCGAATTAACCCCTTCGCTGCCAGGTCTTTTCCCCCTCCTGTGCCGAGCCTTTTTTTGGCTATTTGGAGCAGTTCGCGCTTAGGCCCTCATAACTTTTTGTTCACATAAGCTACCCACGCCAAATTTGCATCCTTTTTTTCCAACATCCTAGGGATTCTAGAGGTACCCAGACTTTGTGGGTTCCCCAGAAGGAGGCCAAGAAATTAGCCAAAAAACTGAAAATTTCGTTTTTTTTCAAAAGAAATGGAAAAATGGGCTGCAGAAGAAGGCTTGTGGTTTTTCCCTGAAAAGGGCATCAACAAAGGGTTTGCGGTGATAAAATCACCAGCTTCCCAGCTTTCTGGAACAGGCAGACTTGAATCCGAAAACCCAATTTTTCAACACAATTTTGGCATTTTACGGGGACATACTCCATTTTTACGATTTTTTGTGCTTTCAGCCTCCTTCCAGTCAGTGACAGAAATGGGCATGAAACCAACGCTGGATCCCAGAAACCGCAACATTTTTGAAAAGTAGACAAAAATCTGAATTCAGCAAGGGGTAATTTGTGTAGATCCTACAAGGGTTTCCTACAGAAAATAACTGAAAAAGAAAAATATTGAAATTGAGGTGAAAAAAACATCAATTTTTCTCCACGTTTTACTCTGTAACTTTTTCCAGTAATGTCAGATTTTCGAAAGCAATATACCGTTACGTCTGCTGGACTCTTCTGGTTGCGGGGATATATAGGGCTTATAGGTTCATCAAGAACTCTAGGTACCCAGAGCCAATAAATGACCTGCACCCTGCAGTAGGTTTTAAATCTATGCCGGGTATACAGCAATTCATTTGCTGAAATATAAAGAGTAAAAAATAGCTATCAAGAAAACCTTTGTATTTCCAAAATGGGCACAAGATAAGGTGTTGAGAAGCAGTGGTTATTTGCACATCTCTGAATTCCGGGGTGCCCATACTAGCATGTGAATTACAGGGCATTTCTCAAATAGACGTCTTTTTTTACACACTGTCTTACATTTGGAAGGAAAAAATGTAGAGAAAGACAAGGGGCAATAACACTTGTTTTGCTATTCTATGTTCCCCCAAGTCTCCCGATAAAAATGATACCTCACTTGTGTGGGTAGGCCTAGCGCCCGCTACAGGATATGCCCCAAAACACAACGTGGACACATCACAGAAAACAGTGCTGTTTTTAGCAAAGTGCCTACCTGTAGATTTTGGCCTGTAGCTCAGCCGCCACCTAGGGAAACCTACCAAACCTGTGCATTTCTGAAAACTAGAGACCTAGGGGAATCCAAGATGGGGTGACTTGTGTGGCTCGGACCAGGTTCTGTTACCCAGAATCCTTTGCAAACCTCAAAATTTGGCTAAAAAAACACATGTTCCTCACATTTCTGTGGCAGAAAGTTCTGGAATCTGAGAGGAGCCACGAATTTCCTTCCACCCAGCGTTCCCCCACGTCTCCCGATAAAAATGATACCTGACTTGTGTGGGTAGGCCTAGCGCCCGTGACAGGAAATGCCCCAAAGCGCAACGTGGACACAGCCAAATTGGTGAAGGAAAACAGAGGTGTTTTTTGCAAAGTGCCTACCTGTAGATTTTGGCCTGTAGCTCAGCCGCCACCTAGGGAAACCTACCAAACCTGTGCATTTCTGAAAACTAGAGACCTAGGGGAATCCAAGATGGGGTGACTTGTGTGGCTCGGACCAGGTTCTGTTACCCAGAATCCTTTGCAAACCTCAAAATTTGGCTAAAAAAACACATGTTCCTCACATTTCTGTGGCAGAAAGTTCTGGAATCTGAGAGGGGCCACGAATTTCCTTCCACCCAGCGTTCCCCCACGTCTCCCGATAAAAATGATACCTCACTTGTGTGGGTAGGCCTAGCGCCCGTGACAGGATATGCCCCAAAACGCAACGTGGACACATCACATTTTTTCATTGAAAACAGTGCCTACATGTAGATTTTGGCCTGTAGCTCAGCCGCCACCTAGGGAAACCTACCAAACCTGTGCATTTCTGAAAACTAGAGACCTAGGGGAATCCAAGATGGGTTGACTTGTGTGGCTCGGACCAGGTTCTGTTACCCAGAATCCTTTGCAAACCTCATTCTGTCTAAAAAAACACATTTTCCACACATTTCGGTGACAGAAAGTTCTGGAATCTGAGTGGAGCCACAAATTTCCTTCCACCCAGCGTTCCCCCAAGTCTCCCGATAAAAATGATACCTCACTTGTGTGGGTGGGCCAGGTGCCTGCAACAGAATAAGGCCCAAAACTTGAAGAGATAGAGGGGATAGCACAGCAAGTTTATAAGGACATATTCTTTTATACATCTTTAGACTGAGACTGCTTTGGGGACCCACATAAGTGAGGTGTCATTTTACTTGGGAGGCTGAGGGGAACACTGGGGAGTAGGAATTTTGTGCTGCAGTGGTGATCCTACGAAGAAAAGTAAGGAAAATATGCTTTTTTAAGCACATTTTGAGGTTTACAGAGGAGTCTGGGTAAGAAAATGTTGGGGGATCCACGCAAGCCACACCTCCCTGGACTCCTTGGGGTGTCTAGTTTTATAAAATGTCTGGGTTTGGTAGGTTTCCCTAGATGAAGGCCGCACACAGGACCAAAAACATAGGTGCCCTCTCCCCCCAAACACAGGTAGTTTTGTAATATATCGTTTTGATGTGCCCACATACGTCCGTGATGTGCCAAACACTAAAATTTTGAAAAGAAACACAGTTAGGTTATGTGAAAAAGACCCCTCACCCACCAACCAAGTTGGTGGCATGCTTCATCATCGGGGTCCCACCTGAGGCACCTAGCGTGTCACAGGTGTGCTGCGACGCCTGATTACAGCGGAGCAGGTTTTGTCATTTTTACCGCACATACTGGTTGGATTTGGCACGAGGGTGAGTGATGGTTCAGTGGATCAAATTTTACTAACAAGAGCTTTCACAAAAATGAAATGCACTGTTAGTAACTGAAAGGCAAAAAACTGAACCAATGACTCACAGCTCGTGAGCTGTAAAGCCGCGACAAGGCACCAACCGCTTTACAGTCCATTCACACAACTTTCATACATGACACACACAAGGCCATTCACACCGCCAGCCACAGGCCCAGCACATTACAACACTCACATCGACAGACAGCGCCACTCAAGGGCCCATCACTTACATATGCCTGATACAACAATCACACCAGCTGATGGGAGTGTGTGGACTGGTGTTTGGCTGGCAGTGTGTTGCAGTAGCCAACAGCAAGTCAATATGTACACTCTCAGCCAAGCCCCACTCCACCCACAATGGCATAATTTCTTTTTTTTTTAACAGAGAAACCCCTAACTAAGTAGAAAGAATTACAAAACTACAAACACAAAAGCTCTAACTAAGAACATGACAGAAATGCTAACCATGAAACTAAACACATGAAAATACAAAACAGACATGAGTTTACACTCATGGTTGTTCCCAGAAATTCTTCTGGGTGTGGTAATTCTTAAAACAAGCACCGACACACAGTCCAGGCTTTGAAGGACAATCTGGGCAGTACATTCGAGTCTCCCTCCGGATACCTCTTCGAAAACACACTCTACATTTCTTAGCTGGAAAGTCTTTTTTTGGGTGTGGGAGGAATGTGCTCAGCAAAGTGGCGATCTTTCAATCTAGCCACATCCTCCACCACTGCTCCTCTAGGAACTCTGGCCTGTTCCACCACAATAAGGCTCTCTATCACTGACTCCTGAAATTTCACAAATGTCATCTTTGACTCTGGAGACCTATCCCTAAACACAATAAAAGCATTGAAGATTGCTAAGTGGAAGAGGTGAAGTGCTAACTTCTTATACCAAACGTAAGACTTACGAATAGCAGTATAAGGTTCCAACCTCTGGTCAACTCTATCTACACCTCCCATGTGCTTATTATAATCTAAAATGCACACAGGTTTGCGCACTTCAGCAACCTGGCCCCAAACAGTCACAGGGGAAGTACTCTCATCATGGATGGTACTTAGCATGTAGACATCCCTCTTGTCTGAAAATTTCAAAGCTAGCAGCTCCTCGTTCCGCAAGGCACAGCACTGTCCTCAAGTTTTTTACAGACAAGCTCCCTTGGATAGCCTTTCCGGTTAGAACGGATTGTGCCACAAGCAACTGTGTCCACTCTAAACAATTCCTTGAACAATTGCACACCAGTATAGAAGTTATCTACATACAAATGGTGACCTTTGTTGAACAGTCGTCTACCAAGATCCCACACAATTTTCTCAGTAACTCCAAAAGTGGGAGGACAACCAGGGGGGTCAATATTGGAATCCCTACCAGTGTACACACGGAAACTATACACATATCCTGTCCTACTTTCAGACAGCATATACAATTTAATTCCATATCGTGCCCTTTTGCTAGGAATGTACTGCCTAAAAACCAAACGACCCTTGAAGAGGACCAAAGACTCGTCCACACTTAACTCTTTGCCTGGAACATAGACCTCCGAAAACTGATCTACAAAATGATCAAGGACAGGCCTAATCTTAAAAAGACGGTCAGAATCTGGGTGATCTTGTGGCAAGGCTAATGCATTGTCAACAAAATGCAGCATCCTAAGAAGAAGCAAAAACCGATTACGACTCATGGTCGCTGGAAATATAGCTGTTGCCATCAAGGGACTAGTAGACCAATAAGAAGCCAGTGACGGCTTCCTTATCAACCCCATCAAAAAAGTCAAACCCAAAAACTTTTTTAACTCCTCCAAATTTGTGGGAATCCACTGGGCAGCTCTAGAGTGTGGCCTAAGTCTAGCAGCGTTGTCCCTCAAATGCTGCTCCGCATACAAATTAGTCTGCTCAACAATCTCTTCCAAAAACACATCATCCATGAATAACTCAAAGAAATTGATAGGCATAAAGTTCTCTGTATTGGCGTTACACCCCGGGAGACCAGTAAAGGCAGGCAACTCTGGCTGCTCCATGTTTGGGGCAACCCAGATGTAGGAAGTTGGCTCTGTATGTGCTATTTCAAAGTAAGGAATAGCATGCACAGAGTCCAAGGGTTCCCCTTAGAGGTAAAATAGTGGTAAAAATAGATAATACTAATGCTCTATTTTGTGGTAGTGTGGTCGAGCAGTAGGCTTATCCAAGGAGTAGTGTTAAGCACTTGTTGTACATACACATAGACAATAAATGAGGTACACACACTCAGAGACAAATCCAGCCAATAGGTTTTGTTATAGAAAAATATATTTTCTTAGTTTATTTTAAGAACCACAGGTTCAAATTTAACATGTAATATCTTGTTTGAAAGGTATTGCAGGTAAGTACATTAGGAACTTTGAATCATTTCAATTGCATGTATACTTTTCAAGTTATTGACAAATAGCTACTTTAAAAGTGGACACTTAGTGCAATTTTCACAGTTCCTGGGGAGGTAAGTTTTTGTTAGTTTTACCAGGTAAGTAAGACACTTACAGGGTTCAGTTCTTGGTCCAAGGTAGCCCACCGTTGGGGGTTCAGAGCAACCCCAAAGTTATCACACCAGCAGCTCAGGGCCGGTCAGGTGCAGAGTTCAAAGTGGTGCCCAAAACGCATAGGCTAGAATGGAGAGAAGGGGGTGCCCCGGTTCCGGTCTGCTTGCAGGTAAGTACCCGCGTCTTCGGAGGGCAGACCAGGGGGGTTTTGTAGGGCACCGGGGGGGGGGGGACAAGCCCACACAGAAATTTCACCCTCAGCAGCGCGGGGGCGGCCGGGTGCAGTGTAGAAACAAGCGTCGGGTTTGCAATGTTAGTCTATGAGAGATCAACGGATCTCTTCAGCGCCTCCGGCAGGCAAGGGGGGGGCTTCCTCGGGGAAACCTCCACTTGGGCAAGGGAGAGGGACTCCTGGGGGTCACTTCTCCAGTGAAAGTCCGGTCCTTCAGGTCCTGGGGGCTGCGGGTGCAGGGTCTTTTCCAGGCGTCGGGACTTAGGTTTCAGAGAGTCGCGGTCAGGGGAAGCCTCGGGATTCCCTCTGCAGGCGGCGCTGTGGGGGCTCAGGGGGGACAGGTTTTGGTACTCACAGTCGTAGAGTAGTCCGGGGGTCCTCCCTGAGGTGTTGGTTCTCCACCAGCCGAGTCGGGGTCGCCGGGTGCAGTGTTGCAAGTCTCACGCTTCTTGCGGGGAGATTGCAGGGTTCTTTAAAGCTGCTTCTTTGGATAAAGTTGCAGTCTTTTTGGAGCAGGTCCGCTGTCCTCGGGAGTTTCTTGTCGTCGTCGAAGCAGGGCAGTCCTCAGAGGATTCAGAGGTCGCTGGTCCCTTTGGAAGGCGTCGCTGGAGCAGAGTTCTTTGGAAGGCAGGAGACAGGCCGGTGAGTTTCTGGAGCCAAGGCAGTTGTTGTCTTCTGGTCTTCCTCTGCAGGGGTTTTCAGCTAGGCAGTCCTTCTTCTTGTTGTTGCAGGAATCTAATTTTTCTAGGGTTCAGGGTAGCCCTTAAATACTAAATTTAAGGGCGTGTTTAGGTCTGGGGGGTTAGTAGCCAATGGCTACTAGCCCTGAGGGTGGGTACACCCTCTTTGTGCCTCCTCCCAAGGGGAGGGGGTCACAATCCTAACCCTATTGGGGGAATCCTCCATCTGCAAGATGGAGGATTTCTAAAAGTTAGAGTCACCTCAGCTCAGGACACCTTAGGGGCTGTCCTGACTGGCCAGTGACTCCTCCTTGTTATTCTCATTATTTTCTCCGGCCTTGCCGCCAAAAGTGGGGGCCGGAGGGGGCGGGCAACTCCACTAGCTGGAGTGTCCTGCGGTGCTGTGACAAAGGGGTGAGCCTTTGAGGCTCACCGCCAGGTGTTACAGCTCCTGCCTGGGGGAGGTGTTAGCATCTCCACCCAGTGCAGGCTTTGTTACTGGCCTCAGAGTGACAAAGGCACTCTCCCCATGGGGCCAGCAACATGTCTCTAGTGTGGCAGGCTGCTGGAACTAGTCAGCCTACACAGATAGTCGGTTAAGTTTCAGGGGGCACCTCTAAGGTGCCCTCTGGGGTGTATTTTGCAATAAAATGTACACTGGCATCAGTGTGCATTTATTGTGCTGAGAAGTTTGATACCAAACTTCCCAGTTTTCAGTGTAGCCATTATGGGGCTGTGGAGTTCGTGTTTGACAGACTCCCAGACCATATACTCTTATGGCTACCCTGCACTTACAATGTCTAAGGTTTTGTTTAGACACTGTAGGGGTACCATGCTCATGCACTGGTACCCTCACCTATGGTATAGTGCACCCTGCCTTAGGGCTGTAAGGCCTGCTAGAGGGGTGTCTTACCTATACTGCATAGGCAGTGAGAGGCTGGCATGGCACCCTGAGGGGAGTGCCATGTCGACTTACTCGTTTTGTCCTCACTAGCACACACAAGCTGGCAAGCAGTGTGTCTGTGCTGAGTGAGAGGTCTCCAGGGTGGCATAAGACATGCTGCAGCCCTTAGAGACCTTCCTTGGCATCAGGGCCCTTGGTACTAGAAGTACCAGTTACAAGGGACTTATCTGGATGCCAGGGTCTGCCAATTGTGGATACAAAAGTACAGGTTAGGGAAAGAACACTGGTGCTGGGGCCTGGTTAGCAGGCCTCAGCACACTTTCAATTGCAAACATAGCATCAGCAAAGGCAAAAAGTCAGGGGGCAACCATGCCAAGGAGGCATTTCCTTACACCAGACATCAGGTCTTATAACGGGAAACCTTTCATCCCCAGGTTGCTGCACTATTGGCACATCAATGTCCTCCTCTAAAACAGGCCCTTCATCTGCACTGAGTGTGGCTTCATCATCAGAAGATTCCCCTCCAAGAGAAACATCACTGCCAGAATCTCTGACTTCCTCCTCTGCCTCAGATGCAGAGTCCGTCTCATAGTCATGATCAGACTGTGACTCAAAAAGCATACCAACCACCTGCTGAGCGGTCATCCTGCGGCTAGCCATGATCTCTCCTGCTAAAATTAACTGGAAAAATTCACCACCAACAACCAGCACTGTGTAAGACAAGTAACAAAGTGTAGCTTTGTTAGTAAGAGTTATAAACTCAAAAACTATACCGCTCACTTGCCTGAAAAAGCTTGATTCACCAGCAACTACACAGCAATCACCAATGATATCCCACTAAAAATAAATAAAGAAAGGCAAATTAGAAATAAGACAAAACAAATATCATTGTGCACAAACCTAAGGACAATTTCACACTCAATCCTGCATTTAGTACACCCCCTACAAACATGTCATTCATGCATGGCAACAATACTCCTTTGGAGAAAATTGTTTTTACTTACCTAAAACATGCAACTGTGCAAACTGCAGGTCAACCACCGCCAAAACCGCAAGGAGCCACAGCAAATAAAGCAAAAGCTTTGAACTAGAACAAAAAGGAGGAAAACATTTTTTATCACAAATGCAAAGACTTCTTCAGTTGACAAACACCCCACCATCAAACATTTAGAAATTGGTGCCTAAGTGGATTCTGCTATAGGGGCAGATGGGCCTACTAATAAAATAGGCCTGTCTACCCCAAGGAAGCCAGAAAATACCTTTAGTAGTGTGTCCCCATGGAGAGCGACCCTTGCCAAAGGGGACAGCCCTAAAAAAAAAAACACTAAAAAAACACACACACTATCCCTGGTGCCTAAGTGGCTTCTACCCCCCTTGGGGGCAGGTGGGCCTAACAAAATAGGCCCATCTGCCCCCAGGGGGTGTAGAAATGGCCAACAGGTCAATGCCTCCCTTGGGGGGGGCGCCCCGTGACCAAGGCCCCCCCCCCCAAAAAATAAAAAAAAATCCCTGGCGTTCTAGTAGTTTCTGCCCCCCTTGGGGGCAGACCAGCCTAAAAATAATAGGCTGATCTGTCTCCAAGGGGTGCAGAAATGGCCTGGGTACATGTGCCCCCAAAGTGGGGGGCGACCCTTGCCCAAGGCCCCCCCCATCCACTAACACACACACACACACACTATCCCTGGTGTCTAAGTGGCTTCTGCCCCCCTTGGGGGCAGGTGGGCCTAAGAAAATAGGCCCATCTGCCCCCAGGGGGTGTAGAAATGGGCAACAGGTCAATGCCCCCCTTGGGGGGGCGCCCCGTGACCAAGGGGACACCCCCCCAAAAAAATAAACAAATAAAAAAAAATCCCTGGTGTTCTAGTAGTTTCTGCCCCCCTCGGGGGCAGACCAGCCTAAAAATAGGCTGATCTGTCTCCAAGGGGTGCAGAAATGGCCTGGGTACATGTGCCCCCAAAGTGGGGGGCGACCGTTGCCCAAGGCCCCCCCCATCCACTAACACACACACTCACACACTATCCCTGGTGTCTAAGTGGCTTCTGCCCCCCTTGGGGGCAGGTGGGCCTAAGAAAATAGGCCCATCTGCCCCCAGGGGGTGTAGAAATGGGCAACAGGTCAATGCCCCCCTTGGGGGGGCGCCCCGTGACCAAGGGGACGCCCCCCCAAAAAAATAAACAAATAAAAAAAAATCCCTGGCGTTCTAGTAGTTTCTGCCCCCCTCGGGGGCAGACCAGCCTAAAAATAATAGGCTGATCTGTCTCCAAGGGGTGCAGAAATGGCCTGGGTACATGTGCCCCCAAAGTGGGGGGCGACCCTTGCCCAAGGCCCCCCCCCCCCTCCACTAACACACACACACACTATCCCTGGTGTCTAAGTGGCTTCTGCCCCCCTTGGGGGCAGGTGGGCCTAAGAAAATAGGCCCATCTGCCCCCAGGGGGTGTAGAAATGGGCAACAGGTCAATGCCCCCCTTGGGGGGGCGCCCCGTGACCAAGGGGACGCCCCCCCACAAAAATAAACAAATAAAAAAAAATCCCTGGCGTTCTAGTGGTTTCTGCCCCCCTTGGGGGCAGACCAGCCTAAAAATAATAGGCTGATCTGCCCTCAAGGGGGGCAGAAATGGCCCTAAAAGACATGCCCCCCAAAGGGGAGCGACCCTTGCCCAAGGGGGCACCCCCCAACACATAAATGCAAAAAAAATTATAAATCCCTGGTGATCTAGTGTTTTCTGCCCCCCTTGGGGGCAGATCTGGCTGAAAAGTAGCCAATGCAGAAATGGCCTAAGAAATTGCCCCCTAAAGGGGAGCGACCCTTGCCCAAGGGGCCGCTCCCTGCAAGCCGAAATCGGCAAATATATACAAAAAAAAAAAACAATCCCTGGTGTCTAGTGCGCATTCCTGCTTCCCGATCGCAATGCGATCGGGCAGCAGGAATGCTCAAAGAGACACCGGGGGAAAGGAAAAGCCTTTCCTTTTCCCCGGTGCCTCTTTCTACAAAGCCCCCCACCCACCGGGAAGAGATTCTTACCTCTTCCTTTCTCGCCGCACAGGAAGCAAATGGCTTCCTGTGCGGCGAGAACCCCATAATGAAGTCAAAAGGGATTGCCACTCCAAGTCCACAAAGAGTTCACACATTTCACAATGTGATACAGACCATGTATCCAAATCAAAAGATACAAGTCAAACTGGTGATGAAACTACTAGGCATGATGTCTTCATGCATAGCCATTGTCCCAAACGCAAGATTGCACATGCGGCCCTTACAACAGTGCCTAGCATCACAATGGTCACAAGCACAGGGTCAGCTTCTAGATCTGGTGTTGATAGACCGCCAAACATACATCTCGCTTCAATGGTGGAACAGTATAAATTTAAACCAAGGGCGGCCTTTTCAAGACCCAGTGCCACAATACGTAATAACAACAGATGCTTCCATGATAGGGTGGGGAGCACACCTCAATCAACACAGCATCCAAGGACAATGGGACATACAGCAAAAACAGTTTCATATAATCACTTAGAACTGCTAGCGGAATTTCTAGCGCTCAAAGCATTTCAACCCATAATAAGACACAAACACATTCTTGTCAAAACAGACAACATGACAACAATGTATTACCTAAACAAACAGGGAGGCACACACTCGACACAGTTGTGTCTCCTAACACAGAAAATATGGCATTGGGCGATTCACAACCACATTCACCTATTAGCACAATTTATTCCAGGAATTCAGAACCAGTTAGCAGACAATCTCTCTCGGGATCACCAACAGATCCACAAATGGGAAATTCACCCCCAAATACTAAACACTTACTTCCAAATGTGGGGAACACCACAAATAGATCTATTTGCAACAAAAGAAAACTCAAAATGCCAAAACTTCGCATCCAGGTACCCACAAGATCAGTCTCAGGGCAATGCGTTATGGATGAGCTGGTCAGGGATATTTGCTTACGCTTTTCCCCCTCTCCCACTCCTTCCATATCTAGTAAACAAATTGAGTCAAAACAAACTCAAACTCATAGCACCCACATGGGCAAGACAACCTTGGTACACAACACTACTAGACCGCTCAGTAGTACCTCATGTCAAACTACCAAACAGACCAGATCTGTTAACACAACACAAACAACAGATCAGACATCCAAATCCAGCATCGCTGAATCTAGCAATTTGGCTCCTGAAATCCTAGAATTCGGACACTTAGACCTCACACAAGAATGTATAGAGGTCATAAGACAAGCTAGGAAACCTACCACTAGACACTGCTATGCAAATAAGTGGAAAAGATTTGTTTATTACTGCCATAATAATCAAATTCAACCCTTACACGCATCTGCCAAAGATATAGTAGGATACTTATTACAATTGCAAAAGTCAAAGCTAGCTTTCTCCTCAATAAAGATACATCTGACCGCAATTTCAGCCTACCTGCACTCAACTTCATTATTTAGGATACCAGTCATAAAAGCATTTATGGAAGGCCTAAAGAGAATTATACCACCACGAACACCACCAGTTCCTTCATGGAACCTCAACATTGTCTTAACACGACTCATGGGTCCACCTTTTGAACCCATGCACTCTTGTGAAATGCAATATTTAACATGGAAAGTTGAATTTTTGATTGCCATCACATCTCTAAGAAGAGTGAGTGAAATTCAAGCATTTACCATACAAGAAGCATTTATTCAAATACACAAGCATAAAGTAGTTCTACGGACAAATCCAAAATTTTTACCAAAAGTGATCTCACAGTTCCACTTGAATCAAACGGTAGAATTACCAGTGTTCTTCCCACAGCCAGATTCTGTAGCTGAAAGAGCACTGCATACATTAGACATCGAAAGAGCACTAATGTACTACATTGACAGAACAAAACTAATTCGAAAAACAAAACAACTATTTATTGCTTACCAAAAACCTCATACAGGGAATCCAATTTCTAAACAAGGCATTGCTAGATGGATAGTTAAGTGTATTCAAACCTGCTATCTTAAAGCAAAGAGAGAGCTGCCTATTACACCAAAGGCACACTCAACCAGAAAAAAATATATATATATGGAAAATGTCACTTACCCAGTGTACATCTGTTCGTGGCATTAGTCGCTGCAGATTCACATGCTGTGCACATCCCGCCATCTGGTGTTGGGCTCGGAGTGTTACAAGTTGTTTTTCTTCGAAGAAGTATTTTTTCGAGTCACGAGACCGAGGGACTCCTCCCATTTCGACTCCATTGCGCATGGGCGTCGACTCCATCTTAGATTGTTTTCCCCGCAGAGGGTGAGGTAGGAGTTGTGTATGCTAGTAATAGTGCCCATGCAATGGAGTGAATACGTATGTACATAATGAAGTTTAAAGTAATATATTTACAAATGTACAAATGTTGAAGATCAACTTCTAAACGGCTACAGGCTCCCGGGGAGGCGGGTGGGTGCATGTGAATCTGCAGCGACTAATGCCACGAACAGATGTACACTGGGTAAGTGACATTTTCCATATATATATATATATATATATATATATGTGTGTGTATATATGTGTGTATATGTGTATATATGTGTGTATATGTATATATATATATATATATATATATATGTATATATATGTATGTTTTAATTTAAATCTCATTGTGTTCTACATTTGCATTGTTCTTTTCTTATTGCCTGCAGTGGGCTGTGCCGGTGTGCTGCATTACACTTTCTCTGATCTGTTGTATGTAGTGAATGGTGCTCGTGTTGGACTCTTAATCCGACTCTTATGACACTTGTGCCTCAACGGCTGTCAGCTGTGGATGGAGGATGGATGCAGGCATCATTCTTTGCTCCTGTGTGGCCTGCTCGGTCCCCAGCAGTAAAACAACCTCTCCTGATTTTGCTGAATGGTGGTGTACTAGGTCCCGATTCCACCTAAGACCTGTCCCAGCTTTATTGATGCTGCAGTTTCCTCACCTTTGCACTTTGCCATTTTCACGTTTTTTTTTTTTTTTTTTTGTTTTTTACCTCATGGCCTACTTTCGGTTTTCAGCACCTAGTTTACTTTTACTATTGTCTAGATTCCTTCTGCTTGCCTCTAGAGTGACAGATCAGAAGGCACACAATTTAAAAATATCTATATCATTCTTTGTATTAAGAAGAGAACATTAACAGAGCTCTTTCAATGCAATGTCCCAATGACGTCTTACAACCGTTCTCTTATCTTGAGGCCAAACTTTGGAACTCATAACCACCCTTGAGATTCGAGGAGCTACATGCCGTCTCATTTTCATTTAGAGAGACTGTGCATTATTGTTGTACATTAGAGATGTGAAAGCACATAAATGCCCAGTATTAGCCTCCTGGGATTCACAGGCGCGTCTAGTAGCTAGACGTCATTTAAGGTCTGATATTTGCATACGTTTTTTACCTCTGTCTCATCTGTTACACAGGTGGGCGGAGATTGCTTGCTTAGACACAAGATTTTCATTCTAATTGTACAAAACGGACCAGACTGGCGGCCCTCCACACAACACAATACGTTTCTTCCAAATCCAGTGCTTTTGTCCGAGCTGATGAGCTTGGCTCCTGAAGTTTTACAGTCGTGGTAAACCTGGCACAGATTTATGGGCGTCCTTTAGGATGCAAGGAAATCTGCAGTGTCGAACTGATACTGTGCAGATTGGATGCATTTTGTCATCTGATATGATCGAAGTTAAAAATGCCTGTAAAACATTTTACAATATGTTTAAATTTGCTAGGTGTATACTTAAGTTAAACATTAAATGGGTTCATAAGCAAGGGCACCTTTGCTCTACAAGGCGCTAACATATATGGTTTTCAGGTGTGAGTTGGAGGGGGGTGATTTCTACCTCTAAACCCACCATGCTGCAGTGCTACTCCCTCAGGGAACCTAAATATGGTACTGACTATATTAATGGTACCTCTCTGTGAGCCAGTGCATGACATAGCTAATACACTTGACTTTGAAGGTGACTTTCTTTACTGTAATTATCTCACAAGATGAGATAAGTGAGATGTTGAGGTGGTACTTCCCTCTGTCTTGATACACAAGGTCATGTGCAGTCGCCCGAGATTTGTTCCAAAAGTGGTCTAACTTTTTCATGTCAGCCAGATCAGATTGTAAATAGTTCTTTCTCCACAGTGTAAAAGCAGAAAGGTTGCTGCATACTTGTGATACCCTGCACTAAATTAACGGGACAGGGGCCTTAAGATGCCAACAGTTTTTGTCTCCGATACAGTGCAAAACAAGATGTTACATAGTCAGCAATTTGTTTTTTACTACACCATAGAGTGTCTTATGGTCTTCCGTTGGCAATGTATCCCTTGCTGACATAAGCAGAACAGAAGATGGCTTTTTGATTGATTAAGCATTCTTGCCCTCTGCTTAGGTTATTAACGGTGTTAAGTGCACAGCCTTCATATTGCGCTGACCCTCTAAGGTACGTATGAAGAAGGAAGCGCGATTAACAGCTATTACCACCTGGCAGCATATGCGCAGCAATTAGCTTAGCTCCTTGCCAGTTATCAAATCTTGCCCTACCCACTGCTGCCACACACACACACAGTTTCCTTTGTTTCATGCCACTGTTTCACGTCACAGTTACGCTCACTCACTGAATGTAGAATACGGGAAGAACAGGTTAACCATTCTGAGAGTTCTAAACTAATTCTAGCATTACCAAGGTGCTATTAGTATTTGATTTAGCTTTTTGTGTTTACTCATTAGAATCTAAGCCATTTCTGCTTTTCTAAATGTAGTTATAAAAAATAAAGTGCACTGACTTGGATAATTACCTATTTAGCATGCCAATTAGCAGTCACAATATCATATGTTCGATATAACTAAGGAGAATGCTTTGCAGAATCTGTCCAGTGTTTTCCACCTTTGTTTGCCAGACACCAGGTAGCTTTCTCATCTACTGCTTATGCCGCATTTATTCAAATATTTAACATAACATACTAAAAGCGATTTTAAGATGACTCATCTCATCGGTCCAGATACTAACAACTCGCACTTCCCTCCTCATGCTTCAATCTCTTTCCCAGAGAGATAGTTAACTGCAGTGAGAAACTCAAAAGCAGCTGAAGCAAGGGTGAGAGGACCTTTTGTACTCCAAGTCATAGCAGAGCTTCCTCAGAGTTTCACTTGTTAGTGGTCCGGATGATGATTGTGGCCAGAGGTTATTCCTGGTACGTAATGCCTAGTTATAATACAAAAATTGAGATTCAGGAAGTAAAATCATTGCTGTAAAAACCATTCATTTTTAACCACGTCTAGTTATTGAGTTAATAAAAATAATAGTGCTTATACTGTCAAGAGCATGGTCATTTTACTCAAATGTCTTCCCTTCCTATGGCTCACAGTAACTTAGAAGAATACACAAATACACTGCTTGGACTGCAGTATTGTAAAGTCGCACAGTGCTAAGTGTTCTTTTGGCATTTGTACTGCAACAGTTTTTCATTTGTTCTATACGATGTACATCTGCTTATTTGCATATGCATGTTATTGGTTAAAGTGGTCGTGATTTTGCTCATCACTATTTCTGTACCTGACACCTGAAGCCTTTTCCCATCTAACACGGTCATGACAGGTGGCACAATAGTTTTTTTTCTTCATGTATTATCAGTTTGACTGTTATTCAATCTGTGTATAGTGCAAAGGGTCGTTTGTTTGCAGGGGGTGTGCATTAGTTAAGTTTCAGTGATTGCACAAATAGACTATCAGGTTACCAGCAATCATCTATTGACATCTTTTTATCTACACAATACTGCAAAGGATTGCCTATTTTTGTGTGAAATTATTGTTGCATGGACTGTGGTGACATTTTCTAATAAAATAAAATGCATGGTGTGCTTTTGGAGGTATTATTTTTGCATTTAGGCAGCCATTAGGCCGAAGCGCATTAGTGCCTTACAGTTCTCCTGGGATGAATCCATCGTTGCTTGACATGCTACAATTAATCTCTGTTGTTGGGCAGGTGACACACAGTGGAAATGGTAAATCCGCAACACCTTAATGCACGCATTTATTGTAGGATTTTGGGGATTCTGTGAGCTCTACTCCCCTTCCACTACCATAACATAGATTCTGATGGATACTTGTGGCTGTAGTTTCCTCACTTGATCCAGAACTTTTCATAGCAATTGGTCCCGTTTGCTAATAGGTGTCAACATCGGGGTCTGCAACATCACTTCGCCTTCAGAGGTGACAATAAGGAGTTGTATATAATCTCCAACCCTGGCTACAGACATCACTTTCTTTCCCCACTCTGACGCAGTTTCAGAGCTTTGCTCCCAATTTTTGTTGGTGTGTTGCTAACTCCAAATTGTTTTTCTTCACACACTGTACTAGGAAAATCATGTCCCCTGAAGATCCCAGGCTTTAGACAATGCTGCAACTACAGGAAGCAGAGGTTTGTCTTGTGGTGTCTGGGGCCTAAGCACAACTCCAAGTCCTGACACAAATGCTCTGTGGTGCCACACAAAGGCCATCAAGGAGCAAAATAATGTCACCAAAAAACAGGGTTCCGCACAGTGGACCTCCTCCGTGTCCAAGTCTTGTTCCAAGTCACTATCCCATGGGTACGTCGATGACAAAGTCAAGAGACCAGTCTTGCCACAAATGCAGAAAATGCAAATTTTGAGGATGGTCCCAGCTTCCGCTGAGTTCATTAGTCTTCTATTGACCCCACAGCAGATAGAGGCCTTTAAGGAAGGAATGCTGTGACTTTTCAGTGGTTCCCCCTTGAGAGCCTTTAGGTCTCATGAAGGTGCTGGACTGAGGTCTGCCCTTGTGCCAGCTTCAACCTTTCATTGGATGCCTCAAAAGTTCTATCTGCTCAAGCCGTTAACCCAGTGGTGCCTACTTTTATCTGACCCAGCCACCTGTTTCTGATCCGGAGCCACTGTCATCTCGCATCAGGCCCATGTCGTCTTATGAGATTACTAAGATGCAGCCCTCAACTTTGGATGAACCCCAGCCTCTCCCTTGATGCTAGTGCTATCATATGGTAGTGCTAGAATCAGATTCTGTTGGAGCAAGGACTTCTGAAAGTTCCTCATGACAAGGATGATTATGAGACAGATTTTTGGTGGGGTCGAAGTCATTCTAGTTTGCTGTCCTATCCTTTAGCCTCAAATGAGCGACTCAGTATTTACAAAGATGATGGCAGTGGTTAAGGCCTGTTCTCACAGGTAGGGCATACCATAATAATTAACTGCTGTAGACGTGTTGCAGTGAGTTGCTGGCCACCTACAGACATCTGGTACCCTTTTGTCATCCCTGGGGTTTTCCATCAAAAAGGTGAACTCTGCTTGCAGACTGCACTGAGGAGTCCATTCCTAGTAACCATCCTAGCCACAGGCGTGCCAAGCTTTTCCCCTCCCACAGTGAGTTTATGATCCCAATACTTAAGACGCACTCCTGTGTTCTGGCTCAGACTATTCTAATGCTTCTTCGCCTCATGCATTCTGCTGTTCTCCCAGGTCTGAGGAACATCCATCTGCAATGGCCATAGCACTGGGGCTGTGTTCATACATTATCGATTTCGAAGAGGCAACACACACCACACACCACACACACACCACACACACACACCACACACACACACCACACACACACCCCAACCCCACGCACACACACCCCACGCACATCTCAACCCCACACACACACACCCCACACACATCCCAACCCCACACACACACACCCCAACCCCACACACACACACACACCCCACACACATCCCAACCCCACACACGCACACACTCCACACACTCCCAATCCATTGTCTCTTGGCTGGGGTGGACAGCTGAAAGACGTAGAGATCAGAGGTCTTTGGTCCCGACAGAGCAGAAGTACCAAATCAAACTCCTAGAGCTTTGTGATATTTGATTGGCAGAGCAATATGAGGTTACCAGTCATGTGCCAGATGGTTGGACCTCCAAGAGATTTCTCTGATGGCTAAGCATTTGACAGGCATGCTTGAATTGAATGCAAGGGAAGATGAGCTCAGCAAACAGTACCTATTGGACTATGAATGAATGCCATCTTCATGCATAGGTGGCTCAAGGCGCCTTCATGCTTTGACTGAATCTTTTCAGCACAGCCATGAAAGCACAGTGACTTCCCAGGAAGTCAGGGTTCCAGGCCTGCCAGGATTTTAATGGGCACTTTTCCATTTTGGGCCCCCAGGAGGTCCTGTGGTGCCTGAGATCAAGGCACACTCAATGTTGTTCAAGAAGGAAGGTTTCATGCACCCCAGGTCTGTAAAAGTGCATGAGGCAAAAAATTGCAAATTTGACCGTCACCCACAGCTAGAGTCTCTCAACACTGCTCGCTCTCCAGTTTGCGCTGTTCCTCCAGCACTTGTTTCGCCTTCATCGAATTCCTCCACAGAGAAGAGGAGAAAATCTAAAAAGAAGAAGCACAGAGATGACAAGAATACAACTGGAAAGGGAGAGGTAAGAGGAGCCACCGTACGTCTTTCCTAGGGAAACTATTACCTGATAGAGACCTCTAGTTGCAGATTCCTTACCTTTGAATTCTTCTCAGGTGACAGACTAGATCCGGAAGATATTTGTGAGCAGTATCCCTGCATGCCATTAGGTGATGTCGATCAGCTCCTGATCTGTTGTCCGTGTCACCCATGCTGGATGGCATTTGCAGATCCTATACAGGCGCCACCTTGATGCGCTGAAGTCAGTTTCCTTTTATGACTCTCCAAGCCAGAGGCGCGGAGTCATAAAGAAACTGGCTACTGGTGCATCAAAACTAAGGCCCTGAAAGAGGAGTCCCTGCCCTTGAAATCAGTTCACAAAGCAGGGAGGATTGGGTGGATTAGTAAGGAATCTGTAGCTGGAATATGTCTCTACCAGATAAGGAGTTACCAAAGGGAAGTAACTTGTTCAACTAATAGAGACTTCTAGTTGCAGATGCCTTGCCTCTGAATAGATACCCAAACAATACCATCCCCAGAGGTGGGTATGTGAACCAAAACCATAGTATAAAGTCTTGCAGGACCAAACAGGCAAAGTGCCCATACCACCTGACCGTCCGGGCAGTAGTGTTTAGTAAACATGTGCAGGGATGCTCACATGGCTGCCTGGCAGATAGCAAGAACAGGAACTCTCAGTGCTAACGCACTGGTTGATGCTTTGTCTCTGGTAGAATGAGCATGAAAACCTTCAGGGGGGGGTTGCTTCTTGGCCAGTGTTTAGCAGATCTTTATACAGACTAGGGCCCGTCTGGAGATAGTCTGCTCCTGCATTGCCCGACCTTTCTTCACACTCACGTAACTGACAAAGAGTCGATCATCCACCCAGAAATGTTTGGTATTATCAAGGTAGAACATCAGTGCTCTTCTGAGTACTGGTGGTCGCGTCTCCTCTTCCTTAGAAGGATGTAGGGGGTGCGTAAAAAGTAGGCAAGATGAATTGGCCTACATGAAAGGGCATGACCACTTTTGGCAGAAAGGAGACCCTAGTGCGAAGCACCACTTTGTCACAATATATAGAAAGGCAGTGTGGGTTAGATGACAATCCTTGCAGCTTACTCACCCTGCGGGCAGATATCATGGCCACAAGGAATGCTGTTTTCAAAGGGAAAAGCCCAAGAGGACAGTTTTGGAGAGGCTCGAAACAGAGCACATCAGAAAGGTCAAATCCAAATCCCATTGGGGCATAATGAAGTCAAATGTAACGAATCTGCAACTAGAATGTCTCTCCCAGATAAGGCGTTACCAAAGTTAACTAACTTCTTTATCACCGTAAAACCGTATGGCGGCAACCAGAATAGCTACTTCAATACCCTCTACTTAGAGATGTGTGCCACAGTCCATCCTAGGTAATCTGATGATCTTGTCTGGTCAGGTGAAACAAAGGAAAATATTTTTGGGAGAGGAAGACTTTGACACTAATCGTGTCATGCTTCATCACTAGCAACTTCTTCTCTAACCCTCCCTTCTCCCTCAATAGGACTCCCCTGTTTCTCACGTGGAACACATCTGGCGCCGGTCCATGTCATTCCGGCTATAAACCTGCACTGTGATATATTCAACAGTTGCCAATATTGACTCCGGAGGCACCAATGGCACCTGCAGAACAGCCACATTTAAGAGCTGTTCAGATGAGACATTTAGAAAAGACCATGGAGTAGAACCATGTAACAAGAGATGTAAAGAGAAGAGCAACAGTTTATCTCTTCATGCTATGCCAATGGCAAGTGATGCATAATACCTTTGGCGCTGATTCTGATCTAGTTTGGAGGTAGTCAAGTACAACACGAATGATAGCGGCAAAGCATCCACTACCTCCCCTTGCAGCAAAGTTCACTCCTTTGCTATGCAAAATGTAATTGGACTCCTCTCCTCAGACAAAAGAGGGAGTGTTCCTATGGAAAGGAAGTGGCTTTTTTACTGCTGCGCTCAGGCAGCTAATGTGATGGAACTGCTCCTCCTTGTGGTGGAAGCCAGGGCAAAATTCCTGACAGAAGTCCTCCAACCATCCACGTCTTTGTCAAGACCTCAAATGCCCTTAAGTGATTCACTCATAGATCCAGTAGGCTGCCTGGGACAAGCCCACATCAGCCCAGCAGTGAAGCACAGTTTAGCCAGTAGATACAGGACAGCACCTGAGGACTCAGCTTTTTTGTCAGTGCATCCCTCCCTTCACCATGTACTAATCAAAACACTAGTGCATTCCAAGTATCTCCACCTGACAGAGTTGAAGAAAAGTTGTTGAGAACAAATTATTCTCAGGTGGCATCTTAGCCCTATACTTCCCTCACCTCCCATGTCCTGCTTGAGAGATATGTCCATGCCCTTTGGGGTATGACTGTGATGGCGCCAGGAGACCCCTCAAGGTGCATCATCGGAGCAGGTCTCAAAAGGGATCTCCTGTGTCATACAGGCATACTTTGCTCAGGTCAATTTATGGGCATACTTTTCAGTGGGATGCCTCTTCAAAGAGAAGGCTGATCCTGCCTTGGAGAGATTCAAGGCGGGGTGGGTGATGGTACGATGGGTGATGTTGTAGTTGCGCCCCAGAAACTGCCAACAGTTTTGAAAGTTTCATCTCAACCAGCTCAGCAACATCAGAGCCTGCTGTTTCAACAGTACAGAAGCAGAGTAAAGGGGGCATGTCTTCAAACTCTATAGCCTTTCGCCCCCTTTTACTTCCCCCAGCCACCTGGAAGCCGCTTTAGCTTCCCCTTGAAGGAGTACATGCAGCCCCAGGGAAAGGAGAGAAGAAGCATGTCCCTCTTTCTGAAAGCTTGGAGTGTGATAGCATTGGACCAGTGGGTCTTCAAATAGTAGAAAAAGGCGGTATGTCCTACCCTTAGGCCATCATTGGATCCTGCAGCAGGAGATAGCGGCCTGTAGCAGAAAGGAGTGAGCAGCTAGTTCCAGAGCAGGAAATGTCGGCAGAGGTGCTAATTATGGTACTTCCTAGTTCCCTAGGAAGGACTGAAATGTTTGTCCAATCCTATACTTCAGGTTCTTTAACTTGGTCCTGCACATGGAAAAGTTCAAGATGCTGTCCCTGGATCATATTCTGTTGTTGTTGTTCACAGTGAAAGACTGGACGTTGTCCCGAGACTTGCAGGACGAGTATTTCCACATACTTATTCTACAGTCTCACAGAAGGTGCTTGCGTTTTGTGAAAGGGTTCACTCAGTACCAGTTTGGAGTCCTCTCTCGAGTTAACGTGGGCACCCTAAGTCTTAACCAAGAGGATGGTAGTGGTTGTGGCTTATCTAAGAAGGTCAGGGCTATTCTTATTCCCATACATAGATGACAGACTGCTCAAAGCCAGTTCACCGCAGATCTTAGGGCAACTACTTCTCTGCTGTTCAAGTTGTGCTTTTCCATCAGGGTGCTTAAGTCCTACTTAGAGCCCTCTCAGTGCTTCCTGTTCATAAGGGCTGGAGCAGGCACAACATTGTGGTGAACGTTCCCTCGTTCCAAAGAGGGTCTGGGTCATTCAAGATAAGATTCCAATGTTTCAGGAGTGATTTCGTATTCCAGTCGTTATGGGTCTTCAATTGTTAGGTCTGTTGGCTTTCTGCATGGCGGAGATTTGTCATATTACATTAACAGTCTCTCAGAACACTGTAGTGTACCTGTACTGGTGGTCAGTGGTGGAGCACCTATCCCATGGAATGTCCCTTCTACCCTCTGTCAGCAGTGACTACGATGGTGCTTATCTAGAGAAACTTGAAACCAGAGGCCTTTGGTCTCCTGAAAAGAGGATGCTGCACTTCAGCCTGCTGAAACTGAGGGTAGTTCTGCTGGTGTTCCCAGCCTTCCTCTCCCTTCTTGGTCAGTCTGTCCAGATCTTGATAGACATTATAACCATGAAGTGGTATGTAAATAAACCGAACGGAGTGTCATCTCACTTTCTCTCTCAAGAAGAGTTGACGCTTTTGTCTTGAGTGCATTAGTATGGGTTCTGGCTAAGGAACAGTCCTTTGGCCAGCTATCTGAACACCAAGGCCGAAAGCCTGAGGCAGCATCATCTTGCCAGCTAAGAGTAGCATCCCCACCCGTACTTTCATTGGAACCAGCAGCCAGTACTATATATTTTTTATATCATCAATCTGTTTACTCCCGCCTCAATTTTATAGTTGGAAATCAAGGGGTGCCTAACAATTCACCTAACAGAAACAAGACGTCCTGAAAATCAGATCAACAGTTTCTGTTGGACACAGTAACAAAGTCCATGCTGTATCTAAACCAGCATTAAAGAGTTTTTTTTTTTTATTTATTTTGTTTTTAGAGGCGTGCTCCAAATTGTCACAACAAAGCAGGGAAGACTGCGCTTAGTGTGGTCTATTTCAGCCTATATGATGATGCTTTCACAGGCTTGTCTATGGCACACTTTCACACAGCAGAGATGCAAAAAATGTCACATGTTTAGCCTGCATTAAAAGCTATAAATCCGACCCAGATCAAAGACCAGATTGGGGCAGGTGGTGCTTAAGGGACCTCTTTGGTTAAATCTCACAATCTTCACTCGCCCATCATAGCCCCTGGCTTACTAGTCGAAAATCAGTATGTCAGTCTTTGAAAGATTTATTTCTGGTGTAAATTCCTGTAGGCCCACTTTCTTTTGTTAAAATTTTTCATTGATTGTTATGCAATCCACTTTTCTTCCCTGGCGTGAGACTCCATTTATTACTTTTCATATTTAGTATTAGTGTCCTATCAGGCGAGTACTGCTCACAGCATCCTCACCTCCTTGTTTACAAAGCTATTCAAACAATTAAATGAATAAGCTGAACAAAGTACTATGTTAAATGTGTGGCACTGTTGATTTATTTCTACCAGTGATTCCCACTCTGATTCTGAATATTCAAAAATGTGAGATACCAATGCTAAAGGACAGGTGCAGGTAAGTAATTTTTTCTTAATCCTTCCCGTTCCCATTTGTGTCATGTTTTTCCCCTACTTTTTTAGATGGTTCCTAGTTATGCTGGTTTCTGCACTGTGTAGCGTTGCCCTGTGGTGGATTGTTTGTGACTCCCCTCTACCCATCTTGCTCTTCTTTGGGGATGGTTTAAGAGAATAATAACCATGAGGACCCTGGTAAATTGCCACTGTAAGTGTCCCATTCCATTTCTCTACAATGCTTTGCGTCCAGTGTTTCTTCTTCCTTCCTTTTTTTTTTTGCTGCATGTTACTGTATCTGCTTTTTCTTGCACCCTGTTGCCCATTCACTTCTTTTTTAAATTGTTCTTTTCGGTACTGAAGTGTCTTCCTTCTACTGTGGTGTCTGCAAATCATTGTCTGTATCCGGTTGTGAGGTTCATGTACGTAGATTGTTTCTAGGTTGTACTTTTAGCAAACTTTGCAGCTGAAGGTGAAATTAAGCATCTTCAAACATTGGTGGAGGCTTTTTTGTTAAGCTGGAATGCAATTCCTTGGATTTCTTTATTATTATTTATTTTTTTTTCCTTTGCTTGCATGAAAACATTTAACTGTGGCTTCATTGCAAGCATAGAACATTTGTGGTACTGTATGAAATGGCAGTTCCCTTGCTATAGAGTTTTTGCAATGCAAGACATCCTTGTATCTAAGCACAAGCGTAAATGATTGAAAGAACAGATGGCTACAGATACTATTCTTTTTTGAAGTTGACAAGTTTTCCTTCTTGCCAGAAGTTGTGTGCGCATCATTAGAAATCCTTTGCTGTAGTAGCTACCTCTGCTAGTCCTCCAGATGAGCGAGTGTTGGCGTACCGCACAAACACTGATACTATGATCTCTATCCACAAAAACAGAGTGACGTACTCGCAGAGAAAATGGAGCTCTGAATTCAGTCCCAGCTGGACATCAGTATTTTAGCCTCCTGGTTGGAGTGGTCTTCCCTCACATGTCTTCTTGTGTAGACTGGCACACTTACTTCCAAACTGTCAGTTGCATGTTTAGTGTGGAATGAGTGAAGGATTTCTCTGTAAATGGATGTCCACAGAGGTGCAGTGCGCTCTGCGACCTGAGTCTGAGTATCAGCGTTGTCTCTTCCTGGTGTATTACAGTAGGGATTCGTTTCTTTTGACCCTCCATCTAATATGAGAACTTTGTAATGTAGGCTGCCACTTGGGATCTCAACGAAATCCAAACTGCACCAGTTGGTTACAGTCTTTTCTCTGTGTTGGTGGGTGTTTGTGGTGTTCGAGGGTTGGAACTGCAGCCTCATTTAAGAATGTCAGTGCTCTTGCGTTTCACTAGAAACTGACACTTAGGAACATCTTGTGAAACTGCAGCTTAAAGTATTTCAAAGCTTTTGCATTCAATTTTTGAGATACCTAGTTGATGACCTCTACAACTGTTGGCTTGGCGTAAGAATTTGAGTGCTTTTGAATTTGACTTGAGTGATGCTTGGTGACGACTTATGGAACTGCACCTTCACTAAAGAATAAAATGCATTTGACTCAATAGGGATCTCTCTTGAGGAACTGCAGGTAGGAACACTCCAAATGCATTTGCTAAATATCTTTATCTATTGGCTTGCATTTTGCTTGTTCATAACCACAGTATAGGGAAATGGGCATTTTGCTGGAACATAAATATAGTGCCACTTAAATATATAAATATAGTGCCACTCAAAATTAAAAAAAAAAGATTCCCAACAGTACGGTAAAAGGCACTTGACTTAACCAATGATTGCTAATATCTGTAGACATAAAAGATTGTCTTTACAAGTGTTCCATAGTAATTAAGACCCTTACTGAAAGTTGTGAAATTGTCTCATCAGCATATACCAGCATTGACATATGTACTTGTTCTATTGAAATCAAGCACAGTTAGAGTAGCAAAAGTTGAAGCCATGTACTTCACAAAGCTGAAGCCACACCCCCTCTACATTGAAGGACATTTGAAGCAGTTGCATCTAACTCAAGAGGCACATTTAGTAACAACATGAGTTATTGCAGCTTTGTGACTGACTTGTTAAGCCATTACTTCTGATTTGAGAAAGCCATCTAGCCCAGTTCTGAAGGCTTGCAGTCTTGTTGAAGACATTACACTGTTCCTTCTGCCTTGAAAAGGATATCTAGTAATTACTTGTTATTTTAGCTATGTGAAAGGCCAGACCTATTGGCCTTGCCTATGCTTGATTAAAATGGCTTGGCGATACCGTTCCTTTCCCAGAGAAAAATACGAGCCATCTGTTCACCTTTTAACATTCTGGTCTGGACATGATGCTTCAGTAGACCTTTATAAGAAATAGCCTGTATTCCTTTTAAACATGTTTTTTCTGGTCTTTGTTTACTTTAATTATCAGTCCAGGGCCATTAAGGCAGCTGTAAATGTATTAATAGGAGTAAAAGTATGGGCCTTAGGCGCTTTTCCTAATTTTCTTACCGACAGGGACATAAAAATACTGGTATAAAAACAGCTATGTGGTAATCTACCCATTCCTGAAACCCTCAATACTTCAGTATGCAGATTCTAGATTTTTTTTTACCTTTGGGTTTGGGGCTGAAATTGAGAGCTCAGTCTCTACTGGACTGTATCACTGCCAAAACAAGTATTGGTAAGCATTCCATTGGGACTTATTATTCACTCATAAACAAGATTATTTGACAATGAATTGATGGCCAGTCCGTACAGTCTCACGAAAACACCAGTTACACTAGAAGTGATTTAGCTGGGTTGACAGTCAAACCAGAAGCCTCTGTGAAAAGTCGCGGAAGGTAGCCATCGAGAGCCACTGTCCACCAGGTTCAAAAGAATACAGCAACACGTCATCGGCATAAAGTGTGATGCAGTCTTTATGCCCTATGTCCCATTCTCTGATTTGAGCGTCACATCGTATGGGCCAGGCGAGGGGTTCAGTTGCCAGCACAAACAATGCTGGGCAGCTCTGTCTACGGATGAAAAATTAATTGGAGACCACCCCACTGATTAGTACATGGGCCGTCGGATTAAAATATAAGACTTGTACCAGGCTGCAAAAACTGGGCCCGAACCCCACTCTTTCTAGCACCCAGAGCAGATAGCTCCAGTCCATCATATCAAAGGCCTTCTCAAAATCTATCAGGAGTAAGGCCATCAGATTTGGAAGTGAGTGACTGTTGGCCAGTGCCACGTACAAGTGCCTCAAACACTGCCTTCTACTACAGACAGACATGAAACAACATTGGTATGGATGGACTAAGGAACATATGACCTGTCATAGGAAGTTAGCCAACACAGTAGCAAATATCTTAATCTCTCCATTAATAAGAGAAATGGGCCAGTACTCAGCCCAGGATATGGACGGTGGGTGTGTCTTTGGTATGACCACTATGGTGGCCTGATCAAGGTACCAAGGAAAAAAGCCCACTCGCACCTGCTTTTTTATATAAAGGGTTAATAAATGAAGGGCAAAGATGTTGTTGTATTTCACATAGAACTCTGTAGGGTATCTGTCTGAGCTGTGCGTTTTGCCAGACACTATAGTTGAGATTGCATCCCCGATTTCCTCCAGTGTATTGAGTTGATCCAACGTCCATCATTCATGCCGGAAAGCCTAGGCAAGGATATCTCATCCAGGAGAGGATCAGCCCTTTCTGAGTCAGCACATGGGACGCTTGTGTACAGTGCTGCTTAGTACTCAGCAGAAACTGAGGCAGTGTCTAGGGAGAAGCTCTGCATCTGTCCTTGAGTCACCTATTTCGGTATGATTCGTCATGCTAGGGGTCTGGAAGCCAACCAGTATAATAGCTTTCTATTTTTGTCACCCGACCCATAGACCTGTGCTGTAGAGTCATGCCAAATTTGCTTTGCTTATCCCCCCCGAGTGGGTTATAATTTGTTTTTGAAGCAGAGTCAATTCTCGGAGCGCCGCAGTTCCAGTGGCGAGATAGGAACACGCATCCTCAAGCCAGAGCACGGCAAAAGGGTGCCCAGTAGGTTGACATGCTCCAGCGCGACAGCTGGAGACCAGGCTTCACCTTAGCAGGACGGCTGTCGCAACACAGTCACTTGTGTGAGGCAGAGGACGCAAGGTGAGTTTTGAGGCTTCGCACGCGGGCACACTCAGATGGCGAAGCCCCTCATCCAAGTAGGAAACAAAGCATGGGGTGATTGCTGAAGCTAGGCGGGCCTCACGGCACTCAGCTCACACAGGCAAGTGGGAGAAGAAAAACCAGGAAGCCCAGAAGACCCTCCCTTCTCTGGGTTCTCTGTGCCACTCCAGTCCTTTCGCCCTCGTACTCCCAGGGTCTATTGGGTGGGCTGCATCCACCTGCGTTGATGCCATAGGTTGTCTCGGATCTCTGGGGCAAGTGTGCTGGCGCCCCCCTCTGCGATCACCAACAGTCTGCCTCAATCTATCGGCTGTGGGAGGCAATGAGCGGACCCAAGAAAAATTAACCTCATCACTCCGAGCTGGAGGCCTGGCCACAACACAGGCCCACCATTGTAGGCCGTCGCCAGAATCTGCCCTGCAGGTCTCCGCTTCATTGGTAGTCCAGTATTCACTGCCCGCAGAGTCCAGAGAGGCTCAGGGACAGTCGCAAGGTGTTTACAGGCTCACTTAACTCAGGGCATGGTGGCGGATGATGGAGGCGTCCGGAGCACTCTTCGAGTGCGACCACCATTTTGACGCACCAAGCCACAGCCCCTTGAGTGATTCCTTAAAGGGATCCTGAATGCCTTCACACAAAAACTGTATTCACAGGTCCGATTTTAACTATCCGTCTGAAAGGCCCATCCAGCTCTTTACTGAAGAGTCTGATACCACTAAAAAGATAACCAAACAAATGATTTCCTTTTTAAGAGGTTATTTCTCTGGAGTTATCCAAGTGCACCACTCCAGAGTTACTAGAAATCAGGTACACTTCCTCTTCCCAGTACCAGACACCTGATTCACCATCCATGCCCTTGGGCACTGACTTGGGTGATGAGCATCAGGGGCGTGAGGAGCTTGTCAGTCAAAGAAGCATGTTGTCAGTACATAGTGAACTCTGATGAGCCCTTTGAGGATTACGGAGGCAGGTTGTCTTCACTTAACAGTACTTCAGCTTATCCTGCTGTCAAGCAGTGGCCAACTTTTCACTATGGGGAGAACAGTGCTGAGAACACTCTGATGCACAGAATGAACTCCACAGCAGCTCCCACTCAAAAGTATGATGAAGATTATTTTTTAAAACAGTTCAAGTTGCTGCCTTATGCCACTGGTTGAGTTTGAATACAAGGCTTTGCCCTATAAACCTCTGCATATGCCATGTGACTCTAGGTTAATGCATGCAGCCTATAACAGATCACTCACCCAAAGTACAACGGAAGGACCCCCCCTGGATAATGAAAGTAAAGTTCATTGAAGCGGCTGGTAAGAGTGGTGATGGAAGCGGGTCATTGAATCACTGGCAACATTTAAACTCTGCTCCGCGCATATCGTTACTTTCAATGGGATGTTTAATAAAACTGGAGTATAGCTAGTAGACAAGGGGAAAGCTATGTCTTAATGCACCCAGGACACAGCAGTGGTCTGCCATCAAATCAGTGCTAGCATTCTGCTATAAGTCATGCTTGAGTTCATATCTCTGACTTTAGATCAGAGGTCGAGCAACATCTCTGTGTGACTTTTTGACTGAGTAGTTATTTAGCTGACAAATAGATGAGGACTTTGGGGGGGATATAAAAGGGGGGGGGGAGACAAAAAAAGGGACATCCTGAAACAGCAGCAGTGGTATCGGGAGACACGCTATCCAACTAGGTCCAATAGATAATTCTACCATTCTTATCAGCAGTTGTTGAAACCGCATTCTTAAGGTCAACAGCACCATTTCTCTCAAGGATAAACTTAATAGAGAGGGGCTCTCTTGATCCAACAGCTAAAGATGCTAACCAGCAAGTATTTTACTGGTATGACCAGTATTTTTGTGACTTGGACAGTACAGAAAGTAGGAAAGTCATTTGTGGCTGGTATATTTCCCCCTTATCCATACTTAGTTTAAACAGAATCTATAGGAAGAAATTAGTTTGTGTGTTCTAGAGTTGCCTTAATGATGCTTGACATTTCAATAAAGAAAACAAAAACAGAAAGGCCTTTTTAAAAATGATTACGTATGTTTTTGAGCATTTACCAATTGACAATTTATTTCAAAACAGCCATGCTGCAGTCAGTCAAGCGCTTGATGCCATATCGCGATGCTGCAAAAACATTAACAGTCCCTCCGGTTTGTGGTAGCTGGAAAACATTATCAGGTCTTTCGGGATCAAGCCAGTACCAAAAATGTTTATCAAGTGTGCTTGTTTATCATTCGCTAGATGATTGACTGATGAAGAGGAACAACTCTCTGTAATACTCTTCACACTTGGAGGACAATGTCACGTTACACCAGTTAGGTTCATCCATAAATGCAAAGAAGTCACATCTACATCCTCTGCAGATTTTGAATGATTAGGCTCCACTGTCAATTAGATAATGGCCTAAAGATTTCCCACTTAAGAATGTATGGACATTTCAGAGACAGTGGGCCTCATTATGACATTGGTGGGCGGCAGAGGCTGCCCGCTAATGCCATACTGCCATTAGGCCACACGGGCGGCCTGAACCCCGCTGGCCCTATTATGGGATCTCCACTGGGCCTTAACATTGCAGCTGGCTCCTAATAGAGCCGGCTTGAATGTGGCGGTGCAGCAGCACCCGTTGCACATTCGACTGCCCGTAATTCGGTGTATTTGAACTTCCATTCGGAGAAATTTCATATTGCAACATATCGGTTTTGGATTAACTGACACTACTGTCTAGTGCTTAAGTGGTATTGGATTTGTAAGCCCTGAAGAAGTCGTAAGGGATGTGATTAATTCCCAAAGACGAAACACGTGATGGCTGGAAAGCTGGAAGTACAAATTTCTTTGGATTGCTGACTATTCAATATGAAATCATATTCTTAATAAACTCTGGACTGATCAATTTATTTTACTGGTTGACTCCAAGACCTACAGATTGCATTACGGACTGATTTGTGCAACTATGTGTATGTGAATTATATATTTCATTGTTCTGTGTGTACTTTAGGGGCACCTCATTGTGCATTTTCTGAGTTGTGAGGTTGTTTGACCTCTAAGGGTTGGGTGTTTCCCTAGTGGGGCTCCCCGGTATTTACTTTGGTAGATTGGCACCCTGAGCGCCACATTTCCTCATATTACACCCCGTTCTTGTTTTGCTGTGCATGGGTGGCCCGGCACTGCCCATGCATTTGGCATGGGCAGTGCAGGGGCCCCTTGACACCCCCATTCCGCCAGCCTTTCCATGGCATTGTTTAACGCTATGGACAGGCTAACAGATGGGGACTCGTAATCCCCAGGGCAGCGCTGCCCTGGCAGATTAGAACCGCCAGGCTGCAGGCTGGCGGCAACCTGGTGGTGTCGGCGGTAGACCATCATAACCCTCATAATGGCTCCCAGAGTCCTGTTTTTGAAATGTAAACATTCTCAGAATGGGCATGTTGGGGTGGTCATGTTAGTGCTCCCTTGTCCACTTGGAGTGTCAGCTAACCTACTCCAATAGGTGAATAATGTTAGAAAGTAAAGCATGGGGCTGAGTACTATCAGTATTCCATTGACCATACTTGACACATGGGATACTTTGGTGAAATCAGGTGCAGCAAGTGTGTTTACACATGCCTCTGCTTCAAAAGTGTTTGGCTAGCTTGTGGACTTTGTCATCTTGTAATTGAGAGAATCTAGTGTTATTTCTCCATGAACATCATATGTTGCTACTGGGGAATCTGAGTAGTCTCTACATGGTGCCCTGCTTTTTAGACCTCCAGTCTCAAATCACAACAGTTGCCATCTACATAGGTGGGGAGCCGTCTAAGCTCATCCATCAAAACAAGGACGTAGGCAGCCATGTCTTGCACATGATTGTCCTAGAGTTGAATGCAGTGTTTCTCTTGCTCTAAACACTTGCAGAGCCACCTTCATGGTTGAGTTGTGTTAATATGCAAAGACAACATAACAGCAGTGTATTGCATTAAAAATATTGGCACAGATTCTCTACCGTAGTGAAGCTTTGTTCAACACATGCCTTCTGTCAGAGGAAGACCTGCACTTTGCTGATCCCCTGAGCCGGCATAAGAAGGCACACGATTCGGAGAATAAGGCTTTGGTATTGAACTTCGATTTCCAAAAATGGGGCACAGCAGCTATAATCTATTAGCTGCATTTCAAAATGCCTGCACTTTGCATTGAGATACCTCACCCTCCCTTGCAACATGGGCAAATGTAGTCCATCAAGGAAATCTCTGGCATTAAGACATTCTTAGATGCTCTCAAGTGGTAATCCCTCCCAGTACAGACCCAGTTACTTACTATATAGGACCTCCGTATTATTCTTTCCATGTGTAAGGAAATGCCTCCTTGGCATGGTTGCCCCCTGACTTTTTGCCTTTGCTGATGCTATGTTTACAATTGAAAGTGTGCTGAGGCCTGCTAACCAGGCCCCAGCACCAGTGTTCTTTCCCTAACCTGTACTTTTGTATCCACAATTGGCAGACCCTGGCATCCAGATAAGTCCCTTGTAACTGGTACTTCTAGTACCAAGGGCCCTGATGCCAAGGAAGGTCTCTAAGGGCTGCAGCATGTCTTATGCCACCCTGGAGACCTCTCACTCAGCACAGACACACTGCTTGCCAGCTTGTGTGTGCTAGTGAGGACAAAACGAGTAAGTCGACAGGGCACTCCCCTCAGGGTGCCATGCCAGCCTCTCACTGCCTATGCAGTATAGGTAAGACACCCCTCTAGCAGGCCTTACAGCCCTAAGGCAGGGTGCACTATACCATAGGTGAGGGTACCAGTGCATGAGCATGGTGCCCCTACAGTGTCTAAACAAAACCTTAGACATTGTAAGTGCAGGGTAGCCATAAGAGTATATGGTCTGGGAGTCTGTCAAACACGAACTCCACAGCACCATAATGGCTACACTGAAAACTGGGAAGTTTGGTATCAAACTTCTCAGCACAATAAATGCACACTGATGCCAGTGTACATTTTATTGTAAAATACACCACAGAGGGCACCTTAGAGGTGCCCCCTGAAACTTAACCGACTATCTGTGTAGGCTGACTAGTTTTAGCAGCCTGCCACGAACCGAGACATGTTGCTGGCCCCATGGGGAGAGTGCCTTTGTCACTCTGAGGCCAGTAACAAAGCCTGCACTGGGTGGAGATGCTAACACCTCCCCCAGGCAGGAATTGTCACACCTGGCGGTGAGCCTCAAAGGCTCACCTCCTTTGTGCCAACCCAGCAGGACACTCCAGCTAGTGGAGTTGCCCGCCCCCTCCGGCCAGGCCCCACTTTTGGCGGCAAGGCCGGAGAAAATAATGAGAAAAACAAGGAGGAGTCACTGGCCAGTCAGGACAGCCCCTAAGGTGTCCTGAGCTGAGGTGACTCTAACTTTTAGAAATCCTCCATCTTGCAGATGGAGGATTCCCCCAATAGGGTTAGGATTGTGACCCCCTCCCCTTGGGAGGAGGCACAAAGAGGGTGTACCCACCCTCAGGGCTAGTAGCCATTGGCTACTAACCCCCCAGACCTAAACACGCCCTTAAATTTAGTATTTAAGAGCTACCCTGAACCCTAGAAAATTAGATTCCTGCAACTACAAGAAGAAGGACTGCCCAGCTGAAAACCCCTGCAGCGGAAGACCAGAAGACGACAACTGCCTTGGCTCCAGAAACTCACCGGCCTGTCTCCTGCCTTCCAAAGATCCTGCTCCAGCGACGCCTTCCAAAGGGACCAGCGACCTCGACATCCTCTGAGGACTGCCCCTGCTTCGAAAAGACAAGAAACTCCCGAGGACAGCGGACCTGCTCCAAGAAAGGCTGCAACTTTGTTTCCAGCAGCTTTAAAGAACCCTGCAAGCTCCCCGCAAGAAGCGTGAGACTTGCAACACTGCACCCGGCGACCCCGACTCGGCTGGTGGAGACCCGACACCTCAGGAGGGACCCCAGGACTACTCTGATACTGTGAGTACCAAAACCTGTCCCCCCTGAGCCCCCACAGCGCCGCCTGCAGAGGGAATCCCGAGGCTTCCCCTGACCGCGACTCTTTGAATCCAAAGTCCCGACGCCTGGGAGAGACCCTGCACCCGCAGCCCCCAGGACCTGAAGGACCGGACTTTCACTGGAGAAGTGACCCCCAGGAGTCCCTCTCCCTTGCCCAAGTGGAGGTTTCCCCGAGGAATCCCCCCCTTGCCTGCCTGCAGCGCTGAAGAGATCCCGAGATCTCTCATAGACTAACATTGAAAACCCGACGCTTGTTTCTACACTGCACCCGGCCGCCCCCGCGCTGCTGAGGGTGAAATTTCTGTGTGGACTTGTGTCCCCCCCGGTGCCCTACAAAACCCCCCTGGTCTGCTCTCCGAAGACGCGGGTACTTACCTGCAAGCAGACCGGAACCGGGGCACCCCCTTCTCTCCATTCTAGCCTATGTGTTTTGGGCACCACTTTGAACTCTGCACCTGACCGGCCCTGAGCTGCTGGTGTGGTGACTTTGGGGTTGCTCTGAACCCCCAACGGTGGGCTACCTTGGACCAAGAACTAAGCCTGTAAGTGTCTTACTTACCTGGTTAACCTAACAAATACTTACCTCCCCTAGGAACTGTGAAAATTGCACTAAGTGTCCACTTTTAAAACAGCTATTTGTGAATAACTTGAAAAGTATACATGCAATTTTGATGATTTGAAGTTCCTGAAGTACTTACCTGCAATACCTTTCGAATGAGATATTACATGTAGAATTTGAACCTGTGGTTCTTAAAATAAACTAAGAAAATATATTTTTCTATATAAAAACCTATTGGCTGGATTTGTCTCTGAGTGTGTGTACCTCATTTATTGTCTATGTGTATGTACAACAAATGCTTAACACTACTCCTTGGATAAGCCTACTGCTCGACCACACTACCACAAAATAGAGCATTAGTATTATCTATTTTTACCACTATTTTACCTCTAAGGGGAACCCTTGGACTCTGTGCATGCTATTCCTTACTTTGAAATAGCACATACAGAGCCAACTTCCTACACCATGTTAATTGGTCTGCTTTTTGAAGGTCTGTGTTCATGATTACTTTTGGTGTTATGTTTGATTACTTTTGGTGTTACGTGTAATGTTTGTATTTAGTGGATATTGAATCCTTGCATCAAATAAGTGAACTTCATTCAGTTCTCTTCCAGGGGATCCTCATCAATAGTCATAAACATTGAATATTCCCGCCCTCGTGCGGGGATCCCGGAGCATATATAAAAAAAACACATGTATAAATATGAAATAAACACGAAAAATATTGCATTTTTTAGTAGACAATTTTCATACCAGATTCATGTATACATGTGCACAACAGCAATGCAGACTATATTGATAAACAGGCTAAAATGCTTTATTTCTATGGAGTTTTAGTTTTTTTTTTTTTTTTTTTTTTTTTTTTTTTTTTTTAACACTCCCTTTTATAATTACAAGAACAAACTTTCCAAAGCCCCATAGCTGGGCCCAGGAAAAAGAAGCAGTAGCAACACATGTGAAAAAAGAGAAACTACATTGAAAACAATGGAGCATTATTAGCCAATAGGCTGCATGCAGGTTAACACAGCAGAACCACAAAATTTGGCACTGTGCCTTTAAGACCCTGAGCATCTCCAGTATCCCACCATGCCTCAGGGGTGAAGGAGAGGTGACAGTTGGTTCACAGTTAGGTCATTTCTTTTTTCCGGCTTCTTCTGAGAGGATCCTGGAGCATTGAGCTCTCAATTTTTTTGAGTTTTTCACAGAAAAATATTAAAAAACAGTGTTTTTCTACCTTCACTCGACGTTTTTCACCTTTGAGTGAGGGGATTTTTTTCCTTAGTGGAAAATGCCTTCTCTTTTTGTGAAGTGTCCTTCCTGTGGGAAGAAGGCCCAGTCTGATCCACTCTCTCTCTGTATTGTGTGTTTGCCTCAAAGCCACTGCCCTGACACATGCAGGCACTGTAAGAACATGTCCAAAAGGACTCTGAAGGACAGAGAGAAAATCAGGCTTCATGGTCTTCATGAGAGGCAGAAAACATCGTCCTCTTCGCTTCCCAGGCAGTCAACAAGCCATTTTCAGGAGAGACAGGCTAGATCGACGTCAGCTGGTAAGAAGGTGCCGGTCTGTTTCCCGTCATTGCTGCCACCGTCGCATCATTGCAGATCGGCGTCAACGGCAACCCGGCCGACTTCGATAGATACGACGTTGAAGGCGCACAGCTATCATAAGGACAGCAGATCTCTGTCGACGGCAACCCACTGATCGATGTCGAGCTTGTACGCCGTCGAAGGCATCACATCCCTCGACGGCACGGAAGACGACGCCGAGCTCACCTCAACGGGGAGAGCAGAGGCTTCCGTCATCAGCGGTCCATCACCTGACGGTGAGCAGTCCATGGTACTTCCTTAGACGTCGGTACTATTTCGACGTCGAGACAGGTGCTGCCTATCTCTCAAGGGGAAGAGCGTCAGCAACGACCGGCTGCCAAGAATGTCACTCCAACAAGTCTAGTGGTCTCCATAAGGAGTGGATCGTCTAGGAGGTCAAGGGACGCATCGTCAGGGCACATCTCGCCCATAAACCTATCGCCAAGGTGGTTGGAGAGTCTTAACAAAGCGCCTGCTTCTCCAGACTCTCAATACTCGCGGATGTATTCACCATCAGCGTCTCTTCCGACGACACCATCGCCAACGGCGCGTACAGAACGGCCTCGTTCTACGTCTTGCCAGTCTGCCACTAGGCCTCGCGCACTACAACAAGATCTAGGAGCAGGTCACGCTCCCAGAGAAGATCAAGATCGCACCATCACAGAAGGTCTCCTTCTTAGTCCACATCGTTGAGGTCTTCCATAAGAGGAGACTCTGACGGATTCTCCACCAGCTAGAGTTTCCTGGTGGACGACATCACAGCTTTCAACGAGGTGCTGCTCAGGGGAGCACAAAAGCTTAATATTGATGTCAACCTCCTCGACAGTAATCTTTAAAACCCTGCAACACAGGGCAGTTTCAAAGAAGTTGTTACCTCTCGTGCCTGGTCTTCTCCAGCCAACCATGGAAACTTTTTTTAACGCCGGCAAACCTCTGTTCAGCTCCCGCTAGGATCTTATAAAAATACAAGGCCCCTGATCAAGATCCTCTGTTTCTCAGGGCTGATCCACCCCCAGACTCAGTCATATTGGCCGCAGCCCGCAAGACGCATTCAGTGGCGTCATCCTCTACAGTTCCACTGGACAAGGAGAGTAGACACCTGGACTCTCTGGGAGGAAGATGTGTGGCACGGCAGCATCTATGATGGTCTCCAGCACCTCAGCACTCCTAGGCAGATATGATCAGTCACTCTGGGACTCGCTGAGCAGATTTGCAGAAAAGCTGCCTAGAGAGGACAGGCAGGACTTTCAGGAGCTCCTTCAGGAGGGAAGTCTAGTGTCCAATCAGATCATCAGTGCAACAGCAGACGGTGCAGACTTGGCGCATGGGGTTTGTGCGAGAAGATCTTCCTGGCTGAGGCTTGCAGGATTAAAGCACAAAGCGCAACAGCGTATTATGAATCTTCAGTTTAATGGAAACTCACTATTTGGAACCCACACGGATGATGAGATGGCACGTATGAAGGCGGAGGTCGACACCATGAGGGCAGAGGGCCTCGAGATAAGGAAAGACTTCAGGCGAAGATACAGACCTTACGACAGGCGCCCGTTCCAACAGAGGGTTCAAACCCCTCATTGGTCCCAGAGACCACAACAGAAACAAGGGCGTCCCCTCTTCCAGTCTGGCAAGGCCACAAGAGACTGAGGATCAAGCAGACCTCAGCAGTCTACCCCCAAAGCCCCCGCAAAACAATGAGTATTCGCTTCCCTTAATACCGTACACCACTCCGGTTGGGGGAAGTATCACAGCATTCACTCACGAGTGGCATGGCATAACAAAAGACAAATGGGTGCTGAACATCTTCTTTTCCGACAACCTCCACCTCATTTGCCACCAACCAAATCGAGACCTGCTCACAGGAGCTTATTACGCAAGGAGGTTCGCGCTCTGTTACAGAAAAAAGCGATAGAAAAGGTGCCAGCTGCACAAAGAGGAAAGGGGGTATACTCCCGCTATTTTCTAGTAGCAAAAAAGGGTCGAGAAGGAGTCTTCAGACCGATTCTAGACTTGAGGCTGCTGAACAAATACATAAGGAAGCAAAAGTTCAGAATGCTGGCTCTTCACCAGATTTTCCCTCAACTGCATCGAGGAGACTGGATGTGCTCCATAGATCTGCAGGATGCGTATTTTCATATCCTGATCATTCCCAAACATCAGAAATTCCTATGATTTGTGATAGCCTCCCAACACTATCAGTTCAAGGTGCTTCCTTTCGGCCTAAAATCTGCCCCTCGCGCATTCTCCAAGTGTGTAGCAACGGTAGCGGCGCATTTAAGGAAGCAGAAAATCTTTGTTTATCCATACCTAGACGACTGGCTACTGAAAGCCTCCTCTCCGGAACAAGCAAAAAAGCATCTAGACATTGTGCTCAGTGTTTTACGATCTCTAGGTCTACAAGTCAATTTCCAAAAGTCCACCCTCATCCCAACACAAACCCTCCACTACCTGCGAGCGATACTGAATACAGAGCTCGAAAGAGTGTATCCTTCGGAGGAACGACTGTTATCAATGAGGAGGAAGTGTCAAGACCTTCTGGGTTTCCCCGCACCTACGGCCCATCAGGTGACATCTGTTGGGCTCCATGGCCTCTTGCATTTTCATTGTCCCGAACGCCAGGTTGCATATGAGACCTCTTCAAGAGGCTCTAGAGGAAAACTGGAATCAACACACAGGCCACTGGGAGGACAGAATGCCTCTTCCGGTAGGAACGCGGCAATCATTACAATGGTGGATGCACAGACATTACCTATCAGTAGGAGTTCCGTTTCATCATCCAATCCCGTCCGACACTCTAGTAATGGATGCATCGCTTCAGGGCTGGGGAGCTCATCTGGGTTCCCTTCAAGCTCAGGGTTTGTGGTCCAGCAAAGAGAAATCATACCATATCAACCTGCTGGAGCTCAGAGCGGTCCATCTGGCTCTCAAATCATTTGCTCCATCTATTCGGGGAAAGTCTCTCCTGGTGCAGACGGACCATACGACAACAATGTATTATCTGCACAAGCAAGGAGGGACGAGATCCTGGCCCCTGTCTCGGGAGTCTCAAGCCATTTGGCATTGGCTCATATCGAGGGGAATGTCTTACAGCAATTCACCTTCCAGGGCAGCAAAACGTGGAGGCGGACTTCCTAAGCAGAACCCTCGAGGATGCCCACGATTGGGTTCTTCACAACGAGGTCGTCGAAGACATCTTCGTTCAATGGGGTCAGCCTCAGTTGGATCTGTTTGCAGACGAGGTAAACAAAAAATGCCCAGACTTCGCGTCCAGGTTCTACCGTCCGGAGTCTCGAGGGAATGCCCAGTTGATCGACTGGTCAGGGAAATTTCTCTACGCTTTTCCACCGATTCCCCTGATACCAGCGGTGATAAACTATACAGATCCAACACCAGAATGATTCTCATAGCCCCACAATGGCCTCGTCAGTTCTGGTACACGGATCTCCTCAACCTGTCAGAACAACCACACAAGAGACTGCCGTGCAGACCGGATCTCCTTTGCAGGCTGGGAGGCAAGATACTTCACCCCAACCTTCCCTCTCTGAGCTTGATGGCATGGCTCATGAATTCCTGCAGTATGGGCATCTAGGGCTCTCGCAGGAATGCATGAACATCTTAAAGGAGTCCAGAAGGCCTTCCACGCGGCGCTCTTACGCGTTCAAGTGGAAGAGATTCTACATATGGTGTCGTCAGCAGGATCTGAATCGTATTCTGGCTCAGGAGGAGGTCATATTGGCTTACCTGCTCCATCTGGTGAAATCAGGTCTGCAAGTGTCATCTATTAAGGTACATTTATCTGCCATTACAGCCTGTCGTAAGTCACCTTCTCAGGAATCCTTCTTTACAATGCCAGTAGTCAAGGATTTCTTAGGTTTGAAGAAGGTTTTTCCACCCATTCGAAAACCCTCGCCTCCATGGGAACTGAACATAGTATTATCTAAACTCATGGGCCCTCCTTTCGAACCTATCCACAAAGCTTCTCTACAACACCTTACGTGGAAGACCGCTTTTCTCAGTGAGATTCAGGCTTTGTCCTCCAAGGAACCGTACATGGTTTTCCATGAAAATGGAGTTGTTCTAAGAACTCATCCATCATTCTTACCAAAGGTGGTGTCGGATTTTCACATTAATCAGACTATTTCACTACCAACTTTTTTCCCCAATCCGGATACTCCGGCGGAGAAAGCTTTGCACTCCCTGGATTTGAAAAGAGTGCTAAAATTTTACCTGGATAAGACCAAATTGATTAGACGATCTCACCACCTGTTTGTAAATTACAGTCATATGAGAACAGGCGATGCAGCCTCAAAACGAACCATATCTAGATGGATAGTTTCATGTATTGTTACTGCTTATCAGTTGGCTAACAAACAGTTATTGGCTAGGCCGAAGGCTCATTCGACAAGAGCAAAAGCGGCTACTGCTGCCCTCCTTAATGTTCCAATCTCTAAAATCTGTAAGGCTGCTACATGGAAATCTGTACATACATTTACTAGGCGTTACTGTTTGGACTCAGATGCCAGAGCAGACGCTCAAGTTGGGCAAGCGTCTCTGAGAAATTTGTTTGCATAGTGTATGTCTTTTTCCTGCACTTCTATTAGACAGTCCGCAGAGATAAGGGATGGACTTTACTAATCTATTCAATGTTTATGACTATTGATGAGGATCCCCTGGAATAGAAGGAAAAGTTACTTACCTGTAAATCCTAGTTCTCTTTCAGGGGTATCCTCATCAAAGTCATAAACAACTCACCCTCCTCCCCGGACGCAAGTCTCCTAGAAGTGCATGACAGACCATCTCTCTAATCTGTTGGAGGTGTTGTCACTGTAAAAAAGTACTGACCTAACTGTGAACCAACTGTCACCTCTCCTTCACCCCTGAGGCATGGTGGGATACTGGAGGTGCTCAGGGTCTTAAAGGCACGGTGCCAAATTTTGTGGTTCTGCTGTGTTAACCTGCATGCAGCCTATTGGCTAATAATGCTCCATTGTTTTCAATGTAGATTTTTCTCTTTTTTCACATGTGTTGCTACTGCTTCTTTTTCCTGGGCCCAGCTATGGGGCTTTGGAAAGTTTCTTCTTGTAGTTATTAAAGGGAGTGTTTAAAAAAAAAAAAACTCCATAGAAATAAAGCATTTTAGCCTGTTCATCAATATAGTCTGCATTGCTGTTGTGCACATGTATACATGAATCTGGTATGAAAATTGTCTACTAAAAAATGCTATATTTTTCGTGTTTATTACATACTTATACATGTGTGTTTTTCATATCTGCTCCGGGATCCCCGCACGAGGGCGGGAATATTCAATGTTTATGACTTTGATGAGGATATCCCTGGAAGAGAAGTAGGATTTACAGGTAAGTAACTTATCCTTACTGTCTGATGAAGCCATACATTCAGTTACCAAAGATAAAGTTTTTGTGCACATATCAGTGTGTCTTTCCCAAGGTGGTTCTGCTATTTAATCTGAATGGAGCTATTGCACTTTGAACATTGTTCCATAACTCACCAGTAGAGCTGAAAGAGTGTTGCATTCATGTGAAGTTAACATGGGCTCATGTTTTACATTGATAAGACCAATTCCATTTGCAGACCTAAATTGTTTGTCTTCTTAATCCATACACATTTAAATCTTCCTATTTCTAAAAGGGACTTAATACATGTATTGTGCAATACATTCACATTTGTTATGTACATCTCAGCACTACTTGCTAGCGTGCCACAGGTGCACTTCGCGAGTGCTATCTAACTGTTGATATAAATGCTAGGAGATTAGCTCAAGTAGGTCAAACTATATTGAAGACTTCAGTTACTGCAACCACTAGTTCTTTTCATCAGCTTTGTTTGGGTCAGACACTGCTTTTCAGTTGTTGCACAGCATGTGGTCTACAATAAAACTTGCTGTAAGCAAAAGACTTTGCTTACCTGTAGCAGTTGGGTTGCATCTTGCCATGTTGTGTATTCACGGTGCCGTCCACCTTCCATCTGATGGGAAAGAGATAGGGTTGGTAATTTGCTTCTCTAAGCTTTTCAGAATTTACCTCTGTCACACATGTACTGCTAAGGGGCGAGGTGGTGATTTAAATAATCTGGTATGGAGTATGCCTACTGATGGATTTTGGTTTTCAGAAAAGCGATCACAATTCAGAACCGAAGGGAAAAAAAAGTCTTTTTATTTAAACAACTAATATTGCAAAGCTCAACAGATGATGGTAAAGTGCATGGAAAGTGAATCTGCAACACAACAAGTTGTCATCTGATTGTTAAAGGTAAGTAATGGTCTCCTTCCATATTATGAGAAACTAATCTATCTCCCACAAGTTTATTTCTTGTAGAGGGTGTCTGTCTTTCGCCCTCAGTGAAAATATTCTCGCACATTCAAAACTTAGGAATTATTCTAGTGCAGGTCCTTCAGGAACTGGATTTATAGGACTGGTTAGTCACATTTCATTTCCAGGATGTGTACTAGATTATCTCCATAAGACGATTGCACAGGACGGACTTGGCAATCGTTTGTGAGAGGTAGCCTTTCAGTTTACTGCTCCTCCCTTTGGAATTGCCTCAGGCCTCAAATTATTTAAGAAACTCATGTCAATGAATGCCCACCCACCTCTGAAAGGAGGGGGCATGTTTTCCTAGCTGGATGAATGACTAATCAAGCCAGGGTTACTAGAGATGTAGTTTTGCTCTCCTTTTGACTGACACATCTTCTACTATTCTGCAATAGGGGTTTTAGTTATCGTGCTAGTTACTGTTAATGTGAAGTACTCCCTTCACGCAGCCCCAAGAAATCTAGAATAGAGTGCAGGGCAGTACCATTTTCTTTTCCCCAGTCTTCGGGTTGATGTCAAGCATTGTTTGGTGCCTTTGAGAGGGTTTACACGAGTCGTTTGCAGAGGTGCTTCATGAAGCAATAGGGACAATTCTTGGTTTTACCTACCAGATTTGTTTCTGCCATGTCAAGTCTGCAGAAGCCTTACTTGTTTAACTCAGTCCCACAACAGTCTAACTGGGGCACCATCCAGGTATGTCTAGGCACAGATCATAGTGGTGGCACATGCACTTAATGTTTGAAAATGTCCACCTGTTTGACATTGGCTGTGTAGAATGGGCAAAAATAGGAGGAATGGATATCAGTGGATTTGGGGGAAGCAGAGAGACACCTTTATTTACTTCATTTGCAGGGATGAGATATGCAGCCCCTGCCCTGTCTGTTCTGACAGTGTCTGCTGCCAGTGAAGGCTACTGCTGACAAATTTCCAAATACTGTCAGACAACCTGGAGATTAGCTAGATAAGATACTTAAGAAAAGTGCATTTGTCCATTAGACAATCACCAAAGGTAAGCAACTTTTCCCTTTGATTGCAGATATCAGTTTAGAGCTCTGCCTTTCACAATTCTCATTTTAGTTCATGCATACCTGTGTCAATAATGTGGTACAACCAGGAGGACCACAATTAGGTACCCCCCATTTGGAGTGAGACTTTTGTTTTTTGGTCCAAGAGCAACTATACCATTACATTAGGAGTATGTGTATCTTTTTGGCCAAATTTGTTGACTTACCTAGATAGTAATTTTGGTACTCTTAGTTGTTTTTCTGACATGAGAGCCTAGGGCTTCACTGCACCAACTGACAGAAACAAAAATATGCTTTAAAAAAAGTCTCCTTCTCTACATATTTTGTTAGAGCCCTTATTTGGTGAGCTTGACTTTAGATGATATTGATATAATGTCCACCCATTTGCTAAATGTTTTTAGATAGTGCAAGCCTGTAGCACACCATATAATCAGAAGTATTTTTTCCTTTGAATTTGCAACTTCATCCCTTCCCCTTCCCAACTCTTTCAGATTGTGAGTCTGTAGCCTAACATGCTGGTGCACCGGTGACTGCTTATGCCTGATCTTGCTTTAAACACAGATTGTGCAGAATCTCATGAGTGAAAGCTGCATCTTTCCTAGTAGAACCAGTAACTAATGCTTGTAAAAAGCATGACAATTGAAATAAGGCTGCTTGCCTGCAAATCTGTCCAACAAATGCGTGTCTGGATGGATGCTGTTGTTGCCTCTAATGTAGTGGAATGGCCAAACTTTATGATTTTGCAATAGAGGAGTCTGTTGGCCTTGCACCTCTTTCTTGCCTAGATTAGGCCCCCCCATATATGTTAAACAAGTAAAATTGTTTGTTTTCTCAGGTAGAACTTATTTAAGGTTTCCTTAACCAAGAAGCACATGTAGGTAGAGATACAGAAGCAGTTTCTTGATTTGATATAACCTATGATATAATCCAAAGTCCATGCTTTTCTTTGTGGACAGCAGTCTTCCTTGATGCATCAGACACTGGAAACCTATCGGAGGAGAAGGATGCATTGCCTGATTGGAGAGGTAGGAGAGAACTCTTTCAGGTTGAATAAGGAGGAATGGTGTATATTGGGTAGGAGTAGATCAAATATTGTGAGCTGCCAGTCAGTGGTATCACTGTATGCTCTGGAGTATGGCTTCTTAGGGTGCTTTTAAATTCCTTGCTAGTAATCACTAATGAGAGCTTAATATGTGACACCCTTGGAGCTCTTTAATATTTGAAGAGGTTTCTACCAAACCTTTGTCCTCTTATTGCAAAATTTAAGGTTTAATGAAGGAGGTGGGAGCTTGTTGCAAAGATTTGAATTGCGTCTTTTGGCTTTCAACATAATTTTAAAAAAAGGCGCCAACAGGAACCAAAATATTGCACTTTCGAAGCAAACATAATTCAGTATTTATACTATTAGTAATAACTTTTGTGTATAGCACGCCCAGCAGCCTTATGTATATATTTTTGCCTGCAATTATTAGTATACATGTAACCTAGTCTTGAAAGATTAAAGACTTGAGTTGGCCATGCAAGAATTGGAATTTATCAACTGCAGGTTCACCGATTTCAGTTCAGTGTTTCTCTGCAAGCTTTATTTTCTGGTTCGCAGTGCATACATTCAACATATAAATGATACAAGGATAAATACTAATGATATATATGCACATTCCTACCAATGTGACTATAATGGGTGCTTCATTGATGACTATATAGAAAACTCACTGTCCTAGATTGGAAAAAAGGACCCACTCCGATTTACTTCAGTAAAGCATTGAAGCACCCCTTCTATATCCTTATGCCTTGCCACTGCAGTGTGCTAATTGGTATCCTTTACCAGCCCTTTTAATGATTGTGTGATCTAGTACTAGATGTATGGCTCTTTATCTGCAGGGTACCTATCTGTGAGAGAAGTTGGTGTTAATGAGTGAAGGGGTGCTATTCAAGAGTGGGTTCCTCTGTACTTAATTTGTAAATAAGAAAACATGTAGGGCTCACAACTGTTGTTTGGAGCCAGCTGCCAAATCTCAGCGTTGCTTAATATGCACATTCCTTTGCCCTTTTTTTCTTCTGATTTGATGATGGGCCACCAAAATGAGTGTCGATACCAACAATTCAAATTAAGCACCAAGAGTGCTGTGCAAGTGTTGAATGGATGCTCTGTGAGAGGAGGGTCTGTTATGGAATCGGTGCCTTCTATGATTTAAAGGGTTGCTGTGAAAGCTGTGCTGTATTGGGTAGTGGTTTGTTTAAGTTGAAGCTGTGCTTGTAAAGAAAGGATGGTACTGCATGGGTCTGGGCTGTGTCCGCATGTGTAATTGTAAATGCATGAGGCTCATTGTTAGCTGCGTGACAAAGTAGTGTGCCTGGTAAAGAAGTGCTGTTTGTGCTGCATGATTCATGTGCTTGTAGTGACAAGTGATCTGCATGTATCTATGTGCAAGTTCTAATGTTTATGTGTTCTTTCTCAAATTGAGAAGTGGGATATGTTGCTTGTTTAGGAAGCAGAAATGGTGCTTTCCTTTTGTGGAGTGAGTGCAGTGATAGTCTTCTATTCGTAAACATTTCCACCTTACACAAAACGTTTTATTAAAGTGAAAGTTCTTTGATTGGCAAGTGATTTCTATAAAATATTGGAAATAATGGCCTCGAAATTTTGTGATTTTGGCCCAATATCACGGTGGGTCTATTTGCTCTGTTGGGTTGTTTTGAAGAAGCTCCAAAATGTCAGAGTCCTGAAAGTTCATGCTTGCTGTATTAATGCAAAGTAAGATCACTGAATGAATGGCACATTTCAAATTACTGGATGGGATGACATTTTTGTTCTGCTTACGAAGGTATAGATGGAAATTGATCAATTTGTCAGTTGGGGACTTTATTATGAACTGATAATCTAGTGTCCTGGGGATACTACTTTTTAGGCAGTGGTGATTTTAGATTGATTTTTAGACGAAATGCCTGACTTTTGTATGGAGTTATGGGAGCTTCGAACTGCATGATGAACAAGACTGATTCCTTAAAAACTCTGCATGACTTTACCAGTCCACAGAAATCATAGACTCAGTCATTTGAACCAAATAGACAGACCACAGCAAGATTTACTTAAAATGATAAACTGTAGCTTTATTGGGATATATGTAATGTCTCAAAGGTGTTTTTATTTATAAACAAAAAATGAAACTTGTATTACTTAAGTAGTCGGAATGAATGTTGGATAGTGTTTGCTGGAATCAATTAAGAAACCCGTTTTAGTTCTTAGGAAGTTCGAGGTGGTCCATTTTCTTCTCTATGGTCCAGTAGCAAAATTTTAGCAATTCTACTTTGTACTGATTTTTCGTTGATTGTATTTTAACAGCGCGCAGTGTATAAGAGCAAGGTTTTGAGGCACAATTCAGCAATCCTAGGGATGATTGAGGCATCATCCTCCCTTGCTGATCTGGATCCTTATGGAGAACAAGGCTGTTTCTTTTAAATATTTTTATTACTATATAAAATAGAACATGTTTCTTTATACATCAGTAGTCAAAGTTGTAAACTTGGCCCAGTTAAACATGAATGTGTATTTCCATATGAAGATTATGCCCATTGTGTAGAAAACCTTCACCTTGGTGTTCTCTGTAGAAAAGTCCAGTTTTATCTGCCTGCAGCCTGCAGCAAGCCTTCTGCTTATTTGGGGCATTACCTAAGTCTGGTGAACACCTCCACATTCTTCTTTAGTGTAGTATATATCTATCAACAGTTTCTAAGCTGAGTCGCAAGACGTCACTGAGAATAGGACAAAGTCCCTTCAGATGCCAGTAAATAAAACACGCAATGTTCATGGACGAATCATTTGCATACAAATATTTCAGTGATATAAATACTATTAATGTTGTAATTAACCATAAATCAAATTCCTTAAATGAATAACTCTTCAAACAGCGTGTAATTAGTTTCTGGAAAAATTAAGAATTTATATATTTACTAATAATATATTAATCAATATAGCAAAGCAACAAAGACTTTTTAGTGTTTTTATACAAACACTGGTGACCCCTCTAGTCCACAATCCCTTTACACACAAGGGACAGAAGGAGAACACCAACCATCATGACTCTCCAACCACAAAAGGTTTCAGTCCTATATGCAATCTTTCAAACTATCAGAAATCACTCCTAATGGACTCCAGCAGCTCATGCGATAAATTGCGTCATGGAGAGTATATGGTCGACGTTTGCCTCCCAAGGCTCAAACCACCCATGAGACCATCCTCAGGACAATGTGTCAATGAAGAAGAATTGTTGCTGGTCAACACAATAAATAACCCACATTATTAAAACGCTAAACAATACTAAAAGGCATCAGAAAACCATACCAAGCTGTACATGCAAGTGAATCGCCCACTTACAAGGCACCCCAAAAAGCAGCCTGCATAAACCTCAGTGTAAAACGTGCATTTTTCACATCATAACATGCAACACCAAATTTACACCAAAAAGTCTATATACATATATATTCACACATACAAACACATATACATACATATGTGTGTATAATATATATGTGTGTATATTTATATGTTCGATGGCATGTGTAGGTGCAGATACACATGCTGTGCACTGTGCCTGCCATCTAGTGTTGGTCTCGGAGTGTTACAAGTTGTTTTTCTTCGAAGAAGTCTTTTTGAGTCACAGGACTGAGTGACTCCTCCCTTTCAGCTCCATTGCGCATGGGCATCGACTCCATCTTAGATTGTTTTCTTTCCGCCATCGGATTCGGACGTGTTCCTCTTCGCTCCGTTATTCGAATCCGAAAAAGACTAAAATTCACCGAAAAGCGTCGGTATTGTTTTCGATCGGGAAACATCTTGCATCGACACCGGCGAAACACCGCTTCAGTGGCCCTTCGAGGCTTCCGCGCCCAGCCGGGGCCTGGTCGGCCCGACCACAGAAAACGTTGAAGCCTAATGGTCCGGACCCCTTTCCTTTTCTGCCCACAGTGCCACGCCAAGTATCCTTACACAGAACAACATCGGGTCTGTAATCTGGGTTTGTCACTGGAGCACAGAGAAGATACTTGCGAGGCCTGCAAGTCCTTTCGATCGAAGAAGACCTTGAGGGATCGGAAGGCGAGGTGGATGCAAATGGTGTCGAAAAGCTCAGAGCACCTCGACGTAGAAGAACAGGAGATGGCTATCTCCATCCAAGGTTCGGACTCGGACTACTCCGATGCAGAGCTATCACCTACAGCAGGCCAGCCTGTGAGTATGCCTGCCCCGACCAAAGCCTACAGTCAGTCGAAGAAACAAAGCCTCGGGGATGCCACTGCAGGAAGGCCATGGCTCCACCCATAAAAAAATCAGCGGTGACCAAGCAACACCTTCGGCACCGAAAAAGGCCAAAATTGTGCCGAAGTCTTCGTACTCGAGCCGAGAACCTGTCACTGAGAAAACTCGGCTCGTCCAGTCGGCGGAGCCTCGAAAGAGTCTTTCGGAGCTTAGGCCTACTGTCAGCATGGGCATTTCGCTGCTGAAAAAAACGGCTTCGGAGCCGAAAAAAGCCTTGTACACCGAGGAACATGGACTCTCAAAGCAACTAAAAGAGAGACACAGATTTGAGGAGGAACTTAAAATGGAGGAGTTTGATGAAACACAGGCAAGGATACAGATCCATAAGGATACTGGGAAGATCCAAACTGCACCTCCTCTCAGTTTCAAAAGGAAACTAGCTTTCCAAGGGCAGACAGACACTGAACAGACAAAGGCTAGAGTACCCAGAGCAAGATCTCCGTCACGCCATTTTTCGCCAGAACATTCTCATCCACATTCTCCGCAAAGAACAGTGTCACATATTGCAACGCCCACTGCACAGTCACCCACACACACTGTGCAGTCACAAGAGAATACAGACCCCTGGTACCGCTACGATCCCCCTTGTGTTGGACAATAGCCCAGAGAGCTATCCTTCGAAACCCTCTCCACCTGAGGATAGCACCGCATATACTCAAGTATTGGCTAGGGCTGCCGCATTCCACAATGTGAGTATGCATACAGAGCCATTGGAGAACGATCTTCTCTTTAATACTTTGTCCCCAACGCATGCTTCATATCAAATTCTTCCTATGCTCCCAGGCATGCTTAAACATGCCCAACAAGTTTTTCTGGAGCCCGTGAAAGGGAGAGCCATTACACCGCGGGTGGAAAATAAATACAAGCCACCACCGTCTGACCCAGTGTTCATCACACAACAGTTGCCCCCGGACTCTGTAGTGGTTGGAGCTGCAAGAAAGAGAGCCAACTCGCAGTCATCTGGAGATGCACCACCTCCAGGTAAGGAGAGTAGGAAATTCGACGTGGCAGGAAAGAGAGTAGCGTCACAAGTTACCAATCAGTGGCGCATTGCAAACTTTCAGGCCCTTCTTGCACGTTATGACAGAGCTCATTGGGACGCGATGAGCAATATCATCCAACATCAAGGAATATCAGAAAAGAGCTCAGCAAGTGGTAGAGGAGGGACAAGCGATATCTAATAACCAGATACGATCGGCATTAGATTCTGCCGACACTGCCGCAAGAACAGTGAACACTGCAGTGACAATTAGACGCCATGCATGGTTGAGATCCTTAGGCTTCAAACCAGAGATTCAACAGGCTGTCCTAAACATGCCATTTAATCAACAACAACTGTTTGGACCACAAGTGGACACAGCCATCGAAAAAATGAAGGACAATGATACGGCCAAAGCCCTGGGTGCGTTCTACTCATCCCAATATAGAGAGACCTTCAGAGAACCGCAATATGGGGAGGTTTCAGACAACAGCCTTCAGAAACATCCACATCTCAAACAAAACCCACCTACCAGTCACAATATCAGAGAGGGGGGTTTTGCGGGTCCTTCAGGGGACAATTCCCAAGGTCAAGAGGGAAATGTCAGCCTACTAAGCAGGCCACTAATACCAAGCATCACCTGTGGGAGGAAGACTGAGATTTTACCACAAACATTGGTCAGACATAACCACGGACACATGGGTCCTATCAATTATCCAACATGGTTACTGTATAGAATTAACACATTTTCCTCCAGATATTCCCCCAAGAGCGCACAAACTGTCGTCGCAACATCTAGCAATGTTAGAAACAGAGGTGCATGCACTATTAACAAAACAAGCCATAGAACTAGTACCTCACCAACAAAAAAGAACATGGGTTTATTCCCTATATTTCCTTATTCCCAAAAAGGACAAAACACTAAGACCAATTTTAAATCTCAGGACTCTCAACCTATTCATCAAATCAGAACACTTTCACATGGTGACACTACAAATTGTAGTCCCCTTACTAAAACAGGGAGAATACATGTCAACACTGAATTTAAAAGATGCGTATTTTCATATACCCATCCATCCTTCTCACAGAAAATACCTCAGGTTTGTCATACAAGAAAAACATTACCAATTCAAAGTATTACCCTTCAGGATACCAGCCCCCAGAGTATTTACAAAATGCCTTGCAGTAGTAGCGGCCCATATAAGGAGACAACACATGCACGTGTTCCCATATCTCGATGATTGGCTAATAAAAGTCAACCCTCAACAGCAGTGTCAAAATCACACGTCATGTAATAGATACCCTACACACACTAGGGGTTTTCTATAAATTACCACAAATCACACTTGCAACCATCCCAACTTCAACAATACTTGGGAGGAACACTCAACGAGCTATTGCCACTCCAAGCCCACAAAGGGTACAGTCATTCCACACCATGGTACCAAAGATACAACCAAATCAGCACTACACAGTCAGATTTGTCATGAAACTCCTAGGCATGAGGGCATCATGCATCGCAGTTGTCCAAAACGCACGTCTACACATGCGGCCCTTACAGCAGTGCCTTGCAAAACAATGGACGCAGGCACAGGGTCAACTCCAAAATCTAGTGTTGATAGACCACCAAACACACTATTCGCTACAATGGTGGAACCCTGTAAATTTAAACAAAGGGCGGCCTTTTCAAGACCCTGTGCCTCGCACCATTCTCACAACAGATGCATCAATGATGGGGTGGGGAGCACACCTCAACAATCACAATATACAAGGACAATGGGACAGTCAACAGAAACAACTACACATAAATCACTTAGAGCTGCTAGCAGTCTTCCTAGTACTAAAAGCATTTCAACCTCTTCTAGCTCACAAACACATTCTTGTCAAAACAGACAATATGACAACAATGTACTACCTAAACAAACAAGGGGGAACACACTCATCACAACTATGCCTCCTAGCACAAAATATTTGGCATTGGGCAATTCACAACAACATTCGCCTAATAGCGCAATATATTCCGGGCATTCACAATCAATTAGCGGACAATCTCAGTCGAGCTCACCAGCAAACTCACAAGTGGGAAATACATCCCCAGATACTACAAAAAAACTTTCGCCAGTGGGGGACACCAGACATAGATCTGTTTGCCACAAAACAAAACTCAAAATGCCAAAACTTCACTTCCAGGCACCCACACCCCCAGTCCAAGGGCAATGCTCTATGGCTCAATTGGTCAGGGATATTTGCTTACGCTTTTCCCCCTCTCCCACTCATTCCTTTTCTAGTCAACAAACTCAGTCAAAACAAACTCAAACTAATACTCACAGCACCAACGTGGGCACGCCAACCGTGGTACAACACACTGTTGGACCTCTCTGTAGTACCTCACGTCAAACTTCCAAACAGACCAGATCTGTTAACACAACACAAAAAACAGATCAGGCACCCCAATCCAGCGACGCTCAACCTAGCAATTTGGCTCCTGAAGTCTTAGACTTTGGCTATCTAAATCTTCCAAATGAGTGTGTGGAAGTCATTAAACAGGCAAGAAAACCTACCACCAGGCATTGCTATGGTAATAAATGGAAAAGGTTTGTTTTCTACTGCGAAGCAAAACACATCACACCGTTAGATGCCTCCATACAAGACATTGTAGGTTATTTACTACACCTACAAAAAGCAAATCTTGCTTTTTCTTCCATCAAAATGCATCTCACTGCAATCTCTGCTTACTTGCAGATTAAACACACAAAATCACTATTTAGAATACCAGTCATTAAAGCCCTTATGGAAGGACTAAAAAGGATCATACCTCCAAGAACCCCACCAGTACCCTCGTGGAACCTTAATATTGTACGTACACGACTCATGGGTCCACCTTTTGAACCCATGCATTCTTGCCGAATCCAATTCTTAACTTGGGAGGTGGCATTTCTAGTAGCTATCACTTCACTACGATGAGTTAGTGAAATACAAGCGTTCACTATTGAAGAACCCTTTATACAAGTACACAAACATAAAATAGTTCTCCGCACAAATCCCAAATTTCGGCCAAAAGTGATCTCATTTAAACCAAAATGTAGAGCTCCCAGTCTTCTTCCCACAGCCAGACTCAGTAGCAGAAAGAGCACTGCATACATTAGACATAAAAAAAGCACTAATGTACTATATAGACAGAACAAAACCATTTAGTAAAACTAAACAATTGTTCGTCGCTTTCCAAAAACCCCATGCTGGTAACCCTTTATCCAAACAGGGCATAGACAGATGGACAGTCAAATGCATACAAACTTGTTACCTAAAAGCTAAAAGAGAGATACTCATTACACCAAATGCACACTCCACTAGAAAGAAAGGAGCAACAATGGTTTTTCTAGGTAACATACCAATGACAGAGATTTGTAAGGCAGCCACCTGGTCCACACCTCATACGTTTACCAAACACTACTGTGTAGATGTGTTAGCAACACAACAAGCCACAGTAGGACAGGCTGTACTAAGAACATTATTTCAAACAACTTCAACTCCTACAGGCTGACCACCGCTTTTGGTAGGATTATTGCTTTGTAGTCTATGCACAGCCTGTGTATCTGCAGCTACACATACCATCAAACGGAAAATGTCACTTACCCAGTGTACATCTGTTCGTGGCATGTTCCGCTGCAGATTCACATGCGCCCTCCCTGGGAGCCTGTAGCCGTTTAAGTTGCAATTTGAAATTGTATACTTTAGCACAACCTATGTACATACATATCTATTCCATTGCACGGACATCTTTACTATTCTCATTCTACCACTCCTACCTCACCCTATGCGGGAAAACAATCTAAGATGGAGTCGATGCCCATGCGCAATGGAGCCGAAAGGGAGGAGTCACTCGGTCCCGTGACTCGATAGACTTCTTCGAAGAAAAACAACTTGTAACACTCCAAGCCCAACACTAGATGGCAGGAACAGTGCATAGCATGTGAATCTGCAGCGGAACATGCCACGAACAGATGTACACTGGGTAAGTGACATTTTCCATGTGTATGTAATATATATATATATATATATATATATATATATATATATATATATATATATATATATATATATATCCATATCCATAAAATAGGTTCGTCCACCAGTGCTCCTCAAACAACTGACAATAGTTAAATGCCCCCAAGCAAAGTGAACCAACTAATACCTGAAACCACTTGCTTCAGCATCAATGTCCTAGAAAAGAACTGCTTAATCCTTTTCGTCTGGCACATCCAACTAAACAAAAAACATACCAAGTCAACAGTAAAGTTCTAATATCTGATCTACAGTAGCAGGACTAGCACAGGACCATGCTTACCGCTAATCAGTTATTCCAGTATGAAGAAAGGAGGATGTAATCTACTTGAAGACAAAATAAACGTCAATCCATTAACCAGATTCCCACAAACACACTCAACTTCAAGTCGCTATGGAACATAAATCCATTAGACACAAATATTACTTATTTCACCACAGGTACATAAACTCCCACTGGGCTCAAATCAATCAAATCTCAGGTGCGCAAACAAACAGTCCCTTTTAACCAAATGCCTTGAGGGAATAGCCCCTTAGAAATCACATGGGCTATCCACTCAACTGTGGTGGCCATCTTGGAACTGAATATCTTTCATCGAACCAATTGAATTCCTGATCGGTCCTAACATTTCATTCAAAAAATGGGCAACAATATGATGCATTCAAATATCAAGGTAAATGCAGATTTTATTAAACACAGGTATACAGTCATAACTACCTTAGTGGTCAAATAATGCCAGTTCTTTAGGCATGAGGTTTGTTGGTGGATAAAAAGTCAGAAGACAACGCAAACCGGTAATATCTTGATGTTCAAATACACTAGTCATCACCCTCCTAATTTGAGGGATAATCTCCCATTTGGGCAGTATTTACGTATTAGATGTACTGTACCAAAAAAGATGATTATTTCAATGAAGCAAAAGTACTGTGTTCTAAATTGGTCACTAAATGGTGTCCCTACTGATTGGTTAAAAGATCATGGAAAAAGTGTTGTGTGGCTTGGCAGCAGCCAAGATGTCCGCAAGGTAAGGGATTTTTTGGGGTGCCTTGTAAGTGGGCAATTCACTTGCATGTACAGCGTGGTTTGCTTTTCTGATGCCCTTTATTGGTGTATAGTGTTTTATTAATGTGGGTTATTTATTGTGTTGTAGAGCAATAATTACTGCGGTTCAATCCAATTTGACACATTGTCTAGAAGATGGTCTCAGAGATGGTTTAAGCCTTGTGTGACCAAAACATCAACTGTATACTCTGTATGACGCAATTCATTGCATGTTACCCTGTTTATTTGTAACATTAAATAAAACATGGCACCAGTGTTTTCAGTTAGGACTTGACCAGCCTCTCTTTGAGAACAAGGACTTGAAGCCCAAACTGATGGGTCTTAAGCTCTAGGTAGTTGGCAAGGAGATAGATTCATTATCTAATGTTGAAGACCATGCTCTTTCCATGTATACAGTTATCCGAATCTGAGTGCATATTCATAATAACATTGGGGATGATTTGTACAATGCCACTGAAGACTATATAATTTTCAGTAATTCGTTTTGTTAGCTAGCCTGGCGTAACAGACTACTTTTGCCAGCAGGATGGTTTAGCAAGTTGAGTTAGCTGTTCACTCCTGGTGGGTAGTGAGTTTGAATCCCTACATAGCAAACTCATTCCTTCACCCTTCTGAGGTTGATAACTGAAATGTGAACTATTAAGTATTAGGTCTTGTCATTCTAGTACATATAAAAGAAAAATTGCAGTGAAAACATTCAGTAAAATAATAATTTGAGAAGTTCATCAAAATTAGGATTTGAAAGTGTGTGGACATGATTAGGTATAAGGTCATTTTAGAAATAATGTTATAGTAACTGTAAGGAAATGCCTCCTTGGCATGGTTGCCCCCTGACTTTTTGCCTTTGCTGATGCTATGCTTACAATTGAAAGTGTGCTGAGGCCTGCTAAACAGGCCCCAGCACCAGTGTTCTTTCCCTAACCTGTACTTTTGTATCCACAATTGGCAGACCCTGGCATCCAGATAAGTCCCTTGTAACTGGTACTTCTAGTACCAAGGGCCCTGATGCCAAGGAAGGTCTCTAAGGGCTGCAGCATGTCTTATGCCACCCTAGAGACCTCTCACTCAGCACAGACACACTGCTTGCCAGCTTGTGTGTGCTGGTGAGAACAAAACGAGTAAGTCGACATGGCACTCCCCTCAGGGTGCCATGCCAGCCTCTCACTGCCTATGCAGTATAGGTAAGACACCCCTCTAGCAGGCCTTACAGCCCTAAGGCAGGGTGCACTATACCATAGGTGAGGGTACCAGTGCATGAGCATGGTACCCCTACAGTGTCTAAACAAAACCTTAGACATTGTAAGTGCAGGGTAGCCATAAGAGTATATGGTCTGGGAGTTTGTCAAACACGAACTCCACAGCACCATAATGGCTACACTGAAAACTGGGAAGTTTGGTATCAAACTTCTCAGCACAATAAATGCACACTGATGCCAGTGTACATTTTATTGCAAAATACACCCCAGAGGGCACCTTAGAGGTGCCCCCTGAAACTTAACCGACTGTCTGTGTAGGCTGACTAGTTCCAGCAGCCTGCCACACTAGAGACATGTTGCTGGCCCCATGGGGAGAGTGCCTTTGTCACTCTGAGGCCAGTAACAAAGCCTGCACTGGGTGGAGATGCTAACACCTCCCCCAGGCAGGAGCTGTAACACCTGGCGGTGAGCCTCAAAGGCTCACCCCTTTGTCACAGCCCAGCAGGGCACTCCAGCTTAGTGGAGTTGCCCGCCCCCTCCGGCCACGGCCCCCACTTTTGGCGGCAAGGCTGGAGGGAACAAAGAAAGCAACAAGGAGGAGTCACTGGCCAGTCAGGACAGCCCCTAAGGTGTCCTGAGCTGAGGTGACTCTAACTTTTAGAAATCCTCCATCTTGCAGATGGAGGATTCCCCCAATAGGGTTAGGATTGTGACCCCCTCCCCTTGGGAGGAGGCACAAAGAGGGTGTACCCACCCTCAGGGCTAGTAGCCATTGGCTACTAACCCCCCAGACCTAAACACGCCCTTAAATTTAGTATTTAAGGGCTACCCGGAACCCTAGAAAATTAGATTCCTGCAACAACAAGAAGAAGGACTGCCTAGCTGAAACCCCTGCAGAGGAAGACCAGAAGACAACAACTGCCTTGGCTCCAGAAACTCACCGGCCTGTCTCCTGCCTTCCAAAGAACTCTGCTCCAGCGACGCCTTCCAAAGGGACCAGCGACCTCTGAATCCTGTGAGGACTGCCCTGCTTCGACGACGACAAGAAACTCCCGAGGACAGCGGACCTGCTCCAAAAAGACTGCAACTTTGTTTCAAGGAGCAGCTTTAAAGACCCTGCAATCTCCCCGCAAGAAGCGTGAGACTTGCAACACTGCACCCGGCGACCCCGACTCGGCTGGTGGAGAACCAACACCTCAGGGAGGACCCCCGGACTACTCTACGACTGTGAGTACCAAAACCTGTCCCCCCTGAGCCCCCACAGCGCCGCCTGCAGAGGGAATCCCGAGGCTTCCCCTGACCGCGACTCTCTGAAACCTAAGTCCCGACGCCTGGAAAAGACCCTGCACCCGCAGCCCCCAGGACCTGAAGGACCGGACTTTCACTGGAGAAGTGACCCCCAGGAGTCCCTCTCCCTTGCCCAAGTGGAGGTTTCCACGAGGAAGCCCCCCCTTGCCTGCCTGCAGCGCTGAAGAGATCCGTTGATCTCTCATAGACTAACATTGCAAACCCGACGCTTGTTTCTACACTGCACCCGGCCGCCCCCGCGCTGCTGAGGGTGAAATTTCTGTGTGGGCTTGTGTCCCCCCCCCGGTGCCCTACAAAACCCCCCTGGTCTGCCCTCCGAAGACGCGGGTACTTACCTGCAAGCAGACCGGAACCGGGGCACCCCCTTCTCTCCATTCTAGCCTATGCGTTTTGGGCACCACTTTGAACTCTGCACCTGACCGGCCCTGAGCTGCTGGTGTGGTGACTTTGGGGTTGCTCTGAACCCCCAACGGTGGGCTACCTTGGACCAAGAACTGAACCCTGTAAGTGTCTTACTTACCTGGTAAAACTAACAAAAACTTACCTCCCCCAGGAACTGTGAAAATTGCACTAAGTGTCCACTTTTAAAGTAGCTATTTGTCAATAACTTGAAAAGTATACATGCAATTGAAATGATTCAAAGTTCCTAATGTACTTACCTGCAATACCTTTCAAACAAGATATTACATGTTAAATTTGAACCTGTGGTTCTTAAAATAAACTAAGAAAAGATATTTTTCTATACAAAACCTGTTGGCTGGATTTGTCTCTGAGTGTGTGTACCTCATTTATTGTCTATGTGTATGTACAACAAATGCTTAACACTACTCCTTGGATAAGCCTACTGCTCGACCACACTACCACAAAATAGAGCATTAGTATTATCTATTTTTACCACTATTTTACCTCTAAGGGGAACCCTTGGACTCTGTGCATGCTATTCCTTACTTTGAAATAGCACATACAGAGCCAACTTCCTACATTGGTGGATCAGCGGTGGGGTACAAGACTTTGCATTTGCTGGACTACTCAGCCAATACCTGATCACACGACAAATTCCAAAATTGTCATTAGAAATTGATTTTTGCAATTTTAAGAATTTAGAAAACTTTTCAAAGACCTGCTAGGGCCTTGTGTTAGATCCTGTTTAGCATTTCTTTTAGAGTTTAAAAGTTTGTAAAAGTTTGAATTAGATTCTAGAACCAGTTGTAGATTCTTAAAAAGTATTCCAACTTTTAGAAGCAAAATGTCTAGCACAGATGTGACTGTGGTGGAACTCGACACCACACCTTACCTCCATCTTAAGATGAGGGAGCTAAGGTCACTCTGTAAAATAAAGAAAATAACAATGGGCCCCAAACCTACCAAAATACAGCTCCAGGAGCTTTTGGCAGAGTTTGAAAAGGCCAACCCCTCTGAGGGTGGCAACTCAGAGGAAGAGGATAGTGACTTGGAGGAAAATTCCCCCCTACCAGTCCTATCTAGGGAGAACAGGGTCTCTCAAACCCTGACTCCAAAAATAATAGTCAGAGATGCTGGTTCCCTCACAGGAGAGACCAACACCTCTGAAATCACTGAGGATAACTCCAGTGAAGAGGACATCCAGTTAGCCAGGATGGCCAAAAGATTGGCTTTGGAAAGACAGATCCTAGCCATAGAGAGGGAAAGACAAGAGATGGGCCTAGGACCCATCAATGGTGGCAGCAACATAAATAGGGTCAGAGATTCTCCTGACATGTTGAAAATCCCTAAAGGGATTGTAACTAAATATGAAGATGGTGATGACATCACCAAATGGTTCACAGCTTTTGAGAGGGCTTGTGTAACCAGAAAAGTGAACAGATCTCACTGGGGTGCTCTCCTTTGGGAAATGTTCACAGGAAAGTGTAGGGATAGACTCCTCACACTCTCTGGAAAAGATGCAGAATCTTATGACCTCATGAAGGGTACCCTGATTGAGGGCTTTGGATTCTCCACTGAGGAGTATAGGATTAGATTCAGGGGGGCTCAAAAATCCTCGAGCCAGACCTGGGTTGACTTTGTAGACTACTCAGTGAAAACACTAGATGGTTGGATTCAAGGCAGTGGTGTAAGTAATTATGATGGGCTGTACAATTTATTTGTGAAAGAACACCTATTAAGTAATTGTTTCAATGATAAACTGCATCAGCATCTGGTAGACCTAGGACCAATTTCTCCCCAAGAATTGGGAAAGAAGGCGGACCATTGGGTCAAGACTAGGGTGTCCAAAACTTCCACAAGGGGTGACCAAAAGAAAGGGGTCACAAAACCTCCCCAGGGGAAAGGTGGTGAGACAGCCAAAAATAAAAATAGTCAAGAGTCTTCTAAAGGCCCCCAAAAACCTGCACAGGAGGGTGGGCCCAGAGCCTCTTCACAAAACAATCCTGGGTACAAGGGTAAAAACTTTGATCCCAAGAAGGCCTGGTGTCGAAACTGTAGTCAGTCTGGACACCAAACTGGAGACAAGGCCTGTCCCAAGAAAAGTTCCACTCCAAACTCCAATCCAGGTAACACTGGAATGGCTAGTCTCCAAGTGGGATCAACAGTGTGCCCAGAGCAAATCAGGGTCCACACTGAAGCTACTCTAGTCTCTGAGGGTGGGGTGGATTTAGCCACACTAGCTGCCTGGCCTCCTAACATGCAAAAATACAGGCAGCAGCTCTTTATTAATGGGACAAGTGTAGAGGGCCTGAGGGATACAGGTGCCAGTGTCACCATGGTGACAGAGAAACTGGTTTCCCCTGGCCAATACCTGACTGGAAAAACCTATACAGTCACCAATGCTGACAATCAAACTAAAGCACATCCCATGGCAATGGTAACTTTAGAATGGGGAGGGGTCAATGGCCTGAAACAGGTGGTGGTCTCCTCAAACATCCCAGTAGACTGTCTGCTTGGAAATGACCTGGAGTCCTCAGCATGGGCTGAGGTAGAACTAAAAACCCATGCAGCCATGCTGGGTATCCCTGAACTGGTGTGTGTAAAAACAAGAGCACAATGCAAGGCACAGGGTGAAAAAGTAGAGCTGGAGTCTGGAAAAATGGCCCAGCCTACCAAGAGAAAAGGAAAGTCAGTTGGGAAACCAACTGCAACACAGTCAGAAAAAGGGAACCTCTCTTCTCAGGAAGAAGTTATGCCCTCTGAGGGAACTGAGCCTTTGGAGCTTGAACCTTATCAGGTTGAGCTCTTAGGCCCAGGGGGACCCTCAATGGAGGAGCTGTGTAAGGGACAAGAAACATGTCCCTCTCTTGAAGGCCTTAGGCAGCAAGCTGCTGAAGAGTCCAAGGGCAAGAAAAATGGAACACATAGGGTCTATTGGGAAGATGGACTCCTGTACACTGAGGCCAGAGACCCCAAACCTGGTGCCACTAGGAGAGTGGTAGTGCCTCAGTCGTTCAGAGAGTTTATTCTGACCTTAGCCCATGATATTCCCCTTGCTGGGCATTTGGGACAAACCAAGACGTGGGAGAGGTTAGTCAACCACTTCTACTGGCCCAATATGTCCCAGAAGGTTAAGGAGTTTTGCCTCTCCTGCCCCACCTGTCAATCCAGTGGTAAGACAGGTGGGCACCCAAAGGCCCCCCTCATTCCACTTCCAGTGGTGGGGGTCCCCTTTGAAAGAGTGGGTGTGGACATAGTTGGTCCACTGGAACCTCCCACAGCCTCAGGAAATATGTACATCCTAGTAGTAGTGGATCATGCTACTAGGTATCCTGAAGCTATTCCCCTTAGGTCGACTACTGCCCCTGCAGTAGCCAAGGCCCTCATTGGTATCTTTACCAGAGTGGGTTTCCCTAAGGAGGTGGTGTCTGACAGAGGTACCAACTTCATGTCAGCATACCTAAAACACATGTGGAATGAGTGTGGAGTGACTTACAAATTCACTACACCATACCATCCACAAACTAATGGCTTAGTTGAGAGATTCAACAAGACATTAAAAGGCATGATCATGGGGCTCCCAGAAAAACTCAAAAGGAGATGGGATGTCCTCTTGCCATGTCTGCTTTTTGCTTACAGAGAGGTGCCACAGAAGGGAGTAGGATTCTCACCCTTTGAACTTCTGTTTGGCCACCCTGTAAGGGGACCACTTGCTCTAGTTAAAGAAGGCTGGGAGAGACCTCTTCATGAGCCTAAACAAGACATAGTGGACTATGTACTTGGCCTTCGCTCTAGAATGGCAGAGTACATGGAAAAGGCAACCAAAAACCTTGAGGCCAGCCAACAGCTCCAGAAGTTTTGGTATGACCAAAAGGCTGCACTGGTTGAGTTCCAACCAGGGCAGAAAGTCTGGGTTCTGGAGCCTGTGGCTCCCAGGGCACTCCAGGTCAAATGGAGTGGCCCTTACCCAGTGCTAGAAAGGAAGAGTCAGGTCACCTACCTGGTGGACCTGGGCACAAGCAGGAGCCCCAAGAGGGTGATCCATGTGAACCGCCTTAAGCTCTTCCATGACAGGGCTGATGTGAATCTGTTGATGGTAACAGATGAGGATCAGGAGGCAGAGAGTGAACCTCTCCCTGATCTTCTGTCATCAGACCCAAAAGATGGCTCAGTAGATGGGGTGATCTACTCAGACACCCTCTCTGGCCAACAGCAAGCTGATTGTAGGAGAGTCCTACAACAGTTTCCTGAACTCTTCTCCTTAACCCCTGGTCAGACACACCTGTGTACCCATGATGTGGACACAGGAGACAGCATGCCTGTCAAAAACAAAATCTTTAGACAGTCTGACCATGTTAAGGAAAGCATCAAGGTGGAAGTCCACAAGATGCTAGAATTGGGAGTAATTGAGCGCTCTGACAGCCCCTGGGCTAGCCCAGTGGTCTTAGTCCCCAAACCTCACACCAAAGATGGAAAGAAAGAGATGAGGTTTTGTGTGGATTACAGAGGGCTCAATTCTGTCACCAAGACAGATGCTCATCCAATTCCTAGAGCTGATGAGCTCATAGATAAATTAGGTGCTGCCAAATTCTTAAGTACCTTTGACTTGACAGCAGGGTACTGGCAAATAAAAATGGCACCTGGAGCAAAAGAGAAAACAGCATTCTCCACACCTGATGGGCATTATCAGTTTACTGTTATGCCCTTTGGTTTAAAGAATGCCCCTGCCACCTTCCAAAGGTTGGTGAATCAAGTCCTTGCTGGCTTGGAGTCCTTTAGCACAGCTTATCTTGATGATATTGCTGTCTTTAGCTCCACCTGGCAGGATCACCTGGTCCACCTGAAGAAGGTTTTGAAGGCCCTGCAATCTGCAGGCCTCTCTATCAAGGCATCCAAATGCCAGATAGGTTAGGGAACTGTGGTTTACTTGGGCCACCTTGTAGGTGGAGGCCAAGTTCAGCCACTCCAACCCAAGATCCAGACTATTCTGGACTGGGTAGCTCCAAAAACCCAGACTCAAGTCAGGGCATTCCTTGGCTTGACTGGGTACTACAGGAGGTTTGTGAAGGGTTATGGATCCATTGTGACAGCCCTCACTGAACTCACCTCCAAGAAAATGCCCAAGAAAGTGAACTGGACTGTAGAATGCCAACAGGCCTTTGACACCCTGAAACTAGCAATGTGCTCAGCACCAGTTCTAAAAGCTCCAGATTATTCTAAGCAGTTCATTGTGCAGACAGATGCCTCTGAACATGGGATAGGGGCAGTTTTGTCCCAAACAAATGATGATGGCCTTGACCAGCCTGTTGCTTTCATTAGCAGGAGGTTACTCCCCAGGGAGCAGCGTTGGAGTGCCATTGAGAGGGAGGCCTTTGCTGTGGTTTGGTCCCTGAAGAAGCTGAGACCATACCTCTTTGGGACTCACTTCCTAGTTCAAACTGACCACAGACCTCTCAAATGGCTGATGCAAATGAAAGGTGAAAATCCTAAACTGTTGAGGTGGTCCATCTCCCTACAGGGAATGGACTTTATAGTGGAACACAGACCTGGGACTGCCCATGCCAATGCAGATGGCCTTTCCAGGTTCTTCCACTTAGAAAATGAAGACTCTCTTGGGAAAGGTTAGTCTCATCCTCTTTCGTTTGGGGGGGGGGGTTGTGTAAGGAAATGCCTCCTTGGCATGGTTGCCCCCTGACTTTTTGCCTTTGCTGATGCTATGTTTACAATTGAAAGTGTGCTGAGGCCTGCTAACCAGGCCCCAGCACCAGTGTTCTTTCCCTAACCTGTACTTTTGTATCCACAATTGGCAGACCCTGGCATCCAGATAAGTCCCTTGTAACTGGTACTTCTAGTACCAAGGGCCCTGATGCCAAGGAAGGTCTCTAAGGGCTGCAGCATGTCTTATGCCACCCTAGAGACCTCTCACTCAGCACAGACACACTGCTTGCCAGCTTGTGTGTGCTGGTGAGAACAAAACGAGTAAGTCGACATGGCACTCCCCTCAGGGTGCCATGCCAGCCTCTCACTGCCTATGCAGTATAGGTAAGACACCCCTCTAGCAGGCCTTACAGCCCTAAGGCAGGGTGCACTATACCATAGGTGAGGGTACCAGTGCATGAGCATGGTACCCCTACAGTGTCTAAACAAAACCTTAGACATTGTAAGTGCAGGGTAGCCATAAGAGTATATGGTCTGGGAGTTTGTCAAACACGAACTCCACAGCACCATAATGGCTACACTGAAAACTGGGAAGTTTGGTATCAAACTTCTCAGCACAATAAATGCACACTGATGCCAGTGTACATTTTATTGCAAAATACACCCCAGAGGGCACCTTAGAGGTGCCCCCTGAAACTTAACCGACTGTCTGTGTAGGCTGACTAGTTCCAGCAGCCTGCCACACTAGAGACATGTTGCTGGCCCCATGGGGAGAGTGCCTTTGTCAGTCTGAGGCCAGTAACAAAGCCTGCACTGGGTGGAGATGCTAACACCTCCCCCAGGCAGGAGCTGTAACACCTGGCGGTGAGCCTCAAAGGCTCACCCCTTTGTCACAGCCCAGCAGGGCACTCCAGCTTAGTGGAGTTGCCCGCCCCCTCCGGCCACGGCCCCCACTTTTGGCGGCAAGGCTGGAGGGAACAAAGAAAGCAACAAGGAGGAGTCACTGGCCAGTCAGGACAGCCCCTAAGGTGTCCTGAGCTGAGGTGACTCTAACTTTTAGAAATCCTCCATCTTGCAGATGGAGGATTCCCCCAATAGGGTTAGGATTGTGACCCCCTCCCCTTGGGAGGAGGCACAAAGAGGGTGTACCCACCCTCAGGGCTAGTAGCCATTGGCTACTAACCCCCCAGACCTAAACACGCCCTTAAATTTAGTATTTAAGGGCTACCCTGAACCCTAGAAAATTAGATTCCTGCAACAACAAGAAGAAGGACTGCCTAGCTGAAACCCCTGCAGAGGAAGACCAGAAGACAACAACTGCCTTGGCTCCAGAAACTCACCGGCCTGTCTCCTGTCTTCCAAAGAACTCTGCTCCAGCGACGCCTTCCAAAGGGACCAGCGACCTCTGAATCCTCTGAGGACTGCCCTGCTTCGACGACGACCAGAAACTCCCGAGGACAGCGGACCTGCTCCAAAAAGACTGCAACTTTGTTTCAAGGAGCAGCTTTAAAGACCCTGCAATCTCCCCGCAAGAAGCGTGAGACTTGCAACACTGCACCCGGCGACCCCGACTCGGCTGGTGGAGAACCAACACCTCAGGGAGGACCCCCGGACTACTCTACGACTGTGAGTACCAAAACCTGTCCCCCCTGAGCCCCCACAGCGCCGCCTGCAGAGGGAATCCCGAGGCTTCCCCTGACCGCGACTCTCTGAAACCTAAGTCCCGACGCCTGGAAAAGACCCTGCACCCGCAGCCCCCAGGACCTGAAGGACCGGACTTTCACTGGAGAAGTGACCCCCAGGAGTCCCTCTCCCTTGCCCAAGTGGAGGTTTCCCCGAGGAAGCCCCCCCTTGCCTGCCTGCAGCGCTGAAGAGATCCGTTGATCTCTCATAGACTAACATTGCAAACCCGACGCTTGTTTCTACACTGCACCCGGCCGCCCCCGCGCTGCTGAGGGTGAAATTTCTGTGTGGGCTTGTGTCCCCCCCGGTGCCCTACAAAACCCCCCTGGTCTGCCCTCCGAAGACGCGGGTACTTACCTGCAAGCAGACCGGAACCGGGGCACCCCCTTCTCTCCATTCTAGCCTATGCGTTTTGGGCACCACTTTGAACTCTGCACCTGACCGGCCCTGAGCTGCTGGTGTGGTGACTTTGGGGTTGCTCTGAACCCCCAACGGTGGGCTACCTTGGACCAAGAACTGAACCCTGTAAGTGTCTTACTTACCTGGTAAAACTAACAAAAACTTACCTCCCCCAGGAACTGTGAAAATTGCACTAAGTGTCCACTTTTAAAGTAGCTATTTGTCAATAACTTGAAAAGTATACATGCAATTGAAATGATTCAAAGTTCCTAATGTACTTACCTGCAATACCTTTCAAACAAGATATTACATGTTAAATTTGAACCTGTGGTTCTTAAAATAAACTAAGAAAAGATATTTTTCTATACAAAACCTGTTGGCTGGATTTGTCTCTGAGTGTGTGTACCTCATTTATTGTCTATGTGTATGTACAACAAATGCTTAACACTACTCCTTGGATAAGCCTACTGCTCGACCACACTACCACAAAATAGAGCATTAGTATTATCTATTTTTACCACTATTTTACCTCTAAGGGGAACCCTTGGACTCTGTGCATGCTATTCCTGACTTTGAAATAGCACATACAGAGCCAACTTCCTACAGTAACTGTCAGGGTTAGGAAAATGTTTGTGGTTTTGGTCAGGTGTGAGTGTTAGGGTAAATGCCTCTACAAAATACTGCTCATGTTTATGGTCAAGCTTAGGAGTAGATGAATGTTAATGAAGGGGTGTGGAAAAGTTGGCTCTGTATGTGCTATTTCAAAGTAAGGAATAGCATGCACAGAGTCCAAGGGTTCCCCTTAGAGGTAAAATAGTGGTAAAAAGAGATAATACTAATGCTCTATTTTGTGGTAGTGTGGTCGAGCAGTAGGCTTATCCAAGGAGTAGTGTTAAGCATTTGTTGTACATACACATAGACAATAAATGAGGTACACACACTCAGAGACAAATCCAGCCAATAGGTTTTTATATAGAAAAATATCTTTTCTTAGTTTATTTTAAGAACCACAGGTTCAAATTCTACATGTAATATCTCATTCGAAAGGTATTGCAGGTAAGTACTTTAGGAACTTCCAATCATCAAAATTGCATGTATACTTTTCAAGTTATTCACAAATAGCTGTTTTAAAAGTGGACACTTAGTGCAATTTTCACAGTTCCTAGGGGAGGTAAGTATTTGTTAGGTTAACCAGGTAAGTAAGACACTTACAGGGCTTAGTTCTTGGTCCAAGGTAGCCCACCGTTGGGGGTTCAGAGCAACCCCAAAGTCACCACACCAGCAGCTCAGGGCCGGTCAGGTGCAGAGTTCAAAGTGGTGCCCAAAACACATAGGCTAGAATGGAGAGAAGGGGGTGCCCCGGTTCCGGTCTGCTTGCAGGTAAGTACCCGCGTCTTCAGAGGGCAGACCAGGGGGGGGTTTTGTAGGGCACCGGGGGGGACACAAGCCCACACAGAAATTTCACCCTCAGCAGCGCGGGGGCGGCCGGGTGCAGTGTAGAAACAAGCGTCGGGTTTTCAATGTTAGTCTATGAGAGATCTCGGGATCTCTTCAGCGCTGCAGGCAGGCAAGGGGGGGATTCCTCGGGGAAACCTCCACTTGGGCAAGGGAGAGGGACTCCTGGGGGTCACTTCTCCAGTGAAAGTCCGGTCCTTCAGGTCCTGGGGGCTGCGGGTGCAGGGTCTCTCCCAGGCGTCGGGACTTTAGGTTCAAAGAGTCGCGGTCAGGGGAAGCCTCGGGATTCCCTCTGCAGGCGGCGCTGTGGGGGCTCAGGGGGGACAGGTTTTGGTACTCACAGTATCAGAGTAGTCCTGGGGTCCCTCCTGAGGTGTTGGATCGCCACCAGCCGAGTCGGGGTCGCCGGGTGCAGTGTTGCAAGTCTCACGCTTCTTGCGGGGAGCTTGCAGGGTTCTTTAAAGCTGCTGGAAACAAAGTTGCAGCTTTTCTTGGAGCAGGTCCGCTGTCCTCGGGAGTTTCTTGTCTTTTCGAAGCAGGGGCAGTCCTCAGAGGATGTCGAGGTCGCTGGTCCCTTTGGAAGGCGTCGCTGGAGCAGGATCTTTGGAAGGCAGGAGACAGGCCGGTGAGTTTCTGGAGCCAAGGCAGTTGTCGTCTTCTGGTCTTCCTCTGCAGGGGTTTTCAGCTAGGCAGTCCTTCTTCTTGTAGTTGCAGGAATCTAATTTCCTAGGGTTCAGGGTAGCCCTTAAATACTAAATTTAAGGGCGTGTTTAGGTCTGGGGGGTTAGTAGCCAATGGCTACTAGCCCTGAGGGTGGGTACACCCTCTTTGTGCCTCCTCCCAAGGGGAGGGGGTCACAATCCTAACCCTATTGGGGGAATCCTCCATCTGCAAGATGGAGGATTTCTAAAAGTCAGAGTCACCTCAGCTCAGGACACCTTAGGGGCTGTCCTGACTGGCCAGTGACTCCTCCTTGTTTTTCTCATTATCTTCTCCGGCCTTGCCGCCAAAAGTGGGGCCTGGCCGGGGGGGGCGGGCAACTCCACTAGCTGGAGTGTCCTGCTGGGTTGGCACAAAGGAGGTGAGCCTTTGAGGCTCACCGCCAGGTGTGACAATTCCTGCTTGGGGGAGGTGTTAGCATCTCCACCCAGTGCAGGCTTTGTTACTGGCCTCAGAGTGACAAAGGCACTCTCCCCATGGGGCCAGCAACATGTCTCGGTTTGTGGCAGGCTGCTAAAACTAGTCAGCCTACACAGATAGTCGGTTAAGTTTCAGGGGGCACCTCTAAGGTGCCCTCTGGGGTGTATTTGACAATAAAATGTACACTGGCATCAGTGTGCATTTATTGTGCTGAGAAGTTTGATACCAAACTTCCCAGTTTTCAGTGTAGCCATTATGGTGCTGTGGAGTTCGTGTAAAACAGACTCCCAGACCATATACTCTTATGGCTACCCTGCACTTACAATGTCTAAGGTTTTGTTTAGACACTGTAGGGGCACAGTGCTCATGCACTGGTACCCTCACCTATGGTATAGTGCACCCTGCCTTAGGGCTGTAAGGCCTGCTAGAGGGGTGTCTTACCTATACTGCATAGGCAGTGAGAGGCTGGCATGGCACCCTGAGGGGAGTGCCATGTCGACTTACTCATTTTGTTCTCACTAGCACACACAGGCTTGTAAGCAGTGTGTCTGTGCTGAGTGAGGGGTCTCTAGGGTGGCATAAGACATGCTGCAGCCCTTAGAGACCTTCCTTGGCATCAGGGCCCTTGGTACTAGAAGTACCAGTTACAAGGGACTTATCTGAATGCCAGGGTGTGCCAATTGTGGATACAATGGTACATTTTAGGTGAAGGAACACTGGTGCTGGGGCCTGGTTAGCAGGGTCCCAGCACACTTCTCAGTCAAGTCAGCATCAGTATCAGGCAAAAAGTGGGGGGTAACTGCAACAGGGAGCCATTTCTTTACACAAGCCCCCCCCAGCCCACAGGCCAGGAGACTCAGCCCAAGCTGGGAGAGTCTTCCTAGTCTGTCAGGCGAGGAAGAGTAGGAGAAATAGGCTGGTTAGTTGCAGGGCCTACTCTGCCTTACATCCTTCTGTTCAGGTCATTCCCTTTGGGGAACTGACCCACTTCCACAGTGATAGGACCTAGTCTGAATTGCCTCTTGTCTGCCTCTTCAATGTCTCCACCCATTCTTTTTATTTTGGGTTTAGAGGTATCCACCTCTGCTAATCTTATCTTAGCCAGGGTCATCCCTAGCTTACCCAAAGAGGTTACCCAGAGCTGGAGTAACCCCACCATGACCAACAGGGTCAGGGGGCCTAACTTGCTATTTGGCATGGGGTCTGACCACCATGCCAAGGATAGTGCAGCCATAAAGGCTAACACCCAGCAGAGGCCACTGACAGCTGTCAGTGCCCAGAACCACACCTTTAGCTCTTCACCTAAAAGGGAAGGGGCTAAGTTACAGGCTTCTTTGGGTTCAGGTTGCCTGTCTGCTGTATTGGAGTGGGGGGTTACCACATCTTGTAGTAAACACCCTTCTTCCACTCTTTCTTCTGTTAGCTGAGGAGCCACCCACTCAGGTTTAACAGTTGCCTGACTAGCCAGGGCTTCTTGTGGGTCAGGTTGGACTTTATCAGGGCCATTTCTGGAGTTCTCCCCTACTGGAGCAGAATCTCCTTGGCTTGCTGTAACCTTGGCTAAAGGTTGTCCACCCCTCCTACTCTGTTTTCTTTTCTTCTTCTTCTGGGGCCTGCTTGCATTTACTGCAGAGGCAGGACTTCCAGAATCCTTGGGAGAGGACTGGCACTGGACCAGTTCCTCTCTTGAGCTCTGACTAACCTCTGGGTAGTCATTTCCAAGGAGACAATCAAGGGGGAGGTCTGTACTGACTACTACCCTTCTCCAGCTAAGAGTGCCACCCACTTCTATGGGCACTAAAGCCACAGGCCTCTTAGTGACCCTGTCTAGGCTAACTCTTACCCTGGCAGTCTCACCTGGGATGTACTGGTTTGAGAGCACCAGCCTGTCATGCACAATAGTGTGACTGGCACAAGTGTCTCTCAGGGCAGTGGTTGGGATTCCATTCACCAGTAGGTGGTGGAAGTGTCTACTTCCCTCTGGAATCTCCAACTCACCTGTTGGGCCCTGTTTCCAGTTGAAGGCTAGGAAGACCTCCTCATCTGAGGAGTCATCTCCCATGGCTACACTGGTTACCCCAGGAATTTTGTTCTGGGGTTTGTTTTTGGGACAAGAAGTGTCCTTGGTGTGGTGCCCAGACTGTTTACAGTTGTGGCACCATGCCTTAGTGGCATCCCAGTTCTTACCCTGGTACCCACCTTTGTTTTGGGTTGTGTCTTGGGGCCCACCCACCTGTTCTGGTTTTTGGGGGCCTACAGAGGACTCTTTTTCTTTGTTTCTAGTGTTACCCACTTTCTCCTGGGTAGTTTTTGTAACCCCTTTCTTTTGGTCACCCCCAGTGGAAGTTTTGGTTACCCTAGTCTTGACCCAGTGGTCTGCCTTCTTTCCCAATTCTTGGGGAGAAATTGGACCTAGGTCTACCAGATACTGATGCAACTTTTCATTGAAGCAGTTACTTAAAATGTGTTCTTTCATAAACAAATTATAAAGCCCAACATAGTCACACACTTCATTTCCAGTTAACCAACCATCCAGTGTTTTTACTGAGTAGTCTACAAAATCAACCCAGGTCTGGCTCGAGGATTTTTGAGCCCCCCTGAATCTAATTCTATACTCCTCAGTGGAGAATCCAAAGCCCTCAATCAGGGTACCCTTCATGAGGTCATAAGATTCTGCATCTTTTCCAGAGAGTGTGAGGAGTCTATCCCTACACTTTCCAGTGAACATTTCCCAAAGGAGAGCACCCCAGTGAGATCTGTTCACTTTTCTGGTTACACAAGCCCTCTCAAAAGCTGTGAACCATTTGGTGAGGTCATCACCATCTTCATATTTTGTTACAATCCCTTTGGGGATTTTTAGGATGTCAGGAGAATCTCTGACCCTATTTAAGTTGCTGCCACCATTGATGGGACCTAGGCCCATCTCTTTTCTTTCCCTTTCTATGGCAAGGAGCTGCTTTTCCAAAGCCAATCTTTTGACCATCCTGGCTAACAGGGGGTCATCTTCACTGAGAGCATCCTCAGTGATTTCAGAAATGCTGGACCCTCCTGTGAGGGAAGCAACATTTCTGACTATCATTTTTGGAGACAGGGCTTGAGAGGCCCTGGTCTCCCTATTTAGGACTGGAAGGGGGGAATTGCCCTCCAAGTCACTAATTTCTTCCTCTGTGAAGTCATCCTCAGAGGGGTTGGCTTTTTCAAACTCTGCCAACAGCTCCTGGAGCTGAATTTTGGTAGGTCTGGAGCCAATGGTTATTTTTTTGATATTACAGAGAGACCTTAGCTCCCTCATCTTAAGATGGAGGTAAGGTGTGGTGTCGAGTTCCACCACATTCATCTCTGTATCAGACATTATTTTGCTAAGAGTTGGAAGACTTTTTAAAGAATCTAAAACTGTTTCTAGAATCTAATTTCAAACTTTTAACAAACTTTTAAACTCTAAAAGACAATGCTAAACAGGGACTTAACACACAAGGCCCTAGCAGGACTTTTAAGAATTTAGAAAACTTTTCAAATTGCAAAAATGAATTTCTAATGACAATTTTGGAATTTGTCGTGTGATCAGGTATTGGCTGAGTAGTCCAGCAAATGCAAAGTCTTGTATCCCACCGCTGCCACCAATGTAGGAAGTTGGCTCTGTATGTGCTATTTCAAAGTAAGGAATAGCATGCACAGAGTCCAAGGGTTCCCCTTAGAGGTAAAATAGTGGTAAAAAGAGATAATACTAATGCTCTATTTTGTGGTAGTGTGGTCGAGCAGTAGGCTTATCCAAGGAGTAGTGTTAAGCATTTGTTGTACATACACATAGACAATAAATGAGGTACACACACTCAGAGACAAATCCAGCCAATAGGTTTTTATATAGAAAAATATCTTTTCTTAGTTTATTTTAAGAACCACAGGTTCAAATTCTACATGTAATATCTCATTCGAAAGGTATTGCAGGTAAGTACTTTAGGAACTTCCAATCATCAAAATTGCATGTATACTTTTCAAGTTATTCACAAATAGCTGTTTTAAAAGTGGACACTTAGTGCAATTTTCACAGTTCCTAGGGGAGGTAAGTATTTGTTAGGTTAACCAGGTAAGTAAGACACTTACAGGGCTTAGTTCTTGGTCCAAGGTAGCCCACCGTTGGGGGTTCAGAGCAACCCCAAAGTCACCACACCAGCAGCTCAGGGCCGGTCAGGTGCAGAGTTCAAAGTGGTGCCCAAAACACATAGGCTAGAATGGAGAGAAGGGGGTGCCCCGGTTCCGGTCTGCTTGCAGGTAAGTACCCGCGTCTTCGGAGGGCAGACCAGGGGGGGTTTTGTAGGGCACCGGGGGGGACACAAGCCCACACAGAAATTTCACCCTCAGCAGCGCGGGGGCGGCCGGGTGCAGTGTAGAAACAAGCGTCGGGTTTTCAATGTTAGTCTATGAGAGATCTCGGGATCTCTTCAGCGCTGCAGGCAGGCAAGGGGGGGATTCCTCGGGGAAACCTCCACTTGGGCAAGGGAGAGGGACTCCTGGGGGTCACTTCTCCAGTGAAAGTCCGGTCCTTCAGGTCCTGGGGGCTGCGGGTGCAGGGTCTCTCCCAGGCGTCGGGACTTTAGGTTCAAAGAGTCGCGGTCAGGGGAAGCCTCGGGATTCCCTCTGCAGGCGGCGCTGTGGGGGCTCAGGGGGGACAGGTTTTGGTACTCACAGTATCAGAGTAGTCCTGGGGTCCCTCCTGAGGTGTTGGATCGCCACCAGCCGAGTCGGGGTCGCCGGGTGCAGTGTTGCAAGTCTCACGCTTCTTGCGGGGAGCTTGCAGGGTTCTTTAAAGCTGCTGGAAACAAAGTTGCAGCTTTTCTTGGAGCAGGTCCGCTGTCCTCGGGAGTTTCTTGTCTTTTCGAAGCAGGGGCAGTCCTCAGAGGATGTCGAGGTCGCTGGTCCCTTTGGAAGGCGTCGCTGGAGCAGGATCTTTGGAAGGCAGGAGACAGGCCGGTGAGTTTCTGGAGCCAAGGCAGTTGTCGTCTTCTGGTCTTCCTCTGCAGGGGTTTTCAGCTAGGCAGTCCTTCTTCTTGTAGTTGCAGGAATCTAATTTTCTAGGGTTCAGGGTAGCCCTTAAATACTAAATTTAAGGGCGTGTTTAGGTCTGGGGGGTTAGTAGCCAATGGCTACTAGCCCTGAGGGTGGGTACACCCTCTTTGTGCCTCCTCCCAAGGGGAGGGGGTCACAATCCTAACCCTATTGGGGGAATCCTCCATCTGCAAGATGGAGGATTTCTAAAAGTCAGAGTCACCTCAGCTCAGGACACCTTAGGGGCTGTCCTGACTGGCCAGTGACTCCTCCTTGTTTTTCTCATTATCTTCTCCGGCCTTGCCGCCAAAAGTGGGGCCTGGCCGGGGGGGGCGGGCAACTCCACTAGCTGGAGTGTCCTGCTGGGTTGGCACAAAGGAGGTGAGCCTTTGAGGCTCACCGCCAGGTGTGACAATTCCTGCTTGGGGGAGGTGTTAGCATCTCCACCCAGTGCAGGCTTTGTTACTGGCCTCAGAGTGACAAAGGCACTCTCCCCATGGGGCCAGCAACATGTCTCGGTTTGTGGCAGGCTGCTAAAACTAGTCAGCCTACACAGATAGTCGGTTAAGTTTCAGGGGGCACCTCTAAGGTGCCCTCTGGGGTGTATTTGACAATAAAATGTACACTGGCATCAGTGTGCATTTATTGTGCTGAGAAGTTTGATACCAAACTTCCCAGTTTTCAGTGTAGCCATTATGGTGCTGTGGAGTTCGTGTAAAACAGACTCCCAGACCATATACTCTTATGGCTACCCTGCACTTACAATTGTAGGGGCACAGTGCTCATGCACTGGTACCCTCACCTATGGTATAGTGCACCCTGCCTTAGGGCTGTAAGGCCTGCTAGAGGGGTGTCTTACCTATACTGCATAGGCAGTGAGAGGCTGGCATGGCACCCTGAGGGGAGTGCCATGTCGACTTACTCATTTTGTTCTCACTAGCACACACAGGCTTGTAAGCAGTGTGTCTGTGCTGAGTGAGGGGTCTCTAGGGTGGCATAAGACATGCTGCAGCCCTTAGAGACCTTCCTTGGCATCAGGGCCCTTGGTACTAGAAGTACCAGTTACAAGGGACTTATCTGAATGCCAGGGTGTGCCAATTGTGGATACAATGGTACATTTTAGGTGAAGGAACACTGGTGCTGGGGCCTGGTTAGCAGGGTCCCAGCACACTTCTCAGTCAAGTCAGCATCAGTATCAGGCAAAAAGTGGGGGGTAACTGCAACAGGGAGCCATTTCTTTACACTTGTCCTTGGGACAGGTTGCTTTATAAATCTACTTGTCCTGTAAAAAAAAACATCCACTTGCCACTGGGACATTATGGCAACAATCTGATTATTATACCAGTGCTCAGGGTTTGAATACTAGCAGTTCCCTTATTTTGCCACCTTTCAGCAAGAATACATCCTGGGGTTTGGAGGTAGGTGGTAAGCAATAGTTCCTGGGTTAGAATGCCCTTTCGAGTCTATGCAAACCTACTAACTTGCATGTTTTAGGGGTTTTCACCAGCTCTTCTCCAATATTTTTCCATACAGAGAAAGGTTGGAAATTACTCCTGACAAGTGCGGATGTAAAACTTCTTTGATGGTTGGGAAAAAGTGGTTGGAGGAAAAGTGAACTTGTAAACGCTCAACAGATTTTTCCATGAGCAGATCTACAGATGCATATTTGCTTAGGCTAAAATACATTTCACTAATATTTTCTCGGAGTACGATTTCCTGTCCTGCTTTTGTAAATTATTGTGAATTTAGAAAAGCTGTAATTTGCGCTAATGTAAGGACATATACCATGTGTGAACTTTATTGATTTTCTTTCAGAATTAGGCCTAAAGGGTTTGGGTGAAATGTAATGCATTGGAGGCAAATGCACTGTTCAACTCCTCACACACTACAAAAAAATGCCCCTATAAAACTTCGGGTATTGGTTGACCTCGTGGACATGTAAACATTCTCATTGGAGGTGTTGAGTATTATTTTGGTGGCCAAAAAGAACGTACACCAGCAACACTATTTACCATAAGGGCTCCGGAAACAATGTTTTAATTGGAGTTCTTACTTGGGGCATTCATGAGTAAGACAATTTTTCAGGGAGTAAAAAAAAAAAATATATAGCATGTTGGGCAAGAAAAAATAATGTTCACTTTTAAACAGGAATACTTTTGGGGTCCTCCACCTATGTAAACCCATGAATTACTTCCTGATATACAGTCCTTTAAGAAGGCACATGTTTGTACTTGTTTAAATTATAAATGTCTTGTAATGGTTTTGTAAATCACCTATACATCTCTGCTGAACCAGGCTGATCTTAGAGGCTGCAGCTATTTAAGACACTGAGTCATCCATGGTATTTACTATCATATAGAACTCAAATAACATATCAGTAGTTTTTGCAGTTGTGCTGTAGGCCGCAAAATAGCCCTGCGATCTTCAGTGCACTGATTTGTACAGTTATCCAAGGTTATGATGCCTGCCATTGGGTCACAGGACTATTCAAAAGCCCATGCGGCGGTATTTGGAGCCAGAGAGGAGAGAAATCAGGGAGAAGACCAGAACAGTAGAAAGGAAAAAAAGAAGACATCAGCCAGACAGACCAGGGAAAAAGAGGAAACTGAGATAAGGTGAGATTAATAAAAAATGTTTTAGCAAGATTATTTTCAAAGTAATTTAATGGCTTAGTACAGTTAGTGACGCACTGCATTCAGATGGCACCTGTGAGACCATGCCATTTCTTCGTGGTCTAGAGAACGCAAGGCAAGATAAGATATACAAGACCCTAACTGAAAACCAGCTCCTCCGTGGATTCTAAAATCTGCTTTCGTGAGTTTTGTTCATATTGCACATATTGCATGTGATACAAGGCACAGTAAGAGTAACAAACAAAATGAAAGGGAAAATGCATTCAAACATATAAAAGGGAAAACGGAATGATGGTTGTTGCAGGATAATTTAAGATGGAACATTGTTTTTGAAAGCCTGGGCTGTTTAAAGCCGGCAAGCAAAAAAGGAAAATCCACCATATAAAATCATATGAAATAGATTTTTGGACACATTACCTATCTTTGTTGAAAACATACGGGTACATTGTCACTTTAAATTTTTTTCCTCTTAACCACTGCTGCTCTTCTACCTCATACGAAACCTTCTGTACTGTCCCCACATGTACTTTTTTGCAGGTCCTTATTAGACACTCAAATCCCATGATCCTTGATTACTTTAATATTTGGGAGAAGTATCAAACCTTTATCTTCCAACACCATTATGCACAATGTAGAACACTGGGTTTAACACATCTAAGTGTTTTCCTTACAGCAAATAGATCACACCATGGTCTTATTACTAACTTACCTCCAGCAACAGCACAGTTTCCCTGTTTCCATTCAGCGTGTGCCCAATTTAGTTCTCTCCACTGTGCCCCTCACATTTGCCCATGTATCCACTCCCGCACCATTAATCACCATCTGATTGAAAAAGATCTCTTCCACTTTACAAGCTGTAATACTGCCTCATCGGCACACAAGACCCCCAAATAAAACTACACTTCCCCTGCCATCCTTTAAATTATAAAGGCACAGGATAAAAATCACTACAGATACTCTTCTGACACTCCCACTTTAGGGTTCATAAAGACCTATAATGGATTAATCTACCCAGATTTACAATGCCCCCTAATACAGTAAAGTAACATTTCAGGGTCCTGAACATTGTCCCCAGTCCACAACTGCTTCACCTTCATCTTCTAACCCTATATTCACCGTTCTGTGCGAAGTTCTGCCCACCTTCTGCATTGATGAAGTTACAAAGCATTGACAAGTCATCAACGCCTGTCCACCTTTGCTGTCTGCCCTGACATTTAATCTATCAACCTCTCCAATTTGTTACTCCCAACTGCAGGCCTTCAGCCCAGTATCAACAATTCTGGCTCTCCCATTGACTCTTTTCAAAGGCTTGGCCGATTTTCACAGAAACGCTATTACAAGAGTTTCTGGGTCCAGTCTGGTGCCTATCTGATCTTTACGAAACAAGGGTTGACTCTGGAGGTGATTGGAATGTCTTACTAATTAAAGCACAGTGTAGGAGGGCCTGCAGTATTACACCAGCAGTATTCACAATTGTATTTTAATGCAGCAAGGCCGCTATTGTTAGGGTACTTGCAAAGGAATTTAGTTTGTTTTGAATGGTCCTTTTCCAGTTGATACACAAACTAAACTCAGTTTACCTTAAGTAAAACTTAATATCATATCCACTGTATTTCTGATGACTTGGACTACTTTTCTTACTTCATAGATTTTGGAGTATTAACTAAGCTGGGAGTTGATCACTTTGTAGTCTGTCTCACAAATGTTCCTCCTATGGAACATTTGCTGGGGGAAGTCTACGCATAATATGCAGTGTAGAAGAAAAAAATACACAAAGTTGTGTAAAAAACATGTTTGTGAATACAAACACATTTCAAAATTAGAAGATGCATTTGGGGAATTACAAAAAAATACAATATTGATTGAAAGTAGTATGTTTTGCAAAGGTTCACATAAATATTCAAGTTTACTTGAAATTCAAATGTACCAAGCTGCAACAGGGAATGTTGTAGGACTATGTAGCCATTTCTTTGTGCTTTGTCAGATTCGAAATTTGCATAATGATGCCTACGTTTACCTTTCTGTGGGCATTAGAGGATACAGAACACTCCTCAGTGGGTGGCAAAACATAATTTGATGACTCTCTAGCCAATAAGTCAGTTGATGATGGACATGGCATTAGTGTTGTGGTCAACCACTGACTCAAAATTTAGCATAAAGAGCTAACACAGAGGATGCAATGTACCTTCATTGTTTAGATGCTGGGATGACTCCATGCAGATACCTGTGTTTCCAAAGAATTAGGGCCTAAAGTGGTGTTTAAAAGATTAGAAAGGGATTCTAAGATGAGTAGACTACTAAGTGGTGATAAAACTTTGGCCCGCTGGGGAAGACAGTGGGAGGAAAAGAGCAAATTATTTTTTTTTTTACTCCAGGGTGGAACCTGTAGTAATGGTTTGGTGCAAACAATATACCCTAGGAGGATTTATGAATATGCGCTACAATACACTGTCTGCGGCATCTGAGCAGAAATAAGGGTAGGTCCTTGAGTGGTACAGGTATCATCACATGCCCTCAAGGAAGCTGTCCAGATGGATTGTAAGTGCCCAGAAGAGCATGGCCTGACATTAGAGCAGGGTGTGGCAGTTTTCAGTGATGATGAGAAAGTTTTGAGAAAAGTGTTGTACTAGATTCAGTGTCGGCGGATGACACTCTGAAGTTGAAATAAGGGTGTCAATATTGATCTAGTTTAGACTGTCAAAATCTGGAATTTAATTGTAATCACCTGGTGCTTCATTTTGATATCAATGTGAGGACAGCTAACATTACGTGCTAGTACAGATAGTTTGGGCGGGATGTTTAAAGGGAAAGACAAATATTGTCCCTGCGGTAGAAATGGTTGGAAAGTGTGCCATGTAGTGCTTGATTATTGAAAGATTATCATTGGTAACAGGTCCCTTCTACTGGACCATTTTGGATAAGTACAATAATGCATTAGGGCCTTTCCATTAAAGTGGGGGTAAATCCTGTCAGGCAGGTTTTCCCTATATTGCACCAGTTCTAGGCAGTCAAGCTGCCTATTAGTTGATGTTTAATTTACATTCCGTGTGGAGTCTCACTGGCTTTAATCAGCATCCCTTTTACTTGGTTGTTTCTCTTTTCAGAGTGTTCTAGAGACTTGTTTGTAAAAAGTGCAATTCTTCAAGATCCTGTAATCCAAAACTGTAGAACTGGGGATTCAATCAATTTCATAATTCTGAGAAATCCTTGTGTTTAGCACCTCTTTACACATTTCTGCCATGATACTGTGCCTACTAGGAAGGATGCTACTGAGATAGACTTCATCTATTATCCCGCATAGTTGCTGCAATGGCTGCCAGTGATTGTTCTCTACTAGAACCCTTCAGTAGAGGATGTAGCTACAGCTACATGTAAACAAAGTTCATTTCTCAGACTTTCACCAGTTTACAAATCACAGAAAAATGAATAACTATGACCAATTTGTTTAAATTCTCATTCGTTGTGCCTATTTCATTAATGGTGATTGAGCAGAATATTTCCATTCTTTTTTTGTGAAGTGTTAAGGGATACCAATACCTTAAAGAAATCTTACGAGGTTAAAAATAAGCAGATTGCAAATTGGCTTGCTGTTGCACTTTGAAAAATAGTTGAGTGCAAGAATTGAAATAGTTGAGCTCATTTCCCAGTGTGAGCGTTTGGATATACTGTAGGTTTTGGTAAATGTTTTTGAAGTTGTAGTTGATTTAAGTTAAGACCGCTTCTACTGAAAGTTAGTTGAAACATTGTTTACATATATTACTGTACTAGTCTGTTGGAGGCAAAGTTGTAAACCTTTTTTTTTTTTCTTTCAACAATAGAGAAGCCGATTTTGTGATGTGGATTTAAAAAACATGTCTGTTTGAGACTGGCATCTGTGTTCGGTCTATAGGACATGGATTGCACATGCGCCATCTTACTAGAACACACAGGTTCTGTAACTGATGGTGGAAAAGAGGGTAAAACAATTCTCTGCCTTGTGTGTGTGTCTGTGTGACATTGATGTGTCACTTGACCTAGGCAGCTCTTCACTTAGTCCACATCTGCTTTGCTGTTCTGGTTCAGGACAAAGATAAATCCGCTCCTTTCTGCTCATACTCTCACATATGGTTTGAAAACGTCAAGTGCTTGTAGACGGTGATTTTCGTATATGCATTTAGTTTATTCCTATGCACCTTTTCACACCAGCCTTCTTATGCAGCATTTCCAGTGATTAGCATCAGAGCAATGAGTAATTGTTGTACGACAGAAGCCGCAGCATCCTGAAATTCTGTTCAGCCTTCCTAGTCAATCGTTTTGTGGAACCCGGAAAGTAAAGAGTCCCCTGTGTAAGCCACAGGTTGCTGATTGCACCATAAAAGGTTACTCTCTAGTTGATTTAACCCCCAAGGTATTTTATTTTCTCAGTGCCACACCGTGGAAGCATTATAGTAGAAAACAAAGAAGTTTTCATGATTGCTGGTCCTCTCCAGTTATGCTTGTTCCCCAGGCCAAAGCAGAACTTTCTGCAATCACAAGATCTGTGGCATTGAAGCTGGATCTTCTGTAATGTGGATTTACGTTTCTGAAAGGGTGCTACAAGCTTCCTTCTAAGTCCTCACCTGTGTGAAGAACAGAATGTATCAAGTGGCTGCTGATGAGTAAAGATTTTGTGGGTAGAGTGAGACACTAAAATACACAGATTACTTCTATGCGTCCAGCCTTTTTGCTTTTGGTTCTGCAACTCTGTCCCCTTCTGCTCATGTTTATGCCCTCTCTTTTCAAAGCAGAACATGCAGTGGAATGTTTGTTTCAAATGAGAGTCTGTGAAGGCCAGTGAGTCTGACCCCTCTTGTGCCCTTATCCGGTGACCTAGGGCTGAAATACCATGAGTTGGGTAAGCATGCATTTTGTGAAATGCAACATTGTCTGAAGCATACCAACTAGAATATTATGAAAACCTTCAGTGTTCCTGATAGTCCTTTATCCTACATGAATATGAGAGAACTGACAACTGGACATTTAGATTTAGCATATAATGTGTCTTGTTAGCATTGTGAAGGCTTGAGCATGGACTTAGTAGGAGAAATCGTGGACAGATTCATATTGAAGTATGAGGAGTTTTGAAAAACAGAAAACCGTGTTAGCATGGTATCACAAAAAAGTGAAAAGGGTGCTAACTGGAAAATTCTCAAATGATAACACCTTGCCTTTAGTAGCTAGGTCAATTATAGAATGGAGGCCCTCCTATAAAGCAGTATGAGTATTGATTAAAACGTATGCTGTTTTAGATCATAAAGGCCAACAGTAATTAGTAGATTGGAGGATAATTACCTACACAAGATAGCTACCTACCTGTATTGCTAGTGCTTGGCTATCAATGTGTTTGAACTTGGGTGATTGAGCATGCACAGCCCCTTCACTTAGAAGGTCAGCTCTGGAAGGGTGAGGAGCCTAACTTTGTAAGCATGTGGTGCTGCCTGCTGTGCTGTTGCTGTTCAACCCATACAAGATTTGCATGTTTTCGGGAATGGGCAGCCCAGGTGAAATACTTTACATTATTCTCCACCTACTTTAGAAGGCCTTGGAGGTCTATCAAAACCTTGATGACTGGTTATTCATTGTTGATACCACCAACAACTACTAAGATTAAAAAATCATTTAGACGGTGTACATACAAAACATGCTGAAAGCTATGTGAAGTCCCTTATGACATAATTTTGTAATGCCGTGCTACAACTGAAGACATTGCATGTCTCGCAGCACTTTTGAAGTCTTGCTGGATCTTATGACATCCTGCATTCATCTGGGTCTGCATGCATCACTAAACGTATGACCACTGAGGGAATATCTCTGCAGGCAATAGAAGAACGCAAAAGGAGATGCCCTCAACGAATGCTGTCACTTCAGGGTGGAATACGCAAACCAGAGGGATTATCTTCAAAATATCAATTCCTCAGATCACCACTATAAGAGTATGTCTGTACAAGGTTTTAGGGCTGCTTGCCAGGAGAGCAGTGAAGCCCTGTGTAACAAATACTCTCCATAACCTACATGTGCTCTTGATAGTGTTCCTAATCCTATAAACATTGTACACCTGTATTGCCTTTAATTTAGTGCCATAAATTTTGGCTTAGAACCCAAACAGGCAGTTCTAAGCCAAGAATCTGCTTAGACAGTGGACAGCAGTATTACATTGGAGGTTGCATCTGATGTCCAAAGACGTTTGATCGTGGGTGGAGATGGGGTTGCAGACTGCCAAATCAGATGCCTAGTGTTTTCTGTGACAGTAACTTTTCCCTCCACCCTGTTAAGACCACAGCACTAGTTTGAGACTACTTCAGGCCAGCCTGCCCTTGAAATTTATCAAAGGCAAATTTTGCATTGAATTAGTTACTTCATTCGTCAGACAACTGAATAGCAACACATTGTGTTTGCCAGCAGAAGTGTAACCTCTGTTCATCTAGACATTAGAGTGTGAGGGAGGGGTCATCTTTATATGTTACTCATTCTAAAACATGCCGGAGCGTTTTTCCCCATACTAAAAAGATTTCCAAATTCTGAATTAACATGTAGGCACTCAGTATTTCTAGGCAACCCTACATAATTCCTTTTCTCCTGTGCATCACAATGATTTCATAGTAAATCTGGATTTGAAGCATGCCTACTTCCATATTCCTCTGCATCTTAGTCAATGAAAATACCAAAGATTTATGGTGAGAGCTGTAGGAAAGTAGCATCTTTCTAGCATAGTTACCCCCACTTTTTTCCTGGTGTCAGTGTGTTCTGGTGTCAGTGTGTTTAGACTGTAGTACACTGGGATCCTGCTAACCAGGACACAAGTGCCTGTGCCCTCTCCTCTAAATCTGGTAACCAGGTAACTTTTACACTCTACAATTGGCATACTGGTGCACCAATGTAGTTCCCTAGTATGTGGTACTTAGGTACCCGGGGCATTGGTACACCAGGGGTCTCTCATGGGCTGTAGCATGTATTATGCTACCCATGGAAGCCCATGCAAACTGTGTCTGCAGGCCTGCCATGAAATGGTGCATGCATCTTCCACTTTAGATAGAAGGCTTGCCTTATATCGCGGTCACTACAGTTGGAAACTAAGTCACCACTATGGTAGGCCCTTCAGCCCAATGGCAGGGTGCATAGTCCTTAGTGTGAGGGCACCCCTACATGAGCAGAGGTGCCCCTACAAAACCCAGGCTCTATTTGCTGGGCTTTGTAAGTCCATAGACCACTTTGAGGAATGTAGTGGACACTGGCCGACACGAGTAGTCCAATTACATAATGGCTTCACCGAACTTAGACATGTCTTGTATCAATCATGTTGGAATCATGCAACTACACCGATTCCAGTGTTAGTTGCATGACACCATGTACTTACAGGATCCCCCAGATCTGCCCGTACAGCCTTGCAGGGTCTGCATGCCAGCCTTTGCTGCTGCCGACCCCAGACACTGTTCTACGCTCCTGCTGCTGAGCCTAACTTGAACGGGGAAAGGCAGAACAAAGGCTTTCCTGTAGGAGAGAGGTGTTGACCACCTTTGCTTTAGAACTAGATGTCTCTGGTCTGGGGTGGGGTGACCCTTCAGCACCACCAGGCTGCTTTCAAAGGCACATTTAGTGCCCTCCTTGCATAAACCAGTGTGCACCAGTGCAGGAACCCCCGGTTCCCTCTCTGGTGCGAAACCACACAAAGGACAGGGCCTCCAGAATCACTGTGCACCGCAACTGTTGCTCTTACCAAGGCTTGTTGGCTCTTCCTCAAGGAGATCTTGAAGCTCCAAGAAGCTGAGGCCTCCAGGACTCTGCAACTCAAAGAACAGCCTCCGTCCTGCATCTCCTGCGGCATGAGATGACTCCTTTGTTGTGCTGCTGAGGCATCCCTGTGAATACCTCTGCCTGCTGGCAGTGGGTCACTCCTGGGGTCTCCAAGGATTCCTGCTGGTTCTCCTGCATGCCTCCTCGACTCCCCTCCAGTGGTCGAGTCTCTTGGACCTTGTTGGTCCCAACTTCTGTAACTTCTCTTGCGTATGCCAATGTTTATTGGTGGTCCTGCTGACCACTGACCCTCCTGCAATCCGGCAACTGACGTGAGACAGCTCGTGGGTGACTCCAAGGATCTTCCTGTATCCCCTTGACTCCACAGCTGGACTTCTTCCTTCCCTGGCCTGTCGGAAATTCACTTCTAGGAGGGGGGGGGGGGTGCATTGCCTGTCTGCACTGCCTGGATATCTCCTAGTGGTCTGGATACTGTCCCCTTCTTTTTCAGGTTCTTCTAGTCCAGAATTCGCCGTTGCGTTCCACCGAGCTGGTCCTTGGGTTGCGACAGCAGCTGGATAAGCTAGGCACCCATTGACTCCAATGAAAGTTTCAAATGTCACTTCACCCCATGCACCTGGGCTCCCTGGTGTAGGTACACCACTTTCGTGGGTATCCGCAGGTGGGGGCACTATCCAACTTTCCTTGTGCCAGCTGGTTTTCTCTGGGTCCTCTGGGAAGGGTTCTGAAAATTCCAACCACAACAGCTCTGTATTAGCCTATGGGACACCTGGTTCAATAACAACTCTGCACTCTGGTTTTACATGCTGAATGCTTAATTAGCTTTCAATTAGTACACCATAATACCACAGTGGTGTGCAGTATTGCTAAATGTATACTTTTCGTAAAGCATTGTATTGCTCAGTTTTTTGACCCCCTTACCGCATCTCTACAGTACGTTATAGAACATGTCAACAATCTGGATTAATTTAAGTCTGTCTGCTTTTAGCAGCCATTACTGTTACAAAGCAGACAACATTATTCTGTGTTTTATTTTTTTTAATTACATTTAGTCCTTTTATTCTTGGAAGAATTGGCTTCTTCCCATCCTTGCTCGGAGTCTTTGCTCTTACAACTACACCTTCCTTTTGTACCAGTGCATTCCTTTGGACTTAAAATTGTAATTGCTTTATTGCCTAGGTCAGTGAGCTGCAGACCTTGATAAGAGGGATCTTATTTTCAAGTGCATGTGTGTGGAGATTTCTTGTGCGTGCATTGTACATTTCTCCCCGAGACACTCACTTTTCCACATTAACCTGCCTGTTGGTTACCTTTATTTTTTTTACTGGTCCACAAAATGCAACCGAGTGATCACTGTGCCTATGAACAACCACCCAAAGGGAAAGCAATTTCCAAATCTTGAATTATTTGCTGGATTGTGCATTGCATAAATGTCCAATACACACAATCTAGCTATACTCTTCATGCTGTTCCCCATCCACATTGAACACATATAAAGGCCATAACCATAGTATTTTTTTATGGATCCTTCATAAACCGTGAGATTATTGAAGCCAGAAGGAAAACTGTAGTTTATCACGTTCATGTATTAACTATATAAGAATCTCACACTTCGGGCAGCAAGAAAAATAAGGTCTCCTGAGATTAAATATGAAGTAAACAGCAGGCTCCAAGCTGCCACATTTGAAGCTCTCACTAAAGGCCTGTAAAGAAAACACGGATGTGAAACGTAGCATAGTAATTAGATCACAGCTGTCCGATATGAGTGCCATAATAAGTTGCTGTTTCTCCAGAGATAGAAAGGGGGGGATGGGGAGTGGCAAGGCCAGAAATGGAGGAATAACTGGAGAATAACAAACAGGAAATACCTACATAGCATGACAAGCCGTAAAATCAAAAAGGAGCCCCCCACCCCAGACCTCAATAGCATGTAATTCAACATGTGATTGAGTGAACTCCAAAGGGATCACCACTCCACCAAAAGCTTTATTCCTGTTCACACAATCCAAGAAAGACAGAGCCACTTTGGAGTCATTAAAGATGATTTGTTTTTGTATCTGAGCCTGACTAGATTCTCTAATATCACATCATGTTGAACTTTGAAAGCCTTTATTTCAGCCCCTCCTTTCCAGAGGAATACTCCACCTCGGCCTTACATTTTCTTCGCTGGGCCATCTGGATGCTGAAATCGAAACTCTGAAGATTGGTGAATGTCTCCGATCCACAAAACGATGCCCTTGCCTATGTTGGGTACATTGAAAAAGCACAATAAGATTAAGTCTAAGTGTTCTTCGAGTTCTTCTTGACATCGTCCTTCTTGGCCCCGCTCTCGCACTCCACCTGTGAAGCAGCGTCCGGGCCCGCCCTGCGCTAGCAGAAGTTTCCTGAAGCCTTAGCAGCGCCATTTCAACTTCACCATTCATGCCATCTTTGAGCTCCATGAAGCCAAGAGGTGCCACTGCTGGGTTTCCATCAGTAGGTTTACTCTCAACACCAGCCGGGTCACACGGATCTGCCCCTGGATCCAGAATAATACTGCCACAGGTGCCTCCATTGACCCCCTGCTCTGTTGCATCCCCCACCACCAGAGCCGCACGACGACAAGCAGGTGCAGCACCAATGCTGCTTTACGTGTCTACTGGCTGTATCCAGGCCCTACTATTGACAGAAGATAAAGCATATATATATGTTATTCTTCCTTATTTCCCTCCTAACATTGATTGAGGGCACGCTAACCTCCTGGCATGCATACAAGGTGAACTGTAGTTTTTAAAAGTGGTCCTCTATTTTTAATGCGTTTAAAAAAAAAAAAGAAATTATCCTTTCTTACTAGTAAGAGGACACATAATCCTTATATTGTCCTGAAGAGGCTGGGAATCATTTGGCTGAAACACATCAACACATCAACATTGTTTTCTACAAGGAGACAAAAAAAAAAGTGAAAAAGAGGAAGACTACAGGTCTCAATCCACACAATGTGTGAGATAATTGGGAAAGCAGGCTACTAGTGTTTATGAGAAAGGACTACTTGATTGAACGGATCCAAAAGGACTTACATTTGTAGCAGTTATCTTTGAATATTGTTGATATAAGGACAAGTGTGCATTTTCTTCTTTCCACTTTTGTTGAGGTTGATGTAATTGTTAATTGAGATAAGTGGGCATTTTTCATTTTTTGGTTGGTGGGCAATTCACAAGTTTATGCGTTCTTCTAATTTGCACCAAACCACAGTATTGAAATAAGATGTGTTGATTCTGTATCCTGATCTGGTTAGACATTAAATTTGAACCAATAATAAAATAGGTTGAAATAAAAATTGCAGATCCAATAATGTGTCCTTGTTGATATGAGGAATATGGTATGATAATCCCTCAAAAGATAAGTGACGCCCAAGACTCGGAAGGGGTCGGTTGGTCAGCCCCTGTATTTTCCCGGATAGTTTCCCCTCTGGGCCAGGCCTTGGGGGAAGGTTAATCTTATGCCACCATGATGTGCAGGACAGCAGAGGTCAAGACAAATGTCCTGACAGAGGTGCTTTACCCAGAAGTGGGGTCAGCTTAACTCTTGCTCCCCCTAAAATGAAGCCCCCTCCGACATTCTTCTGGGGACCTGGGCCATACCTTGCGCATGCTCTCCTGTGCACCACATGATTGCCTGGCATCATCTTCCTGCCCAGGGAATCAAGTCCTCCTCTCCCAGCAACCCTCCTCTGAGAACCTTTTGGTGCAAGCCTCAACAGCAAAGGTTATCCTGAGCATGTTCGCCACCACACCACTGGATAGGAAATTCAGCCATACCCAGACCAGTTGCCTACCCTTTCCTTTTGAGGATAGGTTTGAGGAGCCCAAAAAGGATGCAGGAGCGGGTCCTAGTGTGCTGCCTAGTTCCCTGTCGCACCAGCTGCTGGAGCCTCTTTAGTGTGCCCTCAGCTCAGCCATCCTGTTGGCGGCAGAATCAGACACCTCCTGCCCCAGTGGTCAGCAATTATATCCAGCAAGTGAGTGCTTGCAATGGTGCAGAAGGGTACACTTTACCATCTGTGGATACACCTAAACCCCTGCCACCGTCCCAAGAATGACTGACGGAGGACCATTGTTACGTACTCCATCAGGAAGTGCAGACTCTTTTGGCGAAAGGAGACATTGAGAGGGTACCTGTACCAGAAATAGGGAAAAACTGTGATTTTGTTTTTGCTCCTTTCTGTTGCCAAAAAAAGATTGAGGCCCTATACTAGATCTGCACCCTCAACACTTTCCTGAGGAATTCAAGATGCTCATGTTGGCCCCGGTTTGTTCTGCCCTAGAGACAGGTTGCTAGCGCTGATGGGTGCATATATTTCCACATCCTGCCGGCCCGGTGTTACTAGCTGTTCACGGTGAGCTATGAGCATTTGCAGTTCTCTGTTCTCCCTTTTGGCTTCACCATTGCCCTTTGGTTGTTCACCAAAGTGATGGCGGTATTTGCAGCTCATCTACCGAGGTTAGGGGTTCCAGTCTTTCCCCCTAGCTCGATGACTGGCTGTTGAAGGTGGGCTCGCAGCCAGGCAGTCATCACACACCTCCAGACTAGGATGAACTTTCTGCATTCGCTGAGGTTCACTATCAACATGTTGCAGTTAAACCAGACTCCCTCTCATAGGCTCCCTTTCATCAGAGCCACTCTGCACAGTGCATTTCTACACTAGTCCTCAGCAGTGGTGAGTTTGGGCTAGCCAGGCTATGATTCCAATGTTTCAACCTCCGTCTTGGATTTTAGCAAGTCTGAATCTGAGACTTTAGTCTCAATGGGCTCATGCATTATGCTGGTACAATATGCCAGATGGGGTATGCAGATTCTGCAGTGGGACCTGAAGTCACAGCAGGAGAATCTTTACAACCTGGTCTAGATATCAGAAGGAACTGCAAAAGATCTGCTGTGATAGGTGATGAACTGCAATTGGGTCAGCAGGAGACCCCTTTCTCTTCCATAGCCAGAGCTCATAGTGGTGACACATGCATCACTCCTGGGTTGGAGCTGCCATTTGGGAGAGGTAGAGATCTGAGGGCTCTGGTCGCCAGTGAAATCTCAGCTGGCATCAACTTGTTAGATTTGAAGACTGTTACCTTGGCATTGAAAGCCTTCCTCCCATCCATCAAAGGCAGGCTGGTTAAGGCGTTCACGGGTAACACTGCCTCCATGTGATATTGCAACAAACAGGGCAGGATGGTGTCGTGGACCCTGTGTCAGTAGGATCTGCGTTTCTGGACCTGGTTTAAACGTCAGGACATTTTTCTGGTTCTACAGCACTTGGAGGGATCTCTGAAGACCATGAGGGGCTAACTCAGATGTCTATGCCTCACAGATCATGAAAGGCATCTACATCTGGAGGTGATACAAGACTGAGGAATGCATTTTCTTTATATGTTTGCCACTGTAACTTTTGCGTGCTGTTTGGAACCTGGGACTTCTAGTCGCCTTTCCACTGATACTTCTGCCCAGAGTTCTCAAGAAGATTAGGACTAGTTGGGCCCAAGTTATCCTAGTGGGTACGGATTGGGCATGGAGAGGATGGTATCCAGATCTCCTGGGCAGGAGCATCTGTCCTCCTGTCAGACTGCCCTTTGGGGAGGATCTCCTGTCACAGCAACAAGGCACAGTCCTACACCCAAACGTGTGAACACTCCACCTTTTATGCATTGAGATTGAGCGGGACAGGTGAGAGTTTTCAGTCTATCTCCTGAAGTTTGTGATGTCCTTTTGGCAGCCAGGTGTCCCTCTAAAACTGTCTTTGCCTGAATTTGGAATAAGTTTGTGGGTTTTGGAATTTGCTGTTAAAAAATTTGTACCAGTGAAAGCGTTACTGAAGGGAATTAACATGTTCATTAGGTCTAGCCTAGCTGGCTGATTTAAATGAAAGGACTGGGAAGGGAATAGAGAGAAGATCTCCCAAATGTATGCATGCTTATTTCATAGCTTCATCCATGCATACCCTGAGATGGTGAAAAAGTGAAAGCTTGTGTTAGTCCAATTAAGGAATTTGTTCATTGCTTTCTGAAACTGATATATTTCATACCTTCAGTTTCTGTCTCAGGAGCAAGAATTGTATTATATGACAAACACTCTGATTAAGACAATATGTGGAGCACTGGTTTAGGAAAGTGTAATTAATTGAACACACCCATGCTGGATTTTCTAACATCATGGGACCCCTAAACAAGCCTTTTGGGAAAATGTAGCGCAAAACTACTTTTCTACTAAACCTAAGCGTAGGACTTCTAGGCTAAGTTGCTTATAAAATGGTAATGCTATGTGTTTTGCTACATGAATGTTCTGAAGCAAAAAGTGGTCACTTTTATCTAGCAACGTTTACTGTACAATTGAGAAGGAAGGGTGCAATATGTGAATATTGTCACAGTATGTCATTTATAAATTATCTCAAACTGATTAACATTGTAAATACAATTCTGTTTGGATTGATGGGTTGTAAGGCAACCTATCTGCTAGACTTTTAACTGCAGATTCTTTACCTTTGAGTTCTTCCTAGGTGTCAGACTGTATCTGGAAGAATTTTGTGAGTAGTACCCCTGCACCCTGTTAGGTAGAGTGGATTGGCTCTGCGTCCGTCGTCCGCGTCATCAATGCCAAATATGATTTCGCAGGTCCTATATACGCACCACCCAGATGCACTGTCAGTTCTTTTCTTTCCGCGCCAGCTAAGTGCTGAGCCGAAGAGAGCTACCCCCACAGTCAATTTTTGACTCACTTTTTTCAACTTTATATCAAGGGTTTTTCGAGTTTTACTCTTGGTGCATTGACTGATGTTTTCTAGGAAGACCGGATTCAAGCCTAGCAGGGATGATGCCCATGACCGCCCTGCACCTCGTGTCTCTTTGGTGCATAGAGCGTGACCGCGACCCAATGTCAATATCGGAGTGCCAGGCCATGCATCCACATTGAGGGTATGGTCCCTAAAGCTGATGGTGCCCTGGGACTGGAATCCGCAAGGCGAGATCCGGGTCAAAAGGTCCTGGGATAGGTCACGGAGCCAAATTAGTCATTGTCCCACTTCAATTCCTTGGGACAATCTGGTAAGTCGAGGCACAAGAAAAAAATACAAGAAGTCTAAGCGCTCTTCAACTTTTCCTTGTCCATCTGTCGCCGAGACGAGGGAACGTCGATGCTCTAGGCTGCGTTCTGCGGAACCTGCACATGGGCCAACTCTGCATGTAACGGAGTTTCTGGAAGCTAGAGTGGCCCCTGCCCAACACCGTGAATTCTCTAAGGCAGCACACCTCATTTGTGGGCAGCCAGACCCTGGTGGAGTGCCTTCAGGCCCCATGGAGTCACGGGCCCCTTTGGATTCTGTGCTGGCGGCTTCGGTCTCGGCACTGAGGGGGTTCCAGGGATCCAGTCCTGGATGAAGACTGGTGCTGGTTGTGCTGCCCGACCTTCCTTGGTGCCAATGCTCTCGGCGCCAGCAGCACCAACGTGAGGTGCCATCTGCGCCCACGTACGGTGCCATCTCCATTGTAATCGATTCTGACATGAAGCTGGATGGGTGTCGTACAACGCCAACTCCAGCACCTGCAGGAGCTTTGCCTTCTCGTTAGAATCCTGAGTCCTTTTCCTAAGGGCTAGACTTCGGTAATGAATGGGAGGGGTCACTTGACCCTTTGGATGACCATCCCCATGAAGAAATGGACTGGCGTAAACACTTGGATGAGATAAGTGGACTGGATATTTTTCTAGATACTGGCATGCTTTCTCCCCCTACCCTGGCTACGGAGGAGGGAGCTTCTTATGCTATGGTGGTTACGAAGGCAGCTGAGGTCCTTGACCTTCACCTGCTCTCGGTGGCTGTCAAGACTAATCTCTTGACAGAGGTGGTACAACAGGGAGCTTCCAACTCAGAACCTCTGCTTCCCTTCAGTGATGCCCTCACTGACGTCCTACTGAGTACCTGTTCCAGACCCAGCAGAGGGGCTCCCATGAACAGGACGATTGCCTGCCACTATCCCCCCTGCATCTGGGGGACCCAAGTTTATTAACGCAACACCCCATCTCTGAGCTTGGTGGTCCAAGCCTTTACCTCCCTGTGGCACCTTCCCTTCCTCTCCCCCGGATAGGATATCCAAAAGGTTATAATCACCTGGGTTTTATTCCCCCAGCCTTTCATTGTGGTCCATGAACACTGCATGCCTTTTGGGCCATTATTCCCACGGCTGTGGGATTCGGTTGCGCAAGTGTGGACACAGGAGTAGGTGCAGGCTGTACTCTCTCAGGCTGTTGTTCATGTGAGAAACGCAGCAGAGTTCATAATTCGTTGCGGACTGGACCAGACTGACCTGCTAGGCACAGCGGTTTCTTCCACAGTGGACATGAGGTGCCATGTCTGGCTGAGGATGTGTGGCTTTTTGGGGGATTTTTAAGCTTCTTTGATGAGCATGCCCAAGACGGACTCTATACTCGAACACTTCAAGGATTCTTGGGCTACAGCCAGGTCCTTGGGTCTTGCGGCAGACCCTTGTCCCCCTGCACCGCCACCACCCGCCCCCCCCCCCCCCCCCCCCCCCCCCAAATGTCTGCCTTTTGTGGCTACAGAAGGGGTATCCTCCAATTGTGCCCTTCCCTGGTCAGCTACCGTGCCGCATATGCTGCCCACCTTCTGTGCAGCCAAGGGTGCAGTCCCACCGACCTCCTAGATAAGGTGGCCAGCAGTCTAATCCATCTTGTGAACCCTCTGCCCCCACCCCGCTTCCTCTGCAGCAGCCTCTAAACCTTCCTAGTCTGACTGACCCCAACCATTGACCAGTTTGGAGCACGATTTGCCATCACCTTTCCTGCTGGCAGTCCGTTACATCAGACAGGTGGGTTTTGCAGATAGTCTAAAGGGGCTACTCCCTCCCCCACCCCCTTCGAGACTACCTCTCCATCCATGCCACCATCCTATGATTGGATGTCTGAGGATCATTTGTCCCTTCCCTAAGAGGAACTTTCGGCTCTCTTGGCGAAGGGAGCCATAGAGAGGATTCCTGTGCCAGAAGCAGGCTGTGGTTGCTACTCCCGCTACTTACTGGTTTCCAAAAAGGAAAAGGGTCTTTGCCCTGTCTTAGACCTTCGATTCTTCAAGCTCTTCAGCAAGAAGTTCAAGGTGCTCACTTTGGCTCAGGTGTTATCTGCCCTGGACTTAGGAGACTGGATGGTGGTGTTGGACTTGCAGGACGCTTATTTTCATATACCCATCCTGCCTGTCTACAGACATTACCTGTGGTTCACGGTGCGCCACAAGCACTTTCAGTTCACTGTGCTCCTATTTGGCCCTACCAGCGCCACTCAGGTGTTCACCAAGGTGAAAGCGGTGGTTGAAACTCATTTGCAGAGATCAGGGGTTTGTCTTCCCCTGTCTCGATGGCTGGCTGTTGAAGGTGGGCTCACCTCAGGGTGTTGTCTCCAGGCTATCGCAGACCTCCTGCATTTGCTGGGGTTCACTACAAACGTACCTAAGTCACACTTTACTCCCTCTCAGACACTCCCTTTCATCTGAGCTGTTCTGGACACAGTGCAGTTTCAGGCCTATCACCCAAAGTGGCGAGCGCAGGATATTCAGACTATGATACTGATATTTCAGCCTCTGTCCTGGATTTTGGTGAGAATTACTCTGAGGCTGCTGAGCTTCATGGCCTCCTGCTGCTGATACATGCCAGATGGTGTATGTGGGCTCTGCAGTGGGACCTGAAGTTTCAGTGGGCACAGCATCAGGGGAATCTCTCAGACAAGTTCCAGATCTCGGAGGGAACTGCACTAAATCTGCAGTGGTGGTTAAAGAACTGCGTTTAGATCTGAGGCAGATCTTTCTCCCTTCACCAACCAGATCTGAGAGTAGTGACAGATGCCACTCCTGGGAAGGGGCAGCCATCTGGGAGAGGTGGAGATCGGAGGCATCTGGTCTCTGGCAGAAATGGCCCTCCACATCAATCTGTTGGACCTTCGTGCGATCCAACTGGCATTGAATGCTTTTCTTTCCTCTATCAAGGGAAACATGGTGCAAGTGTTCATACAACACCATGCCATGGGGTAATACAACAAGCAGGGAGAAATGGGGTCTGGACCCTTTGTCAAGAGGTTCTGCGCCTCTGGAAGTGGCTGGAACAGCAGGGCATATCCATAGTGGTTCAACATTTGGCAGGCTTTTTGAATGCCAGAGTGGACAAATTAATCTGAAAATGCCTAGCGGATCACAAATGCTGTCTTCATCCAGATCTGGTGCAAGGTCTCTTTCAGCAGTGAGGAGAGCCTTGGTTAGATCTGTTCGTCTCCACCAAGAATGTGCAATGTCAGCCGCTTTGTGCATTGGAGTTTTCCAAGGCGGCAGTCTCTTCGAGACACTTTTCGTTTCGATTGCAGTTCAGGCCTCCTGTACACCTTTCCACCCATTCCACTCTTGCCCAGAGTTGTCAGGAAGATAAAGACCATGCCCAAGTCATCCTTGTGGCTCCGGACTGGGCACAGAGAATCTGGTATCCCGAGCTGCTGAGCATATTCATCGATTCTCCGATCAGTCTGCCCCTTCGGAAGGATCTGCTGTCGCAGCAGCAGCGGAGTGTTCTGCACCTAAACCTTTCTACTCCGACTTCTTGCTTGGAGATTGAGCGGTGGCAGTTGACAGCTTTGACTTTCCTCCTGAAGCCTGTAATATAATCTTAAAAGCCAGCATCCCTCCACCCAAAAAATATACGCCTGTCAGATGAAATTTGTGGCATGATGCACAGACAAGTCTGTTGACCCCCTGCCGGGCCCTCTCTCTGAGGTCCTGTTGTTCATTCTGTCCATTGCCCAGCAGGGCTCTACTCTGAGCACTCTTTAGGGATAGTTGTCTGCTATTTTGGCTTTTTAGTGGTTGCCTGGTAAGTCTTCTTTAAGTTTCCTACTATACATAGGCTCTTCCATCCCCATTCATTATGCCTCAACTGGATCTGATTTTGGTTCTGACTTTTTTTAATGTGCGCTCTTTTTGAGCCTCAACAATTGTCCTCTCAGGCTTCTCACATTGAAAACAGTCTTCCTTGTGGCGATAACATCTGCCTGCGGAGTGAGTGAGCTGCAGGCATTGTCATCTAAGCTGCCCTACCTCTGTCGATTCTGACAGTGGTGCTGAGCACTAGGGCGTATTTTCTGCCAAAAGTGATCATGCCCTTTCATGTATGTCTATCCATCACCTTGCCTCATAATTTTAAGGAAAAGGAGAGCCTCTACCCACTGTACCCAAAAAGAGCATTGGTGTTCTACCTTCATCATACAAAAGAGTTCCAGAAGGCTGACCAACTCTTTGTGTAGGGTATGTGTGTGTGAAGAAAGGTTGGGCGTTGTAGAAGCAGACCATCTCCAGATGGGTCATACTCTTCATTATGATATGCTACGCACTGGCCAAAAAGCAACTCCTGGAGGGTTAGCATGTTTATTCTACCTGAGCTAAAACTGCAAACACTGCGTTAACACAAGGAATTCCAGTCCTTGCCGTCAGTCAAGCAGCAACATGGACATCTCTGCACACATTTATCAAATACTATTGTCTGGACAGTCAGGTCCGGAGGGATGGGCACTTTGCCCGTTCCGTCCTGCAGAACTTTCTAGTCTGAACTTGGTTCACAGACCCACCTGTAGAGATGGTATTGCTTGTGTATCTATTAGAAGGTAAGGACTCTGCAGCTAGAAGTCTCTATCAGATGCAACATCACAAAACAAAATAAAATGATGGACGGAGTGTTGAAACTTAAACACTCACCCTTAGTCACAGATCTGGGTTTAATCCATCGTTATTTTGCTCACCACGTCACCCCAGTTTGGACCCAGCCATATGCAAATCAGTTTTGACCCTTGATCCGGTGTGGAGGACGACAGATGCGGACAGCAGGGGTACTGTGCACTAAAAACTTCGGATCCAATCTGACACCTGGGGATAATTCAAAGGTAAGAAATCTGCAGCTAGATATAATCTCTACCATATAAGGCGTTATCAAAGGTAAAGGTAAGTAATGTGTCCATTAAGCAGAGCTAAGAACAAAGGATTGATGTTGCTTTACAGTTGACATTTGGTTTTCGTTGGTCTTCACGTTTTCTGTGCAAAAGGAGAGTAATATTGAGCATATCCCAGACAACAAAGATATTTCGGAATTATTGCTCTTCAGTAAAAAAAAGTATGCCCCTTACCTGGTAAAAAGTTGTAAATTTGGTGAGTAGATTGTTTGCATTTCACATCAACTTATCGTTGTTACAATGTCGATTTGCAGGCTTATTTACTCAAATGTTTTCCTGCCCTTTTTAGAGTTATTCTGCAGTCGAGTGTGCAGAGGAGTAAACCTTTAAGTGGCAATACAGTTTTTGCTAAAAGAACAACCAGATCTGCTGTGGGAGATGGCAGCCTGAGAGGGTAAGGCTTCTTTAATGTTATAACAAGACACTGTTCACTTATGTGCAAAGAACTGTGCGGACTTGTTGTGCATATACTAGTTTAAGCATAAGTGCTAAATACGTACATGTACAGCCTTTTTTTTTTAGTTAATATTAACATTTTTTCAAAATGAACAAACAAAATGTGTTACCAAACCGCAATGGCACACACCTAGCAGTTTCCAGAATGATGGATGTTCTGATTTGCTTGACACTCTTGACTACTTTTGCAAAATTGAAATTTACTTTGGAATCAATAATTTATTTAACATAGTAATATTAAATGAAAGTTGCCCGTAAAGCCAGTGAGTAATTTCAAGTTGTGATTCTAGATGACTCTAGGCATTGGCTTAGAGTACAATGACCAGTTCCCCCCTCCACCCTCCCCACCCCCCTTTATTTTTTCCATTGAACTGTGGTGGATGGAAACTATAATCATTGAAGCTGCCTAATGTGATCATTCAATGCCATGAATTTTGACTAGTGACCTAATGCACACTTTCTTCCTTCCAAAACGCAGACAATCTTTAAATGCTAAGTTAACCAGATCACTATGCAACTTGCATGTATTGGATAGTGACCCGGATCCCAACCAGAACAGGGCAAAGTCAGGTTGTAAACCCCTGAGCCCTTCAAGCAAGCAGCAGAACATTGCAAACACTTACAATCTTGGAAGTCACAACCCTCAAAGAATGGCCAGAAATGCCGGCTTCCCTCACTCGGTACGATATTTAAGTCGCTCGCATCCAGTAAGTGCTTGCTTCTCTTAACATTTACATTTATTCTCAATCAGAATGCCAAGTCTCACTGAGATGCTGAATGATGGGTTGGGAGAGCATGGACACAAGTTAACCTTCATGTGTGGTCAAAAAGTGCATTGAATGCAAGGAATTGTTTTGGGGGCAGGGAGATTTGCTTTTGACCCTTGCCCCCCCCCCCCCCCCTTGCCCCCTCCCACTCACAAACTCATCTGATCCATTAGCAGACGGGCTCTAACAAGAAAGCTTTTTAGCAGCATTCTGCTCTTTAAAAAAACATGGAAACTGCTTTGATGTGCCAGAGCTCTCTGTAATATGATTCCCTTTTATTTAAAAGCTCTATCCAAAACTTGCCTTTTATCATTCTTTCTACTTTTCCCACAGCCTGATTCCTCAGAGGGAGAGGAAGAAAAGGATTGCTTTACACCAAATGCGCTTAATGAAATTATGGTACTCTCAATCCTCTGCTGCTTCTTGCCTGAAAATTGTACTTCGTTTGCTCTGCATAATCCATCCTCTCTGTGCTGCTCTAGAACTAATACAGCATTGTCTTAAAACAGAACACATCTCTGTCCTTTGTGCACTTCATTGTTTATTTTTTGCTTGGCTAATTCTGTACACATTTTTTAATATTTATGAGCTTTTTGTGTTTGATTTTCTTAAATGTCTGTCCTCATGACGTCTTTACTTGGCATTAAAATACATTTTATCATTTCAACAGTCACTCCGTTCCGAGGACTAGAGCTGTGTTGCGTTAAGCTCCAGTGGGCAAAGAAGTTCTCTACTTAACCCACAGACTTTAAAAGCCGTCGGGCGTTGGACTGCTTTGAATGGGGATGTCCTGGGATGTTCCTTCGACTATTGCCATATTAAGTTCAGTTTGCTAAAAACAGATGGGTGGTCTTCTCCTCAGCCAGCATCCTAAAATAAGACTACCTGCAGTTGTGCGGTGGAATGACAAGAAGACTTTAAGCTGATGTAAATAAGAATGCCTTCCTTTGTCAAGGAGGGTTAATATGTAGGATGGATGTGGTACACAATTGCGAAGGCAATCGTTCCTGTCTTGTAACCCAGTGAAATGGGTTAAAAAAGGATTTTTATACATATGCATATTTTTTTAATCTGTTAATCAAATAGCCTTCATCTGCCACCAATATATAAATAATGTGTAAACTGTCCTAACTTTTATGTTATGGCAAAATTACATTCATTTTTTAATGTGTATGTATTGTATGGTTTAACAGGTATGTTGCTTATTTAAGACATTTCTACGATGTATTGTGGGAGAAAAAAATAGTTTTGTTCCACAAAAATCAGTTTTGTGTAACTCGAGCTCCGTGTATTCAAACGTGATCAATTCTTGTAAAGATGAAACTCTGGAAAACATACAGTTCAAAGACCAAATGTTGAGTTACTGAAGGAATGTGTCATACAGTAACATGCCACCAAAGTAGCCTTGCCGTCAAAATGGTTAACCCAAACCAAAATAGGAGCAGTACTGTATGTGAAGTAACGATACACAAGCTACCCAAGGAACAGAATGAATGTATACGCCTTATGAATTTGTGATGATTTCCTACTTAAACACATGGATTCAATTCTACAATGTAACATGGTCATGACTTGAAAGCCACCCAAATTAACTTTCTTGACTTCAGGGACAGTCTAAAATCTATTAAGTGACCTGAGAGATGCACCTTGGCCTTTTCTGGGAGGTGTTGTGGTCCTACTACTCTGACTTGTGTCTTGTAAATCTTCTGCAAGAGTATGTGGAATTGCACATGTTTGTGACTGGTGAGTCTGTCTCCTTCCTGTTCTTATCAGTGCTCTTTGGACACTCTGAAATCCCCTTATGTTGCATAAGTAGAACAGTGGTAAATAGAAATAAAGACTATCTGAAGACCAGCCAAGGAGATCATATTGAGAATGTGGAAGCACCAGAAAATAGAAAACACAGGAGAGGACCTTAAAAAAAAAAAAAAAAAAAAGAAAGAAATTTGAAAAATCTCTGTTTATCACTGAACCTGATTGCAAAACACACAAGAATATAAAAGTTGTCAGCTTTTGAGGCCCCATTAAGACCACAGTGAGACAAGCTACAGGGTTCCACTGATGATTCAGTAGCAGGCTTCTTAAAAGCTTATGCATTTTGTTTTTTTTTGTCTTTTCACTACCAGCTAAAACAACCCAAAAGAAAAATATTGCGTGATAGTGGGGGGATATGAAGTGTTTAAATTCTTTAAGATAGCATGTGCTCCTAATAGGTATTTCCATATTTATAAAATATTGCCAATTCACATTGTTGTGGCTTAAAAATGTTTTTTTTTTTTTTTTTAACCTAGGACATGATTTAATTATAATGAATGATTTAGTTATAATGAATTTATATTGTAAAAATTTTTGTGCATCTATAATGAACATTCATTGCTTATTAAAGCAATCTAGTGCTTGCATCCATATTAGTAAAAATGAATGCAATATGTGACAACCTTTTTGGACATCAACAGAGTAATTATGTTAGTTTGAATAGTTGCTCCAGTTCAGGTTTTTTTCTTTGCATTCTGGGACTTGTAATCTTGTTTATCCCATTATAAAACCAGGTCTACATGCTCCAAAGTGCAAAGATAAAACTTGGCCTCGAGCAGTTAGTCACTCATGTCCCTTGGAAAATTGTCAGCTGTTCAATCTTCTTCTGAGCAGGAAAGTACTGCAAGAATCCCGTCTGCTTTGACCCAATCTTCTGACTGCTTTGTAAACGACTAAATATTGAAAAAGTCATTCATATATTTTGATCATGGTGAACATAATACCAGGCGAGCAGCCGTTCTTCCTTAACCTTTAAAAACTGTAATTATGCAACAGTCGAGGTAGACAGTGCTTGCTTTAAGAGCTTTAAAAGGAAGTCTGTTTCTGGGTAAAAGCAAGTTCTGTTAATGCCCCAGCCCTGCAGTTCTTTTCAAGACCGATGATCACTAAAAATGAATCCTAAATTTAGTGATTTAAGTATGAAATAACGCCTCAAGAATAATGAAGTAGCCAGCTGTACCATTACAGCCTCACCACACAAGCAGGGTTCCAAAGATAATATTGACAGTTAGATTAATTAAATTATCCTATTAGTATTTCACTTGAAAGCCTGCTTAGAGTCAAGGCAGTGACATTTGAATAATGTTTTACTTGGTAACTTCGATTCACAGTTGGAATAAACACTGGTGGGGTCTCAAACTGGATTGTTCCTCTTACTCGTTTGGCCTTGATCATTCAGAGAAAAAATACAGAGTTGAGGTACAGTTCGATGTGAACTTGACAATCTTCCCCTAGAAATTTTACTATTCTGCGGAGACTACTACTGCTGCTAGAATATGTATTTCCTATGATAGCAAGTACACAAAAGGAGAGCCCTGGGAGTGTTGCTAACCCACACCGTCTCCCAAGAAAATTCTAAATAATCACTAAAGGTGTGGGGTAGTGGGGACTGAGGGTAGGACTAAGTTAGTCTTTAATCCAGTATTAGTTAGGTTACTATAAATCCTGAGACAGGAAAATCATGGTTGAAAAATGTCCAAGCAAGGGGGTGCTGTGTTGTCATACAGGAGTAGTGGGGAATTTCCTTTACGGACTAGGTGGTCTCACACACATAATAGTGTCTTGCTTCATCATTTGACCACCTAGCCCCACCCAAGTAAGATGATACTACTTGGGCGGACTCAACCTCTTGGTTAAAAGAACCAGAGGGAGTGCTGAAATTAGACTAGCTGGATAGTTACAGTGATCCAGAAAAGGTGAATAATAAAATTACCGAACATGTCACCAGTAGCTATTGCTAATTTTAATGGTGGTGCATGCTGGTAAGACTAAGAATAGGGGGGGGGGGGGTAATGTCTCCTGGAGTCTAAAAAAAGATGCATAAGACCAACATGTTTCTGCCCTCACTGAGTGCTGGTAGGTCAGGGGCATTCGTCAGGGTCAGAGCACACGTAGAAAGTGGGGTGCTCAAAGTGAATAATGGCCTACCTGAACAGGTAGTTCACGGTGGGGTAGGCCCCGGAGAGGGGGGGCGATTTGCCTCTGGTCTGGCTGGTGCCGGGGGGGGGGGGGGGTGGGGGGGTTCCCTTGTAGTCACACTCACTCCAAAGGGAATACCATGGGGGGTACCTACATGCCTGAGCCAGGCCGCTCCGCTTCCTATGATAGCAACACTGCCTATAGAGTAGGTGATACTGAATAAACAACACTGGGGTAAATATTTCCAATATATTTCCAAACAGAATTGGCCTCTTTCGGGCTATGTTCGACCTTTGCCTTTTGATACAAGTTCATATTGATTCCTTTGTAGAAACTTACACAAAGAACTAGACCTTTGTAACTACTGGTTTTACTTTCCTGCATATTCAAGACAAATCAAGTGCATAAGGCTTTTTTTTTATTTTTGTTTTTATTTATACATCGATCACACTACTTATTCAAGGTCATGTCAGCACCCACCCTAATGAAGAAATGCCATATAAATCTTTATCTGGATAAATAGCTCATGAAGTCAGCTAAGTGTACCTTTTTAGGTGACAATCTACTGCAGACCAGAGGGGCTTGTGTTAGATGCTGCAAAAGTCTGGCTTGATACCAGCTCTAAATATTTAGATTTTATAACTTTCATAGACCTGCATCAAGCAGTGATCTCTCCAAAAATAACACTATCATGCTACCAAATTTCACAGTTCCAGACATCAACTTTCTGATGGGGAGAATGCGCCAGAGTACTGGTGAGACTGAGACCTTCAGTATCCAGTTGGTGCCTCAAGACAGATTTAAGAATGTGCTGCTACAGGAATGTTTGATTGAACAAAGGACAGTGGTACATTTAGAAGATTGTGTGCATGACCTATTAGGCAACATACTTTACATTTTTGTTTCCCAACCTATAGTGCATATAACAAGCATAATCTACATGAATGTCTTACTGCACCATGGAACCGTAGTTAAAGTGACTGGTGCTCCCCTGACATGATGGGGCATTACATCTTGGCATAGTGCATTGAAATTAAAAAGTAAGTTCTGAAGAAAGCAAGCCACCTGTAGCTCTTGAAAAAATTAAGACTAAAGAATGCCATCAAGCAGGTGTGTGCACCCTCCCTATGGCTATCAAGGGGTACCAAATTTATTTCTATACTGGGTATTTCTAATGGGGTTAATGTTGCTGGCAATCAGAAGAATAAAACAAGATCTCCAATGCTGCAAGTCTCCTCTTGCAGGGTCTCACCTACGTTGTAGAATGGCCAGCAAGTAGCTGAAAGGTTTCCTCTTAATGTTAGCTACATATGTGGAAAGAAAACTCCAAATTGTTCCAACCAGGTAACCACCAGTGGGCCTACTTGTGGCTGTAGTTTTGATAGGGTAGTTGATGACATGTATGCTTTTCCCTCTATACCATCAATTCGACATGTCCTTGAAAGCAAGTTATGTCATTGTTTTGATAAAACTGTCTTGATAAATGGATATTAATAAGATTGTCCGTTCATAAAAGTACAACATTGACAATTGTTATCTAAGGTGAATAACTGTTTTTCAATTTAATTCAGAGACTTGGCCTGGTGTCCTAGGATTTGGAGGAATAAATGTAGCTGAGAAATTCGGGGGAAATCTGCAGAGGTCATAAGGTTTTGAACAAGCAAGTTTTAGTCATTTAGATAGAAAACTTGTTTAAAAAGTGTGTAAGGTGGGTAGCCTAAACTGAAGTGTGACATTTCCCTTGTTTTATTCTTAGTTCATGTACCACCTGTACCTTTCAGTCACTGTCCAAGAATACTTCTTGCACTTTGTTTTGAGATCTCGTAGTGCATGAGTAAAGATCGTGTCCCAGATAAATTGAGGTATTACTGCTTGAAGACCACCACGATCTTGGTGCCTGTACATTTAGCTGCCTATATCAAATTTAAGGGGCCTGCACTATTAATAAATAGAAAAAATAGCTATGAATCTGCCACCATTGTTTGACCAGTCACCTGCGAACTCTGAATGACAGTTATTCTGGGTTTTCTTACCCACCCTGCAAACCATTAGTAATTCTCAGCCACACTATGTCCACATTTGGCTAAACACCCCTTCTTTTGTAGTCTACTTTGCCAGACTGTACAACCAGAGAGAAGAGCTAGAGTGTTAAGTTTGTCTAATTTCTCTGAGCTGTCTTTCTACGTTGTTCCATCCTTCAAGAATTAGAGATTTTAAGTCACAGCAGGATGGAACTCTCCCCTGAAGTTCTGCGATGTGTGGAAACCTTGACTGTATTCAGTAGCTCTGGATTCAACCCATAAACCATCACACTTTTTTTTCTGTAATGGCTACAATCTACTATAAGAAATGCTGAACATAACATTATACCATTCTTTATTGTCTCTGCCTGCCCAGCTAGGTTCTGTATGCTCCCAGAAATGCTCTACACATGCTCATCTGTACTGTGCCCATCATCCACCTGGCTGCTCTTTGCCATCCAGGTTCTGTTCACTCAGCAAGACAAATTTACAATGCAAAGGATGAAGGTGGAACATGCTTACAATTTTGGAGGATGTTGACACATCACTGGACTGGGGAGGAGAGTGAGGCATTCTGAAGAGTAAATGTGGTCTTTGCTGAGAGGGGAGCTCTGCAGTGAAGACACAACGAGAAAGTATTCGCTGCTAATTGATGAGTGTGGGCAACTGCAAATTACAGACTCTCTAGCACTATGAACTGTGAGGACTGGTGAGCAGCAGAGCTGTTTTTAGCTCTTGTCAACTGTAACAAATGGGAGCTGTAAGTAGGCTGAAGTGCTGCTGTAGAGGCACCACATGCACCTTTCCCTATAACTGAGGTGCCTGGAAATCCTGAACTAGTCCTACGTTTGAGTGTTCTTATCCAACAATCCAGTCTTGAGTGTCTAATGTATGTCATGTTTCAAGTGATACCCTTCTGTGATATTGTGTACATTTGATGTGATATGACATTTGTAGCAGTCAATATGACTGTACAGTTGGTGACCCAGAAATCAGTAAACTTAAGTTCACCTAACTAAGGTGGCTCTGCCACTTCATCAGTCCTTTTTCCTAAACATATTCTCTGACTTTTACTTCGGCCAATCTGTGTTGTTCTTATATATGATTGCTTATTGCATATACTTTGCATTCATTACAAAGACACTCAGTATTGACTTGCAGTTGTACCTGCAATGAAGATAAAACCCCTGACAAAGGAACGTTGTCCATATAAAATGCTTGTGCCTACCTCAGTTATCACTTTGCCAACAGGAATGTGATAGATGTTGTAAAAGCACATTCAGCATTAGGAAAATCAACTACTGCTGCAATCATAGGTGCAGTGTTCCACTGAAACATTTATCAAAGCAGCATTTCATTCAATACGCATTTTTGGTAATTATTGCCATTTTAACTAAAATTTGCATCAACATGCTCTTGTGGTGAGGTGGCTATTCAGAACTTGTTTAAGAAAACCTTCCTTGCTCTAGACCTTCCTCATTAAGAAGTTTCTTTAATTGACTCTTACTATAAAAGGAATGTCACTTAGTTGTAACACTGAGTTTGCCATTTAATACCTGCTATAGGACCACATTTGTCACTCCAACCCGTTCAAAAGGAAAAAGTACAAATGAGACGTGAGTTGCTCGTACATGTAGTCTCAATAAGATATTTTGAAGCGGAGTTCGAATCAGATGGGTTCTGATCAGTAATAGAAAATGTTTGAAAAAAATTACCTCTGACACGTGAGGTTGGATCTCATTAAAGTAACTTTAAGCAACAAGCAATGGATTGTGGAAATAGTCATATCATGTAACTCTATAGAACAAAATCAAGTTGCAATAAATCTAAATGGGGAATCCGGACTTTGTTCTGTTTTGCGGAGCTGTAGGAAGCCAAATACTCATTAGTCTGTATTATTGTCTCCCCTCCTAGGATATCACTGTAACACTCTTAGCTCTTTTTACAGAAATGCATTGAATGCAGTCATACATAAAAAAAACAATTTCAAGATCGAGTTTGAGATAAAAGCAAGGTTAGGGCTGATTGCAGGAGAATTGTGGTTGTCTTTCTTTTGACTTTGAAGCATCCCAAAGCAAAAACTGCATGAAAAGGTCCGCTCTGTATAGCCGGAGAGGACCCATTGAACGAAATAAAAACAACTTCTACTGGTTTGGCACCTTATGTTGTGTAATTGGCAAGAACATAAAGTTGCCAAATGAGTCCGCAACCCAAGGGGCCTTGTCAACCCCACTTTCCCCTTCAGCTTATGTAAACCTTGTAACTCATGACAAAAGGAAAACAATTTGGCTTGTAAATATTTAAATTTTCCAGGCTGTCCGTTAAACAGGAACATCATATATCAACTCTTTATAGTGTATCAGTACATATGCGAGTGCTTCTAAAATATGTGTTTGAGTTCTGTTACTACAGCCGTGTTCAATGAAAATTTTGCATTCTCAAGATTGGATACTATTTTAAAAGAATGTCACTGCCATTTATGTTTGAAAGACTATAAAGGCTGATAGAGCCATTTGGAGTTTATATGTGAAAATGTATCTATTAGTAAATAGGAGTACCATCAGTCATTATGTTTACATTTTTAGTCCAAACAAAACAGTGAATGCTGAACGCACCATTTGAATGTAGTTATTTTTTCCTGTGTGTGGGCTATCTGCTGTCAGGCATCCCATCTTTGGTAATGAGCTTGACGTCTGATTGTGAACTTGTCCACCCCTCCAAGATTTTATACCCAAATTGCAAAGCCATTTTACCTTCTTGGCTTAAAGGAGCATAATCTTCAAGGACCACATAATGGGTCTCTTGTGTGCCTCACGCCTCAGTTGCTAATAACGCAGCTGACGTGCAAGATGGCATCTCATTTTGAACAGAGCTGTGTTGCTGGAAGTTTGGTTTCTTGTGCATGAGGGGGCTTTGGGGCTAATTAGAAGGCCACTGAATGGCTTATTCTCATAAAATTTTTTGACAAGGTACCTTTGACAGATTAGCTTTGGTTAGGGTAAATTAGTTGTGGTTAGTCCAATAAATACTTTATAAAGTTTTGTTTAATGACCGGCACTGGTTTTCATGCAGCCTCTAGTTTGAGCTATTTCATTGCATTAATAACGCTGATTCAACAAAGCAATTTTAGTTATGAATTGCAGCCAAACCTTTCATTGTGCTATTGGTACTAGGTCACTCAATTGAAGTTCAAGCCACATGTTTTCAAAGAAGGATTATTGGAGTATTTGCAAGTCCAGTATCCGTGCAGTAGTTGTTTACTTTCTTAGCCTAATTCCAAATGCACTCTGCGCTTTAAAAAAATCAGCAATCTACCTTCTGATGGTCGCATTTCAAATAAGAAGCATTTGATTTATTGGGATTATCACATTTTATTTTTAAGTATCTGATTAAATGAAAACACAAAAGAAAATGGATTATCTGGAACTCAGTTTACAAAATTTACATGTCCAGTCTCCATGTTTTTTTTCCGTCTGTTGATCTAAACTTCTTGGGACTAAAAATTGAATACTGAAATTTGAGGTACAGAGCAGTGAAGCTTGGTAGGAATGCTGTGAATACACAAAGTATTTTTTTTGTTTCATATTATCTGAAAAATAGGTATTGCCTTCGGTCACTGCACATACTTGTCCAATTGCTGAATGAGAGCTGAGGCGGTACAAATCTTCTATATAACAGATTGCCTGTTATATTTCCTGAATTTAAAGCAAATCGCTTTAGAACACAAGACAAATAGCTGCGCTGTGTTTTGAAATAGTTATTTGCATATATTGTCAAATTTGTTTGGAATATTAATAGTGACTAGCCTTAATCTTTTCTGGTTGTCCATTATATCAAAGAACTTCCTTGGCTTCTCCGGTCTCCAAAACTGTGAAAGCTGCAATACGATTATGTTTAAAAAAATAAAAATATAGTGGCATTGGTGGCTAAAGTGCAAAGATAAAGTTTATTAGAAATCTCTGCTCTTGATGTATTGCTAATCCACAATACTGGTTCCCTTGCTTATTTGCATATTTGGTGGTTGGAAAAAGTGATAAAGTTCAGTTATTGATTAATTTTTAGAAAATGTTATATTTTTACCATAATTTTTTAAGTCCAAATAAGCTGAAGAAAAGACTAGAATATTTTACTGAAGGTATTTTTTTAAACATGTGTACCCGTCTCGCATATCTGACATATTTTTGTAGCTTGAAATGCATCATCTTGTTTGAAAATATTGCATTAAGTAATGTAAATATGTATTTTTATGCAGATTATTGTATAGTACAAATCACTGTACAGTGTTGTAGTTTACAACAATTAACCAAAATGTCTGCTTTCTTAAGCCTACAAGAAATAACACTGTTAGAAAAAAACGGTTGCCTCTGTGTTTCATTTACTATGTATTTATATTGTGCTTTGCTGTACGATGTGGTAGTATCAGTACTTATTGCAAAAAAAATCTCGGACCAAAAAGGGTTTCAGGTCCAATCTGATCTTTGATTGGCACTAGATTCTGAAAAGAAAACACTCTGTCTGAAATATATTGCTGGAAGCCTCTTAATCATTACCCCTCGGTTTCCCCTATACACGTATTGTGGTGTACCTACCTCTTCGTATTTGTGACACAAGAATATGAAGGCTTACTAGTACTGTTTCCCGGTAGGGCATTGAAGCTCACTGTCAAAGTATCACAGAAATGCATGGAGGAAGTGATGAAGGAAGGGACTGTTTTTTACTCGTGAACAATATTTTCCAAATGTTATCCATAGTTGGGGCATGCGGTCTTGGTTGTATTTTTTGTGGGACATGGTGTTTTCTAGAATCAACAGGTACCCTCTATTGGACCTTAAATGTTCGAATGTTATAAATACAGGTTCATGTTACAGTTCCTTGTAACAGAGCAGTGTCTATCTCCCTTGTTATTGGAGTAAAGCAGCCCACATTCTTCCGTGTGCAGGCAGTTATTAATAAATTAAGCTACTGTTCAAAATACCTCTTGCCTTTCACCATTTCTGTTCATTTGTAAAAACAAAGAATTGCAGTTCTGTGCTTCTTAGTCTTATTTCGCCACAAACCATTTTTTCTATTTAATAGTGTTTGTTTAGACATTAAAATAAATAATTTAGGAAGGCAAAAAATTGATGTTAAATTGAATCAGAGGACCATGTTCCATACTAGGTTTAGTCTCCTGGGGTCAGAGCTCACTAATTTGATTTCCTACGGACTATAAGCAGACAACACCTAAAACCTTTATAATAATCAAAAGGATGTAAAGGCCTATTTAGAGCTCTGTAGATTTCCTGTAGGACTCGTGCAATGTGGGTCATGGAGAATAAGTGCTAATTTCAGCAAGAGATCGCTTCCTCTTGAGAGATGAGGATGTTTGTGGGAGAAGAACACACAGGTGGAGTGAAGCAGTACATGGAGACATATTGTTTGTGAGAAGCCTCGTGCTGACTTCTCTCCCTGGTTTTCTCCTACACAGGCATACACATGAATGCCAAATAGTTGGGGAATGGGAGGAAAATAGCTTCTTAGCATTGCTAGCAGCCTTTGGATCCTTACCTTCCATCTAGGATCATACAGGCCTTGTAGACACTTTGAATTGCATATGTGAGCGTGTATGTTCCTATCTCGAGTCAGCATGAAGTGGTCATATTCTGCATTTTAATATCTGTGTCTTAATGGTATTACAGGTGGAGGTTACGTCATACAGCTCTTTTGCAGATTGCTGTGGCTCCACATGCATGGGTTGAACTTGGAATGTACCTGCATAAGATGTTAGAGCTAGATAGAGAATGAAGTACAGAATCGTAGCTTGAGAGAGAGATTTCTGGACTACACAGATGAATCGGGGTTTGGGGGGGAGGACTGAAACAAATTGGTAAGGGTATGATGTGCGGTGGATAACATACAGTGCTCAGTTTGTAAAATGTGCTGGAGTCTAAAGTTTTTCTTGGAAGCCCACAACTGACGCTAGTGAATGTTGCGGTTCGCGTATACAAAGTCTTGATTCCACCTCATGACTGTCTTCCGTCCCCCACCCTGCACTCCCAGCCCCTTTATCTCACTCTTGTAGGTTCATTTTAGTCCCTACTGTTTCCCTTAGCCACTGTTTTTAATCGTCCGCGCTCTCCTTATTTTTCCTCTTTTTTGCCTTTCTTGTTTTGTGTCAAAGCCTGTGATGGGAGAAGTCTTGGTGTTCAAAAATTAGTGCTTTTTGGCCACACCTACAACCAATAGCTAAACAGTAAGCACCCTTAAGATACAGTGGAAATATGCCTATTCACGTTGGTACCAGTTATACACAGCTTTGATAAGTAAGTTCATGCCAGCCACCCAGTGGCATATTGCCTGTTGTTGGAATAGGAGAGAGTAAAGGCATAGGATTACTTGTGCTCAGTCTCAATCTCCCTGTGTCTAAATATCACAAAGGATTAGAAAAGGAAGTGGTTGCTTGAAAATCAGAAAAACCCTAAATATAAGGGCTCTTGGGTAATGCTTGACTTGATTGCGTCCAAATGGCATATATTAGCCAATACACTTCTGCATAATACATGAGGCATGACCAATTTAGCAGCCTGTAAGAGCTTCCAGAAAACTGATACGATGAAGAGCAGCTGACACCACTTTGACTGTAATATGTGGTTTTCTGGATGAGAAAATGTCCCAGAATAACACTTACTGGGGCTTAGTAGAATCCTCCAAGCTTCAAGTTATTTAGACATCTGCCTGTGAAAGGCAGGTTATGCAGAGGTTACAAAGGAACAATCTCTGTATACCTCAGCGAATAGTCAAATATCTTCTTTTAGTCTGACTCAAGAGAATCCATTCAATAGGAGACGAAAAGCAACATGGTTATAAAAGATTTGTCAGCTCTGAAAATCCAAAGAGACTTGAAGGTGGGAATGATGTACTTGGTTGCAGGTGGGCGCACTGGAATCCTTAAAAATATTGCACTAACATGATACAGACCTTGAGGCAACTCAAAGATCATTAAATTTCATGGAAAAGTTAAAACTCTGAATATGGCTTGGTTGAGGGATGAGGATGCAAAAGTAGCAGATGTATATTGCTTAACCACTCACTCGATTTATTTTGAAGCTAGGAATGTGGAAGTATCAAATCCAAAATCTCATTCAGAATTTATTTTTAAAGACAGTAGTAGGGGTATATCATACAACTGAATGGATCAGCTTTATAGTGTACAAATAGTATTTACAGACACCTTGTTCAATAAATGCAGGTGGAAAATGCACTTTTTCAAGATGCAAGTGTTCAGTGTGAGAATGCCAGGTAAGTAAAAACCTCAGCACTGCTCTAGAGTTGTATGTTTTTTTTTAAAGGCAATCATGGGGAATTGTTAGAAATGGGGTCTTTGGTTGGCAGTCAGGTTACCCCCTGTCCAAGCAAGGACCCTCACTCTAGTAAGGGTAAAAGAGAATCACCCTCAGCTAACCCCTGCTTACCCCGTTGGTAGCTTGGCACGAGCATTAGGCTTAACTTCAGAGTGCTAGGTGTAAAGTATTTGTACTAACACACACACACAGTAACTTAATAAAACACTACAAAATGACACAACACCGGTTTAGAAAAATAGAAAATATTTATCTAAACAAAACAAGACCAAAACAACAAAAATCCACAAGTCAAGTTATCAATAAAAATGCAAAAAGAGTCTTCATGTAATTTTAAACACACACTAACGCTGTTAGCGTGAAAATGTACCTTGGGCAAGTCAAAAATAACCCTGCACGGGCGAGTGTGTGTTGGAAAGGGCTTGTGATGCGTCAATATCACTCATGAGCGAGACCTTGCGTTGTTTCTCCTTTAGTCGGGTCGGCGTGCGTTGTTTCCTCTCTCTGCAGGACAGCAATGCGTCGATCCGGTCAGCACTCTCAGGTCCAGCAAGCCTTCCATCGTTTTCACACGCCTATCGGTGTTTGCGTCACAAATCCAGCCGCACAATGATCTGAAAACCACGCAATGTGGGTTGCGATCTCACCAGCCTCCGTCAGCGATGCTGCACGTCGTTTCTCCAGCCGCGGGCGTCGATCTTCATGTTCCGTTGAAGGCGAGCATTGATTTTTCAGCTGCAAAGCCAGCGGCGTGTCAATTTTTCAGAACCAGATCGGAGTTGTCGATCTTTTCCCCGCACGGCGGTCAGTGCGTGGATTTCTCACTCTTGGGCTGTCAGCTTCTCTTTCCAGGAACTGGATGGGCACCCCTTTGTAGAGTAGGAGTCTCAGCAGAGGCTCCAGGTGCTGGCTGGGAGAAGTCTTTGCTGTCCCTGAGGCTTCAAACAGGAGGCAAGCTCTAAATCAAGCCCTTGGAGAGTTCTTTACAAGATGGAAGGCAACACAAAGTCCAGTCTTTGTCCATAGCACAGGCAGAAGCAGCAACTGCAGGAGGGCTACACAAAGCACAGTCACAGGCAGGGCAGCTCTTTTTCCTCAGCTCTTCAGCTCTTCTCCAGGCAGAGGTTCCTCTTGGGTTCCAGAAGTGTTCTAAAGTCTGTGGTTTTGGGTCCCCTTCTTATACCCATTTTGGCTTTTGAAGTAGGCTTACTTCAAAGAAAAGTCTTTCTTGTTTGTGAAATCCTGCCTTGCCCAGGCCAGGCCCCAGACACACACCAGGGGGTTGGAGACTTCATTGTGTGGGGGCAGGCACAGCCCTTTCAGGTGTAAGGGACCACTCCTCCCCTCCCTCCTAGTACAGATGGCTCATTAGGAAATGCAGACTACACCCCATCTCCCTTTGTGTCACTGTCTAGTGAGAGGTGAAACCAGCCCAACTGTCAAACTGATCCAGACACGGAATCCACAAACAGGCAGATTCACAGAAGTGGTTTAAGCAAGAAAATGCTCACTTTCTGAAAGTGGCATTTTCAAACACTCAATCTCAAAACCAACTTCACTAATGTATTTTTTAATTGTGAGCTCAGAGACCCCAAAACTCCACATGTCTATCCGCTCCCAAAGGTAATCTACACTTTAATCATATTTAAAGGTAGCATCCATGTTAAGCTATGAGAGGGACAAGCCCTGCAATAGTGAAAAACGAATTTAGCAATATTTCACTGTCAGGACATAAAAAAACATTACTATATGTCCTACCTTAACCATACACTGCACCCTGCCCTTGGGGCTACCTAGGGCCTACCTTAGGGGTGCCTTACATGTAAGAAAAGGGAAGGTTTAGGTCTGGCAAGTGGGTACACTTGACAAGTCGAATTTACTGTTATTAACTGCACAGACACTGCAGTGGCCGGTCTGAGACATGATTACAGAGCTACTTGTGGGTGGCACAACCAGTGCTGCAGGCCCACATAAGTAGCATTTGATTTACAGGCCCTGTGAACCTCTAGTGCACTTTACCAGGGACTTACTAGTAAATCAAATATGCCAATCATGGATAAACCAATTACATACACATTTTGTATAGGAGCACTTGCACTTTAGCACTGGTTAGCAGTGGTAAAGTGCCCAGAGTAACAAAAACAGAGTCCAGCACACATCAACAACCTGGGAAACAGGCAAAAAGTTAAGAGAGACCACGCCAAGGATGAAATGTCTAACAGGACTGTACTTCTTAATGGCTACTTCTACCTGCAGATTCGTCATCTCTTGAATCTTCTCTAAGTGCCAGACTGGATCCTGAAACTTGAAATAGCTCTCCTTTGGCGAAAAGTTGCATCTCCACTCCAACTAACCTTTGGGATGAATATGACATACTGGAGCCATCTAAGGTGTCAACCCGGTGCATTTACGTCAGTTCATTTTCCATGCTCTTGGGCACGAATCCGGAGTTGCAGTCCTGAATATATTTGCATACAATATCATTCACATAGCAAAATATTCAGGATTTAAGTACTACCATTCTTGCAGCAGACAGATGGACATCTCGTACCCACTCATTGTCTGTCTCTGGTACCAAACCATGATTCTGTGTCGTGTGAGAAATGCAGCTGCATGCTCACCAAGGCTATCGAGAACTAGGAAATTAAGTTTTCGTGACTAGCTCCAGGAAATGTGCCATCGTCCCAAATCCCAGGTCCGACTGGCTGTCACTCGACCTGTAAATTATCAAAGCAGGCCATACCCAAAAGAAAAAACGGGGGTGGACGTTAATTGATCTCGGTGTGGGGGGTACTATCCAAAAGGAGCATCATGTTGAAAACAGTGCTTTGTTTTTGGTGAGATAAACAGGCCGAGATCCTCTTGATAAAGGGCCATCAGTCACATCCTTTGTCACCCATATCCTGGCTGAAAGTATGTGTCAAAGTGGGAGGTATTACAAATAAACCTCACTGCCCACCACCCAAATACCTATTATTCATATTCTTTTGCACTCGGGCAACCATTTATTTGGTTGCGTTTTTAAATGGATCACAGAACATAGTTGCAACGTTTGATGCATCAACTATACAATTTATTTAGGGCTGCCGTTTTTGTGGCCCAGTGTTTTTGTTTTCTTTTACAAAACGGTGTCAGTGTGAAAAAGCTTTCGACCACTGATGTAGAGTGTCCCTTGAGGCCTCCAACTGACGAGGTTACCCCATTCATGTATGTCTTGTGCAGGTAGTAGAAGTATTTGACCTGCTGTTACCTTTGGAAGAGCAGGGTCAACTTCCTCACGCATTTTGCAGACTGCTCTTTTGGCACCAAAGCCATTCTCCTATCCAGTGAGCCAGTAATGGACCCCATCTTGGACACTTGGAACAAAACAAAACTTCTGCTCCAGCGATAAACCACTGTAGGAAGTTGGCTCTGTATGTGCTATTTCAAAGTAAGGAATAGCATACACAGAGTCCAAGGGTTCCCCTTAGAGGTAAAATAGTGGTAAAAATAGATAATACTAATGCTCTATTTTGTGGTAGTGTGGTCGAGCAGTAGGCTTATCCAAGGAGTAGTGTTAAGCATTTGTTGTACATACACATAGACAATAAATGAGGTACACACACTCCGAGACAAATCCAGCCAATAGGTTTTGTTATAGAAAAATATCTTTTCTTAGTTTATTTTAAGAACCACAGGTTCAAATTTAACATGTAATATCTTGTTTGAAAGGTATTGCAGGTAAGTACATTAGGAACTTTGAATCATTTCAATTGCATGTATACTTTTCAAGTTATTCACAAATAGCTATTTTAAAAGTGGACACAGTGCAATTTTCACAGTTCCTGGGGGAGGTAAGTTTTTGTTAGTTTTACCAGGTAAGTAAGACACTTACAGGGTTCAGTTCTTGGTCCAAGGTAGCCCACCGTTGGGGGTTCAGAGCAACCCCAAAGTTACCACACCAGCAGCTCAGGGCCGGTCAGGTGCAGAGTTCAAAGTGGTGCCCAAAACGCATAGGCTTCAATGGAGAGAAGGGGGTGCCCCGGTTCCAGTCTGCCAGCAGGTAAGTACCAGACGATTGCATTGCTCAGGTCCCAAATTGATTTCTGGACTACTTTACCCCTCTCAGTGAGTGGACAGGATATACTAGCGAAAATGGTACTGTTGCCCCGTGTCTTATTCCATTTTGTTAACTTGCAGCTCATGGTACCACCTAGCATATTTTGCACATTAAACTTCTTATTAATTGAGCTAATTTGGGGGAAGGGTCACCGCCGAGTATGCCTATCAAAACTATAGTTACCCCTGGACATGGGTGGCCTGGGAGCTCCGGACTTCAAAGCCTACTGTATAGCGGGTCAGCTTCAATGGCTGTCCTACTGGCTGGCCGGGCATAACCTGGAAGAGATCAATTGTACAGCGGTGTTATGGAAGAAAGGTTTCATACATTGATTGCTCTGTCCAGGGTCCCAAAAATTACCCCTGGGGCTACCTTTCAGCTACGAACGCCGTTAGCTTACTGGAGACTAGCTACATGATACACAGCCTCATCAACCCTCTATACACCAAACATACCTCTGTGTGGTCTCCCTACCCCCTCAAGAACGATCACAGAGGCTATGCTCAGATTGTGGGAACAACAGGGACCGCTTACCCCTAGGGGACCTGTTTGAAGATGGCATGTTAATGCTGCACTCAGACTTTATATGAGTACACAGTCTACCAAACACTCTTTTTTTTTAACTCATGCTAAAATATTAACCTATGTGTGCACTTATTCGGCACCACAGGGAGCTGAACCAGTAACACACAAAGCCCGTCAGACACTACACACAATGAGTCACGGCATCCATCTTACTAGATGGATATACCGATGGATTCGGGCACACCTCTACACATCTTTAGATAGGCTACAAACTAAGGGACATATTTATACTTGTTTTGCATCGAATTTGCTTCATTTGTTTTACACAAATTCGGTGCAAAACTAACTCCATCTAGCACCAAAGTTAATGAGTTAAAGTAATTTTTTGGACGTGAAACCTACCTGGCGTCAATGAGATGCAAGGTAGGTGTTCCCGTGCAAAAAATGACTCTATGGCCTTAGCGCCATATTCACCCCGTGCTAAAATCATGCAGGGGGCGGAGGGGGGTCAAATAATGGTGCAAAGCTTGCTTTGCACCATAACCTTACGCCTGGGTCAGGGCAGGCGTTAGGAGACCTGTGGGCCTATTTACATGGTGGAACACAGAGGGACAGTGTAGGATGGGGGAGCCCCATCCCAGGTAAGTACAGGTAAGTATTTTTTTGTTTTTTAAAGTGACATTGGGGGCCCTGAAATGGCCCCCCCTACATGGTACTAGGTGCAATGGCCATGCCCAGGGGACCCTGGTCCCCTGTGCTGGCCATTGGGTTGGTGGACATGAAAAGTCAGGAGTCATGTGGTATGATTGGTTTTGTGTCAGAAAATGACGCTAGGCTGGTTAGAGTAATTTTTTTTTACTCTAACCTGCGTAATGTCATTTTTTGGTGCAAAACCCCCTTCTCCCATACCGCTAATCCCACCTGACTAACATCATTTTTTTTTTTTACACTTGCCTACCCTTTGCGCCGGCTTGCACCATTCCATAAATTTGGTAGTCGGCTGGTGCTCAAGAATGATGCAAGCCGGTGCAAAACTTTTTAATGCAAAACTGCATTAGTGCAGTTTTGCACCAAAAAGTATAAATATGCCCCTAAGTTGGCAACTGATTTAGGTCGGGACATTACGGCTAAGGAGTGGACTTACATGTTACAATATGCTACAAAGGTATCCTGCAATACTAGATTTAAGCTGATTCAATTTTACCTATTCCATCGTGCATATCTCACTCCGCATAGGCTAAATAGAATGTATAACATGACAACGGCACAGTGCCCTTGGTGGCATTCCATTGATGCCGACCTTCTCCATATGCTCTGGGCGTGTCTGTCTCACAGTACTGGGATACTATCAGAACCACTCTGATGGAGATCACAGAGGTTACAGTGGATCAGGCGCCTTCTTACTTCCTCCATGGAGAGAGGAAGTTCTACACTGGAGCCAGGTCGAAAGCTTAGCTCTTTGGAGAGAATACAGGGAGTTGAGAAGGAAACCAATATCTCTTGAGTGGGACACATTAGTAGAGGCGTTTAGAGCCCAGAATGAGGCACAGGATTAGTAGCACCGAAGAGAGCAGCGTCCCTTAACGAGGCTGAAGGTGGAGAGAAGATAGATAGGTTGAGGCTTAACCTAACAACGTGCCAAGGGACTCCTTGTTTGCCTTACTCTACCCCGCATAAAGTTAACAATGGGTGGGAGTGCTTGTACACAGATCACATATGTTGCCTCCTTCCCCCTTTTTTGGTGCTAGTAGAGGTACTCCTTCGAGACACATCGATACCAGCAACACATATGGCTTAATTTATATGCTTATTGATAGAAGCAGGGTAGGGAGGGGGGGAGGAGGGGGAGGGATTTGTTGTTCTTCAATACTGTTAAATAATATATGAATATGCAGTTTCACTTGCAGGTCTGGAATTTTGAACATATGTCTACATCTCTGCTTTATATGTAGAGGCAATTGAACTGTGCGATATATGCTGTACTGTAATAAGATAGAAAACCAATAAAAGTTTGTTTTAAAAAAAATGGCTTTACCACAGAGCTGCCCTCTGGCACTGCAACAACTTTATGCTTATTTTTGGTTCTGATTCTGACAAGAGTCAACCAGCCTTTGGAGATGATACTGAAGATGATTTACCCTCACGCTATGATGATATAAACCTTTACATGGATTTAAAGGAAGCTAGTGAGTTAGACACTTTCCTGGATACTGGGGGCCAGATTTACGAAAGGATTGCCTTAAGTGATATTTACAATGGCACGCAGAGCCACTTTGCCTGGCTCAGCAAGGCATAGTAAATCTGGAGTAATGCAGTGCAAGCCACTGCCTTGTGTCAATCTGCCTGCGATGGCCGTACATAGGTGGAGCATGGGTGTTCGCATGCATCCACGGATTTTTGCCACGTCCCCAGATTTACTACATGTAGTGAACCTGGGAATGCATCAAAAAGGTATGCCATTCCATGGGAGATGCAACAAGAAGAAATAACGTTATTTCTCCTTATATTTTCTTATTTCTATGTGTGCTGCATTCTGCAGCATACATAAAGAGTGGAAAATGCCTCTAAGGGTTGTTTTTATGCAGAAAAGCATTCCTTCATGCACAAAAACAATCCTGCCTGGTTCAAGGATGCCTGTGTTGGTGCTAGGCTTCACTGTGTGTGTCAGCATAGGGAGAGAGCAGGAATGTGCCATATCTTAATAGATAATGGTGCATTCCTGTCCTCTTCGTGTGACGCAGCACAGCAAGTTTTCTTGCTGGGTTGTGCTGCGTCACATCTTTTTAAACCTGTCCCTCAGTTGGTTCATGCCCCCTGCCCTCAGGCCATTGACAGAGGAAAGGTCTTCCATCGATGTGGTGATATGACACACAATAGAAGTATTAGACTTTCAACTTCCTTCTATGTAAGTCAAGACAAACATTCTGACTAAAGTTCTACAGCCTGGACAGGCTTCCTCTGAACCTCTACTACCATTCAGTCATTCAATGAGGCCCTGACTGACACATTACTGTGCACCTGAGCTAAGCCTTGTTCTTGCCCACCAGAGAACAAGCAGGAAGCCAGATGCTACATACTGGTGCCACATGACACTGAGGGGCATATTTATACTCTTCTTGCGCCGAATGTGCGTCAGAAAATTTGACGCACATTCGGCGCAAACCCTGCCCCATATTTATACTTTGACGCCCGACTCCGTGGATCTCAAAATCCAACCATGTGCGTCATTTTTTGGAAGGGGGAACCTGCCTTGCGTTAATGATATGCAAGGTAGGCGTTCCCTTCCAAAAAATGACTTTAAGGCCTGTGCGCCTTATTTATACTCTGGCGTCATTTTGACGCACAGGAGGGGGTGGGCCTTAAAAAACGGTGCAAAGCCTGATGGGCGCCGTTTTTTAACACCTGGGTCAGGGCAGGCGTTAAGGGACCTGTGGGCTTGGAAGGAGCCCAGAGGTGCCCTCCCCTGCCCCCAGGTACACCCCCTGCCACCCTTGCCCACCACAGGAGGACACCCAAGGATGGAGGGACCCATTCCAGGGAAGGAAAGGTAAGTTCTGGTAAGTATTTTTTTCCGTTTTTTACAAGTGGCATAGGGGGACCTGATTTGGGCCCCCCTACATGCCACTATGCCCAATGACCATGCTCAGGGGACATAAGTCCCCTGGGCATGGCCATTGGGCAAGGGGGCATGAGGGGGGCCCAAATCAGGGGGCATGACTCCTGTGTTTGCCAAGACAGGAGTCATGTCAATGGGGGTTGTGCGTTAAAAATAAATGGCGCAAGTCCGGTTTGAGGGCTGATTTTTGCCTCTGAACTGATTTACACCATTTTTTGACTCGCAACCCCCATTTTCCCATACACTGGCACGGCCTGGTGTGAGTCATTTTTTTTTTTACGCAGACCAGTCCGCAGCGCCGGCTAACGTCATTCGATAAATAAGGCGTCCGCATGGTGCGTTGGAATGGCGTTAGCCGGCGGTAAAAATTTTGACGCACAACTGCGTTGGCGCAGTTGTGCGCCAAAAAGTATAAATATGGCCCTGATTTCTTAATACAACAGCCCACACCAGAAGGTCTGGTGGTCCAGCCTTCCACCTGAAGAGTAAAACCCATTTGTTTCTGTCCAACCCTGTGTTGAGGAGAATTGAGGCATATGGGAAACAAATGCTTTCATCAGCCAACCTAGCTCTGCAGTTGATCAATGCCTTGTTCTTACCCACCAGTGAACAAGCAGGAAGCCGGATGCTACATACTGGTGCCAGATGACACTGATTTCTTAATATAACAGCCCACACCAGAAGGTCTGGTGGTCCAGCCTTCCATCAGAATGGTAAAACCAAACTTCTTTCTCTCCAACCCTGAGTTGAGGAGAATTGAGGCATTTGGGAAACAAATGCTTTCATCAGCCAACCTAGCACTGGAGTTGATCAATGCCAGCTATTTACTAGGACAATATTCAGGCTGAACTACTGTAGTGTCCTCCTCTTGGGTGTATCTCAGTCCCGTTTGAAAGGCTTCAGTGAGTCCAGAACACTTCTGCTTGGGCACTGCTCAGACTTCCTAAGCATGCCTCCATCAGTACTGCACTGAGAAAACTTGATTGGTTGTTGGTGAAGCAAAGACTTACCTTCAAAGCTCTCTGCCATTGCTCTAGGGCTCTCTCTTATCATGGCCCCATTTACCTGCAGTCAATATTATTCCTTATTTTCCGACCAGGAACTTAAGATCAGCCAAAGCTAAACATTCCTTTATTTGGAAATAAAAAACGTCCGAATTGGAGGTAGCGATTTCAGTCATCTTGCACCAAATGGTGGAGCTCCCTCTCCCTGCTGAAATCTGGCTAGCTCCTTCTGACATTTTGTTTAGAAAAAATTGAAAACATGGCACTTTGGATGTGGCTAAGACCTATCCAGCTGTAAGGGCGACACTTTTTTTCTGAAGTCGGTATCCTAGCGCTGGGATACTTCATAAGAAGTAGCTATGCACTTTACAAGTCACATTATTATGATTCCAGTGCTCTCTGAGACATTGGCAGGTAAATCTTGACTGCATTCTCTGAAGAATTTCTTGCCTACCTGGCTCAAACAATCCAGGATGGTCAGGATACTGCAAAATCCATCATATGATCCATACTGGACACTACCCACTGTTTGTGTAGAACAGTTGAAACCAGCGTGGTGCTTCGACATCGTGCATGAATGATATTCATGGGCTTCTCTGGAGACATGTAGGTATCAGTCATAGATATGCTTTAAAGAGAGCCAGGCCACAACTCATTCTGTTGCTCACCATCTTCAGCAAGAACCTCAAGACGTGGATCTTTGGATGAGGCCCCTACCATACCCCCAGCGCCTTTAGACCCTCACGGTGAGTAGCCATGATTTACAAATATTGATTGATTGAAACCAGAAGTTTGGTGTACCAGAAATGTCACAGCCCAATGCTCCATAACAGACACCCCAGTCCTTTTGGGGTAAGGTACAGGGATCAAGCAGACAACATCAGGCTATGGGGAGAAACTAAATTCCTAGCGCCCACCGAAAAGTAGCAGCCTTCAAACCACTTTAGTTTGCCCTTAGCTGCACCGGACCACCCTGTTAGAGGCAAGATCATACATTTCCTCAACGGTTGGCAAAATATAACTTCTGACATATGGGTTCTTCGGTTATCAAAATATAAGTTTTGACTGATGGATCCTTCAGATCTTTCATTGGAGGTACGACCTGCCATTTATTTCTGACCCAAAGCATCTTCCGCCCACTTTAGAGTGGCTTTCAGAGACACACCTGTCCAACTGGCTTCAGGAGGTGCAGGATGTTTCGGTCAAAAGAGCCATAGAGAGGGTTCTGGCCATGGAAATAGGGACTTGGTGTTACTTCCACTATTTCTCCTTGCTGAAGTAGGATAGAGGCCTTTGTCCTATTCTGTTTTTCCTCATAAGATTTTATTCGTTTTGATAACCATAAGAAGCAAAACAAAAAAGGCAAGTGTTGAATACGTTACAGTCCATGTATGACAGCAGTAAAATGACATCACTCATCTTCTGCTAACCAAAGCATTAATACAACAGTACTTACATGTACCCAATCTGGAAGCAAATCATACAAGAGTGAAACAGAGGGCATCCCATGCTAGGGAAAGGGACAAATCTTTGTGTTGGGATGCTCCAAGTTCTGACTCTGGGAAACAGATACCCATTAACCCAGGTGAGATACGATCAGATCACAGGTTCGACTGTACAGACCACACGCGTGAACTGTACAAAGAGTTCCCCTCCTCAGTACAAACTAGAGTAAGCAATCAAGTTCACACTTTGCAAGCCTCCATAGTGTGATAACATTCCCACGAAGTCCCCAAATTCTATCATGGTTTCTTGGGAAGCCTCTAGCTTTATTTAACTCTTTCAACAAAGGCACATCAGTCCATGCCCTGTCTCCACTCCTGAAGAGATAGGATGCTAAAGGACCTCCAACTGTAGACAATGTTTCTCTTCACAATTAGGCAACCCAACCTCAGTAAGCTGTGGCTAGCTGTAGGTCCACCCCACTCCTCTAAGAGCTATTTTCGGTGTAAGAGAGATGGGTATGCCCAGTACTGCCATCAGTGTATGCACAATCGAAGACCAGAAAGGTAAGAGGGCAGGACCACATCATGTGGAGAAGGATAACTAGATCTATGGCACAACATATACATTGTGGGTTGGTGGCTTTATTCATCTCCAAAGTCTTTCGGGGGTAAAACAAGATCTATGTAGGTAGTAGAATTGAAAGAGGCAAAGGGGCTTAAATCACAGAAGACCATTCTTGCTTCTTGGTGCAGCCTTGTTGCAAATCAGTAGGCCTACAATTATCACCTTTATGAGATTGGTGAATGGCATTGGGCCGCCAAACCCTTGCACTTTGAGTGCTTCCCCGTTGTCTTTGTCTCTAAGTCAAGCAGGGCTTCTGGTCCGGTTTTTCTGATCTTCAAGTCTTCTCTCGTGGTCCCGCCATACACGTGGGACAGTGGTGACTGCCCAGTTGACCCCCAGGATTAGGCAGGCCTATCACTTATGCTCCTCAGTGCAATCGAGATAAATCCATGGCAACACGGTCCACCAGCTGTATGGGCCCAATGACGATTGGCCAGGAACCAGATCCAGTCTTCCCACCCCGGGCAGGTCAGCAAATAGGACAGTTCTGCCAGCAACGGAGGTCTGTTAATTGTCAATAAGAATGGATTTGGAATGGATTGGTGGGGTTAATATAGCAGACATCAGACACAAGCATCCACCATCTTTGGCTGATAAGCTGTGCTCCCTTTGTCCTATTTTAGATCTCCACCCTTTGATCACTGTCTTATAGAAGGACAAATTCAAGATGCTCATGTCAATCCAAGTTCCATTGCCCGGGTTCAAGGTGACCGAGTAGTGGCTTTGGATCTGTAGGATACCAACTTACATGTACCCATCCTGCAGTTCCACACATGCTAATTGTTTAGTTTAGGGTAGGCCAGATTCATTTTTTATGTGCTGTGATTCCCTTTGGCCTCCCAGTGCCCCTCAGGTGGTTGTGAAAGTGATGGTGCTAGTTACAACACACTTTCAGAGGTTTTACCCTAAGTCAGCAAATGGTTGTTGAAGTTGGGTACTCCATAGTCAGTCTTAGACCACTTCCTGATGACAGTGACCATCCTGACATTGTTGGGGTTCACCATAAGCGTGCCAAAGTCACTCCTAACTCCTGGTGCAGTTGTGGGCCTTCCCTCCATCATGACAAGTGTAAGACATTCAAGCTATGATCCTGATGTTTCAGCCTTGGTCCTGGGTCTCAGTGAGAGTGACTAAGGCTTTTTGGCCTCCTGCTCCTTGATTGTCAGGTAGCAGAAACTGGCTTGACACTGGAATATGAAGTCTCAGTGGGTCAGGCACCAGAGGAAGCTGTTGGATTCTATTCATGTTTTGGAGGAGGCTGTAAGGGATCTTCAGTGGTAGCTGCCTAACTACCATTGGACTGGCAGTAGACCCGCTTCCTGCCTCACCCACAGATTGTGATAGATGCATCTCTGCTGGGCTGGGGAGGTCATATGGGATAGGTGGGGATAAGAGGACTCTGGTGTCTGGCAGTGACTCAGCTATAAATCATCCTACTGGGGTGGCAGGCCATTCGCCTGGTGCTGAAAGCCTTCCTACTATCCATCAATGGGAGACTAGTTCTAGTCCTCATGGGAAAACACCAATGCCTTGTAGCACTGCAGCAAGCAGGCCAATTTCAGGTCCTGTGCGAAGATGCTCCTCATCTCTGGAGCTGGCTGGGGCATCAGGGCATTTACCTGGTTGTGAACCACCTGGCAGACAAACTCATCTGGCAGTGCATGGCAGATCACAAATTGCAGTTACATCCCAGGGTGGCACAGTGCATCTTCCTGTAATGGGAAGTACCCTTGGTAGATCTTTTTTGCCACTGCTGAGAATGTACAGTATCAAAACAGTTGCATACTGGGGTTCCCAAGAAGGCTTTTTCTCAGCCATACATTCCAGCTAGACCGGAGGACCAGACTCATGTACATCTTTCTTCCACTGCCTCTCCTGTCCTGAGTTCTGAAGAAGATCTGGAATGACCAAATTCAAGTCATCCTAGTTTCTCCGCATTGGTCCAAGAGACTGTGGTATCTGGAACTTCTTGGCATGAGCATCTATCTTTTGATGAGGCTACTGCTTAGGGATAATCTCCTGTTGCAGCCTCATGGCACTCCATTAGAGCTGATGTACAGCTCTCCACCACATCTCCTGACAGGAGAAAGTATTCCTTGTTGAAATAACTTCCGCTTGTTGCATAAGTGAGCTATTATTGTTGACTTACACCACCTTTTCTCAGATAAACCGGTATTCAGTACTAGGGTAACCTTTTTACCACTGTTTGGACTCTTTTTTTTAAGATTGGGCAAGCCATCACCCTTCCAATCTTCTTTACTTTGCTCACCCCTCAAAAGAGGAGCAGCTTCATTGGCTGGATCCCAAGAGCTTTTACATCGATCACCCCAAAGACCTTTGGATGGACGATCAGCTTTTCATTGGGTTCTGAGGGGCAAAGAAAGGCAAAGCAGTGCAGAAAAGGACTTTGTCAAGGTGAATACTCTTAAACAGTAAGATCTGCTATGCATTGGTTAAGGGGCAGCCTCAAAAAGGACTTGGGGCTGATTCCACAGCTGCTACCACTGTGTTGGCATGCAGAGTGCAATTTCTAGATAGGTCAGGCCATGACGTGGGCATCAGTGCACATGCTCAGCAAGCACTACTACCCTAACAGCCAGATCTGAGCCATTCTACAGACTCACAACCTTTGGGGGTACTGCTTTGTTATCTATTTTAAAGGTGAGGAATCTATAGTTAGACTAGTATCCATCAGAAGAATAAGTTACTTGCCTTAGATAATGCTCTTTCTGGTCAATACTTTGCCTAACTACAGATTTCTCACCATCCTACCTCCCCGTTCTCTGGAATGGACTCTTTTCCAATCTAAACAGGTCAAATTTATTAATTTGCACACTGGTACCTCTGATTATTGTTGGGCTCCGTGGGCACCAACAGAGGCAAGTAAGAAACTGATGGTGGCGTGTAGAGGCAGCGCTTTTATGCTGCTCCTTTTGTCACTTCCAGGGTGGAACAAAGTCAAAGCAGACTTCCACGGTGCAACCTACTGACTTCCATTTTGGTCTGGTGTGTGGATTTTGGCCTGCATTAATTAACAGACATTTCAACACCTGCACTGAAGCCCTTAATTTAACAGCACTGCAGTTGTAGGTGGCAAAATGACTGAGGGCAGTAGGGAGGGCAGTGAAACAAGGGGGAAACGCCCCATAAACATAAAAAAGACAAAAAAACAGTATGTATAGTGTGTTGGTGTTTGTCCCTCTGTAAAATGTCCACAAATCGCCTGAGGATGTTTTAAAGGTGAGGAATGTGTGGTTAGATAGTGTATCCACCAGAAAAGGGGTTAGTAATTCGTTCTTATCAAGAAAATGTTGTCCTAAATTAACCTTAACGCACAATGCAGAAACATAACTTGTGAAAATGTCTCGGCTCAAAATGTGAAAATACAAGTGGGTTTCCAAAATGGACAAGATATGCTTGATGCCAGCAGACTATTTTCTATATTATCATCTCATCTATTCTATCAGCATCTCCCCTCACATCCGACACGACCTTAACACAGATTAATCCCGGGTCGAACGACTGGGACACGCTATCTGACTAGAAGCAGTTACTAGCAAAAACGCTACTCTGTGGAGCCATTATGACCGAAAACCTGCAAGGGAATATAGCTCTTAAAGGCCTAATTGTTTCTAATGAACCAAACATCTACTTACATGATGCAGAGTTTAGTAAAAGCTGGTCCCATATAGTATAGAAGGGCAAAATGGACTGGCTTGCTCTCATGATTCAAACAGCTGAGACTCTCTGAATCATTGTTGGTACACATCAAGATTAGTGAATCTGCCTTGAAAACACAACTTTCAGTTACACTGTTCAAGAAAAAAATAGATGAAACAAAGAAAACCATCTATATATTAAAGAATTCTTGACTCTAACAAAGATATCAAAGTTCCAAAAATATCTGAAGCATTTTTCCTTTGAAGAAACCTTTACCTATTCAAAGCCAGACTATCAACCGAGAACGGTTGATACATTTGACAGTTCCGGATCTGAATCTTCAGGGTCTGAGTGATCAATTGATCTATTGACAATGGAAATATTTACAGACCGACAGGGTGACAGGATAACTGGTCACAAAGAGGTAGGGACAATCTTCCACCTCTCCCACAGGCCCATTACCCACAATTTTTTGGCTTGAGCCCTCACGTACAACCACCAATTTCTCCCACACAATTTGGTTTCCCCTGGCCACAAAACACCCCCTCGTTTTTTAGGCAGAGGCAAAGGCAGAGGCTGAGAGAAAAGGAAAGAACAAATAAATCCAATGGCAGACTCATCCCTTGAAAAAAAGGGACATCAATCCTCGACCAGGGACGAGCAGAGCACTACGAGAATAGTCAACCTAAGTGACGAAGTTTCTCTGAACAAGAAATCTGAGTTAAACAAGGGCCTCGACTTTGTTCCCACTCTAAAACCTGACGTTTTTCATTGAGAAAGGAACTGGACAACATTTTCCACCACATTCGTCTCTCTATCCTTTTACCTGACCAGTCTACTACAACAGATGACAGAGAAAAAAATACTGGTCTCAAAAATAAAAACTAATTTCTATCCACCTTTTAGTGCAATGCCACTCGAGGTCATAACTTTCGAAAAAGCAGTAACCCACGGCATCAAGGGTCTAAAAGACTGCAGCATCCATGTCTATCGTATCCTCAACAGAGGCAGCAGTAAAAGAGATTGATAATTTACATAATATCATAATAAAACCAGCTGACAAGGGTGGTGCTACAGTTGTTCTTCCAAAAGAAATGTATCATACTTAATCTCTAAGACCTTTGAATGATTCTCGAAACTATAAATGCCTGGACAGAGACCCTACAAAAGATATTATGGAGAACATTCAGTACATAATTACCCAAGCGAATGGTTGGATAACTAATCAGGAGGCTGACTTTCTATTTGTGAAACATCCAAAAGTACATTATTTCTACATTCTGCCAAAAATACACAAAGGCAAACACCCTCCCTCGGGTAGGCCAATTGTTTCCAACATCAGATCACTCCTTGAGCCACTCTTTAAATCTGTTGTTTGTTTAATGAGACTATTAGTAACCTGGATGCCCTCTTATAGCAAAGACATCAAGGACGTACTCAATAGCATTCTAGACCTGTATTTTGATTCTATAATGATTTACTTGTGAATTTAGATGCCAAGGCCTTGTACACCAGTATTCCCCATGAGGCCTCACTCATGGTTCTTGCAACTTCACAAAAAAGGAATCATGGGATTCCATCACATCCGTGGATTTTAATCTAGACTGTGAACATATGGCCCTCACTAGAAACTATTTCCAATTTCAGGACCAGTACTTCCTACAGACACAGAGGACATCAATGGGTAGTACTTTCGCCCCTAGTATAGCATGTCTTTATGTCCACAACTTTGAAAATAAACATATTTACAACAAAACAAATCCATACAACTCCAAAATAAAATTATGGAAATGTTATATTTACAATATTTTGATCATCTGAAGAGAAAATGAATCTGAGGCCCTAGAATTTGCCAACTGGTTAAACACAAGAGATGCATTGTAAAATTTACAATCACGATTGAGAAGAAAACAATTAACTTCTTAGACTTAAAGATTTTGTCACATGACAGTGGGGGTAGAAACTGAGGTTTATTACAAACCCACTGATAGTAATAACTTGCCAAGATACAACAGTTTCCACCCAATGTCACTGAATGGCAATCTTGCGGTGGGCCAATTTTTAAGATTAAGGATGAACTGCATGGAAAAAAAGTGACTGACCAACATGTGGAACTCTTAACAAAAAACTGAAGGGGAAAGACGACCCCAGCAACTTAAAGACGAAAGCTGGAAAAAGAGGTTGGAATAATTCTAGGCAGTCTCTTTTACAGACGTTTGATAAACCTAACAATGAACAGCGTATATGCATAGCCACCTAAGGGGCCCATTCCAACCAAATGAAGAGAATAATCTCTAAACATTGGAAGAGCCTTACATCAGGGCCCTTTCATATTCAGAAACCAATGTTTTCGTTTAAACGTGGGGAATCACTGAGTTACTGGTGCTCACAAGCCCAAAACTCTCCCCCCACAAACTAAACCACCATCCAATCACTTTGGAATTTGCCCACAGTTAGGTGACCCGTGCTGTCACTGAAGAAACCGCTCTCTGACAAAGTAAATGAGGGAAATTGATTTAGGTTTAATAACAACATGGTCCTTGAAGCAACACACCAACATCGGTTCTTGCAATGTAATTTACATACTCATCTGTCCCTGTGGTTTGAAATATATTGGTATGACCACCAGAAAGATCCGGATTCAAATTAGCGATCATTGGAGCACTTTAGATACATAAAGACTACAACGAAGTTGATGCATCACTTCTATACAATGTGTCACTCTGAGAATGACTTTACTTGGGTTGTGATTGACAAATTACTCACATATATGACAGAAAAAAAGCTATTAAAATATGAACAACATTGGCTCTACAGGCGCATGAGTCCATCGGCAGGTCTTAATGACCCATGGTCCCAACTGGGTGCATAACACAGTTAAATCCCAGATTACTGACCTAGGTACTCGTTGTTGACCCTTGTGACTCGCTGGGTAACCACACTTTGAGGACAGGGCGATTAAGAAGGAATGATGTCCGGTGGCCACACAAAGAGGATAGTCTTCCATCGGTTTTTTAGGACACCTACCTTACAATCTCACTCCAATCACTTTTTCAATACTTTGCCTGTAATGTGGCATCATTTTTGCGACACTATTCCCTAGTATGCCACAACCATTGTTTAAGAAAAATGTTCCGTAAATGTATGACATCCATATGAAGATGTGGCTTTAGCTTTGTGCAGAAATGCCAAAATGTGAACCTAGAAGAGTAAGTTATAGTCATGGCCGAGTATAGGGCAATAATTCAAGTAATTCTGTTTCACAATTATAAGCCCATTCTAACCCTTCACTTAAGTTTCAAAGGCACTGCCTGAACGAGGCACCGTTTGCTAATGACAGGGTCGCCTGACATTTCGGAACTAGAACATCCCCGTCACAGTTATATGGTATGTATGCAACTAGTTTATACTTCTGCCCTGGCCATTTTAGGGTGAAAAGTACCATTTAAGCAATTCTCCATGAATTAGTCCCGCCTGCCGCGGACTACATTTACCATGAGTCTGTACAGAAGGATGCGGCCGCGTACACACTCTCTCATCTTCACTCCAGGGATATTCATTCCCCTCCTTATGGCCGGCCCGGACATACTCTGGTTGTTCGGCGGCGATCCTGGCGGGATATTAATAGGTGTAAATTAGTGCTTAATTTGTGCTTGTTGTTTCCGGTGCTGAGCACCGGCACTTATTTGTGAGGGCCGGGGCTTATTCTTCTGCCTCAAGCATTTGCTGCGAGCAAAAGACACATATGAAAAAGACGGAAGAAGGAAAAACTAAAAAGCGTCATAAAGGGAGAAAGTAGAAAGTTGCAGGATAAACTGAAGGGGCAGGGGTGGCCGTAAATGCATTGAAGAGGCCCGAGATGGCTTTAGGATTATGCTGCCTCAGTATTCAGTGCTTGTAGATTTAATTACACCAGTCTCGTGCTTAACAGGAGGGCTCTGAGCACGGCACCTCTTTATTTACAAATTAAGCACTGGTGTAAATGCAGGCACAGCTACCTTGACAAAGTGGGGGGCTACAAGGGGTCACATTTATTCTACTTATGGGTCTCATCCTTTGAAACGTAACGCATAAGGGTGAGGTGGCCGGCTCACTTTATGATAAATTCTGCGCAACTCCAAGCAAGGTTCCTTTACATTGCAAACGAGGGGCCTCTTTCTAAATTTGTTCAAACCCTTTGCACATGGAATGCATCGCATTAGATCACTCATAATAACTGGGAGCCGTTTTTGTTCTGTTTCGTGGCAATGACTAACGCTTTCACTTTCTCCCCCCATCCTGTCTCGGCACTATAGGATATCATCAGCCCTGCCAAGTTTCCCTGGCCCACACTTGATGTGCTGCTCCAGTACAGGTTTTTCCTTTGAATTCTGGGAATTGTAGGCTTGTTGATTTCATTATGAAACAGGACTTCAAGTCCCAGAATTCAAAGGGAAAAAAACCGGTACTGGAGCAGCACATCACGCATGGACCTAGGAAACTTGGCAGCTTTGGGATATAGAGTAATCCACTTCATCTCAGGTACTTTCCTACTTGTACACATCTGTTGATAACCTCTTTCTGTGATAGCAGAAAAATATTTATGTCTTCTGAACACAATACAACCATACATATGGATATGTATAAATTTGATTGATGTCATTTTCATGGAACGATAATTACTCTTTTTAATTTATTAATAATGACTCTATTTCCATATCAGTGATGCTTTTATGGCTGTTCCCGGGATCAGTTGCATAACCCGGGATCAATTGCATACATGAAACACAGTGCTGCAGTATGAATCATGATTTTCAGTTGTCGTTATTATTTATACTTTCATCATAAACGTGTGACTACAGAAGCATGCCTCCCGCTCAACTTGCATGACTCCCGAATCACCTCTAATTAGGGTAAGCTATATGGCTGTATTTGCGTGATGTTGTAACACAGGAGTGTGTATGCTCATGTCTGGAGTATACCTTTAAGGTGGTTTGCCATGCTTCACCTGACAGCAATTTAGAATTTTGTTGAATTATTTTTAATGCAGTATGAGTCTGATATAGACGTGTTGGCGGATGGGGCCGGCAATATTGTGTTTCCCATTCAGTACAAACAATTTTCATAATTACTATCTAAAGCTAGTAATCGTGGTACTGTATAAGATCAATCGTTTGACATATCCATTATTGTTTCCAGGTTTATCCAGTAGGAAACTTAGAAAAGGTGAGAGCCTGAGGCCTCATTTCCTATGCATGATGTGCATCAGTAGACAGGCAGGGATGCATATAGCTTTGACCAAGGCCTCAGGTCTCTATGGGCTTTAAACGTGGACTCTGGAATGCAGGGATCTGGCCATGTGGATAAAGATGTCTATTGCACAGTGGAAGTGGCAACAAAATAGGACCAAAGGGGTCCCACAATCAAAAACATTGCATGAGACTTTCCTTTTCTTGACACTCGCAATCCACTCAAGCTGGTCCTTATTTCCTCTGATACATTTAAGTTGACCACAACCTATCTAATGACTCAGGACACAACATCATTCAGCACCATCATTTTGACAGTATTCATGTCATTCCTTCCTTTGTGCAGCTTGAGCTGGCCTCGACGAAATGGTGTTTCACCAACCAATCTCTATAGCTTTTTTTTCTATGTTTATAGCTCAATTGCCCCTGTAGATTGGGTGGTCAACTGACTGACTCTACCTGACGCGTTTCCCGATTTATGGCATCCCATGAGTTCTCATATGCTTTTACCAATTTATCCAGTGTCTTCATTACAAGTGTCCAAATTTCTCTTTCCCAAGCATAAACCATTTCTTATGTTTTAAGAGTGGATTCTACTGGTCCTGTTACATCTTTTTTTTTATTCAAAACTGCCTGCATTTAAAAACCATTTGAAGATAAAGATTGCAAATTGTTTGCAACAAACCCGTTGACCTGTTTGAAGCTTAGGGCCGTATTTATACTTTTTGGCGCACAACTGCGCCAACGCAGTTGTGCGTCAAAAAATTTAACGCCGGCTAACGCCATTCCAAAGCGCCATGCGGGCGCCTTATTTATGGAATGACGTTAGCCGGCGGAGCTGCCTGGTGTGCGTCAAAATAAATGACTCACACCAGGCAGTGCCGGCGTAGGGGAAAATGGAGCTTGGGCGTCAAAAAATGGGGCAAGTCAGGCTGAGGCAAAATTCTCGCCTCAACCCGATTTGCGCCATTTTTTTTTACTCCCAACCCCCATTTAAATGACTCCTGTCTTAGCAAAGACAGGAGTCATGCCCCCTTGCCCAATGGCCATGCCCAGGGGACTTATGTCCCCTGGGCATGGTCATTGGGCATAGTGGCATGTAGGGGGGCACAAATCAGGCCCCCCTATGCCACCCAAAAAAATAAAAAAAATACTTACCTGAACTTACCTTAAGTTCCCTGGGATGGGTCCCTCCATCCTTGGGTGTCCTCCTGGGGTGGGCAAGGGTGGCAGGGGGTGTCCCTGGGGACATGGGAGGGCACCTCTGGGCTCCTTCCGAGCCCACAGGTCCCTTAACGCCTGCCCTGACCAGGCGTTAAAAAATGACGCTAAAGCGGCTGGACGTCATTTTTTTTTACCCGCCCACTCCCGGGCGTCATTTTTGCCCGGGAGTGTAAATACGGCGCACATGCCTCGGAGTCAATTTTTAGAAGGGAACGCCTACCTTGCATATCATTAACGCAAGGAAGGTGTCCATGCTAAAAAATGACGCAAACTCCAAGATTTTTGGCGCTAGACGGGTCTAACGCCAAAGTATAAATATGGAGTTAGTTTTGCGTTGGATTTGCGTAAAAAAAAACAACGCAAATCCGACGCAAACAGTGTATAAATATGCCCCTTAGGCTGTAATTGTGTTAATGCACCCTAACTTCTGGCAGCACTGCTCTTCTTGTATTTTGAGTCTGCTTTTTGGATTGCCAGTTTCCCTGAGCCTACTGGGCCCATTCAAAGGGCAGTAGTTTGAACATGTTTCATATACTGTGCCTGTTATACATTCCTGTCTTTGCACTTCTAGGTTGGTAATATTTAAAAATGCTTCCTATACATCCTTTTCAGTTTGCATGAGGTTTGTGCTTTGAAGAAAATAAATACGAAGAAATACGGCCATGTTATTCTCTTGGAAGACGAGCTTTCCGAAGAAGACTGGGTCAGAAATAAAAACATATATAAAATGAACATTTTAGAGAATTCTGGGGGCCATGGCTACATACATTTATAGTGTAGACCCAACAATAAGATCCATATTTAAGGGGTACCTATTAACGGGGGTGGACGAGTGAAGCAGTTGGGTTAACAAGTTCGAGACCCCATTAAAGTGCCACTTGATTCCTGTAAACGATTGCTGCTGCAGATCTTCAACTCTGTTCAAGGTTCACCTGTAGAGATGCCTATCTTTTCTGGGCTCTTACCCCGGATGGAGGCCACTTTCACTCCATGAACAACATTTCCAGCATTTCTATGTCCATGGAATGACAATGCCACAATGAAAGTGTGTATTTCTGTACCTGTGCATTTAGGCCCATATTTATACTTTTTCACGCAAAACTGTGCTAACGCAGTTTTGCGTGAAAAAGTTTACCGCCGGCTAGCGACATTCCAAGATGCCAGCCAGGCGTCTTATTTCTGGAATGGCGCAAAGGGTGGGCTAACATCATGGAGAATGACGTTAGCCGGGCGTGGTGGCAGTATGGGAGATGGGGGTTTAGCATTCTAAAATGACGTTAGGCTGGTTAGAGTAAAAAAATATGACTCTAACCAGATTAGTGTCATTTTTTGGTGCTAAACCTACCATACCACATGACTCCTGCCTTACAAAAAGGCAGGAGTCATGGCCACCACCCCAATGGACAGCACAGGGGGACAAGGATCCCCTGGCATGGCCATTGCACCCAATGCCATGTAGGGGGGCCCATTACAGGGCCCCCAATGGCACTTTCAAATTTTTGGCAAAAAAAACGTACCCATACTTACTTCTACTTACCTGGGATGGGATCCCACATCCTCCGCTGTCCCTCTGGTGGGGGTGTCCTTGGGGCTTGGGGAGGGCACCAGTGTACCACCTTCCCTGACCCAGACGGTAAATAATGGCACTAAGCAGGCTTAGCGCCATTATTTAGGCCCACCTATCTCCCGTGTACCATTTGTGCACAGGAGGATAAATAAGGCGTTAGGGCCTTTGAGTCATTTTTCGCCCTGGAACATCTACCTTGAATTTCATTGACACAAGGTAGGTTTTCACAGTAAAAAAATGACGCTAACTCCATAACTTTGGCGCTAGACGGGTCTAGTGCCAAAGTATAAATATGGAGTTAGGTTTGCATCAAATTAGCGTCAATAAAAATGACACTAATTCGACACAAACAGAGTATAAATATGGGCCTTAGTGCTATGTCAGCGGCAATATCTATAAAAACTATAGGATAGATTGTGGGGAAGAAACACTTTTGACACAATGGGGCAATTTATTTTGTATTTACTACAAATATACTGCTTTGCTAGTATAGAGCTATAGGTTATGTGTTGTAAAACAACTGTAGGAATTTAAGCAATTCTGTATCTATCACCAAGTACAGTGTATTCATTGCAATAGACGTTATTTCAAAGAAAGAATCGTGTCATGAACATGTAAGATATTGTGCACTTCCCAAATTGTTAATGTAGCAAAGATTGCTCCTTCCCCCGATCTGAATGCCCTTCCAGTCTGCCACAAAGTACAGGCAACCCTGTAATACGATAGGGTCAGATCACTGCAGCCAAACCTGGCCGGACCAGAAGACTGTCACTTCTGCAGCAGGTTTCTGAGCTCCCTTCTTTGGTATATAATCTCTCTCTGTCATCCTGTTCTGTCCCTAATGCGCGAGACATGCCACTCAGGTAGAAATCTCTTCACCTTTGAGTACGACTGAAAAGCTGTTATCTCGGTGTAGGCCTCTTGTTGGATTCAGCATTGCACGAGAACAGGCCAGTCTGAGGTGCAAAGCTAAAGATTGTGGAAGCATATTTTTAAGGGGAGTTATATCGCTTTTGCACCACGCAGCATGGTGCAAGCGCAACGCAAGCCCAAAATGAGGTTTAAGAAGCTACCCAAGGCCACCTTGTCTGGCTCCGAGTGGCTTCATAAATCTGGAGTAAAACAACACAGTGGAAATCGCTGTGTTGCGTTACTCTGATTCAGGGAGGCAATCCATGGGTGTTGCGTGGGTGTTCCCATGCAACATCCATGGATTTGGGCATATGACAGATTTACCAGAAGTGGTAGACTTAGGAATGCGTCAAAATGCTACGCCTTCTCTGGTGAAGTGTAACGAGGAGAAATAACTTTATTTCTTCTAGTTTTTTCCTCTTTCTATGTGTGCTGCATTCTGCATCTCATAAAGAAAGTGGAAATGCTTGAGGTGCCTCTTCCTGCAGAAAAACAGTCCTCCTTACAACACAGGTACCCTTGCAATAAGGTGAAAAAGTGCCTGCGTTTGCGCTAAGCAGCCAAAACTGCACCAGCATAGGGACAAAGGCAGGACTGTATCATATTCTTCTAACTATGGCACATTCCTTCCCTTTCCGTGCCACGCAGCATAGCACAGCAAGGTAACTTGCTGGTCTCTGCCTGACTTGGCCTTAAATATGGCCCTGTATATTTTTTATGATTGGTGCAACAGATTTATGGTTGCTGACCAGTCAAAAGTAATTTTGATAAGAATTGTGTGTTTCATGATTGATGCCAAAGATGTATGGTGGCTGGCTATCTGTATTAAAGAATATGTTTCTTACCTTTGGTAATGCTCTTTCTGGTTGATATTCTACCTAACCACATAGTCCTCACCTTACACTATCCCCTATGCACTGGACTGGATCCACAGAATTATATAGCAGTGTTCTCACACAGACAGGTGGTGTCATGTGACTCTGCGCAGACTCCATGCTTCCCCAGAAGTTACGGAGCTGTGCCACATATAACCACAATTGCTACATATCTTCTGATGGTTGCAACGTGTTAGAGGCATTGGGTTTAGAGTCAGGCTGCGTGATGACTGGTTGCGCTTTTGTAATTTTGTAGTGGGAGATCAGTTGAACTGGAGCGTACATCGGCACTGAATCAACTGGTGGCAGCGACCGGCATGGTTCTCGGGGCCAGAGTGAAAGTCTGTGCCAGAGTCAGTACAGGCCTGCAATGGGACCCAAGGGGACATATGGTCTCAGGGAACTACCTGCTGGTGATTAACTCCACTGGAGAATCCTGGGGTTCCTTTGGGCCGAAGGCGTGCCAAGGAGAGCTGGAAGAGCCCTGAAGAGATGCAGCATGGCCTCTTTGAAGGCCTCGATGTACTTCTGGGGTGGTGTCAACAATGGCCTAGGGAACTTGGGGAACATCGGGACCAACTGAGGATATGTTCCATGGCCAGTGACTTATATCTTGACTGTTAAGGAATTACTGCTGTAATGAAGAATTATGTGGGGAATTGGACCCCGAATAACAGAGTCCCCTGGTAATTTCTCATTATTCAGGAGATGCAACCTGTAATCCCTCCTAATTCTGCACCTCTGGAGTTAACAGTCCCCATGTTTATCATCATTTTAGGGGGGCAGAATTAATGCTTTCACCGCTGGGGTGTTTGTAAACATTTGTGCCGAAGATTTTATTTAAAGGATTTGGTTTTTCAAACTCATGTACCTCTTTGTGCACCCAGACAAACGCTATGCTTTTTCAGCATATTCAGGGCTATGGATTGGTGCAAACTCTGCATCAAAATATTATTACAACATGAAGATATAATAAAAAATGTGGAGATATTTTCATTTTTTTAATCAAGTTTGATTCATATTTTATTGTATTTCTGAAATGCACAGACATAAATCCCAAAACACTAGGCAAGGAAATACCGTCTTGAATGTCTGGTGCTTGGCCAGACTCCCCACGCACCTCTGGGCCATCGCCTCACTTTCGGAATAGACTTAAATACGTATTATCCATCTTGTTCTCCCTGGGTCCGGGGAATCTTTTCAGCAGGCAAGGTTTCAGATCTGGCAGGATCGTCTTGCTCAGAATGTGCTCTAACACTCTGACCACCGTGTCCCAATAAACCACTATTATTGTGAAATTCCACACCATATGCGGGTGGTCAGCTTCAGGTGCACGACACCACAGACAGCTCCTGTCTGCTGAGTTGTAAATGGGGCCTATTGTCTTTGGAGTTAGGCACACCCTATTTCAGAATAACTGCGGGAGTTTAAATTGTGGATTCCTGGAAACCTTGGAGGTATGTTCTAGTACGTCTTTCCACTCCCTGGGTCATATTTACAAGCCCCGTGCCCAGGGAAGTGCAGCAGGTGACCTTACAATGCTGCCCTGCTCCACAGGTAAAGGACATAAATGCATTGTATGTACAGGATACGGCGCATACAGTGCATTTCTATCCTCTCCCACCTGCATTGGCACACAATGAGCTGCCTAGCTCCGACGCAGGCACCCCCTGCGCCATACAGGATTGAAGGGACACCTTCCTGCACAAAAATAATCCATGGAGGCTTTTCCTCTGTCTATGTGTACTGCAGAATGCAGCACACATAGAAAGAGGAAAGAATGAGGAAAAATAAAGATGTTTATCCTTGTTGCAACCCCCCCAGGGCAGGTGTAAGATTTTGACTCATTCCCAGGTTTACAATGCCTTGTATATCTGGAATGTGCCAAAACCCATGGGTGTTGCGCAGGAAAACCCACCGCAATGCTCATGGAATGCCTCCTTCATTCAGTGTAAGGCAACGCAGCGACTTGTGCTGTGTTTCCATACACATATCTACTAGGCCATGAAAAGTGGCTTTGTGTGGCCTTGTAGATTTAGGCCTGCACTATGCAGCACTGGTGCTTCACAAAAAGTGGTGGGGCAGAGGGCTTGTAAATAAGCCCGCTCTCTGTAAACAACATTCCTAAGTACTGGGACTATTTCAAACGTAGTGGTCCAAGATCTCCATTCAAGTTCTCTTGCAGGGTTTTATACAGACACATTCGCTTTTCTGGATGCTATTTTTCAGTTCCGCTGTGATTGTGGCCAGGATCCCCACTGTTTCTGTAAGAGACCAACCAGAGTTCTTTAGGCCAGGAACTTTCCTGCAGGTACTCCATATGAGTCCATGACTTCCACAAAGGTTCTTAATTCGCCTGCCCCACTAACATCATCCACCTCTGCTTTGCCATACTGTTCCCAAGCCTGGATTTTCCAGTTTCCTCCAAGCACAATGGTGGGTGAGTAACTTGAACCCTGTTTAAGTTTTCACTTATAGCTCACCACTGTTTGCACTATTTCCTCCAGGAGGGGCAGTATGTGCCCCCCTTCCCCTTGGCTGTTTGGGCATTAGGCCACATAATAGGTCATCTTTTGTTTTTGTATTCCAATCCCACTGGGAATTAGATGGGCTGGTCTCCTTGCAGCCCAGTGAAGCTGGGCAGTCATCTGATAGTATGTGACATTTGGGGCTCCCAGTCCTCTCCTCTCTGTGGGAAACTTCACTTTGACCGGTAAATTTGTGCCTATTGGACCCCAAATCAAAGAATTCATCAGCGAGTCTAAAGGGCATATTTATGGGGATGGTCACGCAGTGCAGCGCAGCAAGTCAGCTGGACTGTGTGAAAGGGAAAAGGCAGGAATGTGTCGTATTTAAAAGAATATGGCACATTCCTGCCTTTTCCCCTGGGCTAGCACCTTTTTGGCTGCCTAACTCCAACAAAGGCACCCTGTCACCATGGTGCAGAGGTGCCGCCATGACATGCAGAAACAATCCTCTGCAGCTTTTTCCTCTTTCAATGTGTGCTGCAGAATGCAGAAAAAATAAAAATATTTCTCCTTGTTACTTCTCTCCTTGTGAGGCATATTCTTTTGGCGCATTCCCAGATTTACTAGTTCTGGTAAATCTTAAAATGAGTCAAACACCATGGGAGTTGCGTGACTCCCACGCAACACCCATGGAATGCAACCCTAGCACAAAGTAAGGCAGCACTGTGATTTACACTGTGTTGCTTTACTCTAGGTTGTTGGCCCAACTCATGGCCAAGCAAAGTGGCCTTGGCTGCATGCAAATGGGAAGCAAACTGGGTCATAAAAATGGCCTTAAATCCTAATAATAACATGGGTGTATCTTATATGGAAGATATACAAAATAATATAGCATTCTAGGCAACATGACAATTTTGGTAAGTGCTAGTTCAGGTTTTTAAAATATCGCCTTGGTGTTCTTCCTAATAACACACACGCAGCACCCTGGCTAAGGGCATCAGGAGAAACCCCTGCAGGCTGTGCGGTGAATCAAAAGAAGACGTGATTCACATAATCTGCCTTTGTAGTTCAGTTTTAACTATGCATCTTCGCTGGCTCAGGACTTTTTGAAACCAGGCAGGGAAATAGTGCAGACTAGCAATAATAGCCTTCTGAAATTCTGGGGACCCTCATGTAATCTCTTAAACAGTAGAATATCTACAGGGTGTGGATCAGGCTATAAAGAAAGCTCTTCCCCAGTCCGCGCATTTCCAATAGCCAAGACAATTGGTCCAAGAGGGAGATGGGGTAAATTACCTGTTCTACCAAAATCTCCTAACTCTCGGTTTACTCCTTGCGTTTTACTTACTGTTTGCACAGGCTCCCTGTTAGCCAAAGCCCTTTACTCTTAAACTTTTAAACATGCTAAATGGTTCTTAGTATTCCTGTACCAAACAGATAATCTTACACCCAGGACACTGAACAATTAATGAGACACTCTTGCCGTCATATGTCAACACGTTTTTATTGTTTAGTGAATTGTATTTATTATTGCTTTTATATTTGTAGCATTTCTTAAGTGCATTAAAGCTGCAGGCATCGAAAGGCTGGAAAGCAGGAGAGAAGAGAAAGAGGAGCCGCTAATACTCTAGAGTGTAAAGAGCCAGGTTGTAAATTGTCTGCGGAATTGTAAATACGAATTCAGACTCCTATTATGGACTCGGAGGGAGTTCCAAAGCCTAGCTGCAGGAACAGAAAAAGCACGGCCACCCCATCTTCCTTTCTGACAACTTGGTACTGATGCTTAAAAAGCCCTGCAGATTTTATGGGTTGACTAAGAGTGCACCTCTTCAGCGCAGATTGGAGATACCCAGAACCCTGAGAGTGGAGGGCTTTATAAACTCAAGCAGAGAGCCTTAAAAGTTACTTGTTTCCTTATAGATAACCAGTGAAGATGTCCCAAGCCCTCCCTAACTGAAGAAAACTTGGGTACTCCTATAACCAGTCAGGCAGCCGCATTCTGAATAAGCTGGTGCTTATTCAGAGAAGATTGGTTGGTGTTTAGATTCAATGCACTGCAATAGTCCAGTTTTGATGTAATAAGAGCAAGGACTATCGGTACTCTCAGTTCTTTAGGTACAAAAGGTAGAACTTTTTTCATAATTCTAACCATCCATAAGCAGGCTCTAGCTGTTCTGTTGAACTGAGTATCAAATGTCAGAACATTATCAAACATTCTAACGGTTTTAATTAATCAAACAATATAGTTTTTACTTACTGGTAAGTGCTACTGTTCCCATGACACCTAGCTAAAGCTATGTCCAGAACTTCACCTGTCCATGTAGCACGACTGTTGCGCACCCTACATTGGCCTCTACCAAATCCTGTGTGCTGTGGAATACGTGGATCCCATGATATTTAAACAAGTGTTCTTTCCTCTGCAGCTGCGCATCGGTCCATAACTTGGGTGCCCAGGAAAGATCAGGATGAACAAAAAATACACTTTTTGTCCCTGTTTGGTTTAAGGAAATATACCCTACTCAGTGTTTTCTGTTTTGCTAATACTGTCCTGATTCAATTATAACAAGACCTCACTAGCATACAACATGTGTTGTCTCATCAACACCAATTCCCAACATCCTCTAGTACTTGCAGAAGTGTATTGCCAATGATGCCATCCTCATTGTAAACAGGAAGGGGGCAGTGGACACCCCTGCCTTGTGCCTCTCTGTTTCAGGCTGTAAGGGGCATATACAGAAGTTTAATCCACTGTATCAGCCCAGGTCCATTTTACCAGCATCCTTAGAAGGTAATCCCAACTAATGCTGTCAAATGCCTTTTGCATGTCCATCAATAGCACCACGGGGTTCAGAACATCGAGATTATTGGAGTTTAGGATGTGTATAAGACGTTGGATATTTGGGGAAGTGCTCTGGTTAGGCACAACCCCTCTCTGCTCTACATGGATAAAGCCAAGTAATACCTGCATCGCACCAGTGACTAATATTTTGCTAAGGATTATATGTTCATCATAGACAGTGACTGAAACGCCCTGGGTGTTGCTGGTTCATGAGCCATCTCAGGTAACGGCTCAAAGAAATCTTCTGCTTTCGTATTGGGGAGTGTCCCAGTACTGTATATAGTTTCATACAGGGACTGCAATTTAGGTTTAGGTGAGGTCCCAAATGTGTTGTAGAGCTCAGCTGGAAAAGCACCCGACCCCACATATTTGCCAGAGGCCAAGCCATTGATCACCTCAAGTATTTCTTGAGTTGTTATAGGGGCTTTCACATCCACCTGATGCTCTGATGTAAGTTTATTGAGGTCTAATGCACCAAGATAATCAGTAATGGGCAATTGGAAACTGCCCACTGCACTGAATATAGCATTGTATAATAGTATGGAAACACTGTGTTTGTTTCAGATTGAGGATATTGAACCTGCCTCAAACCATCTATTATTTGTGTAAGTGGGCTTCGCGCTCATTTACTTCTAATTAACCAGGCACTCTGATTACCACATTTGTCAGATTTATAGCTATTTATTTTTCGAAAATATGGTAATTTCCTTCAGAATCCCCCATGCAGAAACGTATCTCTTCCAAGGCTTGACCCTCGACTTTGTTCCTCTCAGTCCTCTGAGTGTGAGGGAAACAGACATGTATGGGTTTTCTGTGGGATCAGGGTAACACCTGGAGATAAGCTGCAGACAGTATATTTTATAAATTTTGAAAGCAGCTGCAAGCGAAATGCCAGCTTAGACTACCTGTCTTTTAGCCACATATATCATCCCCGGGCTCCATGTAACCATGCTACAATTATATATCGTTTTAATATCTACCCATGATAAGGTTTGTAACGCTGGGGGTCAGAACACCATTGTCCGAATGGACTGGCTCAAACAACACATGGAACAGGATACAGATTTTCACATTTTTCCCTAAAACATGGTAGTTTCCCTTAGTATTCTTCACACAGGAACATATCCCTCCTAAAGCTTAACTCAAAACTGTGTTTGCCTAGGTTTTCTGAGTGTAAGACTTTTCATGTAGGTTTTCCATGGATTTTAGAATGGATCCACACACTGTACACCAGGGAATGTTTTTTTTTATGAAAAAGATTCCCTGGGTGATGTCTGCAGGGTTGTATGTCAGAACAACACATGCCTTTACCATGCATGCCATTACTCCACATTTTTTACAACAAATATGTCTTAACTATGTATCCCTCTACCACACATAGGCCCTCATTATGACATTGGTTGTAAATACCGCTTACCGCCACCCTTACGGCCGCCAACATACTGCTGCAGTGGCACTTATCCGTTCACCATATTATGACACACACACACCAATCCAACAGAATACCACCACATACACAAATTCTCCAGACCAAGGGTCAGTGCTGAAGTGGCAGTAAAAACACCCATACCGCTACTCCAACAAAACAACATCTGTCACATTATGACCCACGAATAACCATGGCGGACATTCAACTGCAGTAAACTATTGGCGGTACATACCGCCTCGCTCAGAATGGACACCCACATACAAAACAAAACCACATTGGCTAATACTAAAGGCACACACCTGACACCCATACACACACCACACCTACACACCCACATCACTATAAAACACACACCCACATTACCCACAACCCCTTACGAACACCAATTGCTACCAGGAGACTAAGAAGAAGAGCACAGAGACAACTACACACACACACACACACCACTCACCTCACACCCATACACCCCTCCCGCACTCCACATCACACACCCCACCATATTACCCAACACACATCACACAACACCCATGGCACCACAAAGGCACACCCGTTTCACTGAGGAGGAGTTAAGGGTTATGGTGGATGAAATTGTCAGGGTAGAGCCGCAGCTCTTTGGAGCACAGGTACAGCAGATTTCCATTGCAAGGAAGATGGAGCTATGGCAGAGAATTATGAACAGGGTGAACGCTGTGGGACAGCACCCAAGAACAAGGGATGACATCAGGAAGAGGTGGAACGACCTACCGGGGAAGGTATGTTCCATCGCAGCAAGGCACCAGCTTGCCATATAGAGGACTGGCGGTGGTCTCCCACCTCCTCCCCCATAGCTCACAGCATGGGAGGAACACTGTAGGGAAATGCCTCCCTAGGCATGGTTACCCCTTAACATTTTGCCTTTTGTTGATGCCAGTTATGATTGAAAGTGTGCTGGGACCCTGCTAACCAGGCCCCAGCACCAGTGTTCTTTCCCTAAAGTGTACCTTTGTTCCCACAATTGGCACAGCCCTGTCACACACATAAGTCCTTTGTAAGTGGTACCCCTGGTACCAAGGGCCCTGTGGCCAGGGCAGGTATCTAAGGGCTGCAGCATTCATTATGCCACCCTGTAGACCCCTCACTCAGCACATGCACACTGCCTCACAGCTTGTGTGTGCTGGTGGGAAGAAAATGACTAAGTCGACATGACACTCCCCTCAGAGTGCCATGCCCTTAACCCACTGCCTGTAGCATAGGTAAGTCACCCCTCTAGCAGGCCTTACAGCCCTAAGGCAGGGTGCAGTAAACACAGGTGAGGGCATAGTTGCATGAGCACTATGCCCCTACAGTGTCTAAGCCAAACCTTAGACATTGTAAGTGCAGGGTAGCCAAAATGAGTATATGGTCTGGGAGTCTATCAGATACGAACTCCACAGTTCCATAATGGCTACACTGAAATCTGGGAAGTTTGGTATCCAGCTTGTCAGCACAATAAATGCACACTGATGCCAGTGTGGGATTTATTGCAAAATGCACACCGAGGGCATCTTAGAGATGCCCCTGCATGCCAGTCCCACTCCTAGTGTTAGGCTGACCAGTTCCTGCCAGCCTGCCACAACCAGATGAGTTTCTGGCCACATGGGGTGAGTGCCTTTGTCACTCTATGACCAGAATAAAGCCTGCACTGGGTGGAGGTGCTTCTCACCTCCCCCTGCAGGAACTGTAACACCTGGTGGTGAGCCTCAAAGGCACATGCCTGTTGCTACAGTGTCCCATGGTATCCCAGCTAGTGGAGATGCCCACCCCTCCAGACACAGCCTCCACTTTTGGCGGCAAGTCCAGAGGAGATAATGAGAAAAACAAGGAGGAGACACCTACCAGTCAGGACAACCCCTAAGGTGCCCTGAGCTGAGATGACCCCTGCCTTTAGAAATCCTCCATCTTAATTCTGAAGGATTCCCCTAGTAGGAATAGGGATGTGCCCCCTCCCCTTAGGGAGGAGGCACAAGGAGGATGTGGCCACCCTCAAGGACAGCAGCCATTGGCTACTGCCCCCCAGACCTAAACACACCCCTAAATTGAGTATTTAGAGGCAACCCTGAACCCAGGAAATCAGATTCCTGCAACCTACAATAAGAAGAAGGACTGCTGACCTGAAAGCCCCACAGAGACGATGGAGACAACAACTGACTTGGCCCCAACCCTACCGGCCTCTCTCCAGACTCAAAGAACCTGCACAGCGACGCATCCAGCGGGACCAGTGACCTCTGAGGACTCCGAGGAGTGCCCTGCACCCAAAGGACCAAGAACCTCCCGAGAACAGCGGCACTGTTCAGAAACTGCAACAAACTTGCAACTTTGAAACAACTTTAAAGAGACTCTCACTTCCTACCAGAAGCATGAGATTTCACACTCTGCACACAACGCCCCCGGCTCGAGTTCAGGACAACCAACACCGCAGAGAGGACTCCCAGGCCACTCCAACGACATGGACACCCTGAGTTTACCCCCCTGCAGCCCTACAGCGACGCCTGCATAGAGGATCCTGAGGCTCCCCTGACCGCGACTGCCTGGTAAGAAAGGAATCCGACGCCTGGACCAAGCACTGCACCCGCAGCCCCCCAGGACCTAGAGGAACCACCTACCAGTGCAGGAGTGACCAGCAGGCGGCCCTCATCCTAACCCAGTCAGTGGCTGGCCCGAGAAGCCCCACCTGTGCCCTGCCTGCATCACCAGAGTGACCCCGGGTCCCTCCATTGCTTTCTAAAGCAAACCCGACACCTACTTTGCACACTGCACCTGGCCACCCCTGTGCCGCTGAGGGTGTGTTTTGTGTGCTTGTGTGTGTCCCCTCCAGTGATTTACAAAACCCCCCTGGCCTGCTCCCCGAGGACGCAGATACTTACCTGCCAGCAGACTGGAACCGGAGCACCCCTGTTCTCCATAGGCACTTATGTGTTTTGGGCCCTCCTTTGACCTCTGCACCTGAACGGCCCTGAGTTGCTGGTGCTGTGGCTTTGGGTTTGCCTTGAACCCCCAATGGTGGGCTGCCTATGCCCAGAAGACTGACTGTGTAAGTGCTTTACTTACCTGAGAAACCTAACCAAACTTAACTCCCCCAGAAACTGTTGATTTTGGCAGTGTCCACTTTTAAAATAGCTTATTGCCATTTTGACCAAAACTGTGTGTAGTACTGTTTTAAATCAAAGTTCTATACTTACCTGTGTGAAGTACCTTTCATTTTATGTACTTACCTCAAATCTTGAATCTTGTGGTTCTAAAATAAATTAAGAAAATATATTTTTCTATATAAAACCTATTGGGCTGGAGTCACGTCTTTGATTGTGTGTTCCTAATTTATTGCCTGTGCGTGTACAACAAATGCTTAATACTACCCTGTGATAAGCCTACTGCTCGACCACACTACTACTACAAAATAGACCATTAGTATTATCTAATTTTGCCACTATCAACCTCTAAGTGGAACCCTTGGACTCTGTGCACACTATCTCTCACTTTGAGATAGTATTTACAGAGCCAACTTCCTAAAAACAAGTAATGGCAATACTGCATCCTGAGGGACTCACTGGAGTTGCCGGACGACTGGACACTGGTGAGTAAACATTTAACACGTATCAACCCCCAATACCTGCATGACATCTCACACTCACAACCTCACTCCCATCACTCCACTCCAACCCACACACTGCACCTACACATCTGACTAACCCCAATGCCAAGCCCTGCATGCCATACCAATGCATGGACACCCCATCCAGCCCTGCATGGACACCCATCACTAAAGCATGCACAGCATAGGGAAACTAACCCACAATACATTACCATACACAAGCAAAAACTGGCAGGGCAACATGAACGATAGAGGGGAAGCCAGGGATGTATAAATGTCATACACCTGAAGCATAATACATCACTTACATCCCCACAGGTACCCCAGCCAATGTCAGTGGAGAGGCGGTGCCACCACTATCCAGTCCCCCAACAGAAGAGGCCCCCAGTGATGACAGTAACTCTGGACTTCAGGATCTGGAGGACCTACCTGGCCCATCAGGGACCACTGGCCAGCCGGTCACCCAAACACAATCACAGACCACCACAGAGCCTCCCACATCAGGATCCAACACCACAGCACCCACCCAGCATACCCAAACCTGTGTCCCCAGGACAAGTCAACCAGCTCTGTGCCCACCTGTACAGGGACCCCAGGCCATACCTCGCCCCCAAGACAATCAGGGTCCTAGGGGTCTAGTGGCAGTGGGCACACCGTTCAGGGGACAGGGGCACAGGCCAACAGGGAAACTGGGAAGACTGCTGTGTGCCGAGGGAGGACAGGACCAGGGAACCGACTATCCAGGAGGCACTCTCCGAGATCCTGGGAGCCTACCAACATTTCCAGGAAACAATGGGCCAGATCCTTGACAACGGGCACGAGAATAGGTGGATGCAGGAGGGACAGTATCAGGGGATCAGGGAGGACTTGCAGGCCAGTAACAACACCCTGATCTCCATAGCAGGGGTGCTGGCAGGCATGGCCAACATCATGAGGGAGGCAACAGCACACCAGCGGGCCCCTACCACTAGCCAGTCAACTGAACAGCCCTCCACTTCTGCTGCCACTAGTGGGCAGGAGGCCCCGCCACAGGACCCACAGGCCACCAGCACCCCTCCCCCTGCAGAATGTGAACCACCCCACAAACTTTCCCTGCGAACCAGACAGAAGCCAGAGACACTTGCCAAGACCACCACCAGGAAATGAGACTCTCCTGATTGTCCACCTGGTGTCCCACTCAGTCACCTTGTCCACCTTGAACTACCATTTGCTCCCCTTTCTATGTCCCCTTGGACACTGCACCTGTGCTACAAACAGACTGGAACAATAGCTTGGACTTTCCTCCATCATCAACCCATTTCATTGCACTTTCCCCTCAATTTCTTAGCACTACAATAAACACCCTTGGACAAAACTCGACTACTAGTATTTCATGTATTGAAAATTTGTATTGATGGAAACAGCTACATCCATTGCAAATGAACTGTACGTTGTGAAAGCATAGAAATAATGACCTGTAGCTGGCTGAAGTGATCACATCAGGACATTGTTGTCATATCACCAACATCTGTAAAATGATAATCCATAGATGACAGTAAGTAGAGGTAAAAAGTGGGTAATGCCACAGCCACACAGAATACACCAATAGTCATAGAAATGTGAAGTTGCACTGTCTCACCTGTGTGTCATTGGAAGTACTGACGGATAACTGATGTTCTGTTGTCCACATCCTCATCTTTGCCTCCTCATCCTCAGGGTCCACTGCAGCCACAGGGGCATTTCCAGTCTCCTCCTCCTGCAGAAAAAGTACATGGCGTCTGAGGGCCAGGTTGTGCTACATGCAGCATGCCACTACTATCTGGCAGACCTTCTCGGGTGAGTAGCACAGGGATCCACCTGTTAGATGGAGGCACCTGAACCTGACCTTCAGGAGGCCGAAGGTCCTCTCAATGAGCCTTCTGGTTCGCCCATGTGCCTCATTATAACGTTCCTCAGCCCTTGTCCTGGCAATCCTCACAGGGGTCAGCAGCCACGATAAGTTTGGGTAGCCAGAGTCACCTGAAAATAGTGATGGACAACATTTAGCCACACACTATCCTATGAGGTTAACATCAGAGGCATACACCAACATACACCGGGTGGGGACCAAGGCTAACCTATAAGCTACACCCTGTGCCTCTGTAGTTGGGCCATCACATTTGGGATGCTGCTATTCTTCAGGACAAAGGCATCATGCACCGACCCGGGATATTTAGCATTGATGTAGGAGATGTACTGGTCCGCCACTCACACCATCTGCACATTCATGGAGTGGAAACTCTTACGATTCCTGTACACCTGTTCATTCTGGAGGGAGGAAGGACAAACGCAATATGCATCCCATCACTCACCCCAATAATATTGGGGATATGTCCCATTGCATAGAATTTGGCCTTCACAGTGGCCAGATCTTCCACCAGGGGGAAAGCTATGTAGCTGCACATGTGTTTTACCAGGGCAGACAACACTCTTGCCAGCATGATTGAGAACATTGGCTGTGACATTCCTGCTGCCAAGCCCACCGTCACTTGGAAAGAACCAGTTGCCAGGAGATGGAGAACTGATAGCACTTGCACAAGAGGGGGGGATCCCAGTCGGATGGCGGATAGATGAGATCAGGTCTGGCTCCAACTGGGCACACAGCTCTCTGTTTGTGGCCCTATCCAGTCTTTAGGTGAGTATAATGTGCCTGTCCTCCAGTGTAGCTAAATCCACCAGGGGTCTGTACACTGGGGTATGTCTCCATCTCTTATTCATCCGCAGTGGTAGGTATCTAAGGGAAACATAAGTGAGTAGGCTGTCCCAATTTGAACAACTAAACCACAACAGCAGTCCACATCGTACAATTATGTATTAGGACAGTCTAAATTTCGAAGTGTGTGCCTATTTATCCTGTGACGCAGCAATTCTTGATAGGCGTGTTCATTCCTCCCTGAAATGGCGACTGCCTGTCCTGTGTGGAGGGACTGGTGGAAGTAAGGTAATTCCATCGACATAGGGCGTTGTGGCAGTAGGCCGTCATGCACCGCCATGCAATTCCTCATTGGATAATATTGGGCCCTATGGAGTACAGTGACCAATGGGGATATATGCCGGCGGTGACGGTGTACAACGCTGCAATGTGACCGCCATTTTCTAAATCAATCCTCACTTGTTTCCTGACCTTCAACAGGAGAAGACCTTTACTGCATGTGCTGCTGTGACCGTGTCTGGAACCTATCATGGCCCGTGCGACCGGGGAAAGGGCCCCAGCCTTCACTTCGAAGGAGTTGGAACGACTGGTGGATGGGGTTCTACCCCTGTACGGACTACTGTATGTGCCTCGAGACCAACAGGTGAGTACACTGTGGGCATGAGGCATGTGCATGGATACATAGAGATGTGTGTGAAGGCATTGTGTAAGGTGGGGGTTATTATCTTTTGGCAGAGTACATGTTGTGAGCTGGGCTATGTGTCTGCTAATGGTGATGGGAATGGGTATGGTGGGCCATGTGTGTCACAGGCTGGACTGTTAGTGTAATGGTGTTCTCCTGTCTTTATTGCCTCTGCAGCTCAGCGCCCATCAAAAGAAGGGATTATGGCGTGCCATCACCAAGGACGTGCAGATCCTCGGGGTCTATGGCAGGCGGAGCACCCACTGTTGGAAACGGTGGGAGGACCTGAGACGCTGGGCACGGAAGACCACGGAGGCCCAGCTGGGGATAGCCTCCCAACGAGAAAGGTGTGCCCGTCGGACCCTGACCCCCCTGATGGCCTGCATACTAGTGGTGGCGCACCCTGAGCTGGATGGGCGCTTGAGGGAATCACAGCAGCCACAAGGGGGTGAGTACAGTGGGTATCATTACATATTTGGGCTGGTGGGGTGGTGTCCGGGTGGTGGTTGTGTGTTAGTGGGTGCCCCCAAGGCCGGGCCAGACATTGCAGCGTGGGTCATCTATAGGGTATGGTTGCATGTCAAATACAGGTAACCTAGCTTGTTAGTAGTCACTTTTAGGCAGGGCATTGTGGGTCCCAGGTGTGCTGCAGTTGGTGGTGTGTGCTCCTCATCATGCCTTGGTGACTAGCCATATCACTGGTAGTGCAATGCATATTGCTTAGGCCTGTTCCCTGTGTGAGGGTGTTCTGTACGCCACCGGTGGTATTGGTGCAGTAATTTACCCAGTGTTTCCTTTGTCTCTCTCCCCCTTTTTTGTTCTGTTATCCTGTCCTTGTGTGCATTAGCATCATCTGCCAGAGGAGCAGGGGCACCAGTCACAGAGGGAGCTGCATCCCACATGACCCTGGAGGCAGAGTCCACCGACGCCGAGAGAACCAGTGGGACGGAGGGTGAGGGGAGCACCACGGCGGAGACAGGAGGAGACGATACAGACTCAGATACCTCCTCTGATGGGAGCTCCCTGGTGGTGGCAGACACCTCTGTGACCACCCCAGGTGCAGGTACAGCCTCCACCCCCATACCAGCACTGCCCTCGCAGTAGCCCCTCAGCAAGTTGCCTGTGCCCGCTCACCTAGGAGGGTGGGCATCTCCTTCGCCCCAGGCACCTCAGGCCCTGCCCAGTGAGCCCTGCTGCCCTGAGTGAGGAGGCTATTGACCTCCTGAGATCCATCTCTGTAGGGCAATCAACCATTGTGAATGCCTTCCAGGGGCTGGCATCCCAGATGCAGCAATGCAGTGCATTCCTGGAGGGCATTCACTGTGGATTGGCGGCCCAACAGAGATCGATTCAGGCTCTGGCCTCCTCTATGATTACAGCCATTGTCCCTGTTTCTACCGTCCCCCCTCAAACTACCACTTCCCAGTCCCACTCCCCTCAACCCCAACCCATCCCAGGCACACATACAGACGAGCATGCACATAAGGCAATACACAAGAGTGGCACAGGCAAACACCAGCACCACACCTCATCCCACAGGCACTCACACAAACACCATACAGTTGCAGACATGACAACATCCACTGCCTCCACCTTCTCCCTCCCAGTCATGTCCACACTCACACCTGCATGCACTACATCTACATTCACTATCAGCATCACCACACCAAGCAGAACACACACCTCACTGGCAGACACCTCCACAACAGCCATGCACGCGTCACTTGTGACCTCTCCCACCCTGTCTGCCCCCCCCTTAAGGGACACAAACGCAAGCATTTTCACTCCCAACAGCTAGCCACCTCACATCAGCATACAGCCCATGCCCCTGCACCCAAGTCCAGCAGACATACACCTCCAACAACCACTGACTCATCCTCCACTTCCATTACTCCTCCCTCCTCCCACCCCACTGCCCCTAAAAATCCTTTCCTTTCCCAATTTGACCTTTTCCCTCCCCCCAGCCTGCATGTATGGGCAGGGTACCAAGGACACAGCCCAGCACCTCAGCCAAACAGTCCACAGGGACAGTGGTAGCACCACCTACTCGTGGTGGTAAGGATACCAAACCTCCATAACAGAAGGGGAAGGAGCCAGCACCACCAGGGAAGAGTGTGAATGGGCCTGCAACACCAGGGAAGAGTGTGAAGGGGCCTGCACCACCACATAAGAGTGTGAAGGGGCCTTCACCACCAGATAAGAGTGTGAAGGGGCCTGCACCACCAGGGAAGAGTGTGAAGGGGCCTGTACCACCTGTGAAGAAGGGGAATGGGACTGCACCACCAGGCAGAGAGGAGAAGAGCCCATCCACCCCTACCAGGAAGGGCAAGTGATCCACGAGCCATGTACAGGAGGAGACGAGGCACTCTACACCAGCAGAAGCTGTCAGGCTGACATCGCCACCACCACCAGCTGTCACGGGGCCCCCACCGCTAGCTGTGGAAGTGCAGCCATCAGTGAGTGCAGAGGCTGCCCAGGAGGCACCTCCAACCATCACCACAGTGCAGCCATTGGACAGTGCAGAGGCTGCCCAGGAGGCTCCTCCAACCACCACCACAATGCAACCATTGGACAGTGCAGAGGCTGCCCAGGAGTCTCCTCCAACCACCACCACAGTGCAGCCATGGGACAGTGCAGAGGCTGCCCAGGAGGCTCCTCCAAACACCACCACATTGCAGCCATCGGACAGTGCAGAGGCTGCCCAGGAGGCTCCTCCAAAAACCACCACAGTGCAGCCGTCACCACCAGCGGACGCCATGTAGGCCACCCTCCAGGGGCTGCTGTGGAGGCTACCCCCTCCAGGACCAGTGAGCAAGTCACCCACTTCAGAGACTGTGGCCTTGCACTCCCCAGGACAAAGGAATGGGTATGGTGCCCCCTCCACAACCAGTGGGCAAGTCACCCACTCCAGAAACTGTGGCCTTGCACTTCCCAGGACAAAGCAATGGGCATATTGCCCCCTCCAGAACCAGTGGGCAAGTCACCCACTTCAGAGTCTGTGGCCTTGTACTCCCCAGCAGAGAGAAATGGGCATGGAGCCCCATCCAGAACCAGTGGTGACGTTCCCGTATTCGGCTGAGGTGCCCCCCGATCCACCAGAGGTGCCTTTCCACTTGCAAAGTGATGACCCTGCAGTGTGCTCTCCGGATGTGTCAGGATACAGGTTGGGCCTTGGACTGTGCCCTGTGGCCTTTGGACTGGGCATTGGCCCTTTATGGACATTTGTATATATTTGGTTTGTGTGGTGGGTTTTGCTATGCTAATACATTGTCAGTACTCCAGCATTGTGGTCCGTGTTTTATTATGCAGTGTGTTGTGTGACATTGGTTTACGTGTGCAGCTGCTTGTGCATATGGTGTGTGTTGTGTGTGTCACTCTCACTTTCCTCCCACCCTCCCTTGAGTGCTAGGTGGCTGTACTCACTGTCGTCATCTTCGTTGGCGTTCCAGGTGGAGCATGATGTAGAAGATCATCGGTAACACTTGCATTTCGGGTTCCATGGCGGCGTGGTTCTTCCCTGTGTCTCCAATGGTGAGTCCTTTCACTTCTCAGCTCTGTTTCCGCCAGCCTTTTGTTGGCGTTGGTACCGCCCCAGAAAAGGAGGCGGTTCTGTGTGTCATTATATAGTGGGTGGTACTTTGTCTCCCACCTGGCTATTGTTGGCTACGGCCGTGGTGACTGTTGTTTCCGCCGTGGTGGTTGGTATGGTACATTGGCTGTCTATGGGAGTTATCATTGCCATGGTCATAATTTGGCTGAACCTCCACCAGCCTGTTGGCGGTATTTACTGCCACTTTATCACTCACCGCCATGGTCATAATGAGGGCTATATTGTTTCAACGACATGCCTTAAGGAATCCCCTGGACTTCGATATAGTATAATTTACTATTCCTGCTCCAATCTGCGCTACAGTAGGGAAAGCGGTCGACTTTAAAGTCCAATGCCACTTTTCCTTAGGCATGTCATTGTAACGACATGCAGGGTAAAGGAATGCATGGTAAAGTCGCATTCATTGTAACAGCCATGTTATAACTGCAGCGCATGGTTCAGCCATTGGTGTTAAAGGCTTTTTCCCTGTCTGCAGTATATAGGGACTGGGTTGGCTGGCATCAGAGAAACCTATCAAGCCTAGATTCTTCTGAAAACTAGAGACAAAGCGATGTGGCATGCATTTTCTCAAGATCCATTCACCTGAAAACCAGGACTACTGCAGAAGCGATTTAAATTCACCAAAGGCACCAGAGAATAATTCACAATGCACTTTTAGGTGTTGGAAACTTCTCTCTGGTATAGGCACTTGGGAAAAACAGAGAGAAGTACTTAGGCACTGTGTGTTATTATCTGGTAGGCTCTTCCACTGTCTTCTTTTCTTAGTTCTACCTGATATTTGGAAATAACAAGGCTTGATTAAAACAAGTACACAATCACAATATATTGTATCCATTCACTTCAGTTACCTTGCATTTATTTCTATTAACTCTTGCACTCCTCTTTTACTACTCTTCTGACTCAAGTAATTATAGTTCCTTCCACTCTATTTACTTAGAGCAACACCTTTGTAAGTTTCTTTCTCAAGTCTCAGTTTTAGTGTTCACCAAGTTTCTCATGGATGAGTGTAGGAAGTTGGCTCTGTATATACTATCTCAAAGTGAGAGGTAGTGTGCACAGAGTCCAAGGGTTCCCCTCAGATTTTGATAGTGGCAAAATTAGATAATAATAATGGTCTATTTTGTGGTAGTGTGGTCGAGCAGTAGGCTTATCAGAGGGTAGTGTTTAGCATTTGTTGTACATACAAAGGCAATAAATGAGAACACACACTCAAAGAATTAACTCCAGGCCAATATGTTTTTATATAGAAAAATACTATTTTCTTAATTTATTTTAGAACCACGAGATTCAGAATTCAAGTAAGTACATTAATTGTAAGGTAACTGGCATAAGTAAATATGGAACTTTCAATTAAAACAGTAATGTACACAGTTTTGGCAAAAATGGCAATAAGCTATTTTAAAAGTGGACACTGCAAAAATCAACAGTTCCTGGGTAGGCAAGTACAAGTTAATTTATCAGGTAAGTAAAGCACTTACAAGTTCAGTCTCTGGGGCATAGGCAGCCCACGGTTGGGGGTTCAAATCAACCCCAAACACCCAGCAACACAGGGCCGGTCAGGTGCAGAGGTCAAAGTAGGGCCCAAATAGCATAGGCGCCTATGGAGACTAGGGGTGCTCCGGTTCCAGTCTGCTAGCAGGTAAGTACCTGCGTCCTCGGAGAGCAGACCAGGGGGGTTTTGTAGAGCACTGGGGGGGGTCACAAACAGGCACACAAAATACACCCTCAGCGGCACAGGGGCAGCCGAGTGCAATGTGCAAAGTAGGTGTCAGGTTTTAGATAGGAATCATTGGAGGGACCCAGTGGTCACTCTCGCGATGCAGGGAGGGCTCAGGGGGGCTTCTCGGGCCAGCCACTGATTGGGCAACAATGAGGGCTGCCTGCTGGTCACTCCTGCACTGGTAGTTGGTTTCTCTCTGGCCTGTGGGTGCAGTTCTTCTCCCAAGCGTCGGGTTCTTTGTTACTGGGCAGTCACGGTCAGGGGGAGCCTCTGGATTCTCTCTGCAGGCGTCACCGTGGGGGTGCAGGGAGGTCATCTCAGGGTGCCCACGTCGTGGGATTCACCTGGGGTTCTTCGCTGCAGTGTTGGTTTCTCTGGACACGAGCCGGGGGCGTTGGGTGCAGAGTGTTGGGGACTCACGCTTCAGGAGTGAGGGGAGAGTCCCTTTAAAGATGGTTTCTTCTTGTTGCTTTGGACAGAGCCACTGTCCATGGGAGTTTCTTGGTCCTTTGGGTTGCAAAGCAGTCCTCTGAGTCGGCAGAGGTCGCTGGTCCCGCTGGATGAGTCGCTGTTGCAGGTTCTTTGAGTCTGGAGACAGGCCGGTAGGGCTGGGGCCAAGTCAGTTGTTTCCGTCGTCTCTGCTGGGCTTTCAGGTCAGCAGTCCTTCCTCTTGTTTCAGGTCATCAGGAATCTGCTTTCCTGGGTTCAGGGTCGCCCTTAAATACTAGTGGTGTGTTTAGGGCTGGAGGGCAGTGGCCAATGGCTACTATCCCTGAGGGTGGCTACACCCTCCTTGTGCCTCCTCCCTTTGGGGAGGGGGGCACATCCCTAATCCTATTGGGCTAAATCCTCCAAAGCAAGATGGAGGATTTTCCAAGGAGGGGGTCACTTCAGCTCTGGTCACCTTAGGGGTGGACCTGGCTGAGGGGGTGACTCCCCCTTGCTTTTCTCAATATCTTACCAGACTTGCTGCCAAAAGTGGGGGCTGTGTCCGGGGGGGGGGGGGGCGGGCATCTCCACTAGCTGGAGTACCCTGGGGCATTGAAACATGAAGCCTGAGCCTTTGAGGCTCACTGCTAGGTGTTACAGTTCCTGCAGGTGCGGAGTGCACGCTTTGTTTCTGGCCCCAGAGAGCACAAAGGCTCTCACCCCATGAGGTCAGAAACTCGTCTCTCAGTGGCAGGCTGGCACAGACCAGTCAGTCCTGCACTAAAGGATTGGGTAAAATACAGGGTGCATCTCTAAGATGCCCTCTGTGTGCATTTTTAGTAACTCCAGCACTGGCATCAGTGTGGGTTTATTACTCTGAGACGTTTGATACCAAACTTCCCACTGTTCAGTGTAGCCATTATGGAACTGTCGAGTTCATTTTGACACACTCCCAGACCATATACTTAATATGGCCAGACTGTACTTACAACGTCTAAGAATAGACTTAGACACTATAGGGGCATATTGCTCATGCAGCTAGGACCTCACCTGTGGTATAGTGCACCCTGCCTTAGGGCTTTAAGGCCTGCTAGAGGGGTGACTTACCTATGCAACAGGCAGTATTTTTGTGTGCATGGCATCCTGAGGGGGATGCCATGTCGACTTTGCCTTTCTCTCCCGACCAACAAACACAATCTGCAATGGCAGTGTGCATGTGTTAGGTGAGGGGTCCCTTAGGGTGGCACAACACATGCTGCAGCCCTTAGGGACCTTCCCTGGTCACAGGGCCCTTGGTACCACTGGTACATTTGAAAAAGGACTTATCCGTGTGCCAGGGGTGTGCCAATTGAGGAAACAATGGTAAATTTTTCGTGAAAGAACACTGGTGCTGGGGCCTGGTTAGCAGGGTCCCAGCACACTTTCAGTCACATCAGCATCAATATCAGGCAAAAATGGGGGGTAACTGCAACAAGGAGCCATTTTCCTACAATGAGCAACTAAGTAACATTGAAATGTCTTGCTCCTAAAAGTACTAAGATTTCAGTTCAAATCTATTGTCTTTCTTTGCAGAGCGTACTGCTTTTGGGTAAAAAGCATGAGATGGAATAGTACACTAACCTGCTCCTTGACGCTCTTCTGTGCTTTCTTTTACTGCACACTTTTTCTTTTGCGGGTCAACGGAGGGTCCCCCAAGACCTTTGAGGCAATGGAGATCAAGACACCTGTCTAGAAAGCGGGCCAAAGCTGGAGCTTGGCCTGCTTCTAGAGTTTGCCAAAAAGGTACGTTTTGCTGGAGGTGGAATTCAGCGAAGCTTTTCTCTGGAAGATGCAAAGCCAAGCAACGGGTTAAGGCCAAGTTGCCCCATTTATACAACCATGCCCAAGATTGCCACCCAGACACGTGTTGAACTCAAGATATCGCTTTAAAGGGTACTGCAATATCTTGGGTTCACATCTCTGAGCTGTAAAGGCCAAAATCCAGAGAGTAGCTGCTGGAAATAACCTCTAAATAGCCAAAGTGGGGGATGCCTTCAAATATTTAAAGGGTACAATGCAAAATAGTTGAAACACAATCACAGAACTCACTGGGGGGCTTAGTACACATAGAGATGGTGGAGAAGGAACAGTAAGAGAAACACTGTAACAAGATTGCTGTGACAATCCCAGCGTGGAGCAACCCTTCAGGCCCAACCAGTGAAACCACTCCGTGTCCAGAGGTATGTTTCTAGGCAACACTAGGTCAAAAGGTAAATCAAGTCGACCTGAAAAACACTGCTGGCTGGGACGATGCAAGAGCCCAGAAGAGCAATGTAACAGAGCACAGAAAAGGGGAGGAGGAGTTCGGGAAGTGAGACGGAGAAGACGCGGGACCCAAGGACGACAGGAGAAGCGAGATAGAAGACGTGGGACCCAAGAACGACGGGACTGGAAGGAAACAGCAGACCGCGGGAGCAGACAAAAGATTCCCAAAGGCCATCTGACCCTGCCCAGTTCCTGGAGGGACATGGCTACACAAGGTACACTCATTCTTTAATTAAGATATGACCACCGAGGGTGGAGAGGTGTGAGGAAAGGTGCTGTGGTGATTAACTATACCTGGGGCTCGGTGGGCATTTTCTGTCTTGGTTATTCAAGTTACTTCTTCACACTCCACACACCATTTGCACTACCCACTATCCCACCTGATATCTCCTAAGGCGAAATGCACTTACCTGATTTTTGATTCGTTCCTTTTTCCAATATTCCTCTGAGGTTGGCTGGCTGAAGTGAAGGAAGTGACCAGAAGTACCCCTCACCATCTACAAAAGACAGAACCAGAAGAGTTTATTTGCTGTGTTGGGAAGAGAACCCAAAGAAAGACTACACACAAAGGGGGTCATTACAACATTGGTGGTAAAAGCCTCTTACCGCCGTGCAGAAGGCTGCCAACACACCGCCGCGGAATACCGCCACTGCCATTATGACCCACAGCTCGGAATCCGCCAAAATCTAGACACCCACACAAGTCTGCCACACCAAGGGTCAGTGATAAACTGGCGATAACAAAACCTCCACCGTCACGCCAACAGAAATACGCCCACACTATCACGACCCACGAATCCACGCAGCAGTCTTTCAACCGCGGTATTTCATTGGTGGTACACACCGCCACGCTCAAAATACACATTCACTTACAAAACACAACCACATTGGACAATTTGAAATACACACACCTGACACACATACACACACCACTCCCACACACTCAATACACTATAAAACACCCACCCACATCACCCACAAACCCTTACGACAACAATTGCGACAGAAGGCCAGAGAGAGACACCACCAGAAAGAACAATAGCATCCACAGGCACTCAACACCATCACTCACACAACATCCACGCACCTCACACAACACACCTCTAAATATCACCCCACACATCACAACACACACCACCCCACACATCACCCACACCACCCCATGGAACTGCAAAGACACCCCAGGTTTTCTGAGGAGGAGCTCAGGGTCATGGTGGAGGAAATCATGCGGGTAGAGCCACAGCTATTCAGATCACAGGTGCAGCACACCACCATAGCTAGGATGATGGAGCTATGGCGAAGAGTCGTGGACAGGGTCAACGCAGTGGGACAGGACCCAAGAACTAGGGATGACATCAGGAAGAGGTGGAACGACCTACGGGGAAGGTGCGTTCTGTGGTCTCAAGTCACCAGATTGCGGTTCAGAGGACTGGCGGCAGTCCCCCACCTCCTCCCCTAGAACTCACTACATGGGAGGAGCAGGTCTTGGCTATACTGCATCCTGAGGGCCTCGCAGGAGTAGCTTGAGGAATGGACTCTGGTAAGTCAAACCTTTAACTACTTCATCCCCCACCCACCTGCATGCTATCACATACCACCACCCTCGCCCTCACCCCCATCACTCCAACTCCTCACATATGTCCCAATATCACAAACCACACATCCCAAACCCAAGCCCTGCATGTAACACCAAAGCACGGACACCCATCACCAAAGCATGTCCACTGCACATACCCATACATCCCCCTAAACCATTATCACGCAAGGTCCCACACAAGAATGGAAGCACTGGGCTACAGGGTCACCCACCCATGGCACACCATGGCACACAAAGATGCAATAATCATGCTTTTACACCCCTGCAGGACCCCTACCCAACGTCACCGGACAGGAGGGTCCAGACATGTCCACTCCACCCACAGAAGAGGCCCACATTGATGACAGCAGCTCTGTCCAACTGGATCTAGATGACCAGCCCAGCCCATCTGGGACCTCAGGACAGTCGGTTCCCCTCACACTGGCACAAGCCACAACAGAGCCTCCCTCCTCTGGAAACACCAGCACAGCACCCACCCAGCGGGCCCATACCTCTGTCCCCAGGACACGTCAAGGAGCAGTGTGTCCACCACTACAGGGAACCCAGGCTAACCCACCACCCCAACAACACCAGGGACCTGGGGGCAGTGGTAGTGGTCACACGGTTCAGGGGACAGAGGCCCAGGGAAACAGGGGAACTGTGAGGGCTGCTGTGTGACAGGGGAAGGACAGGCCCAGGCAACCCACTCTCCACGAGGTCCTCTCCAACATCATGGGAGCCTACCACCATCCCCAGGAGACGATGGCAACAGTACTGGCCAAGTTTCAGGAGACCCAGTGGCTGCAGGAGGAACAGTATTTGGGGTTCAGGGAGGAACTCAAATCCATCAATTCCACCCTGGGCACCATTGTAGGGGTGCTGAAGGAACTCGTCAACACCAGGAGGAACACTGTGGAACAACAAGGGGCCCCTGACACTAGCCTGGACGATGAACTGCCCACCACCTCCGCCGGCGCTAGTGGACAGGAGGCACCGCCACAGGACCACACCACCAGCACCCCACCCCCTGCAGATGGAGAACCACCCCGCAAGCGATCCCTGAGATCCAGGACAAAGACAGAGAACAATGCTAAGACCCCGCCAAGAAATGAGACCACCCTGATTGTCATCCTTCTGTCCCACTTTGTCACCCTGTCCATCCATCAACTGCCCCAGCTCCACTTCCTATGCCCCTTTGGACAATGCACCTGTGAGACTAATAGACTGGACTCTGCCATGGACATTCCTCCACCATCACTCCTGACCATTTTACAACCCCCTCCACTATTTTGCACTTAAATAAACACCCTTAAATCACAAAACAATCTGGAGTCAGTCTGTGCTTTCGAAAATGTGTATTAGCAATAACAGTGGCAAAATGCTATATCCAATGTAATGTCAACATACCTATGTCACACAGCTCTAGTCCATGCGGAAACAAAGCAGAGGTCACACAGTGGGACCCACATCTGTGAAATCGAAAGGGAAAGTGACAACTCAGTGTCCATACACTGGGTGAAAATGACAGACTGATGAAAGGTAGAAGAATTAAATCAGATGTAGTAGGCAGTGTTGTCTTCTTACCTGTGTCTCACTGGAAGTATTGCTGGATCACAGTGTTCCTGTTGTCTATGTCCTCTTCTTCTGCTTCCTCGTCTTCACTGTCCACAGGCTCCACAGCTGCCACAACACCTCCATCTGGACCATCCTCCTGCAGAAAAGGCATCTTTCGTCGCAAAGCCAAGTTGTGAAGCATAGAGCAGGCCACGATGATCGGGCACACCTTCTTTGGTGAGTAGAATAGGGAACCACCTGTCATATGGAGGCACCAGAACCTGGCCTTCAGGAGGCCGAAGGTCCTCTCTATAATCCTCCTAGTCCGCCTATGGGCCTCATTGTAGCGTTCCTCTGCCCTTGTCCTGGGATTCCTCACTGGGGTCAGTAGCCATGACAGGTTGGGGTAACCAGAGTCACCTGCAAATGTCGAGGGACAACTGTTAGACACACACTAACTCTTAGGGACATCCCCAGACCCAGACACCTAGTCACACTGTATTGGGTCCATGTTCTCACCTAATAGCCACACACAGTGCCTCTGGAGTTGCCCCATCACATAAGGGATGCTGCTATTCCGCAGAATGTAAGCGTCATGCACTGAGCCAGAAAATTTGGCATTCACAGGGGAGATGTACTGGTCTGCCAAACACACCATCTGCACATTCATAGAATGGTAACTCCTGCGGGGGGACCAAGGCCACATGTGTCCCATCAATGGCAGCTATGATGTTGGGGATATGTCCCAGGGCATAAAAGTCACCTTTCACTGTAGGCAAATCCTCCACCTGAGGGCAAGCGATGTAGCTGCGCATGTGTTTTAGCAGGGCAGACAACACTCTGGACAACACGTTGGAGAACATAGGCTGGGACATACCTGATGCTATGGCCACTGTCGTCTGAAAAGACCCACTTGCCAGAAATGGAGTACTGACAGCACCTGCACTAGAGGGGGATTCCTGTGGGATGGCGAATAGCTGACATCAGGTCTGGCTCCAACGGGGCACACAGTTCTAGTATTGTGGTACGATCAAGTCTGTAGGTGATAATTACATGTCGCTCCTCCATTGTCGACAGGTCCACCAGCGGTCTGTACACCGGAGGATGCCGCCATCTCCTCACCTGCCCCAGCGGACGTGCTCTATGGAGGAGAACAGCGAGCACAGAGTCAACCAACACTGAGGTACGTAAACACAAGTTAATCGGAAAATGTTTTAAAATCGACATATGGCTGTATTAGTGTTTAAGCAAGGCCTAAATATGTGTGACGCAGTCAAAAATAATGCCATGTGGCCCCCTGAAATGGCGGCTGCCTGACCTGTAATGTGGGACAAGGGGATATGAGGTAACTGCGCTGGTGTTGTACACCGTCGCAGTAGGCGGTCGAAGACCGCGGCGCAATCCTGCATTGGTTAACATTGGACCCTATGGGTCCCAGGAGCCAATGACGATGTACGCCGGCGGTGACGGTACGCACTGCCGCGGACGTCTCTGCCATTTTCTGTCTGTTCAATCACTTGATACCTGATCTTCGACAGGAGAGGACCTACACTGCAAGTGCTGCTGGAACCTCAGTCTGGAAGAGACAATGGCTCATGTTTCTGGGGAAAGGGCCCCTGCCTTCAGCACGGAGGAGTTGGATAAACTAGTGGATGGGGTCCTCCCCCAGTACACGCTACTCTACGGCCCTCCAGACAAACAGGTGAGTACACTGTGAGCATGCTGTATGGGCAATGCCTGTTTGGAGTGGTGTGGATGAAAGATGGGGAAGGGAGAATGAGGCGTGCATGAAACGACGGTGACTGCATGTGCGTCATGGCAAGGGTAGGGATGCGAGGCAATGACTGTGACGGTGCAGATGGTTATATCTTCTCCTTTTCCCCTGTACTATTCCTGTAGGTCAGCGCCCACCAGAAGAAGGATATTTGGCGTGCCATCGCCAAGGAAGTCCGGACCCTGGGGGTCTACCACAGACGGAGCACCCAGTGCCAGAAAAGATGGGAGGACATTCGCCGCTAGAGCAAAAAGACGGCGGAGGCCCAGCTGGGGATGGCTTCCCAACATGGGAAGAGTGCCCGTCGCACCATGACCCCCTGATGTTCCGGATCCTGGCGGTGGCGTACCCGGAGTTGGATGGGCGTTTGAGTGCATCACAGCAGCCACAAGGGGGTGAGTAATCTCTCATTCAGCTGATTCAGCACGCGTTGTAGGTGTCTGGGTGGGGGAGGTGGGCTGTGGGTTCCCCTAGGCCAGGGCGAGTTTAGTAGGCAAGGTCCCTTCTTAAGGCAGGCCCTGTGGCACCCTACCCCACCTGTGTACAGAGCCAACTACACCTAGTCAGGCTCCTGTGACTTCCATGTGTGCAGCAATCGGGCATAGCCTTGTAACCCATGTCCCTGTGATTGATTAGGGAACTCCAAGTGCACGGCGTAGTGAAGAGGGCTTCTGTGTCTGTAGTGTCCGCCAACAGTAGCGGTATTGGATGCACTCAACATGTCTTTCTTCTGTCTTCCCCCCTTCCCCCTTTTTGTGGTCTCCCTGTGCTTGTGTGCATTAGCATCATCAGGCGGAGGAGCAGTGGCACCGGAGCAGGAGGGGGCTGCATCCCACATGGCCCTGGAGGGCGACACAACGGAGTCAGAATTCACCAGTGGGACGGAGGGCGAGGGGAGCTCCACGGCGGGGACATGAGCTGAGACCAGCGACACGGACTCCTCTGATGGGAGCTCCATTGCGGTGGCGGGCCCTCTGTGCCCACTGCATCTACAGGTACAGCCGCCACCCCCCCCCACCAGCACTGTCCCAGCAGCCCTTCAGCGTTTGTCCCATGGCTACTCACTCAGGAGGGTGGGCTTCTCCTTCGCCCCACGCACCTCAGGCCCTGCCCCAGTCAGCCCTGCTGCCTTCAGTGAGGAGGCCATTGACCTCCTCAGGTCACTCACTGTTGGGCAGTCTACCATTTTGAATGCCATCCAGGGTGTAGAGAGGCAGTTGCAACAGGCCAATGCATACCTGGGGGGCATTAATTCTGGTCAGGCAGCCCATCAGCGAGCTTTTCAGACTCTGGTCTCAGCACTGATGACAGCCATTGTCCCTGTCTCTAGCCTCCCCCCTCCAACAACCTCCACCCAGACCCAAACCCCTGTACCTCAGCCTATCCCAAGCACACCATTAGACCAGCATGCACACACGTCAACACACAAGGGAAGCTCAGGCAAACATAAGCACAACACATCCCACAGGCACTCACGCAAGCATCATATACATGCAGACTTACCAACAGCCACTGCATCCACTGTGTCCCCCTCCTCCTAATCTCCCTCCTCCCTCCCAGTCTCGTCTCCACTCACACCTGCATGCACTACATTGACAGCCACTACCTCCATCACCAGCACACCCACCACCACACCCCGCTCACGTGCAGTCACCACCCCCACTACCATTCACACATCCCCTGTGTCCTCTCCCAGTGTGTCTGTGAGCCCACCTCCCAAGGTACACAAACACAGCCACACACCCACCCAACAGCCATTCACCTCACGACAGCCTCCAGCCCATGCACCTTCACTCAAAGTCACCAAACGTACACCTCCTACAACCACTACCTCTTCCTCCAGTCCCAAACCCCCTCCATCTACCCGTCGCAGTGTGTCCCACAAACTTTTCCTTTCCAACCTTGACCTCTTCCCCTCACCTCCCCCACCCGTTCAGTCTCCTAAGGCCCGCCTCTCCAGGTCCCAACCCAGGGCCTCAGCCACAACATCTCCGGGAACAGTGGTGCCAGTAGTAACCGGCTTCTGGAGTGCGCCAGGCAGCAGGGCAGCCAGTGTGCCAAGGAGCCAAAGCACGGACAGTCCCCCACCTCAAAAGCACAAAAAGTTGGCCAGTGCCTGGCGAGAGAGAGGAATTTTTTTTCCACCAAAGCCTCTCCCAGGGGTACAGTTGGGAGTGTGGAGACAGCTGCGCCACCATCCAAGGTGGGGAAGGGGCACAGTAAAACAGGCAAGTCTGGGAAAACCTGCATGGCGGACAAGACCGCCACAAGCACCGCTGCAAGGACACCACCGCCACAAGCACCGCTGCCAAGGACACCGCCGCCACAAGCACCGCTGCCAAGGACACCGCTGCTACCAGCACCGCTGCCAAGGGCACCGCCGCCACAAGCACCGCTGAACAGGACACTGCCGCCACCAGCACCGCTGAACAGGACACCGCCGCAACAAGCAACGCAGGCGAGTGAACGCCAGTGTTTCTGACGCTACTGAGGCCGGCACGAGCAGGATGAAGCACTCTGGGCACAAAGCCCCCTCCAGAACCAGTGGAGATTGGCAACCACTACCTCAGTCCTTGGCAGGATGAAGCACTCTGGGCACAAAGCCCCCTCCAGAACCAGTGGAGATTGGCATCCGCTATCTCAGTCCTTGGCAGGATGAAGCACTCTGGGCACAAAGTCCCCTCCAGAACCAGTGGAGAAAGACATCCACTTGAGAGACTGTGGCTTTGCACTCCCAAGGATGCAGCAGTGGGCAAACCACCCACTTCAGAGACTTGAGAGACTGCGGCTTTGCACTCCCCAGGATAAAGCAGTGGGCAAACCACCCACTTGAGTGACTTGAGAGACTGTGGATTTGCACTCCCCAGGATAAAGCAGTGGGCAAATCACCCACTTGAGAGACTTGAGAGACTGTGGCTTTGCACTCCCCAGGATGCAGCAGTGGGCAAACCACCCACTGGAGAGACTTGAGAGACTGTGGCTTTGCACTCCCCAGGATAAAGCAGTGGGCAAACCACCCACTTGAGTGACTTGAGAGACAGTGGCTTTGCACTCCCCAGGATGAGGCAGTGGGCAAACCACCCACTTGAGAGACTTGAGAGACTGTGGCTTTGCACTTCCCAGGATGCAGCAGTGGGCAAACCACCCACTGGAGAGACTTGAGAGACTGTGGCTTTGCACTTCCCAGGATACATCAATGGGCATGGAGCCCCCTCGTGGATCTGGCATTGTGCACTCATCCGGCTGAGGTGCCCTTCCCTTCCCTTCCCCCTGAGGTGCCTGTTGTATTTCTATCTGATGCACCAGCAGTGTTCTCTCCGTTTTGATCAGGTATTGAGTGGAGGCCTCGCCCATGCATTTTGGGCCCAGTGGTCCACGGACTATGATGGTGGAATACCTTGGACTTGTATTCTTGGTGTATATATGTGTTTCTAGTGTAAATATATGTGTATGAATGTATATATTTTTGATTACTGATTTTGAATAGATTACAAATGTTTGACTGATTTCCTTTTGTCCTTGCATTCTTCCAGGGGGAGTTGGGGGTTGTTAATGTAATTTATCAACATGTACTTGTTTGTGTTGTAGTGGGTGAGGGTGGGGGTGGGAGTGTTGCATGTGTGTGTCACTCTTTTTTCCCTCCCCTCTGCCCTGTGTCGTAGGTGCAGTACTCACCGTTGTGTTCGCCGCCGTCTTTGTTGTTCCTGGTAGAGAAGCAGGAAGATAAAGGCTGGCAGTATCTGGAGCTCAGGTTCCATGGCATCCTGCTTCCTCACGGGGTGTGTAGAGGTGAGCGTTTTCCCTTCCAAGTCCTGTTTCCGCCGTGTTTTTGTTCGCGGTGAATCCGCCCCGGAAAAGGTGGCGGATTGGACTGTTGTAATACAGTGGGTGGAACCTTGTCTTCCGCCTGTCTGTTGGCCATTACCGCCATGGTGTTTGTACCGACGTGGCTGTCGGAGTGTTAAAGTGGCTGTCTATGTTGTCGGTTTCCGCCACAGTCGTGATTCCATTTTTTTTACCGCCGGCCTGTTGGCAGTTTTACTGCCGCTTTAACACCGACCACCAGGGTTGTAATGACCACCAAAGTCATTAGAACAATACAAAGTGACACATTTCTGTATCAGTGACGATAAAGCAACCTGTGTGACTAAAATAAATCCACCTAGTTCTTTCAGGAGGACACGCATGACAAAAGTGGTGTCAGATGTAGGATAAAGGCTCCGTAAGAAGTATTAGTCATAATTATGGAGCCCAACATTACGATGGATGAAATGGTATGACAACTGGCCCGAAGGACAGAGGCACCTGCAGTTGGTGATCAAAGATCAAGTAAAAACGGCACAAAGAAACAGAGAACAGCTACAGGATGCATTAAAGAGTCAGGCGACCCTTATTGCTATTAAACAACTAGTCCATGAGACTGCGCTCCAAAAGCTCACAGAGGCCATTGCAAGCTTGAAGGTCCATCCTAATGTTCTGAGCTCATTACTCCAGAAATACCATTTAGGTGAAGACCCTGACTCCTTCTTTATTGTTTTTGAAAGAGTAGCCAATTCCGCCACCTGGCCCAAGGAATGATAGGGCCAATATATAGCCCCTTTATTAACATGCGAATTACAGACGGCCTATCAAGCTGCTAATCCCGGGGGTAAAACCCCATATGAAGATGTAAAACAAGCCATATTGGAAAGACTCGGTTATGATAGTGAACACTATTGAATGAAATTACGAAGGGAAAAATGGGGCAGTCTTGATAACTCAAAGGCCCAGTTTTACCAGAAACAAGACTTCGGTCTCCGGTGGTTAAAACCCAAGGAATCCACCAAGGAGGAACAGGTGAACAAAATAGTATTGGAATATTGGAACAGTTCTTGGAAACTGTCCCTGGTCCCAACTAACATTGGATTCAACAACATCCGAATGTAACCTTTCCGAATTCCATTGAGCTAACTATTGCCCATCATCTTACAGTGGAGACCAGAGGGTTACTCCCTCCCCCCCGAAGAGCCATTGCACCTTCTCCAAGGGACAAAACTACTCCTCCTGTAAAGCCTTCTCATAGAGGACCCCTAGAGACACCTAGGCTTTCTCAACCACAGGGAAGAGATGTAGTGCAGCAACCCCAGTGTTATAACTGCACAGAGTGGGGCCACTTAGCCCGGAATTGTCCGCATAGGGCACAAAGACCTGAACCCATGGAAGTAGGATTATCGAGAGGTAAAGTATTGTGCAAAACGGACAAAACCTCCAAATACATTCTTGACATTTCAAGGTAATGCCATTCGGATTACATGGAGCACCTGCTACCTTCCAGAGATTGATGGATACTCTTCTTAGACACCATAGACCACATGCCACTGCTTATCTCGATGATAATGTCATTTTTAGCCCTTCCTAGGACTCACACGTATGGAATCTGAATTCGGTTCTAGCGACACTCTGGGAAGCGGGCCTGACTGCAAATCCCACTAAATGTTGAGTAGCTCAGGATTCTATACAGTATCTGGGATACAACGTTCACTCAAGGTACTATAAAACCGGAAGTGGACAAGGTGAAAGCCATTCAGGAGGTTCCATACCCAACCACATAATGCCAGATTTGATCCTTTTTAGGATTAATTAGGGATTACCAGAGATTTAACCGTCACTCTGCCGACAAGGCAGCCCCTCTCACCAGTCTTCTACAAACCGAAAAACCCAACAAAATAACTAAACTAACAATCTTAAAACCATCCTATGTAACAACCCTGTTTTGCGATGTCCAGATTTTTCTAAACCTTTTATGTTACAGGCAGAAAACTGCTAATCAGGGACTGGAAGCAGTTCTATCACAACCTGATAGTCTAAACCAACTTCACCTCGTCACAAACATAAGCCGCACACTGTTACCCAGAGAGCAACATTATCCTACCATAGAGAAGGAATGTTTATGTATAAGAAGGTCGATCAAAGCCCTCCAATATTACTTGTTAGGGCAGTCCCTCACACTACTCACAGACTATGCGCCATTGACATGGCTTTCATGTAACTAACATACTAATCCCAGGTTTTTACACTGGTTTCTAGCACTACAAACCTTTCCCTTACAGACATTCCACGTTACAAGCAAGCATCAAATAACAGTGGACTACCTGTCTTGTACACCCATGTCTTCATGGCCCTATCAGCCATGCCGGAGAGGGGAGCCCTGTAACAGGATCGTTGTGATGATCCCGGCGTGAAGCAGCACTTCGGACCAAACCAGCGACACCACTCCGTGCCCCTGGGGAACATCAGAACATCCGATCTCTAGCAAGCAAGACTGCTTCTGGATAACACCAGGTTAAAAGGGAAAGCAATTCAACCAAAAAAACACCGCTGGCCGGGATGATGCAGGAGCTCAGAAGAGCAATGTAACAGAGCACGGAAAAGGAGAGGAGGAGTGCGGGAAGTGAGACGAGAAGACAGCTGACCCAAGGACGACGGGAGAAGCAAGATAGGAGACTTTGTACTCGAGGACGACGGGACCAGAGGGAAGCAGCGGACCGCGGGAGCAGACAGAGGATTCTCAAACGCCATCTGACCCTGTCCCATTCCTGGAGGGATGTGGCTACACAAGGTACGGTCATTCTTTCATTAAGATATGAACATCGAGGGTGGTGACGAAAGGTGCTGTGATGATTAACTATACCTGGGGCTCAGTGTGCATTTTCTTTCTTGGTTCTTGGAGTTACTTCTTCACACTCCACGCACCATTCTAAAGCACGCCCATACCACTTATACCTTAAGACCCCACCTACCCTCACGTGCACTCACCACTATCCCACCCAATGTCCACTAAGGCGAAACGCACTTACCTTATCTTGGATCCCTGTTTCTTTTTCCAATACTCCTCTGAGGTTGGCTGGCTGAAGCAAAGAAAGTGACCAGAAGTACTCCTCACCATCTACAAAAGACAGACTGAGAATAGTTTATTTGCTGTATTGCGAAGAGAACCCAGAGAATGACTACACACAAAAACATTAGAGCAATAAAAAGTGACAAATATCTGTATTAGTGACAATAAAGCAACCTGTGTGACTAAAACAAACCCACCTAGTTCTTTCAGGAGGATACTCACGACAAGCACATAGAGGGTAGCATTTGCAGAGCATTGCATATGAAGGCACCTGTGAACACATACTGAGCAGAATATGGCACAAATCCCAATTACTATCCAGAATTCCATGCAAATGTAAAAGTATGGTAAACAATTTCACATTTCTTCTCTTTTCTGTGACAGAGAACTCCAGAACCTCTGATAAATGGCAAACATACTGCCATCTAATATTCCCACACTTATCCTGGTAAATAGGTTACCCTACATGAGTGGGTGGACCTTTTTCTTGGGGCATGAATTAACAAAATTGTGAAGATCACTTTGACACTATATGACTTCACAAGGTCAAATATTTGGCCTGTTCCTGCCAGTTACAATAGGTCCACCCACACGTGAGATACTCTTTTTAATAGTAAAAGTGGGAGAGGACGGGATGGTGGAAGCTTGGTTATTCCTCACACATTCCTGAACATTCCATCGCAGGAATGTAGGAAAATACTATTTTTGGCAATTTTTGATCTGTACAGAAAATTCTGGATAAGAAACAGTAGCTGCATCCTCACAAGCCACACCACCCAGGTTTCCTACAGGTGTCTTGTGTTGGGTGATGTTAGGTTCCCCTGTGTGCCGGAAGGCACCAGGCTCAGACATGTGTTTAATATCCCAGTGACAATATGTGTGCTTTTTGGATGATTTCTTAGGCTAACAAAAACTCCGAACAGAGTCTGGGATCCTCAGCGGGTTGCAGATGTCTGTCTATACGTAGATGGGTGATTGTGAGGAGTGTATGGCGCTACCTGTCAATTCTCATTAGTATACTTGTCGATTCTTACACCAAAAAATGTTTGTGTCTGCACCCAGGGCTAGGAGTTTTGAGCTGTTTGGATTTTTTGTTAGCCTCAGAAAAAATCTAAACACCATCAGACATTTGTGTGTCTTCACCCAAGCAAGGACCCAGACGGCAAATTGATTTTTTTTTTGAGGATAAGCAAAAATTCAAACAGCAATTGGGTCCTTGATGGGTCACAGAACTGTGGTCCATATTTATACCTTTTTAGCGCCGCATTTGCATCATTTTTTGACGTAAAAGCGTTGCAAACTTACAAAATACAGGCCCATATTTATACTTTTTTGTGCCACATTGCGTCATTTTTGCCGCAAAAGCGGCACTAACTTACAAAATACAATTGTATGAGAATGTGGTTTTATGTAAAATTTTGACCCAATTTTTTTTGCTAAATTTTCTTGAGAGGGGAGAATCCTCTTCTCCCAAGCCCCTAGAAGTGGCCTGGATCACTCACTTTTGGTCACTAACTGCAGTTCAGGGCAAATATTATGGCCCTGCACTTTCATAGTTCATGTCAGCACCCTTATATAGAGGGTATCTTAAAACTGACATTTTTGTTTGTTGTGTTGTTATATTAATCATGCAGTTACTATGAAAATTCAACAACGTGAATTATTGCGATGTCATCAGTTCAACTCATGTGATTGTTACATACGAATATCGACACCACAATACATAGCCCAAAATATTGAAAATGCATTAAGCCTTTGTAAAATGCCAAAATACCGTAGTGCAAAATATCGTTAATAACAATACTGAGACTCAAAATATCCACAATATCGACATTACTTTGTTTATCATTACAACCTCAAAAATATCAACAACCCACAATTTCAACATTAAAACACATAATTATAAATACAACTTTAAAACACTCTTTTAATACAGCAATAAACAAAATACAAACTAATTGCCAAACACTTCGTAAGGGGAAAAAAGCTGAAATACACCAATCAGAACATCAGAGAACTCAACCAATGAACCAAATCACATTAACAAAACAGAATAAAAGAAGGAACTGTTTTCACTATCCTTGTGTTTGCACCCAACTGACAAGAATGTAGCCAGCCATGCTGCCCAAATATCTACATACCGCTACATCACAAAGTAAGTAATTAAAAAATATTTTTTCTAGCTACCTAACTCCCTAAAACTAGCAGTAACAAATTGTAAAGAAATGGCTCCCTTTTGCAGTTACCCCCCACTTTTTGCCTGATACTGATGCTGACTTGACTGAGAAGTGTGCTGGGACCCTGCTAACCAGGCCCCAGCACCAGTGTTCTTTCACCTAAAATGTACCATTGTTTCCACAATTGGCACAACCCTGGCACCTAGGTAAGTCCCTTGTAACTGGTACCCCTGGTACCAAGGGCCCTGATGCCAGGGAAGGTCTCTAAGGGCTGCATGTCTTATGCCACCCTAGGGACCCCTCACTCAGCACAGACACACTGCTTGCCAGCTTGTGTGTGCTGGTGGGGAGAAAATGACTAAGTCGACATGGCACTCCCCTCAGGGTGCCATGCCAACCTCACACTGCCTATGGCATAGGTAAGTCACCCCTCTAGCAGGCCTTACAACCCTAAGGCAGGGTGCACTATACCACAGGTGAGGGCATAGGTGCATGAGCACTATGCCCTCACAGTGTCTAAGCAAAACCTTAGACATTGTAAGTGCAGGGTAGCCATAAGAGTATATGGTCTGGGAGTCTGTCAAAAACGAACTCCACAGCTCCATAATGGCTACACTGAATACTGGGAAGTTTGGTACCAAACTTCTCAGAATAATAAACCCACACTGATGCCAGTGTGGGATTTATCAAAAAATGCACACAGAGGGCATCTTAGAGATACCCCCTCTATTTTACCCAATTGTTCAGTGCAGGACTGACTGGTCTGTGCCAGCCTGCTGCTGAGAGACGAGTTTCTGACCCCATGCGGTGAGAGCCTTTGTGCTCTCTGAGGACAGAAACAAAGCCTGCTCTGGGTGGAGGTGCTTCACACCTCCCCCCTGGAGGAACTGTAACACCTAGCAGTGAGCTTCAAAGGCTCAAGCTTCGTGTTACAATGCCCCAGGGCACTCCAGCTAGTGGAGATGCCCGCCCCCTGGACCCAGCCCCCACTTCTGGCGGCAAGTCCAGGAGAGATAATGAGAAAAACAAGTAGGAGTCACTGGCCAGTCAGGACAGCCCCTAAGGTGTCCTGAGCTGAGGTGACTCTGACTTTTAGAAATCCTCCATCTTGTAGAAAGAGGATTCCCCCAATAGGAATAGGGATGTGACCCCCTCCCCTCAGGGAGGAGGCACAAAGAGGGTGTACCCACCCTCAAGGACAGTAGCCATTGGCTACTGCCCTCCCAGACCTAAACACACCCCTAAATTCAGTATTTAGGGGCTCCCCAGAACCTAGGAAATCAGATTCCTGCAACTTACGAAGAAGAGGACTGCTGAGCTGAAAAACCCCTGCAGAGAAGACGGAGACACCAACTGCTTTGGCCCCAGCCCTACCGGCCTGTCTCCCTCCTTCAGAAGAAAACTGCTCCAGCGACGCTTTCCCCAGGACCAGCGACCTCTGAATCCTCAGAGGACTGCCCTGCTTCCAAAAGACCAAGAACCTCCCGAGAACAGCGGCCCTGTTCAACAAAGACTGCAACTTTGTTTCCAGAGGAGCAGATTTAAAGACCCCTGCAATCCCCGCAAGAAGCGTGAGACTTGCAACACTGCACCCGGCGACCCCGACTCGACTGGTGAAGAAACAACACTACAGGGAGGACCCCCAGGCGACTCCAAGACTGTGAGTAACCATAGTTGTCCCCCCTGAGCCCCCACAGCGACGCCTGCAGAGGGAATCCCGAGGCTCCCCCTGACTGCGACTGCCTGACTCTAAGATCCCGACGCCTGGAAAAGACCCTGCACCTGCAGCCCCCAGGACCTGAAGGATCGGAACTCCAGTGCAGGAGTGACCCCCAGGAGGCCCTCTCCCTTGCCCAGGTGGTGGCTGCCCCGAGGAGCCCCCCCCCTTGCCTGCCTGCACCGCTGAAGAGACCCCTTGGTCTCCCATTGATTCCTATTACAAACCCAACGCTTGTTTGCACACTGCACCCGGCCGCCCCCGCGCTGCTGAGGGTGTACTTTCTGTGTGGACTTGTGACCCCCCCGGTGCCCTACAAAACCCCCCTGGTCTGCCCTCCGAAGACGCGGGTACTTACCTGCTGGCAGACTGGAACCAGGGCACCCCTTCTCCATTGAAGCCTATGTGTTTTGGGCACCACTTTGAACTCTGCACCTGACCGGCCCTGAGCTGCTAGTGTGGTGACTTTGGGGTTGCTCTGAACCCCCAGCGGTGGGCTACCTTGGACCTCAATTTGAACCCCGTAGGTGGTTTACTTACCTGCAAGAACTAACAATAACTTACCTCCCCTAGGAACTGTGAAAATTGCAGTGTCCACTTTTAAAATAGCTATATGTGTTTTATGTAAAAAGTATATATGCTATTGTGATTATTCAAAGTTCCGAAAGTACTTACTTGCAATACATTTCAAATGAGATATTACATGTAGAATTTGAACCTGTGGTTCTTAAAATAAACTAAGAAAAGATATTTTTCTATACAAAAACCTATTGGCCTGGAATTGTCTCTGAGTGTGTGTTCCTCATTTATTGCCTGTGTGTATGTACAACAAATGCTTAACACTACTCCTTTGATAAGCCTACTGCTCGACCACACTACCACAAAATAGAGCATTAGTATTATCTCTTTTTGCCACTATCTTACCTCTAAGGGGAGCCCTTGGACTCTGTGCATACTATTCCTTACTTTGAAATAGTGCATACAGAGCTAACTTCCTACATTGGTGGATCAGCGGTGGGGTACAAGACTTTGCATTTGCTGGACTACTCAGCCAATACCTGATCACACAACAAATTCCAAAAATTGTCATTAGAAATTGATTTTTGCAATTTGAGTTATTTTTCTAAATTTTTAAAAGTCCTGCTAGGGCCTTGTGTTAGTCCCTGTTAGCATTTCTTTTAGAGTTTAAACGTTTTGTGAAAGTTTGAATTAGATTCTAGAACTAGTTTTAGATTCTTAAAAAGTATTCCAACTTTTAGAAACATAATGCCTGGTGCAGATGTGAATGTGGAGGAACTCGACCTCACACCTTACCTCCATCTTAAGATGAGGGAGCTAAGGTCACTCTGCAAAATAAAGAAAATCACAATTGGCTTAAGACCCTCCAAACAACAGCTCCAGGAGCTTTTGGCAGAGTTTGAAAAAGCCAACCCCTCTGAGGATGACAACCCAGAGGATGATGTTAGTGACATGGAGGAGAATTCCCACCTTCCAGTCCTAACTAGGGAACCCAGGGACCCTCAATCCCTGATTCCAACTGTCATAGTCAGAGATGCTGCTTCCCTCACAGGAGGGGCCAGCACCTCTGAAATCACTGAGGATAGCCTCAGTGAAGAGGACCTCCTGCTAGCCAGGATGGCCAAAAGATTGGCTTAGGAAAGACAGATCCTAGCCATAGAAAGGGAAAGACAAGAGATGGGCCTAGGTCCCATCAATGGTGGCAGCAACATAAATAGGGTCAGAGATTCTCCTGACATGTTGAAAATCCCTAAAGGGATTGTAACTAAATATGAAGATGGTGATGACATCACCAAATGGTTCACAGCTTTTGAGAGGGCTTGTGTAACCAGAAAAGTAAACAGATCTCACTGGGGTGCTCTCCTTTGGGAAATGTTCACTGGAAAGTGTAGGGATAGACTCCTCACACTCTCTGGAAAAGATGCAGAATCTTATGACCTCATGAAGGGAACCCTGATTGAGGGCTTTGGATTCTCCACTGAGGAGTATAGAATTAGATTCAGGGGGGCTCAAAAATCCTCGAGCCAGACCTGGGTTGATTTTGTAGACTACTCAGTGAAAACACTGGATGGTTGGGTAACCTCTTTGGGTAAGCTAGGGGTGACCCTGGCTAAAATAAGATTAGCAGAGGTGGATACCTCTAACCCCAAAATAGAGAGAATGGGTGAAGACATTAAAAGCACAGACAAGAGGCAGTTCAGATTAGGTCCTATCACTGTGGAAGTGGGTCAGTTCCCCAGAGGGAATGACCTGAACAGGAGGATGGAAGGCAGAGTAGGCCCTGCAACAAACCAGCCTATTTCCTCTACTCTTCCTCGCCTGACAGACTAGGAAGACTCTCCCAGCTTTGGCTAAGTCTCCTGGCCTGTGGGCTGGGGGGGGCTTGTGTAAAGAAATGGCTCCCTGTTGCAGTTACCCCCCACTTTTTGCCTGATACTGACGCTGACTTGACTGAGAAGTGTGCTGGGACCCTGCTAACCAGGCCCCAGCACCAGTGTTCTTTCACCTAAAATGTACCATTGTTTCCACAATTGGCACAACCCTGGTACCTAGGTAAGTCTCTTGTAACTGGTACCCCTGGTACCAAGGGCCCTGATGCCAGGGAAGGTCTCTAAGGGCTGCATGTCTTATGCCACCCTAGGGACCCCTCACTCAGCACAGACACACTGCTTGCCAGCTTGTGTGTGCTGGTGGGGAGAAAATGACTAAGTCGACATGGCACTCCCCTCAGGGTGCCATGCCAACCTCACACTGCCTATGGCATAGGTAAGTCACCCCTCTAGCAGGCCTTACAACCCTAAGGCAGGGTGCACTATACCACAGGTGAGGGCATAGGTGCATGAGCACTATGCCCTCACAGTGTCTAAGCAAAACCTTAGACATTGTAAGTGCAGGGTAGCCATAAGAGTATATGGTCTGGGAGTCTGTCAAAAACGAACTCCACAGCTCCATAATGGCTACACTGAATACTGGGAAGTTTGGTACCAAACTTCTCAGAATAATAAACCCACACTGATGCCAGTGTGGGATTTATTAAAAAATGCACACAGAGGGCATCTTAGAGATACCCCCTATATTTTACCCAATTGTTCAGTGCAGGACTGACTGGTCTGTGCCAGCCTGCTGCTGAGAGACGAGTTTCTGACCCCATGCGGTGAGAGCCTTTGTGTTCTCTGAGGACAGAAACAAAGCCTGCTCTGGGTGGAGGTGCTTCACACCTCCCCCCTGGAGGAACTGTAACACCTAGCAGTGAGCTTCAAAGGCTCAAGCTTCGTGTTACAATGCCCCAGGGCACTCCAGCTAGTGGAGATGCCCGCCCCCTGGACCCAGCCCCCACTTCTGGCGGCAAGTCCAGGAGAGATAATGAGAAAAACAAGTAGGAGTCACTGGCCAGTCAGGACAGCCCCTAAGGTGTCCTGAGCTGAGGTGACTCTGACTTTTAGAAATCCTCCATCTTGTAGAAAGAGGATTCCCCCAATAGGAATAGGGATGTGCCCCCCTCCCCCCAGGGAGGAGGCACAATGAGGGTGTACCCACCCTCAAGGACAGTAGCCATTGGCTACTGCCCTCCCAGACCTAAACACACCCCTAAATTCAGTATTTAGGGGCTCCCCAGAACCTAGGAAATCAGATTCCTGCAACTTACGAAGAAGAGGACTGCTGAGCTGAAAAACCCCTGCAGAGAAGACGGAGACACCAACTGCTTTGGCCCCAGCCCTACCGGCCTGTCTCCCTCCTTCAGAAGAAAACTGCTCCAGCGACGCTTTCCCCAGGACCAGCGACCTCTGAATCCTCAGAGGACTGCCCTGCTTCCAAAAGACCAAGAACCTCCAGAGAACAGCGGCCCTGTTCAACAAAGACTGCAACTTTGTTTCCAGAGGAGCAGATTTAAAGACCCCTGCAATCCCCGCAAGAAGCGTGAGACTTGCAACACTGCACCCGGCGACCCCGACTCGACTGGTGAAGAAACAACGCTACAGGGAGGACCCCCAGGCGACTCCAAGACTGTGAGTAACCAAAGTTGTCCCCCCTGAGCCCCCACAGCGACGCCTGCAGAGGGAATCCCGAGGCTCCCCCTGACCGCGACTGCCTGACTCTAAGATCCCGACTCCTAGAAAAGACCCTGCACCCGCAGCCCCCAGGACCTGAAGGATCGGAACTCCAGTGCAGGAGTGACCCCCAGGAGGCCCTCTCCCTTGCCCAGGTGGTGGCTACCCCGAGGAGCCCCCCCCCCCCCGCCTTCCTGCACCGCTGAAGAGACCCCTTGGTCTCCCATTGATTCCTATTACAAACCCGACGCTTGTTTGCACACTGCACCCGGCCGTCCCCGCACTGCTGAGGGTGTACTTTCTGTGTGGACTTGTGACCCCCCCGGTGCCCTACAAAACCCCCCTGGTCTGCCCTCCGAAGACGCGGGTACTTACCTGCTGGCAGACTGGAACCGGGGCACCCCCTTCTCCATTGAAGCCTATGTGTTTTGGGCACCACTTTGAACTCTGCACCTGACCGGCCCTGAGCTGCTAGTGTGGTGACTTTGGGGTTACTCTGAACCCCCAACGGTGGGCTACCTTGGACCCCAATTTGAACCCCGTAGGTGGTTTACTTACCTGCAAGAACTAACAATAACTTAACTCCCCTAGGAACTGTGAAAATTACACTGTGTCCACTTTTAAAATAGCTATATGTGTTTTATGTAAAAAGTATATATGCTATTGTGATTATTCAAAGTTCCTAAAGTACTTACCTGCAATACCTTTCAAATGAGATATTACATGTAGAATTTGAACCTGTGGTTCTTAAAATAAACTAAGAAAATATATTTTTCTATACAAAAACCTATTGGCCTGGAATTGTCTCTGAGTTTGTGTTCCTCATTTATTGCCTGTGTGTATGTACAATAAATGCTTAACACTACTCCTTTGATAAGCCTACTGCTCGACCACACTACCACAAAATAGAGCATTAGTATTATCTCTTTTTGCCACTATCTTACCTCTAAGGGGAATCCTTGGACTCTGTGCATACTATTCCTTACTTTGAAATAGTGCATACAGAGCCAACTTCCTACACAAATTAACAAAAAAGTAATATATGTATCTCTTTTTTTTAACATTACAGACCTCCCACGAAAAACAACACTAAAGCAGAAGAAAATCCAAACTAAAGCAGACAAACTGAAATCCAAAGCAACCAACTAAAACAAACAGACTTCCACCACATATAAGTATTAGCAAAATGCAAATAGCTGTAAATAAACTGTGTATATAAATAATGTAACACAAAAACACAATAGATGTTGTTTATATTTTTAATTTAAAACAGATTTGACCATGTCCTAAGAGCAAGATACACTGTTTCCCAGAATATAAAACCCCTGCTAAAATACCTAGGCACACTTAAAGCAAACAATATAGCAGCAAAGAACATAGCCACTAGAAATGCAGCAAATACTACTCAAATGCCTGCTCTGGGAGAGCAATTATTGTAAATGACGAAGTAGAAAGCACCACTGAGCATGATCATCTAGCAAATATAGCTGTAATAGAGGTCAGAAATATATTTCAAGGCCTCGAGGTAGTTTCTACAAGCTCTATTGCTCCACGTGGAACAGTACTAAAGGACTACCTCCACAAAATCCCAACCCACTTCATAGCACCGCTACTAACGGGCCTAACTTAAAAAAACATATCTAGAAAGAGACGTGCAGACACAATTACAAACCAAACCCCCAAGCCCTTTTGCAAAAATAGATATCTCCAACAACCTACTACTTACCTATACAAAAGAGAAGTTCCTGCTATATAATCAACATAAAAACAAATATTAATGTAAACATTAAAACAATGCCACATATAGCTAATGGATGGCAGTTTTAAGGCATTTTTTTGCCACATTTCTACCAATTATATGCAATTTATGGAGAACTGCATAATAATATTAATAATAAACCATGCTGTTTGCTTTTCTACCTAATAAACAAACATTTATTTAGAAATGTTTAATATAATAAAAGAAAAATATATTAAATATGCACCAATTAAAAAAATATTGATTTAGAATTTGCACTGATACACGAATTATCCAAAATCTATCCAAAAACATACCTACAGGGATGTTGTTTCTATGATAACCAAGCTATATGGCACCACCGAAATATCCACAATAAGTATTAATCCTCCAGAAATAGCACATTCCAATTCCAAATAAAAAAGTATTTGAGCCACCCATATAAGTAACAAGCTATTATGACCGGCTACTTTATTCTAAAGATTACAAGGAAAATGAAGAGGAACCCATCCCGCTCTTAGAATACTATGAGGGCACCTAAGTTTGTCACCTCTGCTGCTCTGGAAACAGACAAGAAGCCGGGTTCCACATTAACTGATGGAAATCATAAGAAAAAAGCACCTTAAACAAAGAGTCCAAAACCAACAGCGGAGCAGATGGGTGGCACAGCTGATTTCAAGCTACAACTGGAGTAATCAAATGTGACACCTGCATGATTTTCTTTTTAAAAATGTAAACCTATACAAAGAACTACCACCCCTAGGCCCTCGTTACAACTTTGGTGGTTTCCAGGCAACACCACTGTGCAGAATACCACCACCATACCGTCAGTGCTGGTGGCACAGTGACCGCTGTATTACGAGTCACAGAGCGAAAACCGCCCAAATACAGCCACAAATGCAACACCGCCAGGCTGACGGATGGTGAAAGAAAGACTGTCCGGCCACCAGCCCTGCTACGCAACACCATTCCGTCTGCCCTATTATGTGTCAGTTTCCTGCCCAGTGGTCCACGCACGGCGGAACACAATTGGCGGTGAGGACCACTGTGGTTCAAAAAGGTACCGCCAATAGTAGGCAACACCACATTGGACAGTTTGAATACCCCACACCGGAGACACATACACAAACCACACACACCTGCTCAAGGCACTATAAAATACAAGCCCACACACACCCACAATCCCTTGAGATTCCTACGATCAGCACACATAGCGACAACCCATTCACACAGATCCCATACACCAAAGGCACATTCACACTGCACACAGCACACAACTGCATGTTTTGCACTAGGCACACATCACACTCACACACCAACACCACAACCCACCTGCACCCACATCCAAACACCTCCACCCTGCACCCTACATGCACTACACCCCCCCACACAACATGGCATGTCAAAAGCACCCACGTTTCACTGACAATGAGTTGAGGTCATGGTAGATGAAATCGTCACGATAGAGCCACACCTTTTCGGAGCCCAGGTCCAGCAAACATCATTGGCAAGGAAATCGGAGCTATGGCAGAGGATCATTGACAGGGTTAACTCAGTGGGCACGCATCCACGCACAAGGGAGGACATCGGGAAGAGGTGGAACGACCTATGGAGAAAGTTGTGTTCCATGGTGTCCAGGCACCAGATCATCCTGAACAAGACTGGCGGTGGGCTCCCAGCTTCACCCCTTGAGTTAACATCCTGGGAGGAGGTCATGAACACATGCATCCTGAGAGCCTGACTGGAATCTTCGGAGGGCTTGACTCTGGTAAGTCAACAACACCCCCCAGGCACCAATCACTCCTGCTCAGCATGCGTCCCCACCGCCCATCCTTCCCCAATACACCCCATCCAACATTTCAGCAACCCCCTCGGGCACCCTGCACCCCTCTTCTGCATGCCACACTACCCCACTGCCACCATTCCCACACAGTCACCTTCTAATGCATGGATAGCAAGCACAATGCTAAGCACCACAACTTCCACAATGCAACACTCCCTACACATCAGAGGATCACAGTCCCACTTCACAGTGCACCTGCATGGAAAACCATACCACATGCCACTCCAACTGGCAGCCTTGACTGCGTTCCAACACATGGCAATGACAGCAGTGTTATCCACTATCCTCAACTCTCAATGGCGCATGAAAACAATGGCACAATCCGCATCACCCAAACAAAGTGTGCAGTACTGCAGCTGTCATTGCCATCACTGGGAGGCAAGTCAGGCTACACCATGCGTCAGATGAAGTACATCTCCAGAATAGAACTCACCCCCCAAGGTGCTGCTGCTTCTGCCAACTGTCAGCGGATGCCAGGGTCAGACAGCACTCCCAGGATGAAGGCCCCAGTGGATGTCTGGACAATGATGACTTGCCTGGCCCATCAGGGATGACTGGTCAGTCCATATCCAGCAGCCCCACCCTGGACACACCGGACTCCCCCTCCCATGTGGCAACTACACCACAGCCAGCCTTTCATCCCCAAACCAGTGCCCCAGGGACGAGTCACTCAGAAGTGTGTCCCACAGTACAGGGGCCTGAGGCAAGGGCACACACTCTAGACAATGAAGGTCATGGTGCTACAGGGAGTGGGCGCACTGTGCCAGGGGCACAGGCACAGGGGGCCACGGGTAGTGGGAGGGGACGTGTGGTCCAAGGGACGGGGAAGCCACAATAACAGACTGCCCAGGCGGCCCTCTCCCAAGTCCTGGGTGCATACCACCAAACCCAGGATATGATGGGCCACAGCCTCAAGACCGTGCAGAAGAACCAGAGGCTGCAGAGGGAACACCATCAGTACGCCATACAACAGTGGCAGGTCCTCCATGCCACCATGGCCTCCATTGCAGGGATGCTGAAGGAACTGACCACCATCCTGCGTGACTCCTCCACCCACCAGCAAACCCCTTTCACTAGCCACATCCTAACAGAGCCCTCCACTACAGCGGCAGCTAATGGAATGGAGGCCCTGCCTGAGGTCCCGCAGACCACCAGCACCCCTCCCCCTGTAGCTGAGGGACCCCCAGGCAGCAAGGACACCCAACCACACATCCTACAGGAACTGATGCCAAGACCAACACCACCACCACGGAGTGACCCTCTCCTCAACCTTCTCTCTTGTGTGCCACAGAGGCACCCTGTTGACTGTCCACTGTCATCTCTCCATTCTCCCATGGTCCTCTATACTGGACCCGGACTACACACAGCTGGGCTAAGTACACTGATGAGTTTACCCACCAGGACCCACTCATCACCCCTTGCATGTGCCAGTCAAAAATAAGCACTATTGCGCACAGCACAGCTACAGTCTATGTGCTTTATTGTAGGAAGTACCATTTACTGTGGCGTAACATGTTTTACTATCAACCCATTGTCCTGCCAAAGTTTGTGACAGTGACAGAAGGGGGAGCAATATGAAGCATGGATGATAGTGGAGCAGGCACAGGCTGGACACATGTGTCAAGGGAGGCAACAGGTGATGCAGGAACCAGAGTGCACCACACAAATGCCCTGCAAGTTGAACAAGACAGGGACAACAATCTCTATAGGAGTCAAATATGCCCACACAACACACATGCACTACATTTAAAGTTCCAAGGGTGACAAGTGTCAGCTCAAACCAAATACCCATGTCAGACCCACATTCCCAAGACAACCATCCCCAAAGGTCCTTCAATCACAACAGATAAAGCTAAACTTAAGGCACGTCCCACAGTAATGTTGCACTGCCTCCCAATATGGACTCTTAGGATAGGTAGCAATACTATTGACACCACAATGCATAGCACACGTATTGCAGTTGATATGGTAGTACAGGGTACAATGAAAAAGCACAAAAGTGTCACACGTGAAGCAACACAACCGCAAGGTGTTAATGGCACTGAAATGTGCTCAGTAACAACTCCACTGATTGGGAAATGTGATAACCTCCAAACCCACCCATAGGCAGAGCTGCACCCACTTCCACCAATGCCTACAGATACCAGGAGGATCTATGTGACAAGGAAGCCAGGAGTAAAGGTCACATAACATATATCTGACAAATACTTGTAGCTCAGTGGAAGTATTGTCGTTTCAACTCTACTCTGGAGTCAACTGCATCCTCATCATCTTCCTCCTCATCATTCCCAATGTCCCCTTTATCAGCCACTTGTCTAGCTGCCACCTCCTCTGCATCCAGCAATGGGTTGTAACCTATCAGGACTAGATTATGTAGTGGTCTGTAGAGTAGGGCACCTCCGGAGGTGTGTAGACACCGGAATCTGGCCTTCAGTAGCCCAAAGGTTCTCTTGATTGCACGCCTTGTCCTATCGTGGGCCTCATTGAAACGGCTTTCAGCACCTGTGGTCAGATATCTCACAGGTGTCACTAGCCAGGGAAGGTTGGGATAGCCAGAGTCACCTGTGTGCACAGAGGTAGGACCCATGTCAAGACCGGGAGGGAGTTAAGGCAGGGTGTGAAGAGAGTTGGATATACAGGGGCACACAGACTAATGTATACATACTGATGAGCCAGACCCGGTTCCTCAGTAGTGGTGCCATCATGTGTAGGAAGTTACTGTTCTGCAGAATGAAGGAGTCATGCACAGAACCAGGAAACCTGGCTGTCACTTGGGAGATACTTGGTTCAACAAGACACACCACATGCACATTGATAGAATAAAAGTTTTTTCGGCTCCTGAACACTTGTTCAATTCTCCCTGGTGGCACCAAGGCAATGTGTGTGCCATCTATGGCCCCTATCACATGGGAGACATGTGCCAAATTGTAGAAGGCAGCTTTGACAGTGGCTAAATCAGCACGTTGGGGGAACCTGATGTAGCAGGGCAGATGTCAGAGGAGCCGTCAGCAGAGACAGGAGTAAGCACATCTCCAAGAGGGCAGAATGCTTGGTTTTAGAGACTGACAAAGCGGCAGCCCATCAGGGGGTCTGTGAAATAAACAAGGAAAGGGGAGAGACTTACTTGTCCAAGGACCGACGCCCTCTGTACTCACCTCCTACTTGACGACATGACTGCCTGAACATATCCCAACAGGGATTCCGGAAACATCATAGTACGGAAACCGCCCTGATTGTGACTACAGGCACCATCAGAAAACATGTAGATCAGAGTGGGGGTGCCATCCTAATCCTGTTGGATTTGTCAGTGGCATTTAATACCATTTTGCCCCTCATATTAACTTATTGCCTACATCAGGTAGACCTGAGGGGAATCAGCTTTGAATATTCTGGTGACATTCTTCCAAGACAGAACTCTATTAGTCAAAAGCGGGGATTTCAGTGCAGCTCCTTTTCAGCTCCCTTGCAGAGCCCTACAAGGGTCCTCCTTAAGTCTGACCCTTTTTAGTTTAACCTGTATTTTACACCTCTGGCGGAACTAGTTTGCTCCTTTGACTTCCAGGTGTCTTCCTATGCGGACGACACCCAAATAATAGTTTCTTTCCAAGATAATATTCCTGTTACAACTAACAGATTCCAATCATGCATGAGAGAAGTAAAAAAATGGATGGACCAAAACTGGCTAAAGATGAATGGGGACAAAACCGAGGTTATTATCTTTGGTGGGAACTCCTCCATCTGGAACTTAAACTGGTGGCCTGAAACATGTGGGACTTTACTGGCTCCCTCTTCAGTAGTTAAAAACCTCGGGATTGCCTGCGATTCAGCTTTAACTTTTGGCACCCAGATGAATCACCATCTGGAATTTAAACTGGTGGCCTGAGACATGTGGGACTTTACTGGCACCCTCTTCAGTTTTTAAAAACCTCGGGATTGCCTGCGATTCAGCTTTAACTTTTGACACCCAAGTGAATCACCAACACCTGTGTTTGGCTCATCAAGATGTTAAAGAAAATTCTCCCCTTCATCCCTCAGGAACTTAGAGTAACAGTAGTGCTGGCTCTTACTGTGTTTAGGCTGGACTACTGTAACTTCCTCCTTCTTAATATTAACCAAGTATCTCTGAACAAGCTACAGCTCATTAAGAATCAGGGCATTCGGTTAGTACTTGGGTTAGCCAAGTTTACATCGGCCAAGGAGGGCATGAAGTAGTTACACTAGCTGCCGATTAGGAAGCGCATCATTTCGAAGACGCTCTGTGTGGTTCATAAGGCCCTCCACTCCCAAGGCTCCCAATACTTACAAGCGACAATTAAGTGGTATACTCCTAGCCGCCCTTTAAGATCATCTGACCTTAACCTGGCACGTCCTTCAAGGACAAAAAAAGCTAAATGGGATGATACAGCATTTTTCACAGCCGCTTTGAGATTATGGAATTCTCTCCCACTTAAAATCAGAGATATTCCCCTTTTGCTGCCTTTTCATAAGAAAGTAAAAACTTGGTTATTTTCACTTTAGACTTCCAGAGTAGCAGCAGTCTATTATTACTGACTAAGGCCCATATTTATACTTTTTTTAACACCGCATTTGCGTCATTTTTTGACACAAAAGCGGTGCAAACTTACAAAATACATTTGGATTTTGTAAATTTACGCCGCTTTTGCGTCAAAAAGCTGTGCAAATGCTGCACTAAAAAAGTATAAATATGGGCCTTAGCGCTTTAATACCACTGGTCAAAATGCATAAGGCCCTCCACTCCCAAGGCTCCCAATACTTACAAGTGACAAGTAAGTGGTATACTCCTAGCCGCCCTTTAAGATCATATGACCTTAACCTGGCACGTCCTTCAAGGACAAAAAAATATAAATGGGGTGGGATGCAGCATTTTCAACAGCAGCTTCGAGATTATGGAATTCTCTCCCATTTAAAATCAGAGATATTCCCCTTTTGCTGCCTTTTCGTAAGCAAGTAAAAATGTGATTATTCTCACTTTAGACTTCCGGAGTAGCAGCAGTCTATTATGACCGACTTAGCACTTTGATACCACTGGTCGAAATGCGCTCTATAAATTCCCAAATACTGCAGAGTTTGACTTTGCCTTTTAAACCAGTGGGAAATCCACCACTTCCCTTAACCCCATATGTAATTCTCCCCCATGGAGAGCCTATAAAGGCCATGGCAGGGAGCTCTATATTGTTTAGTAAGACATATTTTTCATTTGTGTTAACAGCAACACTGTTAAAGTGTTGTTTTGCCGGGGAAAAGTCGGTAGCCCAGTTGGCTAACACAGGGTTACCGGCTGGCACCCCAGCCTAGTTAACTCTTGAATGGCTCTTCCTAACTGGGTATTTTAAGGTGTCAAGTTAAGCATGGCATTAAATCTGATCTGATGCCCAGGGCAAATGTAATGTCACAATTAAAGTTATGCAACTTTTAGAAAGATGCCACTCTGTGCACCAGCTGGTCCAGTAGCCTTACACAGGATCTGGCACAGATAAAGCTTTCTGCTCTCCTGGGGAGATGTGTGAGCAACTCCCAGGCTTATGAACAAAGGCAGTTGCTGCAGAGTGAGGTGGGACCTCCTCTCCCAGGGTGACCTTCCAGGTGTTAGTCCAAAAGGTGAGCTTCAAAGAGGAAGCTGCCTTTGTTAAGCAAATGGTGATAACACTCCGGGGGCAAGATGCATTTTGTTCACATAGACAAGTTTGAGACAGGGGCAGAGAGGTAAACCCAGTGCCCAAAGCAGTTTTCCTGTGGGTGATTAGCCTTCAGGTAGCCACACCTCTAGGGTGGGCTACCAAGCTCCTGATGACTGAAGAGATGTCCTGACATCTTGAGAGTGGCTAGGATAGTGCACTCTGGGATAGACAGATGTAGGGAACACTCACCAGAAGGGAAGGGACCTAGTATCCCATTGGCTACTGACTGTGCAGTCCCCTCAGGGCACTTCCCTAGGATAACTATGGCACCCCTGAATTTGGAAAAAGTACTGAAGGACTGCCAAGCTGCCCTTGAACCTGCACGAAGAGAGGCTGCACCATTGGAAAGACTGCACCTGCTGCACTTGAGGCTAGTGAAGTTTGGATTGTGTTTGTGGCTCCTGGCTTGGGGAAAGGTTGATTCCTAGCCCTAGATCAAAGCAGTGACTCCAAGTATCACTTGGCTGATCCCCTGGAATCAGCTCCAAGAACAAAAGAGCTGAATAAGCCCAAATCAACAAGTTGGTAGACACCACAGAAGTTTTGCTGGCACCAGTCACCGGGCGCCCCAAAGGACAAATCCGAGATAGGCAAAAGTTGCACCCATGTCTGCCAGTCCCAGGAATTCTATCAGTCAGGATTCATCACCTACAAAGAACACTAGCCCCCACCTAAGGATCTCATTCTAACCGTGATGCATGGAGATCAGGAGCCCAGCATGGGCTGGCCAGCTACTGTAACGTAAAGTATTTTATGGCACCCCCAACCTCTTTGGCCTAAGTCGCCTCACTTCAACTGTGGATCAAGGAATCACCACAAAGGTAGACCTTTGACCACACCTCATCCTGAGCATCCTTGAGCATCTTTTCTCCTGCAACCCAGCATCAAGACCACTCCATATAAGTCTATTGCGATGATCCTGGAAAGTTTGGAACTTTCCTTAAAAACATTCAGGTGGCCAGATAACTGTCTGAAGTATCCTTTTTGGCCCTCTTGGACAGCGCTTCCCAATCTGTGGTCCGTGGATCCCCAGGGATCATGTTCCCAGAGGGTTCGCAGGCCTCGGCCAGCAGGAAGGCACTTATACAGCTGGGACCTCTACAGAAACATGTGCATGTTTACATTTTTGTTACTTCATTTGTGCAGCAGCTTTGAAAGCACTGCAAAGTTCCTTGTACGTCCAGCAGCTTTCCTGCAAAAATAAAAGTGTCAAGATAACTCTGGTGGTTAATGTACCTGGTGGATAGAGATGGGAGGTTAATATGCTTGCTGCAAAGTATGTGTATCATGCAAAGAAAAAAATGTATGTACATAGCACAATAGGTTACTGCTTTTGTCATAGAGATTCTTTTGCTACTGTGCAGATCATAAGTTACAATCGAAATCTAGCACAGTGAGCTATGAACTGCCAGCAAAGAACTGTATGCAAACTGCATGGAACAAGTTGTGTTTTTTCCCAGTGTTTCATTATCCTTACGTGTCACGGTTCTGGGCAGGTCTATCAGAACTCAGGTAGGGGCACCCCTTGTGTACACAGAATATCTCCCAAGGAGGTAGTGTACCGAAGCGGAAGAGCAGCTAAAGGCATACACAGGGAAAGGACAGCTATGGAAAGGCACAGGAAACAGGAAAGTGAAGGCAGAGCAACCTTAATGTGAACAAACAAGGAACGGATCAGTAGTGGACAAACACGCTGGGGTTATCACTAAAGTTGTACACAGGGTAGGGCTCAGAACGTCCCACAGCAACAGGGAACGTCAATGGCTCTGTGCAGATTACTCTTACAGATAGTCACCCCGCAAGCCCCATAGAAAGGAGGCAGCCTTAGGGCACAAACAAGGATTGTACTTAGTGGGACAAGATGGCCACAGCACACAGAATGTATAGTCCAACAGTGTGGCAAGGATAAGTATCCCTGATGGTGTGTTGGAGGTCGGAGGAAGCAAGAGGTTGAAAAAGTCTCAAGTCTTGTTTGTAGAGGGTGTCTTTATTTGTAGGTGCTATTGATCATTGTGCCATCATCGAGATACAGCCACCACGTGTTTCGTCACGCAGGTGACTTCATCAAGGCTGCAAAACAGTAACAAGAGCAAAAATTACATATAAACGTGCTTGGACTCGAATGTGAACTAGTGAGTGACCATGTAGGAAAGATACCAAAGCCAGTAACCAGTGACCAGTGATCAGTGTAAGAGCTTGAGTGGGTAAACATTGAGTGAACATGGCAAGCAAAATGAGTAAGTGGGACCCAAACGGCAAAACATGGAAGAGAAAGTGAGTCACCGTAACCATGTGATTCATAGTCAAAACCAAAGTGTGGGAAAGTGTAAATCCAGAGTATTTAGAAGGTAGAAACAATGCTGTCGAGGAATTGATATGCAAAGACTGTAAAATGAAGTGTGATACATAAGTGAGTGGGGCAGGACTGGGAGAGACCAGGAAGGTTGGTGAGTAAGAACACATTCGGGGGGGAAAAAACGCACAAAGTCGAATAGTGGACAAACAGAAGGGGTGGGTGGGCATAATTTGGAGCTCATACCTGGGCCGTCCGGCCAAAAAGGTAGGTAGCGAAGGTGCCCTGTGATCAGCTAAGTAGGCCTTAGAAGGTGGATTAGATCTGGGAAAAGAGAGAAAATGGCTGTGAGTAGCCAATAGTAGAGCAAATTTGTAGAATAATAGTAAGATCATAAAAGAACGGGCTGTTAAGAGTAGAAGTTCTAACAATAAATAGAAAGACTGATGAAAGAAGTAGGTCACTGTGTACATACCTTCTTAAAGTAGACCTGTGAGTAGGCGAGGCTGCTGTTAGGCACTAAAGACTACATAGAACACTAGACAAAGGATGGGGGCTGGAATTGCCTCCTGGAAACCAGGCGCCAACCCCAGTGCAAAGGAAAACACTGATACACAGGTGAGGATCGATAGTACACTTACCAGACACGATAACCCAAGATAAAACAGAAGGAACAAACTAGGAGGCAAAGGTTGGAACAGGGAACAGGCTCAGGCTGAATTAAAGGAGCAGGAGTGGAAAAATAGGGAGCAGGCTCTGGCTGGAACAAACAGGAACAGGACTGGGAAACAGAGAGCAGGCTGTGGCTGGAACAAGCAAGAACAGGACTGGAATACCGGGGAGGTGGAACAAGCAGGAACAGAACTGGGAAACAGAGAGCAGGTTCAGGCTGAAATAAGGCAGGAACAAAACTGGAAAACAGAGAGCAGGCTCTGGCTGAAACAAACAGGAACAGGGCTGAGAAACAGGGAGCAGACTCTGGCTGACACAAGCAGGAACAGGGTAGAGAAACAGAGAGCAGGTTCAGGCTGAAGCGCAACAGGAACAGGACTGGAACACAATCCAACAAGAGGTCTGGTACACAAAGGAATCGAACTCCAGTGCACGACGAGGAGCTTCAGGGAATGGCAGCTTATAAGCGGTTCCAGGTAGCAGCAAACCCAGGGTGGAGTCACATGCCTGGGCTACACAAGAGGGGTCACAGGTGTGTGCAGTTTTAGTCTCTCACAAGTCCTGGAGGAGAGCATCCAGTACAAAGGAGCAACCAGACTTTTCCCATAGGAAGCAATGGACAGCAGATTATAGGTCTTACCGACTACCAGGCAGTGCATCATGGGACATGAAGTCCATGGGAGCAAATGTAGTTCTTCCATAGCATGCCATATTGAAAAGGGCAGCAAACAGGAGTCAGAAAAGGACTCTGGGTGAGTGTTAATGATGATTCCCAGGCTACAGAAAGTCCGTTTACAGCACCCCCTCGAGATGGGAAGGCAGATTTGTAAAATGATGTTGCTAAAAAATGTTTACTTGCGGATAAATACATTATAATTAAAGTTGACTCTAGCCACTGTGTTATGTTCTGAAGCCTGAGTTTGTGCTTCTCCAGACCAAACACTCTTAGAAAATGCCTACCAGTATGAATGACATGTGAATCCTACACCTTGTAGTCCCCTGTTAAGTGCTCCGACACCGTACACGGGTATGAGAGGTGCTATAAAACAAATGAAATACATGTGACTGAGAGGTTATGGAGAGATGAGAGGCCCTTATTGTTTTACTTCCTTTCCCTACCACATATTATATGAAAAAGCTTTGTAAGATCATATGCACCTAAAAAATAAAAATAAAAATCGCTTGAGAAATGTAGAATCTGACCTGAGGATTCAGATTTCCTAAATAAATCCAAACATGGAAAAGTTAGTTGCTGAGATGCAACACCAACCTTTCCATCAAAATGTTTAAAAAAATTGTATATTTTTTCAATATCAAGTAATTATGAGCCTCATTATGAGTTGGGAAGTCCTACCACTGGACTGCCAAACTTATGGAGGGGATGCCACCGCCTTGGCGGTAACATTCCCCCCTCCCCAAGAGTATTATAATGTTCTCCTAGGACCGCCAGCTTCGTAATGAGGCCTTATATCTTTAGTAATTTGAGTATTTGTTTTGTGTGTACTTGTTTGTGTATGTTTTGCGAATGACTGTTTTATCATTTGAAATTTGAAAAGTACAAATTGCTTGGGGGTCGCCGGCTTCCAGTAGTGATTCAGCGGGGATCCTCAGGAGTCAAAAGGTTGGGGACCACTGCCCTAGACCTCCATCCTTTCGGCTTTGGTTGCACGGGCTGGAGTAGCCGAACTAACTTTCAAACACAAAAGTTTACAAACTTTTTGTTGACCAATTCTTGTTTGTGGTTGCATTTAGAAGTGATAATATCTTCCAAAATCTGTATCTCTGGAACTTTCTGGTGGATTTTACTCATCGAGGTCTCAAAAAATTCTTTAAAAAATACTTATGTTTATAAATTGGTGTCCCGGTTCATTCGTGTTGTGTGACTTTCTTATTTCATACTGTTAAATGCTTTACACTAATTTCCTTTGTTCAGCCTTGCTGCTCGAACTTATCCAGGGTGAGCCAAAGGTGATACAAATGAGCTTGACTGCACCCAAGACAGTTTTTGCAAGTGTATTAAATGAGAAGGGCCCATAGCTATGTCATATAATACACCCAAACCCTCACAACCTTCAATAACAATAATTTGTTTTTTTAACTAATTTAATAAACCTAATAATACAAATGTATATTTTCAAAACAATTTTCTTTTAAAATACCCATAACTTCATTTTTTCCCAACACCTTGCAAAAAATACAAAAAGTTAATAGTTACATAACTAAATGACAAAAATTCAACATTAAAACATTAAAAAATAAAACAAAATGCTTTTCCAATTATAAAACTGTCAAAAATTACAAGTAAAAAAGCATATAAACATTTTTATAAACTACACAAAAAATACAGTTTTCAAAACTAAACACTGTTAAAGAATACAACAATAAAACTATATTAAATGGAGGGCGTGGCTTGAGCGTCAAAATGGCGGCCGCACCTTAAAGGTGCTCCGGACCCCTCCGTCATCCGCTCGAGAAACGTGCACTAATCGGCCCTCCCCGGAGGAGAAGAGAGACAGAGGAAGATCAGGGTAGCCCCCGGGGCAAAAGAGCCGTGTTCCAGAGTTCGCAGACCCAGGGAGAGCAGAGAACGGACGGAGCATCCCGCACTCAAAGTGGCGGGCGCTCCGAGCGCATAAAAGCGGCCGGTGAAGTGGCGATGATCGGGACCGTGGGCGGCTGGCCTGAAAAGGAAAGAGAACCATAAAGACAGCGCGCGGGTCCGGTGATACCTGGCAAAACTGAGGGGGAAAGAGGAGATCCTTGGCATAAGACATCTCACGCCCAAATGGCAGGTGCGCAGAAGACAGGAAGCGACAGAACCTAGAGGCCTCGGCTGGGTGAGGCCCGTGCCCCCGTGGACGGAGGGAGAGAGGGGGCAGCACCGAATCGGAGAGACTGGGGCGAACCTGAAGACCTGGAGAGCACTGGGAGCACCCCGAAAGACGACGACAGATAGTAGTGGCCTTCCCGCTTCTTCCTCCTCCTCCACTCCGCGCTGGTGAGCGGCTGCTGCCCCTGGCCCCCCCCCTCTCTAGGGACACACTGGAGAAGACGACGGAGCCTTGGAGGAAGGGGGAACGATTTATTCTCTCCCCCCCGCCACCCCCTTGTGACTAATAACCCTCGGTCACTGGGAGCTCAGGATCCTGGGGTGTGAGGTGGACGAGGTGAAGAACGGAGCCTAATGGCAATGCTGGCATGAGGAGAGATGGAGGTCCCTGTGATCAAAGGGCGAACCAAGACACACCAGCGGAGGCGAGCACACTGGTAGAAGTGGGCATTCCGGCAGAAGTTGAGGAGAAAGCGACATGGAAATAACCCACAAGCAGGCCCAACAAGGTAGTTAAAATGGGCAAGGATAGGCAAACCTGCCCCGCCGCGGCGCAGACGCGCATCGACCAATTTGCCACGGGCCCCAGTGGAGCCTCGAAAGATGACCCAAAGACAGAAAGTGGCGAAGGAAAACACGCCGGGAACAGTGACCTGGCAGCTATTCATCAAGCAATACAGGCTTCCCAAGAGGCGGTGGAAGGCAAAATTGGAGAAGTGAGGGTGGACGTGGCCCTGGTACGGCAAGACCTTCGTAATGCTACAGCGAGGATTGCGGAAACGGAGTCCAGGATCTCCACGGTGGAAGACGATGTGGCGGCCCTCAAAACACAGGTATCAACGCTAACAACTCGGACAGCGGAACTATACCGAAGGGCTGAAGATGCTGAGAATAGATCCCGCCGCAACAACCTCAGAATTGTGGGACTGCCCGAAAACACAGCTGCATCCTCCCTGGCCATATTCCTGGAGGACTGGTTCCGGTCCTGGTTGCCCCGGGATCTTTTGACACCCTGGTTTGCGATTGAACGCGCCCATCGGGCCCTGCAGGCCAGACCCCCCCCAGGCTCTCCACTGAGGCCAGTGATCCTTAGACTTTTCAATTTCAGAGACAGAGATGCGATACTCCAAGCAGCAAGATCAAAAGGAGACCTGCATTGTGATGGGACCAAAGTTATGGTGTTCCCAGACTACACCAAAGATGTTCAAATGCAACACCGCTCATTTATAGAAATTAAACAAAAACTAAGGGCGATGGAGGTGCTGTACTGTCTTCTCTTCCCAGCCAAGCTAAGGGTGGTTCACAGCAACAAGACCTACTTCTTTGAATCCCCCGATCAGGCCTGGAAGTGGCTAACCGAAGAGGTCCTGATGGGCCTTAGTGGGGGAGAATGGCGACTGGCACTCACGGGCCAGCAGGGGAACAACCAGCCGCGACGGCCCCGGGGGTCCCGCCGGAGAACTCGTTCCAGAAGGCGCAAGGAAGGGGGAGAGTCGATCTTGGGCTCCCCCCAAGGATCCGCGGAAGAATCAACCCAGGGGCCTGGGGTAGAAGAGAGACCGAGAGACAAGGGAATGAACCGGAGCCTCCCGGACCCTGGAGAGCAGCTCCCCGGAACAGCAGAAGACACTGACCTCTCACAGAGTCCAGTGCTGTGAGTGCTCCTCCGGAGAGAGGAAAGTTGAACCAGAAAGGCCAAAGACCAGGAGGTGGTCATGGAGCTTGGGTTCAAGCAATACAAAACTTAACACTTCTTAATCCGCAAAAATGGAGGGGTCCACCATAGCTCAGACACTAAAAGTTATCAGCTCGTTATGTTTGGGAATGGGCTGTTGGTATTGGGCGACAGATGCTTCTGGGGGGAAGTATGGGGTGGGAAGGGAGTTGGGGGACATGTTTGGTTCTACCCAGCCAACAGGCTGTTGTTATTGTTCTTTATAGTTAATGTAGGTCTATGGTCTCCACTACCGGCTGGGAACAATAGTAATAGGTCATTCAGACACAGAAACACTAGGAAAGAACCGAGAGAGAAATCATTGAGGTCAAGGTACGGATGGGTGAAAGGGGAGGAATGGGAATGACTCACATAATATCATAGAACGTCAATGGGCTCCTTGATAAGATTAAAAGGTCAGCAGTGCTCACTTACATTCACAGACATAAACCTAACATACTCCTGATGCAGGAAACACATCTCATGGGGAATCAATGCCCCTTCTTAGCCCGTAAAGGATTTGACAGGGTATTCCATGCAGGGTTTACGAGAGGCTCAAGAGGGGTTGCAGTACTGCTGCATCACTTATTACCTTTGGTAGTGAGAAAAGAATGTAGAGACCCGCAAGGGAGGTACGTGGCGGTCTCGGGCACGGTACAGGGCCAGACCATGAATATTGTGAGCGCTTATGCTCCCCCAAACATGGTGCATAAAACTCTAGGAGATCTGACAAGTTTATTAGCGGAACTGCCCCCTGGGAACACGGTAATAGGGGGCGACTTCAACGCAGTCCCAAACCCAGGGCTAGACACGAGTGGGGGACCCTCAGCTCATAGACAGGCCTTGGCCACTAGTCTGGAAGGATGGATGACATCAACAGGGCTCTGCAATGCTTGGAGGGCGTGGCACCCGAGACGCAAACAATTCACGCATAGGTCGGCAGCCCACAGCACACAATCCAGGATAGACCTGGTGTTTGTGTCAGCCAGGGAATGTAGACACCTCTCCCACATCGAGATCCTACTGCGTGGGATCTCGGACCACGCGCCGGTTCGGCTCAAGATGGGCCTTCCTGACCCACTCATCCACCCCATATGGAGACTAAACGCATGGCATTTACAAGACGAGGAAGTTGTAGATAGCTTAAGGGTGTCGCTACGCGACTATTTCAATACTAATGAGGGCTCAGTGAGATCACTGGGAACCCTATGGGCTGCAAGTAAGGTAGTAACGAGAGGGACAGCTAAGGGCCTGATCCATGCTCGGGAGCGCGCCCGCGACTCCCGAATCACTCAGCTGGAGGCTCGTGCCACTCTTCTTGAGACAGAACAGGAATCACACTCAGACGAACAGATAACCAGAAACCTCTTGCTGTTTCAAGAGGAGATACGTAGCCTATCCCTAGAAACGGCAAAACACATGTGGCGCGCCTCCACGGCTCGAGTGTACGGTTGGGGCAACAAAACAGGGAAACTACTATAGTGGTTGATTTCCCAACAACAGGCTCCTCGAATCGTCCCTGAGATATGCAATGAACAAGGGGACCGGATGGTTGAGCTCCAAGAGGTGGCCGAAACATTCTCTGAATTCTATAAGGCCTTATATCGAGCGACAGGTCCGGAGGTTAGGGGCTCCCCAGACGGGTTCCTGGCAAATTCTTTACTCCCGGTTCTACTCACTGTAAATGTCCCGGCTTTGGAGGAACAGTTCACGGAGGCGGAGATCAGCGATGCCATAGCGGCAATGGGGGTGGGGGGGAAACTCCTGGGCCCGATGGATTTCCTCCACAATACTATAAAAGATTCAAGGAGGAACTGGTTCCTCACCTAATGAACCTCTATGCTGAGGTAGACCAGACGGGCATCTTTCCAGACGGACTAGACGTTGCCACCATTGTCGTACTGCCTAAGACCCAACCCCCCCTCCCTCTCCTGCGCGGACTATAGACCCATATCTCTCATCAACAGTGAAGTAAAGATCTATGCCACAATGCCTGGCCTCCCGCCTCAAAAGGGTATTGCCCTTACTGGTGCACCCAGATCAGTGCGGATTCATGACCGGACGTAGCACTCGCCACTGTATACGAAGGCTCCAGGTGGCTCTTGCAAGGCGACATTGATTGCCCCAGCAATTGGCTCTCCTATTCATCGACTTTGAAAAAGCATTTGACTCAGTTAATTGGGAATTCCTTTTCGCGGTGCTCCGGCATGCCGGTTTCGGGCCATGGTTTCGTAGACTGGTCCAGGCCTTGTATACCAGACCCATGGCGCGGGTACGGGTCAATGGAGTCTTGTCCTCGGCCTTCCCGATACATCGAGGAACACGACAGGGCTGCCCCCTCTCCTTTTTGCTCTTGCCATTGAGCCATTGGCAGGAATGTTGAGAGAAGATCCGATTTACCAGGGTTGGAAATGGGGCCCCTCTTGTGAAGACCGAGTGGCCTTATACGCGGATGAGGTCCTATTATACATGGCAAACCCGGGAGTGACCGGACCCGGAAGCTTCCAGTTACTGCGGCACTTCGAGGAAGCTCAAAATGAACCCGTCCAAATCGGTACTGGTCCCTCTGATGCGGTCACGAGACTGCTTTGATTGGCAGAAGGTGGTTCCATTGCGTCGGCTAAGTTTTAAATATTTAGGGATATGGGTCGCACTGCTCCCTGAGTTGTCCTGGTCCCTGAACCTCAACCCACTGGTATCTCGCATACGGGAATACCTTAAGCATTGGCACTCATTGCCTCTGAATATTCTGGGCCGTATAGCCCTGTACAAGATGATGATCCTACCGCGCCTCTTATATGCGGTCCAGAACTTACCATTCACTATCCCACGCTCGTGGTTTAAAAAGCTGGATGGAATCCCCACCTCCTTTATGTGGGGAGGGGCGAGACATAGAGTAGCGGCCCGGAACTGCCAAAGAGAGGTATATGATGGGGGATTGGGCATGGCCGACCCCTACCTGTACTATCTGGCGACACAACTCCTGGTGGTGCATGATTAGTTCAACGGAGGTTGGTCAGACCCAGCATATCAGATAGAATTAGACGCTTTAGAGTATCCCCATATCCTGGATGTGTTATATGGGGCTCCGATCCCCAAAGATCTGGAGCCCATCACCAGAGCGGTATTCTTGGCATGGAGAGCGGCTCTAAGGCATACTGGCTGGAACAAAGTGGTTACGCGGCAAACACCGCTGTGGCATGGCAGTTGGCTGAGAGAGACAGCCAGGCTGAAGGGATTCGGGAATTGGGACACACTGGGAATATCCTTGGTTGGGGATGTGTGGAAAGGAAGCTTGATGAAGTCCTTTCAAGAAATGCAGCAAGAGTTCCAGCTATCCCCGAAACAATTATTTAGATACCTCCAGCTCCGACATGCCCTTACTAGGCACTTGAAAGAAACATCCCAAATACCGGAGTTCAACCCAGTTGAAGCCAAAACACTTATGGGCAGCCTGGGGAGGAAGGGGGTCTCCCAAATCTATAAAATGCTGACCACAAACGCACCCGGGGACCTAGACCACCTTAAGAGGGGTTGGGAGAAATGGGTGGGACCACTTGATGAGGAAGACTGGACGGAGGCACTGATGGCCCCCCGGACGCTGGTGGTGTCGACGAGGTTGAGGGTGACACAATTCTATTTCTTACACAAAGCATATCTGTCTCCAGATAGACTGTACAAGATGGGTGCCCTCGGTTCTAGTCAATGCCCGCGATGCAAGGAAGACAAAACTGACTTCTTTCATATGATATGGTCTTGCCCCGTGATTCAGAAGTTCTGGGAGGGAATAAATCACGAGCTGAACAATGCCTTGGGATCATCACAGGTACTGACCCCCAAAACGATACTACTGGGGGTGATAAATGACATGGAGGGATCTAGAACAGATAAGACATTGGTCGGAACAGCGACTGCGGTTGCAAAGAGAGATATAGCAGCCGCCTGGAAGACCACCAAAGGTCCCTCCCTTCAGAAATGCAAAAGGGGGGTGGACTGGTGTGCAGCCCAAGAAAAAGTGGTGTATGAATCAAGGGGATGCCCTCATAAGTATGAGAGAATATGGGGGAAATGGGTGGGACTGCTAAGCTAAATGGGGTTCAGACCAAATGTACACACATGCTCCTCTCTCCTCTCTCTCTGTACTGGCAAACTGTGGTGAGGCGACTCCTCATAGATGTCTCGAACACACAAATGTTATATCAGAATTAACTGTCCAGTCGGTGTCAAATAGACCAAGGTTTGTAAGTTACTTGTATATTTTACCTGTACCTTTTTCTAAAACAATAAAATTTGGTTATAAAAAAAAAAAAAACGATATTAAACATTTCACCTGTGGCCTAAAAAAAAGTTGTTTGACACCTATTTGGGGGGGGGGGGGGGGGGAGTGGTCAAAGAAGTTAGAAAACATCTGCCCTTTTATCAGCCACCCATTCAAATATTTAAAAAACAACCTGGAATTCTGCCAGCCTCCTTCACCACCCTCCGTAACTCACACCCTGTTGCAATTTTCTGAAGGATCCATATGTGGTGCCTACTACTACCACTCTGCAGCTTCTATCCTCTTCCTCTCCCAAAGCCATGCTTTATTTTTTCCTAACACAAAGATCAGGTGCCATGCTGACAGGAACTCCTTGAAAGACTCCTTGAAAGACGGTCATGAAAGCAGCCTGGAAACCCTCTCATTGCGCCTTTGCACAGTGTCTTAGTTGACAGAAAAAGCTACATTTGATTTTCTCCCACCCCTCTCAAGGTCTGTGGAGGCCTGCAAAGTGGGATAGACAGCAGACCATCAACCACCACTCAACTGCCTACACTGTGTCTATGGTAACCCAGGGGAGGCAGCAGACCAGTGTCTACTAGAATCTAAGCTCCACAGCCTGGTTTTCCAGTGTTCTTATATCAGAACAGTGAGTAACTGAGGTTCAAAATCCATGTTCTCTATAATGGTTACATGGAAGCCTTAGACAACACTCCTGCTCTTAAAAGACACTTGTTTATTCATCTCTAAGTCCCTCGGAAAGTGATTGAACTGGTTCAAGAAGCACAGAGAAGTAGCGTCCTTTTCTGGACCAACTATTTAAAAAGATGCTTGGCAACTGTATTGTGTCAAAGTCTGGGAAAGAATATGGTACCTAAGCCAATTCAGATATTTCTTCTACTGATGGAGTCTTGGAAAAGGTGACTGTTGACATCTATGGAAATATTGCATCTGGTCAATATCTGCTAGAACTGACATACAAATACTCAAGACTTCCTGAGGTTGTACCAACACCAAGGACAGCTGTTAAAGTGGTTGTTCCTGTCTGCATAAAAACATGGGGTCAGATGTATAAATTATTTATATAGCGATTACCTCATTGTGATTTTCTGCGAATCGCAATTAGGTAATCGCTATTAGAATGTATGAAACTCCTGGAGTTTCATTTAGAGATTCCCAACGGGTCGCAAATCCACCTACCTCATTAATATTCAAATTGTAGGTCGCAATTTGCAACCTATTGTGAATGGCTACAGTCACAGGGATGGTGGCCTGCTGGGCTTAGCAGACCGCCATGTCTGTGATAGCTTTTTATTTTTTAAAATGCAGCCTGTTTTCCTTAAAGGAAAATGGGGTGTGTTTAAAAAAAAAAAAATAATGAAATGTTTTCTTGGGACCACTGCCTGCTCTTAAAAAATATTTTTGCATGTATTCACAAAGGGGAACCCCTTCCCGTTTGAGAATGCATTACCACCTACTTGAAGTAGGTGGTGAAATGCGAATGTTTTGTGACCGCATTTCGGTCACAAAACATTGCTACATACCTCTGAGATTTGGTATCAGGAAGGGACGCCCTTGACACACCCCTTCCTAATACCGAATCGGTACGTAGTCGCAATTCCAGTTTGTGATTCGGTGACAAGTTCCGAATCGCAAATTGGGATTCATACATACCACAATGCATTTTTGCGGGCCGTTTGCAATCGCAAAAATGCATGATACATCTGCCCTTGGTTCCTCTTGAGGTATTTACATTATTTATACGTTAGAGGTTCAATATATGGATTAACGATGATCATCAGTATCATATAACTTAGGCATTATTTGAAAACAGGGTAAAAAGACCAAGAAAATATGAAGCCCAAAACGATTTTTTATGTAAATGAATTTAGAAATCAAGCAAAATAAATATTTTTATGGTACTACACACATAGTGCGAGATGACACAGTGCGTTTCCAAGTGATTAATGTCAGAAATGTATTTGAAGACATGGAACTGCCCAATACCTACGTCTCATTCATCCACAATATAATGACTCGTCCAAGTCAGCCTTTCCTCTTTCTTAAATGTGGCTGACAAACCATCATGTGAAAAAACTGAAATATGAAGAAGAAAAAGCAGATGAAGAAAAGGAAAATTACCAACACACATTCTTTATCTTCTGAAGCAAATTCTGGTAAACAGGAGCACTATAGGCTGTGGAGCTGTCAGTGAAAATGAAGTCAGCTTGGGGAAAAGAGAATTAAACATGCAGAACTTCATAGTGGAGGGATAAAGCATGCCTTTCTGTGTCTTTAATAAACTAAAGACTTTAGTACATTAACCACTTGGAAAATGCACATTTTATGTCAAGACAAGATGCTGATATTATACATGTTTAAAGTATATTAACTAAGTGTTGAGTGGGGATACAAAAGAACAGAATATTTTGTTCAGAATGAGTGGTGAATGTGAGAGAAAAGTAACTAGTGTGAGGGAACATTATGGTAAAATTTGAATTTGCAAGTTTTTAGTTGGAGTGTTTGAGTGGGAGGGCTACAGATCTCACTGGCCTAACCTGTGACATGGTTGTCTGGCAGACATGAAGAGGGAAACATATGGAGGGCGTGGGATGTGGGGAGGGAGAAGGGGAAAGAAATGTTAGAATTTTGTTGAATCGTTATTAAGAAACCTTTCTATTTAATTACAAGAGCTGTGAAACTTATACCAATGGTATACCTATATAGCTCCCAATATTGGCAGGACGACACAGCTCAAATAGAGAGATGACAGGAAGTGGGGGCCCAGATCGGGAGGTGATCTCCATTCTGTCTTGGAACGTAAATGGCTTAGGTAATAAGGTAAAGTGAGGGCTGATTACCACTTACATCAGGAAATTAAAGCAGACGTGGTATTGTTGCAGGAGACACATTTGATGGGATCCCATAGCCATTTGCTTAATAGAGGGGCCTACACCACACTAGCACAAGCCAATTTTACCTTTGGCTTACAGGGAGTAGTGATTCTAATTAGGACCCCCCCTTCGAATCCACAAATGGGAAATATGTGGCGGTACGAGTCATGTGGGGCAGGAAAAATGTAACTCTCATTAATTTGTAAGCCCCCCCTACATTTGCAATGGACTACACTAGAGAAGGTGACTGAGATAATATTGACCAACTGACTCTTCTTTACACATAGTGGGGGGAGATTTCAACGATGTCATGCTCCCGAGATTAGATAGATCGGGTCCCACACCAGACACCTTGAGAGAAATGGTCTTAAGCCAGCTTTGCAAATACACAGGGACATTCGGATCTCTAGCATAGATGCAACCCTGATAGCTGCACATACTCGTACTTCTCAGGCACCCATATAGTCTTCTCCAGGCTATATTACATATTTGCCTCAGTGGGAGAGGTAGCAGTAATAGCTACAGCCAAGTACATGGCTAGAGGGATATCAGATCACTCGCCACTCTTGATTAGGATGGAGAACAAACCCTGATGCCCCAGCTGGATTAAATGCATGGAAATTGCAAAACCCTCAGGTTTCAAAAGAACCTAGGTTTTACACAGAGCTATACTTTGAAGAGAACAAAGACTTTGTAAATTCTGCAACTGTGTTGTGGGAAGCATACAAGACAGTGCTTAGAGAGAGAGCACCAAATATTATAGCATATAAAAAAGAAGAAGAAAAAAATTGAAGATATTGAGAACTGACTGATGGCTCTTGAAAAGTGTGTAGCTCCTGAACTGGAACCTTAGACTCTTCACACAATGACAATCCTGCGAGAGGAATAGCGTGCCTTGGCAGATAGGGAGGTGAGAACCCAAATCCTGGCTATGCAATACAAACTTTACAATAGAGGAGATAAGGCTGGAAGAGTAGTAGCATGGCTGAGATGAAGAGAGATGGCGTCTCGCTGGATTCATAGCATTATAGACGAGGATTGTACTGTGCCAAACAGGAGGGGAGATTGCTCCCAGACTTACGGAAACCCATAATAGTGGTTATACACAAATCAGTGAAACCAACTACAAGCTGTGGTTAAAGTTGCCCAATCTTGCTCCTAAACGCTGAAACTAAAATATTAGCAACAATATTGGCCACAAGATTGATGAAGGTAATCTCCCCTTTGATCCACAGATACCAATCTGGATTTATGCCAAAGTGGTCAACTAGACTTAGGGGCCGATTCTGACTTTGGCAGGCACTGTTACGCCATCGAGTTTTTGAAGGTCAGATCTCCTCTACCTCCTCAGCGGTCCGACAGCTCGATCAGAATTTTGGAGGTGACACCCAACGCCTCAGGTCAACCGCCGACATTACTGCTACAGCAGTGGCGGCAGTGACAGCAGAGGCAGTCAATGGAGATGGGCCCACTACATTAGCCGCCTGGCTGATCAGGACCTGTCTTTCTGCTGACCTTCTCCTGGCAGGGTCCCTGCCAGGTGAAGGTCAGTGGATAGGCAGAAAAAGAACCACAGCAATAGCCCTAGGGCAATTATGCCCTCCACAAATGTGAGCTGTAGCTCACTGGATGCCCCCCAAAGCCAGCTGGTCAGGTGTGTGTACTGTGTCACTTCCTGGGGACACAGGCCCATATTTATACTTTTTGACGCTAAACTGCGCTAACGCAGTTTAGCGTCAAAAAGTTTTGCGCCGTCTAACGCCATTCTGAAGCGCCATGCGGGCGCCGTATTTATGGAATGGCGTTAGACGGCGCAATCAGACCGGCGCTGCCTGGTTTGCGTGGGAAAAAACCACGTAGACCAGACAGCGCCGGCGTAGGGGGAAAATGGCGCATGGGCGTCTTAAAATGGGGCAAGTCAGGTTACGTCGAAAAAATCGTCTTAACCCGACTTGCGCCATTTTTTAACGACGCCCATCCCCCATCAACATGACTCCTATCATTGTAAAGATAGGAGTCATGCCCCCTTGCCCAATGGCCATGCCCAGGGGACTTATGTCCCCTGGGCATGGATATTGGGCATAGTGGCATGTAGGGGGGCACAAATAAGGCCCCCCTATGCCACCAAAACAAAATATAAAAAAATAAAAAATTATACTTACCTGAACTTACCTGAATGTCCCTGGGGTGGGTCCCTCCATCCTTGGGGGTCCTCCTGGGGTGGGCAAGGGTGGCAGGGGGGGTCCCTGGGGGCATGGGAGGGCACCTGTGGGCTCATTTTGAGCCCACAGGCCCCTTAACGCCTGCCCTGAGCAGGCGTTAAAAAGTGGCGCAAATGCGCCGTTTTTAGCCACGCCAACTCCCGGGCGTCTCTTTTGCCCGGGAGTATAAATACCACGTAAAGGCCTGGGAGTCATTTTTTAGACGGGAACGCCTCCCTTGCATATCATTAACGCAAGGAAGGGGTTCACGCTAAAAAATGACGCACATTCCGGGAACTTTGGCGCTATTCGCCTCTAACGCCATAGTATAAATATGGCGTTAGTTGGCGTTAGTTTTGCGTCGAAATTGCGTCAAAAAAAACGACGCAATTTCGGCGCAAACGGAGTATAAATATGGCCCACAGTGTGCCTGACTGGCTGGTGGCACTGCAGCAATGACGGCATTGGCTTCAGGCTCTTACCAGAGCCGAAGCGTGCCGAACACACCACCAGCCCTGTGGTGAACTCAGAATTTGGCAGTCGGGAAGGCACCAGCTTGTGGCCCTGTTCTTGACTGTCACGGGCTGGCAGTATCCCAACCGAAGTCAGAATGAGCCCCTAAATCTGCGTAGAATTTATAAATGGCTGGAGACAGTCTGAACTGAGGAGAATCCACATGTTTTTCACACATTGGATGCTGAGAAAGCAACCAGTGCTGTCCACTAGTTCTTCCTAATGCACATGCTGACCAAATAAGGATTTGGCCCTAAATTCCAAGAATGGATTAAGCTGCTATATAAAGACTATGTGGAAGCAGTTAGGGTAAATGATGTCCTGTCAACAGAATTTACTATAGGCGTGGCACCAGACAAGACTTCCCTCTTTCCCTCCCTCCTGTTCGTCCTGTTCTTGGAACCACTGGCATGTGTGATTCAAGCTCACCCAGAATTCAGGGGCTTTCGAGCAGAGGGGGAATCAGATGGAGACGAGAGGATTTCACTATGTGCAGATGATATCCTTCTCTGTTACCCACCCCAAAGAGACCATCCCGATAATATTGCAGGTGTTCAATGACTACTGGGCCCACTCTGGATACTCTATACATTGGGACAAAGCATTTCTCTACCTAACTGGAGTGGAAATAGAAATAGATTATGTACCCCGACAATAAGCAAGAGATGGCTTTAAATATTTAGGCATCTTTGTCACCTTAGAAAGATATTGTGGTCTAGACCATAATCTCAGTTCGATTAATAGCAGAGTTCCAAACAGACATTGACAGATGAGGGAAACTACCACTCACACTATTAGGTCAAGCAGCGATGTTTAAGATTATAACCCTACTGAAATTTCTATATGTATTCCAAAATAATTATTATCCTCTCCCTGATGAATGCTTCACCAAAATTAATGGGTAGATCCACAAATTGTTATGGGGGGACATCCCAGAATAGCGCTGCAAACCCTACAAAGAAACCAGAATATCAGTGGTATAGCCCTCCCAGATATTAGGTCATTTAATAGTCAGCAATGACTGGGGATATACCTCTGGAGAGCACCCCAATTACCAGGTTGAATGTTTTTAATTCCACACTACCTCCTACTTACACTACCTGCATGGAGGAAGCATTTAACGGCAACACAGGTGACCATTGGCGCTTGGATCAGACTTAGTGAACAGTTGGGATGGACTTTGAGATGAATCAGGGCGACCCCACTGTGGATAGGACAAAGATTTAAGGAAATTGGGGGCGCGGCTAGCCAGCGCCAAAGATGGCTACATACTGGCAACTCTCCGGCTGTCACCAAGCCAAATCCTCAGACATCCGCCATTAATCCTGGAATGGGGGAGTGAAAATCGACTGCAACACGCAAGCCAGACCTGAAGAATAACAGCAGAACTGCTGGTGCCCGAGAAGCGGTGACAACCAAATCAATGTAGCCAATCACTTCTGGGGACGGAGGCCCAGGGGTAGATCCCAGCCTAGGAGCCAGCAAACTCTGAACTGCTGCCTGGCAGCCGAGAGGTGAGGGGTGTAGTGTGGCAGACGGCTGTGGCAGCCTGGGGGCCTGTGGGCTATAGAAGAGGCTGTGGGCACGAAGGTGCCACGCGGGCTGTGGACTTGCCCGCAGTCCCCGTAAAGAGAGAGGAGCCGCGGGCCCGGGGAAGACACAGGCTGCACAGCGCGGAAAAGAGCCCCCTCTCTCAGGAATGTGATCCACTAACTGGGTGACCCCGGGACAACTGAGGTGACCCAGAATAAGCCAGGAACACAACAAGATGGGGTGGGGGCAGCAGGTGAAAGTCACCGCCGGCGATGAAAGAGAGCAGGCCTGCAGACGGACTTCCATGAGAGCCGAGGAAAAGTGCATCCGAGAGCTCAGAGAAGCCCGGGCCTCTCACCAGTGCAGGGAGCGCCACAGAATGGCATAATTGATGCAAGTTAATGCTAGGGGCAAATAAAATCGGCGGTGGCAGAGTGAATACAACCAAAATAGACCCCAGGGCCTGTCACTGTGGGAAAGTTGTAACAGCCTACAGAATTCGATGTCCTGAGAGAAGGCTATGGTGAGAAATCGAGGCCCCCGCCCCACACAGACAAATAGCATCACCAAATATGCAGTTTCACTAATGACAACTAAAGGAGCATATGGCCCACCTGAGCTGCTCATTCGGACCCTCCGCAGCAAACAGAGCCCACACTACGAGACATTATGACTGTAATTCAAAGCATCAGAGATACTTTGGAGCCAAAGGTTGACACAGTAACGCTTGAAGTGAATCTCATAAGGGCAGACCTCTGAAAAGTTACAAAGAAATTGACAGTGGCTGAAACTCACATCTCGGGCCTGCAATCTGTCACTAAACATCTGGAGTAACAAGGGCAGGGCCTCACGAAACAAACTATGGCCATCGCTGCCCACCTCGATGATCAAGGGTGCCTCAAGGGGTGGAGGGCCACAGTGTTGACCTACTGTGGAGGACCTGGTCCTAAATATACTACATCCAAAAATACTTTCCAAGTTTTTTTCAGTGGAGAGGGCACACAGAGCCCCAGCCCTCCCGGCTGCTCCCAGGCCCCCCCAAGAACAATCATAGCTCGGATATTCAACTATAGAGACCGAGATACCATCCTACAGGTCGCCTGCACACATGAAGATCTTAAAATTGAAAATTTCACAGTGCACATTTTTCCTGACTTTTCAAGTTCAGAGACAATGCTAGTGCTTTGATTAAATAAAGTGAGCTCTACGAGAGCTTAAATACATAATGCTATTCCCGGCTAAATTAAAGGTCACTGCGGAAGGAAAAATATGGTTGTTCACCATGCCTGAAGAAGCGTGGGACTGGTTTGAGGGCTGGCGAGTACAGAAGAAGAAACAAAGGACCCACAGGCCATTGCCAGATCCTCAGCTGGGTTGAAGCGGCCCTCAGGTCAGAGCAGCCAATCAAGGAGCACGTGCAAATCCCCAGAGACATAGGAGTTTTTAAAGTCCAGCGCATGGCTGTCTGGGAGGTCAGGGGGTGGTCGAAGTCCCCACCGCATAAGTGGTGGAAAACTCCCATATGAAATGGAGGTTGGGGAGTTTGAACTAAGGCATATTCAATATCCTGCAAATTTTCAAGCATGGTGTGGTGGTAATGCTTATTTATGTTACTAGGTGACAGGCTCTCTGCAAATTGGGGAGGGTGTGGTTGATGACTCACAGTGCAGGGTAGCAGGGAGGGGGTAAGTTTGCGGGAAATTAGAACTGTTTATGGTTAAATTCCAAAGTATGTTGATCTGCGTTGTTGATTGCTCTGGTAATGCTTCTGTTGAGACAGGGAAGCAAGGTATGGCGGAATGCCAGAGACAAGGCCCACACTATAGGAAAAGAAGTATTACAAATTCTCTCCCCCAGAAACATCTCACAACTCAAACTATGTCTATGTCTATGTCACGTAACTTACACATATGGTCCTGGAATGTAAATGGTCTGGGCAACTAGATAAAGCGCACAAGATTCTCCAATACCTCTGGAAACATTCCCCGGATTGGGTGCTTCTCCAGGAGATGCATTTCCGGGGCACAACATGCAAAGCACTAGACAGATCTGGTACAAACTACTAGTCCATGCAGATTATACTAGCAACTCAGGAGGAGTGGGGACAATGATCAAGAAATCGACCCCCTTTATACTGCAGCATAGTTGGAATGATACTCTGGGGAAGTATGTAGTGATGTCCGGCATATGGGAGGGGAAGATCATAAATGTGGGGTCTGTATATGTTCCCCTGTGCCTACACTAGCTGACACTTCCTGAAATAAACGTAACCCTGCTAGATCTCTCACATGGGACCCTGATTTTGGGGGGAGACATGAACGTCGGCATGGACCCTGAGCTGGATAGGCTCTCAGGAGACTTCACGGGGCAACACTAGGGCGCTGAGTTCCTTAGTGGACACCTTGGGGTTGGTAGGCATTTAGGGGGTGATTCTGATTCTGGCGGGCGGCGGAGGCCGCCCGCCAGAATTCCGCCCCCATTATACCGCTCCGCGGTCAGAAGACCGCGGAGGGTATTATGAGTTTTTCCCTGGGCTGGCGGGCGGTCTCCAAAAGACCGCCCGCCAGCCCAGGGAAAAACTCCCTTCCCACGAGGATGCCGGCTCGTAATCGAGCCGGCGGAGTGGGAAGGTGCGACGGGTGCAGTGGCACCTGTCGCGTATTTCAGTGTCTGCAAGGCAGACACTGAAATACTTTGCGGGGCCCTCTTACGGGGGCCCCTGCCGTGCCCATGCCATTGGCATGGGCACGGCAGGGGCCCCCAGGGGCCCCGCGACCCCCCCTACCGCCATCCTGTTCATGGCGGCTTTCCCGCCATGAACAGGATGGCGGTAGGGGGGGTCAGAATCCTCATGGCTGCGGAGCGCGCTCCGCAGCCATGGAGGATTCAAACGAGCAGCGGAAAGTCAGCGGGAGACCGCTGACTTTCCGCTTCTGACCGCGGCTGAACCGCCGCGGTCAGAATGCTCGTTGGAGCACCGCCAGCCTGTTGGCGGTGCTCCCGTGGTCGGTGGCCCTGGCGGCCACCGGCCGCCAGGGTCAGAATGACCCTCTTAGTGGGCACACAATCCACAGTGCTGGAGGTAAACCTACTTTTCACCCTCCCATAATAGCTTCTCTCATATAGACTATCTGCTTACACAATGTGCTGAATTGCACAGATTCCAAGAGGCTAGTATTGGACCTCAGGGAGTCTCTGACCATTCCCCGGTTGAGGTTAAATTGCTAAGTGCAGTTCGGGCCACAACTCTGCCCCCGAGGATAAGTGCTTGGTATTTTAAAGACCTGAATATCAGGGAGACACAAAGGAAAGGGGCATAAACATACTTCCAGGAAACTTTGGGCTCAGTGGCATCTGCAAGTACTCTATGGGAGGCATTTAAAGCGGTAATGCGGGCCAGGCACAGACCCTCATAGGAGGCAAAAAAAAGAAATGCTCCTACAGTGCAAAGCACTTGAGCGAGACATCGAACACTAGAGTTGAGGGTACAGACAGAACAAAACAATGACCTCTGGCACCAACTGCGCCTTAAGCAGAGGGGCCTTCGAGAGTTGGTTGAGGAAGCTGCTTGAAATTATGCACTCACAATGCAGTGATGTCTCTATGATGTCGGGCCAACAAGCTTCTGGTGCGGCTGGACAGGAGAGATCGGGAGAGGTCCTGGGTGCTAGAGATAGAAGATAAAGAAAGAAGACTCCAATGAGACAGTCCAACCATAGCCAATGCATTCGCTGACTACTATGAGGACCTGTATCAACCGGCCACCTCCATGGGAGATGCTGATTGTATAGAACTCTTGCGGTACATCCGCCTCAGCGAGTTGGAGGAAGAATTGAGAGTGGCTCTTGAGGAAGACATAACGGTGGAAGAGATAACGCAAGCTATGCGTGGGCTTCAGTCGGGAAAGGCCATGGGCTCCAATATCTACCGATAAGGATGTACAATTTATGGCCAATAAGGTAGCAAAACATCTATGGGCCGTGTTCCAGGCTGCACTACAAGACGACATCCTCCCAGAGGACCAATGCAGGGCCACCATAGTAGTAATACATGAAGCAGGGAAACCACAAACCGGATGCAGTTCCTATAGACTGATCTCCTTACTAAATGCGGAAACCAAATTCCTAGCTGAAGTCTTAACGAATAGGTACCAGGCTGTTACAACATTACTGATCCACCCTGACCAGTCGGGCTTTATGCTTTGTAGGGGGACGAGGCTCAACCTTTTGTGGCTCTATGGAGCACTCCACATGAGAAGTAGCCCTGACTCAGAGGAGGCGGTTCTCATGGCGCTAGATGCCACAATGGCCTTTGATAGTATTGAATGGCCCTATCTATTTGCCACACTTCACAAAATGGGTTTCGGACCTAAATTTTGCAGTTGGGTACGCCTTCTTTACCATTCACCTATGGTACATGTCCAAGTGAATGGTACAATATCTTGAGTGGTCACTCTACACAGGGGAACCAGACAGGGCTGCCCGCACTCCCCCATGATATTCGCCCTGGCCATAGAGCTTCTTGCTGCCTGGGTATGTCAGGATCCCCTGATATGTGGGATATTGGGATCTGGTGATTCGGAGGAGCGTGTCTCTCTCTATGCAACAATGTATTATTGTACCTCGCGCTGCCCTCTCGCTCCGTGGACAGAGTTTTGTAGATCTTCCAGACATTTGGTGACTACTCTGGATACCGCATAAACTGGTCCAAATCAGTGCTTTTCCCATTGACAGGGACCTCTCCATGACTTTCATGGCACTGTGGTATACCAGTGGTGCAAGATAGCTTAAAATACTTAGGGATACATATCACAAGGGACACCCGGAGGTTTCTAGACACCAACCTCATCCCACAAATTGAGTGACTTAAAACTGATGTTTCACACTGGCGATCCTTGCCTCTGTATATCCTGCAAAACACACCCTATCAAATCCCTCAGAATCTATTCCGGCAAATAGATCAAGTACTTAGGCTTCTGCTAAGGGCTGACTGGGCCCCACACATTGCACTTCGCAAGCTACAACAGGCGGTGTTGGTTGGGGGGATTGCAATCCCAGACATCTCTAAATATTACTGGGCCTCGCAATTGGCAGTAGTAAATGATTGGCTGTTTGCCGACAGAAGAGAGCCAGATTATTGAGTAGTCAGGTCACAAATGGGAAGTAGAGATTACTTAACAGTGCTATATAGGCACAGAATAGAGAAGACACTTCCAATTCACACGAGGACCGTGGTGAGGGCTTGGAGGGAAGCCACTAGAGCCCTAAACTCGTGAAACACATTAACAGAGCAGACCCCCTTGTGGGATAGTGATGTCCTACAGGAGGTGGGTGACCAAGTGGGAACTTCTGGGCATTGAGCGGTTGGGAGACTTTTGGAGAGACCAAGCATACATCTCCTTCAAAGTCCTCTCAGCAGAATATGTCATGGGACACTTGGAACGCTATAAGTACCTGCAATTGGGCCATGCCTTTCGGTGTCACATCATGGAGGGGGAACAATTGACATTCACCACTCCTCTGAAGGATAGGCTCCTCACAGAACACATACCAGACAAAACTATCTCTTTGATATACAGGAAACTCCTGAACAATGCCCCAGACAGATTGGGACCCCTCAGAGAAGTGTGGGCCAGAGACTTTGGGAGACTTAGCAGATGAGGATTGACAAGAGGCACTGCAGAGCCCAAGGGAAATAGCAATCCAAGCCAGATTTAGGCTGATACAGTTAAAACTCCTACACAGAGCATACTGCTCTAGAACCCTTCTTCATAAAATTAATAAAGTAGATACACCTACCTACCTCCAGGGCTACAAGCAAGTGGGTACCTTCTTTCACATCCTTTGGGTCTGCCCGGTGATACAGTCCTACTAAGCAGATATTACAGCGCCAGTAAAGCAGACCCTGGGACACCAGCACTGGACATTAGAAAAGTGGATTTTATTGCATATAATAGAGAATGAGCTCATGCCCGGACACACTAGGATATGGGCGATGCTAGCATTTGGGGTGGCCAAGTGTAACATCGTGAGGCTATGGCGCCACCCTGCCCCACCAACTGTGGAACAATGGGAGTCAGACCTTGACTGGTGCCAGCACACTGAGAAAGTGGTGTATCAGAGCCAGGGATGCGCTCTTAAATGGAAGAAAATATGGGGACCTTGGAGTACTGCCAGGGGTAACATGAGTCCTGAATTGTAGCATCTGCACTCACTGGGGGAAGAGGGGGAAAGTTAGAGAAAGTAAAGTATGCATTGAAGTAAAAGTGCTTGGGCCATAAAAGCACCAAATGATGTAAAGCCTAGATAAACGTGGCAAATAGAAATTGATACAGTCATCGCCGCTATACTTCGCAGACCTGTAACTGTAAATTATATACATTGTACCTTGAGCTTGGCTTAAATAAAAAGAATTTAAAAAAAAGATTTAAGGAAATTGGAACATTAAAAGTATTTAAGATGTGGGACCTTCTTGGAATTTCCAGATTAGGGGATCTTTTTAGAAAATGGGGAATGAATTCCCTTTGCCTTCCTCTAGCGGGACTATCCAGTTCCTGCTACACAGTATTATGAATACATGAAACTGAACCACACATGGCGAGCGAGGGAATAGTCATGACCGATATCTCAGAATATGACCCCTTGGAAGGAAGTTTGCTTCAGGTGGAAATACTAGAGAAAGCGGTCTCGTACAAGACCAAAAATAATAACCCACCTGACAATCTGCAGAAATGAAGAGAGAAATGGGAAAGTGAGCTTAGAGACCTAGATAATATGGATACCTAGATAATATGGACTGGGAGGCAGCTCTGATGCATTCAAGTGTGGTGACACTCAAATCAAGGTTGACCTAAACAATTCAATATTCTGCATAGAATCTACTATGATCGCCACATCGGGACAATTTATCACTTACTATACCCTGATACAGTGCATGCGCCATCTCTGGGGAACAGTGACTACTGAACCGTCAACGTCTCCTGCATTAGATGTCATTTTATCTGCCACGTCCACTAAATGCGTTATTACCACCCTGTATATAGCATTGCGCATGCCCACCAATACCCTTTTACAATTAGCACACGAAAAATGGTTTACCCATTCAATTATATGCATCATGCATATTTGGACCCACAACGCCTACATCGGATGTATCCTACATATGAACCGGTTTGCCCATGTTGTGCTTCCTCCTCAGCTGGATTTTATCATATGGTATGGGACTGCCCAACTCTGCAGATTACTTGGTACAAAATTACCAAGGTGATCTTGGAACTGACTGATCACCCCCTACCCGTGAAACCGGCCTCTTGCTTGTTAAATATTCGCACGAAACGGAAAAAAGATAAATATCTCTATAGGTTTATTGACCTAGCATTTGTATTTTTCAAACGCAGGATAGCCATGTCATGGAAATCACTGTCTCCCCCACTCATATCGCAATGGTTAAAAGATTTATTGCTGTGGTCCAAAGCCAAAGCCTATTATCTCCGATGGCTTCAAGATAAGGGAATACTTACCACGAGCCCGGAATACTGGGACACATTAGTTCTAAAAGTAGAGGCTAAAAACGATCTGCACCCACCCTGAATCAGGCGTTCAGCACCAACACATACATGCTTAATCCACAACCTCGATATTTACCCGGATGTCAGCATTGATTGCTTATGTTGCCAACCCCATCCATTTCTTGGTTAATTGTAACCCACACTGTAATGCATACACTATATCTCACAGAGCTGCACACGATTATGTGCTAGCATGGTTTTTATTTTTATTGATTTTCTTATATCTTGGTTTGGAGTCTATGTTATAGTTAAAAGTTTTATAAATAGAAAAACTAGATGTTTGTATATGTATAGCCTCTTCAAACAAATGAGGAATGAAACACTGCAATATTGTTGGAATACCTGATAACCTATTACTATACGTAGTAATGTCGCTTGCAACAACAAAATGTTATCCTGTCTTGTATAATCTATAAGCAAAATTGTGAAAACTAATAAACAAACATAATTAAAAAAATCTACTATGATTGCGTTGGACTACATACATTTGGGATAGCTGAAACACCAAATTGCCTGAGGTGCAGAGAGCTTGAAGGTACGCTCTGACACACAATATGGGTCTACCCAATATACATCAGTACTGGGGAAAAATAATAGATTAGCTTGGAAAAAATCCTTATTGTACACCTCCAGGCAAACCCCAAGTATGTGCTCCGAGGCATTCCCACAGATATAGATAACGCAAGAGCTCAGCTACTTTTTTTGCAATTTAAGTCTGGCAGTGGCAAAGAAAGATAGCCCGCAGATGGGGTGCACCTGAACCTCCAACCATGGCAGAATGGAGAATGGGGATGGATCTTTATATGGCTGCAGGAAAAGTCACATATTAAACCAGAGGCTGCCCAGAGAAATATGCTAAGATTTGGGGCCCCTGACGTAAATATCATGAGATGGATATGACTGATGAAAATAATACGTCCACGCTGGAATGATTACTAAATGTTCCAACATAACTCTATATGACTGTATGTAATTGGATCTATGTAAAACTGCCCAAGGGGAGAATAGGCTCCAAATTTGTTTTTTAAAAGTACCTTAAGAGCAAAAGATGCATGTAACATGTTTACAATAAAAAGCTGTAATAATAGATGCTGATGACCCATTAGCCACTTTCAGAATGTCTTCCAACTTGACCTTGCCCAATATGCTCTGGAGCCCATTACATTCCTAAAAGAATGGGCCTCAAAAATAAAAACCTCAATGCCAGCCCCTAAGCCATGACCCATTTAAATCTTTTTGGATTATGGTAGCCAATGACACTGGTGAATGAGGTTTAATAAAAGAGATTAGAAGTTGGTTAGAAGATGTTTTTGGAGAAGAAGTCTAAGATTCATTATCAATTAACCCCTTTTGCAGTCACAATGCTGAGCCTTTTTTAATGCTTGGGGAACTTTGTATTTAGGTCTTCATATCTTTTTTCCTCAAAAGGCATCCAAGCCAAATTTGTGTCCTTTTTAGGTCGAGCATTCAAGACCTCTTGTGTATACTTTAGTATTTACTTCTATACTTCTTTGTGGGGTCTCTGCTTTTTCACTGGTTTGTTTCAGTGTCCTTAAAAAATCCTTGCTTGCTAGTGGTCAATCTTTGCTATTTGTCCCACCTTTTCCACAGTTGTACACTCCCCTGGAGCATGGCCCTAGTACTTGTACCCTTCCACTTTTGCCTATATAGCATGTGCTTAGGGATTACTTTGTTCAAAGGCTAATAGCATTTGACCAGAGCGCTGGATGCTTCAGTGGCCCCAGTCTGTTTCTGTTAACAGAGCTCTAGTATATTACTTACTTTTCATCTGCAGTGATGTGTGACTTTGTTTATTCCATTCATTACTCTCCCTCGCACATTTTCTGTTCTCGAGCAAACACAAGTGCATGGCATTCCAAATGCATTTTTTTTTATTGTTTCCTGCTCATTCAGTGCTCGTCGCTGATCTCAGCCACACAAATAAAAAAAAACGCACGTGATCGCGCTATGTAAAGACCAGCGCGATGGAGGGGCCCGCGGGAAGCAGGAGCAACGCTCTAGTCTTCCCGCGGGCTCTTTCGGGAAGGAAGTGACGGCGCAGGACCAGGATTGGGGCAACAGGTAAGCGGGGGTGGGTCTAAGGGGTGGGGATAAAAGGGGTGTGGGGTGGAGGGACTGGCCTCTTTCCGCGCAGCCCATCGTGCGGTTAGTTTGGCCGGTCCCAGGGGATTTCCTTAGGAACAGGTAGTGTGCGTAGGGGCTGGGACAGGGGGGCAATTTATTGTTGGTGTACCTGGGGCGGTGTGCGCACGTCCCTGCCCGCGCGGGCCTTCATTTTTAGGGGGTGTCAGCACGCTCCTTGTGAGCGGCCGTCCCTAGGGTGAACACGTGTTCTTGCCGGGCCGCGTCCGCGGCTCAGCAGCATCTGTTTGAGGGCAGCAATCAAGCTACTACCGGCGCGCTGGGCCCCGCCCACAAGCCTTTAGGCCTATTCAAGTCAGATATAGCGGCAACGCAGATTTAGCAACGCGCCGGTGGGAAAATAAAAAAAAATAAAAAAGGGGAAGAACACAGATAGACGCGGCTCCGGGGCATCATCTTAGGAGCAGCTATCTAGCAACCAGCGGCACGCTGGGGCCCCGCTCACCGGCCTTGGGGCCTAATTAATTTAGTATAGCGGCGGTGCAGAGTAAGCTCGCGCCGACCGGGGGGCATATACATTTTTTAAAAAAAAATAATAAATATAAAAACATTTTTTGTTTTGTTTTGAGCATATAGATATATAATAAAAATAACAATCCAAAGGAAACCCCTTTTACAGGTAACGGGGCGACGGCCAGGGGAGGCAGAGTGCCAGCCACGCAGAAGCGGCGCCCCATAGACTTCCCTGTTAGATCTTTCGAGGCCCACAGCAGGGGGAGCGGACAGGCAGAGTCAGAAGTAACCCCCACCCCGGCACCATGGCAACCAGCCACGACGCGGAGGCGGTAAAGGCCACGCTTCGCATACTCGGCGAAGCTGGCCGGGCTGACCTCCTCAGGCCTGGGGTTCTCGAAAAGGCCTGGGTGGGGATGGTGCGGCCAACTCACGTCGCGTCCGGCTGAGTAGCGGCGGTGGTAGCCGCATGCACATCCCCAGAGAGGGCCAAAAATCCCAAAAAAGCAGCGGTGGGACGGGCACGTGACACAAACTCCCCCACCAGTCAGTTGGGAGACGGGGAGGGCCCCTCGGTCGAGCCAGCGCCTGACCAGCAGACATAGGGCATTGAGTTACCCCAGGACCAGATTTTGGGGGAAGGGGCCCCAGCGCAGGAAGCATTAGTACAAGAGCTCCCCGCCCCCATCATAGAAATGACGCCCGTGGACTTGTCATTACCCAGGGGCGGCGCCAACCCGGCTGGGGCCAACAATAACACAAAAAAGAAAGGCAAGGGACCCAGATAAACAGGCGGGCAGGGCAAAGGCAAGGCCAGCAAGGGGCAGCCAAAAGAAGTCGGGGGGGGGCCCGAGCTTTCCCTCAGCTCAGGGCTGAGCGGCCCCAGGACAGGCAGGCTAGACATAGGTGAGGCATGGGACTTAGAGGCCAGGATCTGGGAGCAACGCCGCATAGTGGCAGAAACAGAGGACAGGTGGGGCCAATTGTGCATGGAGCGGGAAATGACTGTGCCATGCGGCCGGCAGCTAAAGAGGCCAGCAGAAAGTACAGGCAACATAGGAAGCATGCCACAAGAAGCCGGCAAAGGTAGCTGGGTATGGGTTCCAAGCGGTAGGGGCCAGGAGGCTGGTGCGGCCGGTGGATTAGGTAGCGCAATGGGAGTCAGTGGCGCATACGGCCACGCTGTGGGCAGAAGGTCAATGTCAATACAAGAGGTTGGCAGAAAGAAGGCGATGCCAACGGGGCGCAACACGGCCCCTACACGTTGGTCGGAAGCGCTAGAGGGGTCTCCGGCGGCCTTCTCTACTCCGCAGGATCGGGGTCAACACAGAGATGGTGGGCACCATGAGGGTCATGATGATATCTCAACTAATTACACGACGATGAGTGGGAATGTGGATAAAAGGATGGATGTGGGCGAAGACGATGTGCTGGAACTTGACTACGAAGAGGAGCTGGAGGAATGGGAAGAGGGGGAGATTAGGGAGACAGAGGTACACAGCATGAGGGGGAGTGGAAGAGGACGCAGGAGCAGCACAACCCCTCTTTCCGCTTCTATTTTTCAGGATCAGGACACCAGCGGTGGTCTACATGAAAGAAGACAAGACCAAACACGGGCCGAGTGGCCCGGAAGGTTTCGCGGCCTGTGGCAACACAAGGAAGAGGTAAAGGGCAATGGTGGTCAGTTTGGGGGGATGGCGCAAAGGGGGATGACGCTCTGATTTGCAGGTCCGTTGGGGTGGGGGACGGTTCGATACTTGACCCATTACCATCAAAAGATACACAGGGCGGTGAGAAAGGCACAGAGCTACAATGCAGAGCTTCAACCGAGGGTGAGAGCGGGGACAAGTCAACAGGAGAGAAGTCAGGGACAGAGGAGAAAGAAGGGGGAGAGCACAAGAAGAGGCTCCCCTACATGGGTTTGGCTATGCCATTGGGCTCACACGTAGCAGAGAAAACAAAGGCCAAAATATGGAGACATGAGTATGTAGACGTTTTTAAACTCTTACATAGGGACATACAAGCCAAAGAAGGTTCTAAGGAGGAAGAGTGGGAGTTGGCCCGTAGGCCGAGGGTGCCAATTAATATGGATAATTGGACATCAGCGTTTTTGATTTTCGCAAGCATTTATTGCGAGAAATATCCTGACAGAGCTATAGCACTATTTAAATATATGGACATTATTAGGAAAGCGCAAATGCATTTTGGGGGTTTTGCCTGGTTGAGTTACGATGAGGAGTTCAGAGCCCGAGTGAGCATCAATCCAGACAAGCCATGGGGTGATGTAGACCCAGAATTATGGATGCAATGGATGGCGTCGTCGCAATCCATGGCATCGACCCATACGGCCAGTGGTTTGCCGGTGGTTTATAAGCCGTTTCAGGCACGTCCCGCCCCGGGAAGGGCGGGCGTGGGACAGAGAACAACACCTAACAAGACGGGAGCTTGCTGGAACTTCAACAAGGGGTTCTGTTCCAGACATCCTTGCAAGTTTAAACACGACTGCTCCAAATGCGGGAGCCGTCACCCGGTCACGCAATGTTTTTTGCTTTCAAGTCCAGCCGAACAATGGAGAGCAACAAAAGGCAGAGGGACTCAGGGCGCTCCTGCTCCAAAGGGGGCCTACGCCAGTTAGGTTAGACTTCATCCTACCATGGCTGCACAGATACCCGGATAGGGCAACAGCGTTTAAGTTAGCAGAAGGTTTTCAGGAGGGTTTCAGGGTCAGCTACCAAGGCCCACGGAGGAGGCGCTGGGCAGACAATTTGCGGTCTGCAAGGGAACTACCACAGGTGGTAAAGAAAAAGCTGGACAAGGAACTGTCATTGGGCAGAATTGCGGGGCCATTTTATGAGTGGCCGAGCCAGAATTTGATGATCTCCCCACTGGGAGTCGTGCCGAAGAAGGCCCCGGGTGAGTTCAGGTTGATCCATCACCTGTCATGGCCGGAGGGCACATCTGTTAACGATTTCATTGCGGCAGAAGACACCAGAGTAGTTTATGCATCGGTGGACGATGCTATAAAATTGGTCAGGGCTTGTGGCTACGGGGCAGAACTGGCTAAATGCGATATACAATCAGCTTTCAGGCTATTGCCCAGGAGATTTTGATTTGCTGGGGATGCAGTTTGAAGGAGCAATTTATGTGGACAGGGTCCTGCCCCGTGGGTTGTGCGATTTCATGCGCCCTGTTTGAAGCTTTTAGCACCTTCATGCAGTGGGTCTTTGTCAAGAGCAGTGGGCATTATGCGGTAACCCATTATTTGGATGATTTCCTGTTCGTAGGAAAAAAGGATGCTGGGGATTGCAGGAAGGCTATGACAAGTTTTCAGGACATGGCGCACTAGATGGGGGTGCCTCCTGCACCGAAACGACTGAAGGGGCCCCTCGTTGGTTCTCACCTTTCTGGGCATTGAGTTAGACTCCATTACCCTGACGGCCAGATTACCGGCACAAAAAGTAAAAGACATGCTGGAGTTCCTGGGTACAGAGAAAGAGGCACGGAAAATCGATTTGCGAACAGCTCAGAAGTTGTTGGGGTACCTTAATTTTGCTGGTAGGCAGTCAGAGGGGGGAGGACTATTTGCAGGCGATTGGGGTTGGCTATGTCAGGAGCGGTGATGCCACATCACAGAATAAGAGTTTCAATGGGCCTTAGAGAAGACGTTAGGGTGTGGGAAACATTCCTGAAACATTTCAATGGGGTATCCATGTTTTTCTGTGAAGAAGAGACAGTATGGCAGGTACAGATATTTTCAGATGCGGCCGGAGCAAATGGTTTTGGTATTTTTTGGGACGGCAGGTGGTGCGCAGAGGCGTGGCCAGCACTATGGTTACAGCAAGGGAGGAGTATTGCCTTTCTGGAATTTTTTCCCCTTCTGGTAGCCATGGCAGTATGGGGGCAGGAGTTAGAAAATAGGACAGTTTTATTCAAAATTGACAACATGGCAGTCGTGGAGCTGGTTAACAGACAGAAGGCGAGGGACCTGAGGGTTTTGCGCTTGTTGTACCGTTTTATGTTGCAGTGCTTTTCTTTGAATGTGATCTTTAAAGCTGTCCGTATACCAGGAGTTTTCAATGAGATTGCGGATTCCCTGTCTCGTTCACAGTGGCAGCGTTTCCGCAACCTGGCACCAGGAGCAGAACAGACCAAGACAGCGGTCCCGGCAGACATTTGGGAGTGGGGGGCATGATGATCATGGGGCTGGTGGAGATGTCTTTAGCGAAATCCACTCGGCAAAGTTACCGGCTGGCCTGGTTGGATTTTCAATCCTTTGAGCGGTTTGCAGGAAATTTTGGGAACAGAGTGAAAAGCAGCTAGAGCATCGTGCTTTGCGCTTCGTGCTGTCCATGATACAGAAAAGTTTATCAGCATCAACTATCGGGGGAAAATTGGCAGGTGTATCGTATTACGGGAAATTGTTTTTTGATCACTACCCGGCTAGAAACGATCTGTTGGGGAGGATGTTAAAAGGTTGGGGCAGGATTAGAGCAGCAGAGGATAGAGCGGCCAGGGAACCTATTGATTTTGAATTGTTATTGGAATTGTTACACGTACTGCCTGTATGTTGCGCAGACGAATATGAGTTAGCACTGTTCTGCTTATGTATGGTGTGGATGTTTTTTGGAGCATTTCATGTGTCGGAATTGTTGGGTGTTGGGGCAGCGGTTGGGATACGCTACAGGGAGGTGTACGTACATGGCGATCGATTGGGGATCTGGCTTAGACGATCTAATACCGACCAGCTAGGCAGGGGAAAGTGGGTATGGTTAGAAAAAGGGGGCAACGTGTTGGCCTGCCCAGTGACGGAATGGAGGAATTTTCAATCCTCATGTATGTCGAGCAGGGAAGCTGGGGTTTTTGTGCACAGGTCAGGGTCCAAACTCACCAGCTTTCAGCTTTTACGCGTGCTGAGGATGGCGCTGGGATGGACAGGCTGCCGGGCCATGGATTTTTGCACACATTCGTTCAGAATTGGGGCAGCTACGGCCGCGGCGCATTTGGGTTGGGATTGGGCGAAGATCAGGACGATAGGCCGCTGGAAATCAAGGTGTTGTGAACGATATGTTAGACCCTGAGGGGCGAGGAATGACAGCTGGAGGGTTGGAAAGGGGCTGGGGTTTACATAATAAAAACACGTTACAGTTATTTTTCCATTGCAGGAGATGCGTTTGGTCCATCGCAGGGCAAGATGGTAACATGGCTGGTAGGCCATTCATTTATCCACTGGGCAGCGAAGTTCGCGGAGAAACAGATATATGGTCGGGCCCTGGGACTGTCCAGCAGGCGGCATGAGGTGCTATGGTGGGGAAAGAGCGGCATGCGGTGGGGTAACCTGCTTCCTTTCATCACATCTAACTTATTGAACTGGGGATGTCCGGACTTGTTAATCATCCACATGGGGGAGAATGATCTGGTGAAATTATCAGGACTCACGCTACTGCAACACATGCAGAGAGACTTGGAGATTATCAAACAAAAACTGCATGGTACATGCTTGGTGTGGACAGAATTTGTTCCCCGTAGAGTGTGGAGAGGGGCAGTCAAATATGGAGCCATGGAGTGGGCTCGCAGGAAGCTTAACAGAGCGATGAGGGTTTTTTGCTGGGCACAGGGGATAAAAATACTGAAACATGAGGACATTACAGAACAGGATGTAGCATTTTTCAGAGACGACGGTGTTCACCTGTCCACACTAGGGAATGCATACTATCTGCCGGATCTGAGACTGTTGGTTGAGGAGTTGTGGGGAGAGAACTTGTGGATCAGGAATAAGGAATGAGGAGTCCTGGTTGCAGTAGCGTCGTTTTGGGGGGGGGGGGGGGGGCAAAACGCCAAATGGGTTTGTGCTGGTTGGCAGTAGATGGAGGAGGGTGGTGAGTCAGATGCGGGCTTGGCCACCCTTCCAGGGAATAAACAAGCAGGTGAAGGCTCTGAGTGGGGGTACGCACGAACCAAATGGGGCATGAAAGGAAAAGGGGAGTGCGTAGGGGAATGGAATCGAAATAAGGGTTTGGAGGGGAAGGATGAGCGAGGAGATGTTAAAGAGAGGGTGTTATTAAAGTTAAGGTTTAAGTTTAAAAGTTAAGGTTATGTTGCTTATGCAATCCTGTCCTAATAAATGACCTTTTACACTAAAAACAGCTGTCACTGAATTATTTCCTGATGGAGGGGCCCGCGGGAAGCAGGAGCAACGCTCTAGTCTTCCTGCGGGCTCTTTTGGGAAGGAAGTGACGGCGCGGGACCAGGATTGGGGCAACAGGTAAGCGGGGGTGGGTCTACGGGGTGGGGATAAAAGGGATGTGGGGTGGAGGGACCGGCCTCTTTCCGCGCAGCCCATCGCGCGGTTAGTTTGGCCTCCCACCCACCCAGCAATTAGAAGAGAGATTGGAAGGATGAAAGTTAGAGTCGAACATCAAAAGGGGGGGAGGGAAATCGCCAGTTAGGGCAGGTTGCAGGAGTGAGAGGGAAGTAGATGGGGGAGGGTGGTGAGTCAGATGCGGGCTTGGCCACCCTTCCAGGGAATAAACAAGTAGGTGAAGGCTCTGAGTGGGGGTACGCACGAACCAAATGGGGCATGAAAGGAAAAGGGTAGTGCGTAGGGGAATGGAAACGAAATAAGGGTTTGGAGGGGAAGGATGAGCGAGGAGATGTTAAAGGGAGGGCGTTATTAAAGTTACGGTTTACGTTTAATAGTTAGGGTTATGTTGCTTATGCAATCCTGTCCTAATAAATGACCTTTTACACTAAAAACAGCTGTCACTGAATTATTTCCTGATCGCGCTGCGTTTTTTTTTCTTTTTATTAGTGTGGCAAGAAAAGAGCAAATGCGTGATCCATTGCATTGAAAATGCTTGTTTGTTTTTCTATTCCTCCGTCCTCCACATTAGTGTATTTTGCTAGCTGTAGATGCCTGATACAGAAAACAAATTGCCGGCCCTCAAACACTTATAGCTGTAATTGGAGGAAATGCGAGATTCACTGCACTGCAAATGCTTCTGTTTTATTGGCACGTAAACATTGTGTGACCGTTCCGTGAACTGCCTGCAATCCACAGAGACTGGTGCGTAGCACTGTTGGTGCAGGATGGGTGGTCCTTGACTGGGGCTTCGCCTGCGCAGTTCCAGTGCCACAAACTGTGGATAATAGCTTCATAGCGTTTACAGCTGCTCTCAGTTTACCCGGGGCCACCTCCTGGGGCCCTAAGGATTCTGGAGATCGTAGCCCTGTCAGAAAAGCAACAAAATCGGTGCTGATGTCCTCCACGGGGCACGGAAAGGCACGTCATAGCTTGCGCTTACATGTGCTGTCAGTTTGCCTATATCTACCTCCTGGGACCGTAAAGATTCTGGAGATCGTAGTCCTGGGCAGCAAACAACACAATTGGTGCCGATGTATGCTTTACTCAATTAATTTCACCCTGCTTCCAAAAATAGAAAAGTGGGTGTTCTGACGAGACATAAGGATGTCGACATCATTAATGTTTCTTTCATGCAATCCTATATCTCTCAGCAAAAATGTAATGTCATTCTAAAATGTGATTCTTTATAGGCAGTTGTGAAGGGCACTTATTCAGCAGGAAGAAGGGTCGGTGGGTTGGACGCAGGAGGGCTGAAACCATCAGAAAGTAGGTTGGACAGATGGGCCTCTTTTTTATGATGATCCCTAAATGCACATGCAAATACGTAAGTGTTCCTTCCGTTAAATTGTACATGGCGTCAGTGCATGAAGGGTAATTGCAGGGTAAGCTTTATTCTTGGTTGTTCTGTAGATGCGCTGATAGCATTCAGTCATAGCAATGTGCTGTTGTTAACGACACAGCCACAAATGCGGAGCCACTTCACAATCTTAAAGGTTTACATTTTCGTTTTGGTGCGGAAGAAAGCATAATTATGAAATGTTAGAGTTACTAGTGGCAACAAAACCCTTTGATTAGTTGAATATGCGTCCCACTGTCCCACTGTGAAATTATACATAACATCAGTAACATGAAAGATAATTACTTGTTATGCATCAGTGCAGGTTATGTGGAAGAACACTCATATAATATTACGTGACTGTAATGTACTATTGTTCTCAACACAACCAGCAATTTATCCATCAAATCGTCAAATGAACCAAGGACGTCTTATTGACATTTGTGTTCAACCTGCAGTGCTAAATGGTGAATTCAAAATCCTAATACCGCTTTGGAATCAATGTATGGTTGGGTTCCCAATGTCTTCTTTTCTAGAATGGTAGTAGCTTTGCTCTTGGCTGTAGGTGTGTTCTAACTACATTTGCAGGAACTGTTGACTTGTTTCGGGGGAGTTGTGTTTGCTAAGGACTATGTACGCTTCTGTTCCTCAATGATTCTGCGAGGTACAAATATTTTGCCCAAATCTAGTCTCGAGCAAGAACTTTATGTCAGATATTTACTGCTCAAACTGCTCCCCACAACCCCTATAATGGGCGTTGTTTATTAATTTGCTATTCTTGTTCTAGAAAATGCTTCTTTGTTTTTTTATGTTGTTATCTAATATTTGTGTACATGTGAGCAGTCGTTCACATGCTAGTAAACCTCCTTCTAAAACGAAAAATAATAATAATAATGAGGCCTGCTTGCAACTGCATACCCAAACAGATAATTAACCCATCGTGAAAATAACCGTATCCCTCACTTTATCGCAGCAACGGTACCGCAAATATAAGCAGAATTACTTTTTAGCGGACGTTACACTGCTTGCATTCAAGCTTACATCAATGCGTTTGCAAAGCAGCTTTTAATGTTTGGACATTGTATTAATTATGTTATTTTTAGCCCTATCAAAAGTAACCCTCATTTCTTGGCAATAGGTATGTTCGTTTGAAAAACTGCTTTACCGACATTTGAAAAAACGTATTGTTTTATATTTCAGTTACTTATTTACTTTTCATTTACTACAGAGACGGTGCCTATTAGTAAAATTACTGTCACCTCCACTACATTGTAGCATATGATTTTTATTATGTGCCCTTGGGTGTTCAAGTAATATATTTGGACACATAATTCCACAACTAACAATTCCAATACATCCCACATAATTCCACTACACACCACATACTCCCACTACACTCCAAACCAAAACACATGGGTAAAAGACATTGGTTGTCATTTCAACCTCAGCGGTCTTTTCTCAAGACCGCCGAGGGACTGCCGTGCTGAAGACCGCCAGTGCTGGCGGTTTTCTGCTCGGCAAATTATGACTGCTGGCAGCCCTCCATCCTTTTCTGGACGGAGAGCCGCCAGCAGCCATACTGGCGGTCGGCGGGGAAGTGGAGGTTGCTCCACCTCCACCGCCCGTCAACAGAACACCGCCCACCAAATCATGTTACGTGATTCGGCGTGGCAGTGTTCTGTTGACGGGGTGCTGGCGGCAGAGCAGCCCCCATGGATCCCGTCCCCTCCCAGAGGATCAACAGACCAGGTAAGTTGATCCTCCGTTAGGGGAGGGTGGTGTGGGGGAGTGTTGTGTGTGTGCATGGGGTGTGCGTGTGAGTATGTAGAGGGGGTGTGTGAGTGCGTGTATGCATGCGGGGGGTGTTGTGTGTTTGGAAATGTGTGTGTGTCTGTCTGTATGTATGTCTGTATGGATGTGTGCGTGTATACCTGAATGTGGGTGTGCGTATATGACTTTGTGTGTGGCTGTTGGCATGTTTGTTGATGTGTGTGCGGGTATGTGTGTTGGTGGTGTCTGCGTGCGTGTTGGGTGTGAGTCTGTATAGTGATGTTGGGGTGGGGGTGGGGAGAGGGGTCCTGCCACCTTTGGGGGGTGACAGGAGGGTGTTGGGGAAGGACTCGGGGTGGGGGATGGTGGTGACAGGGGGGTGTTGGGGAAGGACTCGGTGGGGGTGGGGGAGACCCCTATCAGTGCCAGGGAAGGAATTCCCTTGCACTGATAGTGCTTACTGCCATGGATTAAATGGCGGTTCCCAACTCCATGAAATCCATGGCGGTCAGCCGGGTCATGATAGCGCCGGCGGTCTTGTAACGGCCGCCGGGCTGGGGACCCAAGTCTCCAGCCCAGCGGTCGTCTCTGTCCTGGCGGTCGGTTCGGATAACCGCCATGGTCATGATTCCATTTTTTTAACCGCCAGCCTGTAAGACCGCTGCTTCTCCGCCAACCGCCAGGGTTGTAATGAGGGCCATTGTAATTTACAGTGCCACTAGCTTAAACTCTCACAAATGCGAGACCTATTGCATTGCAAATTCTTTTTTTAACCACTTCTTGGGGATTCTAAAGGTACCTCGATTCTTGACTCAAGAGGCAACCAAGAAAATAGGCAAAATATAGCATAATTATGCACAAATAGGAAGAGAAAAAGTGCTGTGCAAGAAAGCTTTTTTTTTGTTGCTAAAATGGCAACAAGAAAAGGTTTTCTGTGCTACTAAGATCAACGTCTTCCAGGAACACACAGAGCTGTAGGGGAAACATTTTTACCTCAGTGTTTACTTTTTTCTAATAAGTAGTCAATTTTTTGCAGTTTTAACCTACTTGCAGGTTCTGGTGGAACCACATATGAAACCAATGGGTAAACCCATAAAGCTATACATTTCTGACAACTAGACAACATGCTGAATTCACCAAGGGGACATTTGTGTAGATTACTTCTGGTTTTCCAAAACAGACTAACCATTGAAATAAAATAATAATGAAAATCAGTAGGAAAAAAGAGTAATTCTTGACATTTTCCTTTGTATTCTTTTGCCTCAATGGCTGATTTACAAAAGAAACATACCATTATGTTGGTCAAACCCCTATGATCTCAGTGATATAAGTGGTTGCTAGGTGTTCAAAAACACGTGATCCTGAGGGCCAACAACAGAGATGCAGTTTGTAATGATTTTTCATTATGTACTGACCATGCAGCAATTCATGTGGTAAAATCTAATGAATGAAAAATGGGTAAGATGAAAACCCATGTTTATTTTAACGTGCACAGGACACTGAATTTACTAGTAGTAGGTATTTGTACACCTATAAATTAGGGATTACCCATACTGTCCCCGCCCTGAAATTCAGGGGGCATTTGCAAATTTGAAAGCCAATAATGGAAAAAAGTTATATTTGTGATAAATGTTCTACTCTTCTGTATTCCCACAGTAAAACCTCTACTCAGCCTAGCACCTGAAACACAACTAGCCCTAAAACATGATATGGTGACATCAACATTTCCTAACCACCATCTAGGGAAACATACCAAATCAAGACAGTTTTGAAAAATAAACACCCAGGGAAATCAATGTGACTTGCATGGATCTCCTGACATTTACTTACCCACAATGCACTGCAAACCTCAAAATGTCCCTAAAATCAAATTTTCCGTAAAATATCTGAGAGGGAACATCCCTGAATCTGCATGGATCCACAACATTTGTACCACCCAGTGTTCTCACACGTCTCCCGATAAAAATGCTACTCCACTTCTGTGACTCAGCCTAGCACCCCCACCACAATAAGCTCTATAGCACAACACAGGGACATCAATATTTACTATAACAGACATTTCTGAAAACTAGGTACCCTGGGGAGTCCAGGGCGACATGCCTTGTGAGGATCCCACACATTACCCACAATGCCCTGCAATCCTCAAACGTTGCAAAAAACATTAATTTTTCTCGCATTTCCGTGACAAACAGTTCAGGAATCTGTAGAGATTCCCAATATTCCTACCACCCAGTGTTCCCACGCCTGCCTTGATAAAAACTCTATTTCATTTGTAATGGCTAGGCCTAATTATGCAACAGGAACTGACCAAACCAGGAGCACTGGCTTAGTCAGATTGTCCTTGCAAAGGGACAGGACTTCCATGAGCATGTTCTTCATAATCATTAGAAATCATTAGAAATCAAGTCATCATCAGCTAGACCTCCAACTAAAAAATTGCTTCCAGATTCTACTCTCTAAACCTCTCCTTCAGATGCTGTCTTACTTTCAGATACTCTCTCAGAGCTCTTCTCCATTATTTGAGTTAGAGCCTGGGAAGGAGTGACCCAACGAGACGCCATCTCTGTTCTCTCTAAAAATGTATGGCCTATGTATAATGCAGGGTTACTCATAGAAATGAATGTTGTGTTCCTGAAATGAACTGATAGAATGGAATGCGGTGCTGTGAGAACGTAGTAAAATGTGATGACAACAGCCTCAAAATGTCAAAAGCACTGATCTGACTGAATGCTGTGATGGAAAGAACTTCTCCAAAGAGTTAAAAGAGACCAAGAACAAAAAAATACTTCAAGTTGCAACACATCCAATAAAGCAAAAGCACAAACTGATATATTTCCCTGATGCCATGGGAAACGTGTGAGACAATATGCTTGTTGTGAAACAGCAGAATGTGGGTGACTCAATAAAGTGAGCCATGTGCACAATCTGCCCCTCTTATTCTGGCCTCTTTAGCCACTGATCAGATATTGTACCATTCACATTTTACTTCCACCCAACACAGCATACATCATAGGGCAATGGGTGAGTGAGCCGAGTTCAGATACTGATCAGCTATTCAGACATTCGCTTTGGCTCAGCACAGCATACAGCAATGTGTCAGTCTACTTTAGTCATTGATAAGTTATTGTGCTATTCAAATTTTACTTCCACCCGCTGCAATACATATCAGGGGTAATGGGAGAGTCTACTTCAGCCATTAGTCAGTTATTGTGCCATTCACATTTTACTTTTACCCACAGCAATATATCTTGTGGTTATTTTTTGTGTTTTTTTACTGTGCTTCCCAGGGTGGCTAGAAAGGCTCTGGGGCAACAGAAGTTAATAAAAAAAAGTCCTGTCATATTTTAACTTCCCTGGAGGGGCCAATGGCACCAATGGCGTCCCACTCATTTACCTCATTGCCCCTAACCCAAGGAAGGGAACATCTAAAAATTATTATGTTCTCCTTGTCACAACCCCCTTCAGGTGCTATGAGGCCTAACTGTGGTTTGAGGCCTTTTTTCTCGTGATATCCCGGTGCCCGACCTACTATGTATCCTTAACAACTGGGCCAGGTACCCAATGTGCACTTGACTCTTAGTGGGAGCTGTGAATAAGCAGTCAAAGGCTTCCTCCGCTGGGTGTAGGGGGGCTGGTTTGGGAGGATTAGTGTACAGGTTAGTGAGCACAATCATAACTCAAAGTGCACTCAGCAAAGCCAATAAATCAGTGACTTGTTAAATACTTGTTTTTGTATGAAAAAGAAGTATTTTATTTCTAACTCTATGTATTCAAAGATATAACAATATTCATAAGCAATAATACAACCCCTTGAGGTTAGGGCTCCAGTGTTTGTCTAGCAAATCTATGTCCCACCCTCCTCTTTGCAATGTGATCAGGTTTATTTCCCATTCACTTGTGGCCGCATTCAGGGAATGCTTACTAGTAAGCCTTACTCAAGAGTCCCCTTTGACTCTTAGGAAATAGACAAAAGTATTTTTGGTGCTGCAGCACTTTTAGCAACAAGTCCCCTGGGAACGAATCAACCTGATTCAAGACTTAACCGCTCATGCAGCACGGAAGCCTTCAGGGTTTCAGCGGGTGCCTAGACCACAGGCACTTGCAAGCTCCAATCCTATTCTGCGAAGTTGGTCTGGTGGTGGTACACACGGCAGCACCCAGCAGACGCAGGCTGTCTCCCAAGTGGCACTGCTGGTCTCCTCAGTGATTGGAGATGCTCTCAGGTTCCACAGGTGTAGTGCTTTCTGTGCATGGAGGTAGGGGTCGGATCTTTAGGGTCCTGATCAGATAGAGATTGTGCGACGTCCTCCTCTGTATCATCTGAAGTCCTTAAGGTCAGTCAGGGGCAGTCAGGGGCAGATCACAGACTCAACCCGCCAGTCGCAGCATTGACTTTTTCTCACAACACTGAGTACCAGCATGCAGGGTTTCCATGGTACTAGTGAGCAAAGTGCAGACTCCCCTGGTTCAATCAGCCACATTAGGGTGACCCCTCCTGGAATACTGGGTTGCAGCTAATGCATACACGAGTCTTGATGCACTTTTTGGCACAATCACTTCAACGGTGATCCCCTCTAGCTTACGGAGTCACCACTATGAGGCAGTAAGGGCTTGGCACTCCCCACAAGGCTGTCAATGCCTGGCTCAGTCCATGGCAGCCCTCTCCTGGCATTTAGGGGTCGCTGACTCACTCCTGTACATAGGAAATGGCCAGATCGGTGCACATCAGTTTCCTCAAGTCTCACACATATACTCCTCTCTACAGGGCTCTGTATTGGACTTTGCTCCCTCCAAACAATCTATCTGGACTTGTAAAGTGCAGCTAATCACCCAGAGGGTCTCAAGGTGCTGAATGAAGGCGTGCTGCTCAGTCGAAGAGCCAGGTCTTGAGGTCCTTCCTGAACTACTCTAGTGATGTGGTTTGCCTGAGCTTGAGGGGAAGTGTGTTCCATGTCTGGGCTGCTAGGTTGGAGAAGGATCTTCCTTCTGCTGTACTTTTCTGGATTTTGGGGATGACTGTGAGGGCAAGCTGGGAGGAACGGAGAAGTCTGTTGGGTATGTAGAAGTTGAGGGTGGTTGGGGTATGCTGGTCCTATGGTGTGCAGTGCCTTAAAGGTGTGGATCAGGAGTTTGTATGTGATGCTCTTGTTGACTGGGAGCCAGTGTAGGTCTCTGAGATGGGAGGAGATTCAGCTGTGTCAGGGATGTCCATGATGAGCCTGGCGGCTGCATTCTGGACTCATAGTCTTGATTGATGTTTCCTGGTAATGCCGGGACACAGTGCATTGTCGTAGTCTAGTTTGCTAGTGATAAATGCATGGGTGACGGTCTTCCTTGTGTCTGGGGGAATCCATTTGAAGATCTTCCACAGGAGACAGAGGATGTGGAAGCTTGATGAGGAGACGGCGTTAAGTTGGCGGGTCATCAGTAGAGTGGAGTCCAGGATGATGCCCAGGATGCACGCATGGTCCGTGGATGCGGGGGCGTTACCCAGTGCGTTGGGCCACCAGGAGTTGTTCCAGGTAGAAGGGGTGGAGCCGATCACGAGGATCTCTGTCTTGTCCGAGTTGAGGCTGAGGCAGCTGGCGTCCATCCAGGCGGCAACTGCTGCCAACCGGTTGTGGAAGTTCCTCTTGGCTTGCACAGAGTCCTCGGACAGGGAGAGCATCAGTTGGGTGTCGTCAGCTTAGGAGACTATGTTGAGCTTGTGTTGTCTTGTGATCTTGGCGAGTGGGGCCATATTACTGTTGAAAAGCATCAGGCTGAGTGAGGACCTTTGGGCACTCCGAGGCAAGTGTCTTTAGGTTCTGATGTGAACAGTGGTAGTCTTCCGGTGAGGAAGTACCTGATCCAGTTCAGGGCTTTGTCTTGGATGCTGACTTTGTGCAGTCTGTCGCAGAGGGTGGAGTGGGAGATGGTGTCAAATGCAGCGGAGAGGTCGAGGAGGAAAAGTGCAGCAGTGCCTCCGTGGTCCAGTATGATGTGTATGTCATCGGTGGCTGCTAAGAGTGTGGTTTTGGTGATGTGGTTGCTTCTGAAGCCAGACTGGGAAGGGTCCAGGAGATGGTTTGCCTTGAGGAACTCAGTGAGTTTCTGGTTTGACGGCCTTCTCCATTACCTTGGCTGGGAAAAGGAGCAAAGATATGGGTCTGTAGTTCTTCAGCTCCCTAGGGTTGGCAATGGGTTTCTTAAGTAGTGGGCTGATTTTGGCGGGTTTCCAGTCTGAGGGGAAAGTGGCAGTCTTGAAGAATAGGTTGATGGTTTGGCAGAGCTCTGGTGCAATGGAGACACTGGCTAAGTTGAAGATGTGATGATGGCATGGATACGAGTGTGCTCCTGAGTGTCCTCTATGGTGATGGGGTCCAAGCATTCAGTATCTGGAGGGGTGCAAGGTCCGTGGTGGTGAGCGGTGCTGTCTGGCTTTGGTTCCTGAAGCCTTTGTAGATGTCCTGGATCTTACGATGAAAGAAGGTGGCAAGGTCGTCACAGAGGTCTTGGGAGGGAGGGGTGGATGATGGGTCTGCCCCAGGGTTTGTGAACTCTTTGACGACGGCGAAGAGCTCTTTGTAGTTGTGAGTGCTTGTGTTGAGGCGTGCTTGAAAGGAGGCTCTTTTGGTGGCTCTGATATTTTTGTGGTGCATGGTGACTGCTATTTTGTAGGCTGTGGGTCTTCAGGGGATTTACTGAGCCTCCATTTACGTTCCAATTGTCTGCGGGTGAGCTTGGATTCCTGTAGGTCTGACGTAAACCACTTGGGTGTTTTGCTCTGTCGATTCCCTGCTGATTTCCTTACGGGGCTACGAGGTCAGCACAGTTTGAGAGCCATTGGTGTAAGTTGGCTGCGGCTTCATTAGGGTCCATTGCCTCCGGTGGGAGGGAGTGGTTGAGAGCGTTGGCGAGCTGTGCTTCTGTGACTTTGCCCAGCGATTGCCCGGGGGGATGGGGTGTGTGGTGGCATGCAGTGTTCTTTGTGTAGGTAAAGTGGATGCACTCATGGTCGGTCCAATGGTGCGCAGAGGTGTGGGAAATGGTGATGTTGTCCCCTGCTGAGAAGACGTGGTCCAGAATGTGTCCGGATCTGTGGGTGGGGATGTTGACGAGTTGTTTGAGGCAGAGAGTTGTGAGGTTGTCCAGGAGGTTTGAGGTGTTGGGGTCATCGAGGGTGACAAGGTGGAAATTGAGGTCACCAAGTAGGATATAGTCAGAGGAGGTGAGTCCTGAGGGGGAACGAGGTCAGCTATGTCTTCGCAGAACAGGGGTTGGGGTCCGGGTGGCCTGTAGATGAGGAATCTGGAAGTGTAGGTGCTCGTGCATTGACTGAGACTGTGACTCAGTGCTGGTAGGCAGGCAGAGGTTGTCCTTGTAGATTATGGCAAGGCCTCCTCCAGGCCGGTTGGCTCTGTCCTTGTGGATGATTTTTTAGTTGTCTGGGATGGCCATTGCGATGTCTGGGGCAGCAGTGGGGGCCAACGCACTCTCTCTTCATCAAAGAGCACACTGGTCTTGGTAAATAGGCAGGTGCAGGTGATCCTGACTCCAAGAAAAAAAGGTATAAATATGGGCCAAATGTGATTGAGGGTCTAAGTCTTTGTAATTTTATGCTTGAGGGTTTGCTTCTTTTGAGGTGTACACTTTTCTCTCTCATCCTACTCTTGAAAGGCTGTCAGCAGCAGGGGACTCTGAAGCTGATAGTCCCACAACACAGGCCATGGGAGGGACTAGAGTTCACACCTGGATATCAGTCACAGTGATATGTGCATTAAAGAGGTTAATCCTGGGCTCCTAGCCCTATTCTTTATGATTCCCTCGTCCAGGGAATATCTTTTTTTCAAAATAAGAGGGTCGGGTATGGCCATACCCCCACCCCAAATAAATGGGGCGAAAGTTGTTCTGCCTACCAGTGGGCAGATTGAGCAATTACCCCCGATCCACACCCTGGGTGGGCAGAAAGTCTACTAGATGCCAGGGAATTAAAAAACGAAAATAAATGTGTGGGGTGGTGGCTACCAATCAGTATTGGCCTGGTTATGCCGCCATCACAACTGAAGGGGGTAACAGTCTTTCAGCTCTCCCCCGCACACTAAAACATCTTATCCCATGGCAAGCAAGAGGACATTTGATTTTTTGGGGTTTGGTTTTTACATTTGGGCCATGAGAGCTTGGTAACTCTCAAAATCGTCCCACTTGAAATGGTGAGGGCTGCACTTTTTTTACTTTGGGACGCTGCCGTGTAGAAAAATCCACAAAAACAGGTAGTTTTGTATTTGATAATTTTGATGTGTCCAGATAGTATTTTGGGGCATTTCCTATTGCGATCACTAGGCCTACCCACACAAGTGAGCTACTATTTTTATCGGGAGACTTGGGGGAACGCTGGGTAGAAGGAAATTTGTGGCTCCTCTCAGATTCCAGAACTTTCTGTCACTAAAATGAATGAGAGGAAAAAGTGTTTTTGTTGGCCAAATATTGAGGATTGCAAAGGATTCTGGGTAAAGAACCTGGTGAGAGCCACACAAGTCACCCCCATCTTGGATTCCCCTATGTGTCTAGTTTTAAAAAATGTGCAGGTTTGGTAGGTTTCCCTAGGTGCCAGCTGAGCTAGAGGCCAAAATCCACAGCTAGGCACTTTGCAAAAAACAGCTCTGTTTTCTTTGGGAAAATGTTATGTGTCCACATTGTTTTTTGGGATATTTCCTGTCGCGGGCGCTAGGCCTAACCACACAAGTGAGGTACCATTGTTATTGGGAGACTTGGGGGAACGCTGGGTGGAAGGAAATGTGTGGCTCCTCTCAGATTCCAGAACTTTCTGTCACCAAAATGAGAAGGAAAAGTGTTTTTTGGCGAAATTTTGAGGTTTGCAAAGGATTCTGGGTAACAGAACCTGGTAAGAGCCCCACAAGTCACCCCATCTTGGATTTCCCTAGGCTTCTAGGTTTCAGAAATGCGCAGGTTTGGTAGGTTTCCCAAGGTGCCGGCTGAGCTAGAGGCCAAAATCGATAGCTCGGCACTTTGCAAAAAACAGCTCTGTTTTCTTTGGGAAAATGTTAGGTGTCCACATTGTGTTTTGGGGCATTTCCTGTCGCGTGTGCTAGTCCTATCAACACAAGTGAGGTACCATTTTTATTGCAATACTTGGGGAAACGCTGGGTGGAAGGAAATTTGTGGCTCCTCTCAGATTCCAGAACTTTCTGTCACCGGAATGAGAGGAAAAAGTGTTTTTTGGCCAAAGTTTGAGGTTTGCAAAGGATTCTGGGTAACAGAACCTGGTGAGAGCCACACAAGTCACCCTCATCTTGGATTCCCCTAGGTGTATAGTTTTCAAAAATGTGCAGGTTTGGTAGGTTTCCCTAGGTGCCGGCTGAGGTAGAGGCCAAGGTCCACAACAAGGCACTTTGCAAAAAACAGCTCTGTATTCTTTGGGAAAATGTTATGTGTCCACATTGTGTTTTGGGACATTTCCTGTTGCGGCTGCTAGGCCTAACCACACAAGTGAGGTACCATTTTTAGAGAGAAACTTGGGGGAACGCTGGGTAGAAGGAAATTTGTGGCTCCTCTCCGATTCCAGAACTTTCTGTCACCGAAATGGAGGAAAAAGTGTTTTCTTGCCCAAATTCTGAGCTTTGCAAAGGTTTCTGGGTAACAGAACCTGGTGAGAGCCCCACAAGTTACCCCATCTTGGATGTCCCTAATTGTCTAGTTTTAAAAAATGCGCAGCTTTGGTAGGTTTCCCTAGGTGCCGGCTGAGCTAGAGGCCAAAATCCACAGCTAGCACTTTGCAAAAAACAGCTCTGTTTTCTTTGGGAAAATGTGATGTGTCCACGTTGTGTTTTGGGGCATTTCTTGTCGCAGGCACTAAGCCTACCCACACAAATGAGGTACTATTTTTATCAGGAGACTTGAGGGAACGCTGGGTAGAACGAAATTTGTGGCTCCTCTCAGATTCCAGAACTTTCTGTCACTGAAATGAGAGGAACAAGTGTTTTTTGGCCACATTTTGAGGTTTGCAAAGCATCCTGAGAAACAGAACCTGGTGAGAGCCCCACAAGTCAACCCATATTGGTTTCCCCTAGGTGTCTAGTTTTCAAAAATGTGCAGGTTTGGTAGGTTTCCCTAGGTGCCGGCTGAGCTAGAAGCCAAAATCCACAGCTAGGCACTTTGCAAAAAACAGCTCTGTTTTCTTTGGGAAAATGTTATGTGTCCACATTGTGTTTTGGGACATTTCCTGCTGCGGGCGCTAGGCCTAACCACACAAGTGAGGTACCATTTTATTGGGAAACTTGGGGGAACGCTGGTTAGAAGGAAATTTGTGGCTCCTCTCCGATTCCAGAACTTTCTGTCACTGGAATGAGAGGAAAAAGTGTTTTTTGGCCAAAGTTTGAGGTTTGCAAAGGTTTCTGGGTAACAGAACCTGGTGAGAGCCCCACAAGTTACACCGTCTTGGATTTCCCTAGTTGTCTAGTTTTCAAAAATGCGCAGGTTTGGTAGGTTTCCCTAGGTGCCGGCTAAGCTAGAGGACAAAATCCACAGCTAGCACTTTGCAAAAAACAGCTCTGTTTTCTTTGTGAAAAAGTGATGTGTCCACGTTGTGTTTTGGGGCATTTCTTGTTGCGGGCACTAGGCCTACCCACACAAATGAGGTACCATTTTTATCGGGAGACTTGAGGGAACGCTGGGTACAAGGAAATTTGTGGCTCTTCTCAGATTACAGAACTTTCTGTCACTGAAATGAGAGGAAAAAGTGTTTTTTGGCCACATTTTGAGGTTTGCAAAGGATTCTGAGTAACAGAACCTGGTGAGAGCCCCACAAGTCACCCCATATTGGTTTCCCCTAGGTGTCTAGTTTTCAAAAATGTGCAGGTTTGGTAGGTTTCCCTAGGTGCCATCTGAGCTAGAAGCCAAAATCCACAGCTAGGCACTTTGGAAAAAACAGCTCTGTTTTCTTTGGGAAAATGTTATGTGTCCACGTTGTGTTTTGGGGCATTTCCTGTCGCTGGTGCTAGGCCTACCCACACAAGTGAGGTACCATTTTTATTTCAATACTTGGGGAAACGCTGATTGGAAGGAAATTTGTGGCTCCTCTCAGATTCCAGAACTTTCTGTCACCGAAATCTGTGGAAAAAGTGTTTTTTTGGCAAAATTTTGAGGTTTGCAAAGGATTCTGGGTAACAGAACCTCGTGAGAGCCCCACAAGTCACCCCATCTTGGATTGCCCCAGGTGTCTAGTTTTCCAAAATGCGCAGGTTTGGTAGGTTTCCCTAGGTGCCGGCTGAGCTAGAGGCCAAAATCCACAGCTACGCACTTTGCAAAAAACAGCTCTGTTTTCTTTGGGAAAATGTGATGTCTCCAAGTTGTGTTCTGGGGCATTTCCTTTCCCAGGCGCTAGGCCTACCCATACAAGTGAGGTACCATTTTTATCGGGAGACTTGGGGGAACGCTGGGTGGAAGGAAATTTGTGGCTCCTCTCAGATTCCAGAACTTTCTGCCACCGAAATGAGAGGAAAAAGTGTTTATTTTGGCCAGAGTTTGAGGTTTGCAAAGGATTCTCGGTAACAGAACCTGGTGAGAGCCACACAAGTCACCCTCATCTTGGATTCCCCTAGGTGTCTTTTTTTTAAAAATGTGCAGGTTTGGTAGGTTTCCCTAGGTTCCGGCTGAGCTAGAAGCCAAAATCCACAGCTAGGCACTTTGCAAAAAACAGCTTTGTTTTCTTTGGGAAAATGTTATCTGTCCACATTGTGTTTTGGGACATTTCCTGTTGCAGGCGCTCGGCCTAACCATAAAAGTGAGGTACCATTTTTATTGGGAAACTTGGGGGAATGCTGAGTGGAAGGAAATTTGTAGCTCCTCTCAGATTCCAGAACTTTCTGTCACCGCAAAGAGAGGAAAAGTGTTTTTTGGGTGAAATTTTGAGGTTTGCAAAGGATTCTGGGTAACAGAACCTGGTAAGAGCCCCACAAGTCACCCCATCTTGGATTTCCCTAGGCGTCTAGGTTTCAGAAATGCGCAAGTTTGGTAGGTTTCCCAAGGTGCCGGCTGAGCTAGAGGCCAAAATCCACAGGTCGGCACTTTGCAAAAAACAGCTCTGTTTTCTTTGGGAAAATGTTATGAGTCCACATTGTGTTTTGGGGCATTTCCTGTTGCGTGTGCTAGGCCTATCAACACAAGTGAGGTACCATTTTTATTGCAATACTTGGGGAAAAGCTGGGTGGAAGGAAATTGGTGGCTCCTCTCAGATTCCAGAACTTTCTGTCACGGAAATCTGTGGAAAAAGTGTTTTTTGGGCCAAATTTTGAGATTTGCAAAGGATTTTGGGTAATAGAACCTGGTGAGAGCCCCACAAGTCACCCCATCTTGGATTACCCTAGGTGTCTAGTTTTCCAAAATGCGCAGGTTTGGTAGGTTTCCCTAGGTGCCGGCTGAGCTAGAGGCCAAAATCCACAGCTAGGCACTTTGCAAAAAACAGCTCTGTTTTCTTTGGAGAAATGTGATGTCTCCACGTTGTGTTCTGGGGCATTTCCTTTCCCGGGCGCTAGGCCTACCCATACAAGTGAGGTACCATTTTTATCGGGAGACTTGGGGGAACGCTGGGTGGAAGGAAATTTGTGGCTCCTCTCAGATTCCAGAACTTTCTGCCACCGAAATGAGAGGAAAAAGTGTTTATTTTGGCCAGAGTTTGAGGTTTGCAAAGGATTCTGGGTAACAGAACCTGGTGAGAGCCACACAAGTCACCCTCATCTTGGATTCCCCTAGGCGTCTTTTTTTAAAAAATGTGCAGGTTTGGTAGGTTTCCCTAGGTTCCGGCTGAGCTAGAAGCCAAAATCCACAGCTAGGCACTTTGCAAAAAACAGCTTTGTTTTCTTTGGGAAAATGTTATGTGTCCACATTGTGTTTTGGGACATTTCCTGTTGCAGGCGCTCGGCCTAACCATAAAAGTGAGGTACCATTTTTATTGGGAAACTTGGGGGAATGCTGAGTGGAAGGAAATTTGTAGCTCCTCTCAGATTCCAGAACTTTCTGTCACCGCAAAGAGAGGAAAAGTGTTTTTTGGGTGAAATTTTGAGGTTTGCAAAGGATTTTGGGTAACAGAACCTGGTAAGAGCCCCACAAGTCACCCCATCTTGGATTTCCCTAGGCGTCTAGGTTTCAGAAATGCGCAAGTTTGGTAGGTTTCCCAAGGTGCCGGCTGAGCTAGAGGCCAAAATCCACAGGTCGGCACTTTGCAAAAAACAGCTCTGTTTTCTTTGGGAAAATGTTATGTGTCCACATTGTGTTTTGGGGCATTTCCTGTTGCGTGTGCTAGGCCTATCAACACAAGTGAGGTACCATTTTTATTGCAATACTTGGGGAAACGCTGGGTGGAAGGAAATTGGTGGCTCCTCTCAGATTCCAGAACTTTCTGTCACCGAAATCTGTGGAAAAAGTGTTTTTTTGGCCAAATTTTGAGGTTTGCAAAGGATTTTGGGTAACAGAACCTGGTGAGAGCCCCACAAGTCACCCCATCTTGGATTACCCTAGGTGTCTAGTTTTCCAAAATACGCAGGTTTGGTAGGTTTCCCTAGGTGCCGGCTGAGCTAGAGGCCAAAATCCACAGCTAGGCACTTTGCAAAAAACAGCTCGGTTTTCTTTGGAGAAATGTGATGTCTCCACGTTGTGTTCTGGGGCATTTCCTGTCCTGGGCGTTAGGCCTACCCATGCAAGTGAGGTACCATTTTTATCTGGAGACTTGGGGGAACGCTGGGTGGAAGGAAATTTGTGGCTCCTCTCCGATTCCAGAACTTTCTGTCACTGGAATGAGAGGAAAAAGTGTTTTTTGGCCAAAGTTTGAGGTTTGCAAAGGTTTCTGGGTAACAGAACCTGGTGAGAGCCCCACAAGTTACACCGTCTTGGATTTCCCTAGTTGTCTAGTTTTCAAAAATGCGCAGGTTTGGTAGGTTTCCCTAGGTGCCGGCTAAGCTAGAGGACAAAATCCACAGCTAGCACTTTGCAAAAAACAGCTCTGTTTTCTTTGGGAAAATGTGATGTGTCCACGTTGTGTTTTGGGGCATTTCTTGTTGCGGGCACTAGGCCTACCCACACAAATGAGGTACCATTTTTATCGGGAGACTTGAGGGAATGCTGGGCACAAGGAAATTTGTGGCTCTTCTCAGATTACAGAACTTTCTGTCACTGAAATGAGAGGAAAAAGTGTTTTTTGGCCACATTTTGAGGTTTGCAAAGGATTCTGAGTAACAGAACCTGGTGAGAGCCCCACAAGTCACCCCATATTTGTTTCCCCTAGGTGTCTAGTTTTAAAAAATGTGCAGGTTTGGTAGGTTTCCCTAGGTGCCGGCTGAGCTAGAGGCCAGAATCCACAGCTAGGCACTTTGCAAAAAACAGCTCTGTTTTCTTTGGGAAAATGTGACGTCTCCACGTTGTGTTCTGGGGCATTTCCTTTCCCAGGCGCTAGGCCTACCCATACAAGTGAGGTACCATTTTTAGAGAGAAACTTGGGGGAACGCTGGGTAGAAGGAAATTTGTGGCTCCTCTCCGATTCCAGAACTTTCTGTCTCCGAAATGGAGGAAAAAGTGTTTTCTTGGCCAAATTCTGAGGTTTGCAAAGGTTTCTGGGTAACAGAACCTGGTGAGAGCCCCACAAGTTACGCCATCTTTGATGTCCCTAGTTGTCTAGTTTTCAAAAATGTGCAGGTTTGGTAGGTTTCCCTAGGTGCCGGCTGAGCTAGAAGCCAAAATCCACAGCTAAGCACTTTGGAAAAAACAGCTCTGTTTTCTGTGGGAAAATGTTATGTGTCCACGTTGTGTTTTGGGGCATTTCCTGCTGCGGGCGCTAGGCCTACCCACACAAGTGAGGTACCATTTTTATTTCAATACTTGGGGAAACGCTGGGTGGAAGGAAATTTGTGGCTCCTCTCAGATTCCAGAACTTTCTGTCACCGAAATCTGTGGAAAAAGTGATTTTTTGGCCAAATTTTGAGGTTTGCAAAGGATTCTGGGTAACAGAACCTCGTGGGAGCCCTACAAGTCACCCCATCTTGGATTACCCCAGGTGTCTAGTTTTCCAAAATGCAGAGGTTTGGTAGGTTTCCCTAGGTGCCAGCTGAGCTAGAGGCCAAAATCCACAGCTAGGCACTTTGCAAAAAACAGCTCTGTTTTCTTTGGGAAAATGTGATGTCTCCACGTTGTGTTCTGGGGCATTTCCTTTCCCAGGCGCTAGGACTACCCATACAAGTGAGGTACCATTTTTATCGGGAGACTTGGGGGAACGCTGGGTGGAAGGAAATTTGTGGCTCCTCTCAGATTCCAGAACTTTCTGCCACCGAAATGAGAGGAAAAAGTGGTTCATTTGCCAAATTTTGAGGTCTGTAAAGTATTTTGAGTAACAGAACCTGGTGAAAGCCCCACAAGTCACCCCATCTTGGATAACCCTAAGTGTCTAGTTTTTAAAACTGCACAGGTTTGGTAGGTTTCCCTAGGTGCCGCCTGAGCTAGAGGCCAAAATCCACAGCTAGGCACTTTGCAAGAAACAGCTTTGTTTTCTTTGGGAAAATGTTATGTGTCCACATTGTGTTTTGGGACATTTCCTGTTGCAGGTGCTAGGCCTAACCACAAAAGTGAGGTACCATTTTTATTGGGAAACTTGGGGGAATGCTGAGTGGAAGGAAATTTGTAGCTCCTCTCAGATTCCAGAACTTTCTGTCACCGAAAAGAGAGGAAAAGTGTTTTTTGGGTGAAATTTTGAGGGTTGCAAAGGATTCTGGGTAACAGAACCTGGTAAGAGCCCCACAAGTCACCCCATCTTGGATTTCCCTAGGCGTCTAGGTTTCAGAAATGCGCAAGTTTGGTAGGTTTCCCAAGGTGCCGGCTGAGCTAGAGGCCAAAATCCACAGGTCGGCACTTTGCAAAAAACAGCTCTGTTTTCTTTGGGAAAATGTTATGTGTCCACATTGTGTTTTGGGGCATTTCCTGTCGCGTGTGCTAGGCCTATCAACACAAGTGAGGTACCATTTTTATTGCAATACTTGGGGAAACGCTGGGTGGAAGGAAATTGGTGGCTCCTCTCAGATTCCAGAACTTTCTGTGACCGAAATCTGTGGAAAAAGTGTTTTTTTGGCCAAATTTTGAGGTTTGCAAAGGATTTTGGGTAACAGAACCTGGTGAGAGCCCCACAAGTCACCCCATCTTGGATTACCCTAGGTGTCTAGTTTTCCAAAATGCGCAGGTTTGGTAGGTTTCCCTAGGTGCCGGCTGAGCTAGAGGCCAAAATCCATAGCTAGGCACTTTGCAAAAAACAGCTCTGTTTTCTTTGGAGAAATGTGATGTCTCCACGTTGTGTTCTGGGGCATTTCCTCTCCTGGGCGTTAGGCCTACCCATGCAAGTGAGGTACCATTTTTATCTGGAGACTTGGGGGAACGCTGGGTGGAAGGAAATTTGTGGCTCCTCTCCGATTCCAGAACTTTTTGTCACTGGAATGAGAGGAAAAAGTGTTTTTTGGCCAAAGTTTGAGGTTTGCAAAGGTTTCTGGGTAACAGAACCTGGTGAGAGCCCCACAAGTTACACCGTCTTGGATTTCCCTAGTTGTCTAGTTTTCAAAAATGCGCAGGTTTGGTAGGTTTCCCTAGGTGCCGGCTAAGCTAGAGAACAAAATCCACAGCTAGCACTTTGCAAAAAACAGCTCTGTTTTCTTTGGGAAAATGTGATGTGTCCACCTTGTGTTTTGGGGCATTTCTTGTTGCGGGCACTAGGCCTACCCACACAAATGAGGTACCATTTTTATCGGGAGACTTGAGGGAACGCTGGGTACAAGGAAATTTGTGGCTCTTCTCAGACTACAGAACTTTCTGTCACTGAAATGAGAGGAAAAAGTGTTTTTGGGCCACATTTTGAGGTTTTCAAAGGATTCTGAGTAACAGAACCTGGTGAGAGCCCCACAAGTCACCCCATATTGGTTTCCCCTAGGTGTCTAGTTTTCAAAAATGTGCAGGTTTGGTAGGTTTCCCTAGGTGCCGGCTGAGCTAGAAGCCAAAATCCACAGCTAGGCACTTTGGAAAAAACAGCTCTGTTTTCTTTGGGAAAATGTTATGTGTCCACGTTGTGTTTTGGGGCATTTCCTGTCGCAGTTGCTAGGACTACCCACACAAGTGAGGTACCATTTTTATTTCAATACTTGGGGAAACGCTGGGTGGAAGGAAATTTGTGGCTCCTCTCAGATTCCAGAACTTTCTGTCACCGAAATCTGTGGAAAAAGTGTTTTTTTGGCCAAATTTTGAGATTTGCAAAGAATTCTGGGTAACAGAACCTCGTGAGAGCCCCACAAGTCACCCCATCTTGGATTACCCCAGGTGTCTAGTTTTCCAAAATGCGCAGGTTTGGTAGGTTTCCCTAGGTGCCGGCTGAGCTAGAGGCCAAAATCCACAGCTAGGCACTTTACAAAAAACAGCTCTGTTTTCTTTGGGAAAATGTGATGTCTCCACGTTGTGTTCTGGGGCATTTCCTTTCCCGGGCGCTAGGCCTACCCATACAAGTGAGGTACCATTTTTAGAGAGAAACTTGGGGGAACGCTGGGTAGAAGATAATTTGTGGCTCCTCTCCGATTCCAGAACTTTCTGTCTCCGAAATGGAGGAAAAAGTGTTTTCTTGGCCAAATTCTGAGGTTTGCAAAGGTTTCTGGGTAACAGAACCTGGTGAGAGCCCCACAAGTTACCCCATCTTGGATGTCCCTAGTTGTCTAGTTTTAAAAAATGCGCAGGTTTGGTAGGTTTCCCAGGTGCCGGCTGAGCTAGAGGCCAAAATCCACAGCTAGCACTTTGCAAAAAACAGCTCTGTTTTCTTTGGGAAAATGTGATGTGTCCACGTTGTGTTTTAGGGCAGTTCTTGTCGCGGGCACTAAGCCTACCCACACAAATGACGTACTATTTTTATCAGGAGACTTGAGGGAACGCTGGGTAGAAGGAAATTTGTGGCTCCTCTCAGATTCCAGAACTTTCTGTCACTGAAATGAGAGGAACAAGTGTTTTTTGGCCACATTTTGAGGTTTGCAAAGCATCCTGAGAAACAGAACCTGGTGAGAGCCCCACAAGTCAACCCATATTGGTTTCCCCTAGGTGTCTAGTTTTCAAAAATGTGCAGGTTTGGTAGGTTTCCCTAGGTGCCGGCTGAGCTAGAAGCCAAAATCCACAGCTAGGCACTTTGGAAAAAACAGCTCTGTTTTCTTTGGGAAAATGTTATGTGTCCACGTTGTGTTTTGGGGCTTTTCCTGCTGCGGGCGCTAGGCCTACCCACACAAGTGAGGTACCATTTTTATTTCAATACTTGGGGAAACGCTGGGTGGAAGGACATTTGTGGCTCCTCTCAGATTCCAGAACTTTCTGTCACCGAAATCTGTGGAAAAAGTGTTTTTTTGGCCAAATTTTGAGGTTTGCAAAGGATTCTGGGTAACAGAACCTCATGAGAGCCCCACAAGTCACTCCATCTTGGATTACCCCAGGTGTCTAGTTTTCCAAAATGCGCAGGTTTGGTAGGTTTCGCAAGGTGCCGGCTGAGCTAGAGGCCAAAATCCACAGCTAGGCACTTTGAAAAAAACAGCTCTGTTTTCTTTCGGAAAATGTGATGTCTCCACGTTGTGTTCTGGGGCATTTCCTTTCCCGGGCGCTAGGCCTACCCATACAAGTGAGGTACCATTTTTATCGGGAGACTTGGGGGAACGCTGGGTGGAAGGAAATTTGTGGCTCCTCTCAGATTCCAGAACTTTCTGTCACCGAAAAGAGAGGAAAAGTGTTTTTTGGGTGAAATTTTGAGGTTTGCAAAGGATTCTGGGTAACAGAACCTGGTAAGAGCCCCACAAGTCACCCCATCTTGGATTTCCCTAGGCGTCTAGGTTTCAGAAATGCGCAAGTTTGGTAGGTTTCCCAAGGTGCCGGCTGAGCTAGAGGCCAAAATCCACAGGTCAGCACTTTGCAAAAAACAGCTCTGTTTTCTTTGGGAAAATGTTATGTGTCCACATTGTGTTTTGGGGCATTTCCTGTCGCGTGTGCTAGGCCTATCAACACAAGTGAGGTACCATTTGTATTGCAATACTTGGGGAAACGCTGGGTGGAAGGAAATTGGTGGCTCCTCTCAGATTCCAGAACTTTCTGTCACCGAAATCTGTGGAAAAAGTGTTTTTTTGGCCAAATTTTGAGGTTTGCAAAGGATTTTGGGTAACAGAACCTGGTGAGAGCCCCACAAGTCACCCCATCTTGGATTACCCTAGGTGTCTAGTTTTCCAAAATGCGCAGGTTTGGTAGGTTTCCCTAGGTGCCGGCTGAGCTAGAGGCCAAAATCCACAGCTAGGCACTTTGCAAAAAACAGCTCTGTTTTCTTTGGAGAAATGTGATGTCTCCACGTTGTGTTCTGGGGCATTTCCTCTCCTGGGCGTTAGGCCTACCCATGCAAGTGAGGTACCATTTTTATCTGGAGACTTGGGGGAACGCTGGGTGGAAGGAAATTTGTGGCTCCTCTCCGATTCCAGAACTTTCTGTCACTGGAATGAGAGGAAAAAGTGTTTTTTGGCCAAAGTTTGAGGTTTGCAAAGGTTTCTGGGTAACAGAACCTGGTGAGAGCCCCATAAGTTACACCGTCTTGGATTTCCCTAGTTGTCTAGTTTTCAAAAATGCGGAGGTTTGGTAGGTTTCCCTAGGTGCTGGCTAAGCTAGAGGACAAAATCCACAGCTAGCACTTTGCAAAAAACAGCTCTGTTTTCTTTGGGAAAATGTGATGTGTCCACGTTGTGTTTTGGGGCATTTCTTGTTGCGGGCACTAGGCCTACCCACACAAATGAGGTACCATTTTTATCGGGAGACTTGAGGGAACGCTGGGTACAAGGAAATTTGTGGCTCCTCTCAGATTCCAGAACTTTCCGCCACCGAAATGAGAGGAAAAAGTGGTTTATTTGCCAAATTTTGAGGTCTGTAAAGGATTCTGAGTAACAGAACCTGGTGAAAGCCCCACAAGTCACCCCATCTTGGATTACCCTAGGTGTCTAGTTTTTAAAAATGCACAGGTTTGGTAGGTTTCCCTAGGTGCCGCCTGAGCTAGAGGCCAAAATCCACAGCTAGGCACTTTGCAAAAAACAGCTTTGTTTTCTTTGGGAAAATGTTATGTGTCCAGATTGTGTTTTGGGACATTTCCTGTTGCAGGCGCTAGGCCTAACCACAAAAGTGAGGTATCATTTTTATTGGGAAACTTGGGGGAATGCTGAGTGGAAGGAAATTTGTAGCTCCTCTCAGATTCCAGAACTTTCTGTCACAGAAAAGAGAGGAAAAGTGTTTTTTGGGTGAAATTTTGAGGTTTGCAAAGGATTCTGGGTAACAGAACCTGGTAAGAGACCCACAAGTCACCCCATCTTGGATTTCCCAAGGCGTCTAGGTTTCAGAAATGTGCAAGTTTGGTAGGTTTCCCAAGGTGCCGGCTGAGCTAGAGGCCAAAATCCACAGGTCGGCATTTTGCAAAAAACAGCTCTGGTTTCTTTGGGAAAATGTTATCTGTCAACATTGTGTTTTGGGGCATTTCCTGTCGCGTGTGCTAGGCCTATCAACACAAGTGAGGTACCATTTTTATTGCAATACTTGGGGAAACGCTGGGTGGAAGGAAATTGGTGGCTCCTCTCAGATTCCAGAACTTTCTGTCACCGAAATCTGTGGAAAAAGTGTTTTTTTGGCCAAATTTTGAGGTTTGCAGAGGATTTTGGGTAACAGAACCTGGTGAGAGCCCCACAAGTCACCCCATCTTGGATTACCCTAGGTGTCTAGTTTTCCAAAATGCGCAGGTTTGGTAGGTTTCCCTAGGTGCCGGCTGAGCTAGAGGCCAAAATCCACAGCTAGGCACTTTGCAAAAAACAGCTCTTTTTTCTTTGGAGAAATGTGATGTCTCCACGTTGTGTTCTGGGGCATTTCCTGTCCCGGGCGTTAGGCCTACCCATGCAAGTGAGGTACCATTTTTATCTGGAGACTTGGGGGAACGCTGGGTGGAAGGAAATTTGTGGCTCCTCTCTGATTCCAGAACTTTCTGTCACTGGAATGAGAGGAAAAAGTGTTTTTTGGCCAAAATTTGAGGTTTGCAAAGGTTTCTGGGTAACAGAACCTGGTGAGAGCCCCACAAGTTACACCGTCTTGGATTTCTCTAGTTGTCTAGTTTTCAAAAATGTGCAGGTTTGGTAGGTTTCCCTAGGTGCCAGCTAAGCTAGAGGACAAAATCCACAGCTAGCTCTTTCCAAAAAACAGCTCTGTTTTCTTTGTGAAAATGTGATGTGTCCACGTTGTGTTTTGGGGCATTTCTTGTTGCGGGCACTAGGCCTACCCACACAAATGAGGTACCATTTTTATCGGGAGACTTGAGGGAACGCTGGGTACAAGGAAATGTGTGGCACTTCTCAGATTACAGAACTTTCTGTCACTGAAATGAGAGGAAAAAGTGTTTTTTGGCCACATTTTGAGGTTTGCAAAGGATTCTGAGTAACAGAACCTGGTGAGAGCCCCACAAGCCACCCCATATTGGTTTCCCCTAGGTGTCTAGTTTTCAAAAATGTGCAGGTTTGGTAGGTTTCCCTGGGTGCCGGCTGAGCTAGAAGCCAAAATCCACAGCTAGGCACTTTGGAAAAAACAGCTCTGTTTTCTTTGGGAAAATGTTATCTGTCCACGTTGTGTTTTGGGGCATTTCCTGTCGCGTGTGCTAGGCCTACCCACACAAGTGAGGTACCATTTTTATTTCAATACTTGGGGAAACGCTGGGTGGAAGGACATTTGTGGCTCCTCTCAGATTCCAGAACTTTCTGTCACCGAAATCTGTAGAAAAGGTGTTTTTTTTGGCCAAAGTTTGAGGTTTGCAAAGGATTCTGGGTAACAGAACTTGGTGAGAGCCCCACAAGTCACCCCATCTTGGATTACCCTAGGTGTCTACTTTTCACAAATGTGCAGGTTTGGTAGGTTTCCCTAGGTGCCGGCTGAACTAGAAGCCAAAATCCACAGCTAGGCACTTTGGAAAAAACAGCTCTGTTTTCTTTGGGAAAATGTTATGTGTCCACGTTGTGATTTGGGGCATTTCCTGTCGCGGGTGCTAGGCCTACACACACAAGTGAGGTACCATTTTTATTTCAATACTTGGGGAAACGCTGGGTGGAAGGAAATTTGTGGCTCCTCTCAGATTCCAGAACTTTCTGTCACCGAAATCTGTGGAAAAAGTGTTTTTTTGGCCAAATTTTGAGGTTTGCAAAGGATTCTGGGTAACAGAACCTCGTGAGAGCCCCACAAGTCACCCCATCTTGGATTACCCCAGGTGTCTAGTTTTCCAAAATGCGGAGGTTTGGTAGGTTTCCCTAGGTGCCGGCTGAGCTAGAGGCCAAAATCCACAGCTAGGCACTTTGCAAAAAACAGCTCTGTTTTCTTTGGAGAAATGTGATGTCTCCACGTTGTGTTCTGGGGCATTTCCTGTCCCGGGCGTTAGGCCTACCCATGCAAGTGAGGTACCATTTTTATCTGGAGACTTGGGGGAACGCTGGGTGGAAGGAAATTTGTGGCTCCTCTCCGATTCCAGAACTTTCTGTCACTGGAATGAGAGGAAAAAGTGTTTTTTGGCCAAAGTTTGAGGTTTGCAAAGGTTTCTGGGTAACAGAACCTGGTGAGAGCCCCACAAGTTACACCGTCTTGGATTTCCCTAGTTGTCTAGTTTTCAAAAATGTGCAGGTTTGGTAGGTTTCCCTAGGTGCCGGCTAAGCTAGAGGACAAAATCCACAGCTAGCTCTTTGCAAAAAACAGCTCTGTTTTCTTTGTGAAAATGTGATGTGTCCACGTTGTGTTTTGGGGCATTTCTTGTTGCGGGCACTAGGCCTACCAACACAAATTAGGTACCATTTTTATCGGGAGACTTGAGGGAACGCTGGGTACAAGGAAATGTGTTGCTCTTCTCAGATTACAGAACTTTCTGTCACTGAAATGAGAGGAAAAAGTGTTTTTTGGCCTCATTTTGAGGTTTGCTAAGGATTCTGAGTAACAGAACCTGGTGAGAGCCCCACAAGTCACCCCATATTGGTTTCCCCTAGGTGTCTAGTTTTTAAAAATGTGCAGGTTTGGTAGGTTTCCCTAGGTGCCGGCTGAGCTAGAAGCCAAAATCCACAGCTAGGCACTTTGGAAAAAACAGCTCTGTTTTCTTTGGGAAAATGTTATGTGTCCACGTTGTGTTTTGGGGCATTTCCTGTCGCATGTGCTAGGCCTACCCACACAAGTGAGGTACCATTTTTATTTCAATACTTGGGGAAACGCTGGGTGGAAGGAAATTTGTGGCTCCTCTCAGATTCCAGAACTTTCTGTCACCGAAATCTGTGGAAAAAGTGTTTTTTTGGCCAAATTTTGAGGTTTGCAAAGGATTCTGGGTAACAGAACCTCGTGAGAGCCCCACAAGTCACCCCATCTTGGATTACCCCAGGTGTCTAGTTTTCGAAAATGCGCAGGTTTGGTAGGTTTCCCTAGGTGCCGGCTGAGCTAGAGGCCAAAATCCACAGCTAGGCACTTTGCAAAAAACAGCTCTGTTTTCTTTGGGAAAATGTGATGGCTCCACGTTGTGTTCTGGGGCATTTCCTATCCCGGGTGCTAGGCCTACCCATACAAGTGAGGTACCATTTTTATCGGGAGACTTGGGGGAACGCTGGGTGGAAGGAAATTTGTGGCTCCTCTCAGATTCCAGAACTTTCTGCCACCGAAAGGAGAGGAAAAAGTGTTTTTGTTGCCCAATTTTGAGGTCTGTAAAGGATTCTGAGTAACAGAACCTGGTGAAAGCCCCACAAGTCACCCCATCTTGGATTACCCTAGGTGTCTAGTTTTAAAAAATGCACAGGTTTGGTAGGTTTCCCTAGGTGCCGCCTGAGCTAGAGGCCAAAATCCACAGCTAGGCACTTTGTAAAAAACAGCTCTGTTTTCTTTGGAAAAATGTGATGTCTCCACGTTGTGTTCTGGGGCATTTCCTTTCCCGGGCGCTAGGCCTACCCATAGAAATGAGGTACCATTTTTATCGGGAGACTTGGGGGAACACTGGGTGGAAGGAAATTTGTGGCTCCTCTCAGATTCCAGAACTTTCTGCCACCGAAATGAGAGGAAAAAGTGGTTTTTTTTGGCCAAAGTTTGAGGTTTGCAAAGGATTCTGGGTAACAGAACCTGATGAGAGCCACACAAGTCACCCTCATCTTGGATTCCCCTAGGTGTCTATTTTTTAAAAATGTGCAAGTTTGGTAGGTTTCCCTGGGTTCCGGCTGAGCTAGAAGCCAAAATCCACAGCTAGACACTTTGCAAAAAACAGCTTTGTTTTCTTTGGGAAAATGTTATGTGTCCACATTGTGTTTTGGGACATTTCCTGTTGCAGGCGCTCGGCCTAACCACAAAAGTGAGGTACCATTTTTATTGGGAATCTTGGGGGAATGCTGAGTGGAAGGAAATTTGTAGCTCCTCTCAGATTCCAGAACTTTCTGTCACCGCAAAGAGGAAAAGTGTTTTTTTGGCCAAATTTTGAGGTTTGCAAAGGATTTTGGGTAACAGAACCTGGTGAGAGCCCCACAAGTCACCCCATCTTGGATTACCCTAGGTGTCTAGTTTTGCAAAATGCGCAGGTTTGGTAGGTTTCCCTAGGTGCCGGCTGAGCTAGAGGCCAAAATCCACAGCTAGGCACTTTGCAAAAAACAGCTCTGTTTTCTTTGGAGAAATGTGATGTCTCCACGTTGTGTTCTGGGGCCTTTCCTGTCCCGGGCGTTAGGCCTACCCATGCAAGTGAGGTACCATTTTTATCTGGAGACTTGGGGGAACGCTGGGGGGAAGGAAATTTGTGGCTCCTCTCCGATTCCAGAACTTTCTGTCACTGGAATGAGAGGAAAAAGTGTTTTTTGGCCAAAGTTTGAGGTTTGCAAAGGTTTCTGGGTAACAGAACCTGGTGAGAGCCCCACAAGTTACACCGTCTTGGATTTCCCTAGTTGTCTAGTTTTCAAAAATGTGCAGGTTTGGTAGGTTTCCCTAGGTGCCGGCTAAGCTAGAGGACAAAATCCACAGCTAGCTCTTTGCAAAAAACAGCTCTGTTTTCTTTGTGAAAATGTGATGTGTCCACGTTGTGTTTTGGGGCATTTCTTGTTGCGGGCACTAGGCCTACCCACACAAATGAGGTACCATTTTTATCAGGAGACTTGAGGGAACGCTGGGTACAAGGAAATGTGTGGCTCTTCTCAGATTACAGAACTTTCTGTCACTGAAATGAGAGGAAAAAGTGTTTTTTGGCCACATTTTGAGGTTTGCAAAGGATTCTGAGTAACAGAACCTGGTGAGAGCCCCACAAGTCACCCCATATTGGTTTCCCCTAGGTGTCTAGTTTTAAAAAATGTGCAGGTTTGGTAGGTTTCCCTAGGTGCCGGCTGAGCTAGAAGCCAAAATCCACAGCTAGGCACTTTGGAAAAAACTGCTCTGTTTTGTTTGGGAAAATGTTATGTGTCCACGTTGTGTTTTGGGGCATTTCCTGTCGCATGTGCTAGGCCTACCCACACAAGTGAGGTACCATTTTTATTTCAATACTTGGGGAAACGCTGGGTGGAAGGAAATTTGTGGCTCCTCTCAGATTCCAGAACTTTCTGTCACCGAAATCTGTGGAAAAAGTGTTTTTTTGGCCACATTTTGAGGTTTGCAAAGGATTCTGGGTAACAGAACCTCGTGAGAGCTCCACAAGTCACCCCATCTTGGATTACCCCAGGTGTCTAGTTTTCCAAAATGCGCAGGTTTGGTATGTTTCCCTAGGTGCCGGCTGAGCTAGAGGCCAAAATCCACAGCTAGGCACTTTGCAAAAAACAGCTCTGTTTTCTTTGGAAAAATGTGATGTCTCCATGTTGTGTTCTGGGGCATTTCCTTTCCCGGGTGCTAGGCCTACCCATAGAAGTGAGGTACCATTTTTATCGGGAGACTTGGGGGAACACTGGGTGGAAGGAAATATGTGGCTCCTCTCAGATTCCAGAACTTTCTGCCACCGAAATGAGAGGAAAAAGTGTTTTGTTTAGCCAAAGTTTGAGGTTTGCAAAGGATTCTGGGTAACAGAACCTGGTGAGAGCCACACAAGTCACCTTCATCTTGGATTCCCCTAGGTGTCTATTTTTAAAAAATGTGCAGGTTTGGTAGGTTTCCCTAGGTTCCGGCTGAGCAAGAAGCCAAAATCCACAGCTAAGCACTTTGCAAAAAACAACTCTGTTTTCTTTGGGAAAATGTTATGTGTCCACATTGTGTTTTCGGGCATTTCCTGTCGCGTGTGCTAGGCCTATCAACACAAGTGAGGTACCATTTTTATTGCAATACTTGGGGAAACGCTGGGTGGAAGGAAATTGGTGGCTCCTCTCAGATTCCAGAACATTCTGTCACCGAAATCTGTGGAAAAAGTGTTTTTCTGGCCAAATTTTGAGGTTTGCAAAGGATTTTGGGTAACAGAACCTGGTGAGAGCCCCACAAGTTACACCGTCTTGGATTTCCCTAGTTGTCTAGTTTTCAAAAATGTGCAGGTTTGGTAGGTTTCCATAGGTGCCGGCTAAGCTAGAGGACAAAATCCACAGCTAGCTCTTTGCAAAAAACAGCTCTGTTTTCTTTGTGAAAATGTGATGTGTCCACGTTGTGTTTTGGGGCATTTCTTGTTGCGGGCACTAGGCCTACCAACACAAATTAGGTACCATTTTTATCGGGAGACTTGAGGGATCGCTGGGTACAAAGAAATTTGTTGCTCTTCTCAGATTACAGAACTTTCTGTCACTGAAATGAGAGGAAAAAGTGTTTTTTGGCCTCATTTTGAGGTTTGCTAAGGATTCTGAGTAACAGAACCTGGTGAGAGCCCCACAAGTCACCCCATATTGGTTTCCCCTAGGTGTCTAGTTTTCAAAAAATTGCAGGTTTGGTAGGTTTCCCTAGATGCCGGCTGAGCTAGAAGCCAAAATCCACAGCTAGGCACTTTGGAAAAAACAGCTCTGTTTTCTTTGGGAAAATGTTATGTGTCCACGTTGTGTTTTGGGGCATTTCCTGTCGCATGTGCTAGGCCTACCCACACAAGTGAGATACCATTTTTATTTCAATACTTGGGGAAACGCTGGGTGGAAGGAAATTTGTGGCTCCTCTCAGATTCCAGAACTTTCTGTCACCGAAATCTGTGGAAAAGGTGTTTTTTTGGCCAAATTTTGAGGTTTGCAAAGGATTCTGGGTAACAGAACCTGGTGAGAGCCCCACAAGTCACCCCATCTTGGATTACCCTAGGTGTCTAGTTTTCACAAATGTGCAGGTTTGGTAGGTTTCCCTAGGTGCCGGCTGAACTAGAAGCCAAAATCCACAGCTAGGCACTTAGGAAAAAACAGCTCTGTTTTCTTTGGGAAAATGTTATGTGTCCACGTTGTGATTTGGGGCATTTCCTGTCGCGGGTGCTAGGCCTACACACACAAGTGAGGTACCATTTTTATTTCAATACTTGGGGAAACGCTGGGTGGAAGGAAATTTGTGGCTCCTCTCAGATTCCAGAACTTTCTGTCACCGAAATCTGTCGAAAAAGTGTTTTTTTGGCCAAATTTTGAGGTTTGCAAAGGATTCTGGGTAACAGAACCTCGTGAGAGCCCCACAAGTCACCCCATCTTGGATTACCCCAGGTGTCTAGTTTTCCAAAATGCGCAGGTTTGGTAGGTTTCCCTAGGTGCCGGCTGAGCTAGAGGCCAAAATCCACAGCTAGGCACTTTGCAAAAAACAGCTCTGTTTTCTTTGGAGAAATGTGATGTCTCCACGTTGTGTTCTGGGGCATTTCCTGTCCCGGGCGTTAGGCCTACCCATGCAAGTGAGGTACCATTTTTATCTGGAGACTTGGGGGAACGCTGGGTGGAAGGAAATTTGTGGCTCCTCTCCGATTCCAGAACTTTCTGTCACTGGAATGAGAGGAAAAAGTGTTTTTTGGCCAAAGTTTGAGGTTTGCAAAGGTTTCTGGGTAACAGAACCTGGTGAGAGCCCCACAAGTTACACCGTCTTGGATTTCCCTAGTTGTCTAGTTTTCAAAAATGTGCAGGTTTGGTAGGTTTCCCTAGGTGCCGGCTAAGCTAGAGGACAAAATCCACAGCTAGCTCTTTGCAAAAAACAGCTCTGTTTTCTTTGTGAAAATGTGATGTGTCCACGTTGTGTTTTGGGGCATTTCTTGTTGCGGGCACTAGCCCTACCAACACAAATTAGGTACCATTTTTATCGGGAGACTTGAGGGAACGCTGGGTACAAGGAAATTTGTTGCTCTTCTCAGATTACAGAACTTTCTGTCACTGAAATGAGAGGAAAAAGTGTTTTTTGGCCTCATTTTGAGGTTTGCTAAGGATTCTGAGTAACAGAACCTGGTGAGAGCCCCACAAGTCACCCCATATTGGTTTCCCCTAGGTGTCTAGTTTTAAAAAATGTGCAGGTTTGGTAGGTTTCCCTAGATGCCGGCTGAGCTAGAAGCCAAAATCCACAGCTAGGCACTTTGGAAAAAACAGCTCTGTTTTCTTTGGGAAAATGTTATGTGTCCACGTTGTGTTTTGGGGCATTTCCTGTCGCATGTGCTAGGCCTACCCACACAAGTGAGGTACCATTTTTATTTCAATACTTGGGGAAACGCTGGGTGGAAGGAAATGTGTGGCTCCTCTCAGATTCCAGAGCTTTCTGTCACCGAAATCTGTGGAAAAGGTGTTTTTTTGGCCAAATTTTGAGGTTTGCAAAGGATTCTGGGTAACAGAACCTGGTGAGAGCCCCACAAGTCACCCCATCTTGGATTACCCTAGGTGTCTAGTTTTCACAAATGTGCAGGTTTGGTAGGTTTCCCTAGGTGCCGGCTGAACTAGAAGCCAAAATCCACAGCTAGGCACTTTGGAAAAAACAGCTCTGTTTTCTTTGGGAAAATGTTATGTGTCCACGTTGTGATTTGGGGCATTTCCTGTCGCGGGTGCTAGGCCTACACACACAAGTGAGGTACCATTTTTATTTCAATACTTGGGGAAACGCTGGGTGGAAGGAAATTTGTGGCTCCTCTCAGATTCCAGAACTTTCTGTCACCGAAATCTGTGGAAAAAGTGTTTTTTTGGCCAAATTTTGAGGTTTGCAAAGGATTCTGGGTAACAGAACCTCGTGAGAGCCCCACAAGTCACCCCATCTTGGATTACCCCAGGTGTCTAGTTTTCCAAAATGCGCAGGTTTGGTAGGTTTCCCTAGGTGCCGGCTGAGCTAGAGGCCAAAATCCACAGCTAGGCACTTTGCAAAAAACAGCTCTGTTTTCTTTGGGAAAATGTGATGGCTCCACGTTGTGTTCTGGGGCATTTCCTTTCCCGGGTGCTAGGCCTACCCATACAAGTGAGGTACCATTTTTATCGGGAGACTTGGGGGAACGCTGGGTGGAAGGAAATTTGTGGCTCCTCTCAGATTCCAGAACTTTCTGCCACCGAAATGAGAGGAAAAAGTGTTTATTTTGGCCAGAGTTTGAGGTTTGCAAAGGATTCTCGGTAACAGAACCTGGTGAGAGCCACACAAGTCACCCTCATCTTGGATTCCCCTAGGTGTCTTTTTTTTAAAAATGTGCAGGTTTGGTAGGTTTCCCTAGGTTCCGGCTGAGCTAGAAGCCAAAATCCACAGCTAGGCACTTTGCAAAAAACAGCTTTGTTTTCTTTGGGAAAATGTTATCTGTCCACATTGTGTTTTGGGACATTTCCTGTTGCAGGCGCTCGGCCTAACCATAAAAGTGAGGTACCATTTTTATTGGGAAACTTGGGGGAATGCTGAGTGGAAGGAAATTTGTAGCTCCTCTCAGATTCCAGAACTTTCTGTCACCGCAAAGAGAGGAAAAGTGTTTTTTGGGTGAAATTTTGAGGTTTGCAAAGGATTCTGGGTAACAGAACCTGGTAAGAGCCCCACAAGTCACCCCATCTTGGATTTCCCTAGGCGTCTAGGTTTCAGAAATGCGCAAGTTTGGTAGGTTTCCCAAGGTGCCGGCTGAGCTAGAGGCCAAAATCCACAGGTCGGCACTTTGCAAAAAACAGCTCTGTTTTCTTTGGGAAAATGTTATGAGTCCACATTGTGTTTTGGGGCATTTCCTGTTGCGTGTGCTAGGCCTATCAACACAAGTGAGGTACCATTTTTATTGCAATACTTGGGGAAAAGCTGGGTGGAAGGAAATTGGTGGCTCCTCTCAGATTCCAGAACTTTCTGTCACGGAAATCTGTGGAAAAAGTGTTTTTTGGGCCAAATTTTGAGATTTGCAAAGGATTTTGGGTAATAGAACCTGGTGAGAGCCCCACAAGTCACCCCATCTTGGATTACCCTAGGTGTCTAGTTTTCCAAAATGCGCAGGTTTGGTAGGTTTCCCTAGGTGCCGGCTGAGCTAGAGGCCAAAATCCACAGCTAGGCACTTTGCAAAAAACAGCTCTGTTTTCTTTGGAGAAATGTGATGTCTCCACGTTGTGTTCTGGGGCATTTCCTTTCCCGGGCGCTAGGCCTACCCATACAAGTGAGGTACCATTTTTATCGGGAGACTTGGGGGAACGCTGGGTGGAAGGAAATTTGTGGCTCCTCTCAGATTCCAGAACTTTCTGCCACCGAAATGAGAGGAAAAAGTGTTTATTTTGGCCAGAGTTTGAGGTTTGCAAAGGATTCTGGGTAACAGAACCTGGTGAGAGCCACACAAGTCACCCTCATCTTGGATTCCCCTAGGCGTCTTTTTTTAAAAAATGTGCAGGTTTGGTAGGTTTCCCTAGGTTCCGGCTGAGCTAGAAGCCAAAATCCACAGCTAGGCACTTTGCAAAAAACAGCTTTGTTTTCTTTGGGAAAATGTTATGTGTCCACATTGTGTTTTGGGACATTTCCTGTTGCAGGCGCTCGGCCTAACCATAAAAGTGAGGTACCATTTTTATTGGGAAACTTGGGGGAATGCTGAGTGGAAGGAAATTTGTAGCTCCTCTCAGATTCCAGAACTTTCTGTCACCGCAAAGAGAGGAAAAGTGTTTTTTGGGTGAAATTTTGAGGTTTGCAAAGGATTTTGGGTAACAGAACCTGGTAAGAGCCCCACAAGTCACCCCATCTTGGATTTCCCTAGGCGTCTAGGTTTCAGAAATGCGCAAGTTTGGTAGGTTTCCCAAGGTGCCGGCTGAGCTAGAGGCCAAAATCCACAGGTCGGCACTTTGCAAAAAACAGCTCTGTTTTCTTTGGGAAAATGTTATGTGTCCACATTGTGTTTTGGGGCATTTCCTGTTGCGTGTGCTAGGCCTATCAACACAAGTGAGGTACCATTTTTATTGCAATACTTGGGGAAACGCTGGGTGGAAGGAAATTGGTGGCTCCTCTCAGATTCCAGAACTTTCTGTCACCGAAATCTGTGGAAAAAGTGTTTTTTTGGCCAAATTTTGAGGTTTGCAAAGGATTTTGGGTAACAGAACCTGGTGAGAGCCCCACAAGTCACCCCATCTTGGATTACCCTAGGTGTCTAGTTTTCCAAAATGCGCAGGTTTGGTAGGTTTCCCTAGGTGCCGGCTGAGCTAGAGGCCAAAATCCACAGCTAGGCACTTTGCAAAAAACAGCTCTGTTTTCTTTGGAGAAATGTGATGTCTCCACGTTGTGTTCTGGGGCATTTCCTGTCCTGGGCGTTAGGCCTACCCATGCAAGTGAGGTACCATTTTTATCTGGAGACTTGGGGGAACGCTGGGTGGAAGGAAATTTGTGGCTCCTCTCCGATTCCAGAACTTTCTGTCACTGGAATGAGAGGAAAAAGTGTTTTTTGGCCAAAGTTTGAGGTTTGCAAAGGTTTCTGGGTAACAGAACCTGGTGAGAGCCCCACAAGTTACACCGTCTTGGATTTCCCTAGTTGTCTAGTTTTCAAAAATGCGCAGGTTTGGTAGGTTTCCCTAGGTGCCGGCTAAGCTAGAGGACAAAATCCACAGCTAGCACTTTGCAAAAAACAGCTCTGTTTTCTTTGGGAAAATGTGATGTGTCCACGTTGTGTTTTGGGGCATTTCTTGTTGCGGGCACTAGGCCTACCCACACAAATGAGGTACCATTTTTATCGGGAGACTTGAGGGAATGCTGGGCACAAGGAAATTTGTGGCTCTTCTCAGATTACAGAACTTTCTGTCACTGAAATGAGAGGAAAAAGTGTTTTTTGGCCACATTTTGAGGTTTGCAAAGGATTCTGAGTAACAGAACCTGGTGAGAGCCCCACAAGTCACCCCATATTTGTTTCCCCTAGGTGTCTAGTTTTAAAAAATGTGCAGGTTTGGTAGGTTTCCCTAGGTGCCGGCTGAGCTAGAGGCCAGAATCCACAGCTAGGCACTTTGCAAAAAACAGCTATGTTTTCTTTGGGAAAATGTGACGTCTCCACGTTGTGTTCTGGGGCATTTCCTTTCCCAGGCGCTAGGCCTACCCATACAAGTGAGGTACCATTTTTAGAGAGAAACTTGGGGGAACGCTGGGTAGAAGGAAATTTGTGGCTCCTCTCCGATTCCAGAACTTTCTGTCTCCGAAATGGAGGAAAAAGTGTTTTCTTGGCCAAATTCTGAGGTTTGCAAAGGTTTCTGGGTAACAGAACCTGGTGAGAGCCCCACAAGTTACGCCATCTTTGATGTCCCTAGTTGTCTAGTTTTAAAAAATGCGCAAGTTTGATAGGTTTCCCTAGGTGCCAGATGAGCTAGAGGCCAAAATCCACAGCTAGCACTTTGCAAAAAACAGCTCTGTTTTCTTTGGGAAAATGTGATGTGTCCACGTTGTGTTTTAGGGCATTTCTTGTCGCGGGCACTAAGCCTACCAACATAAATGAGGTACTATTTTTATCAGGAGACTTGAGGGAACGCTGGGTAGAAGGAAATTTGTGGCTCCTCTCAGATTCCAGAACTTTCTGTCACTGAAATGAGAGGAACAAGTGTTTTTTGGCCACATTTTGAGGTTTGCAAAGCATCCTGAGAAACAGAACCTGGTGAGAGCCCCACAAGTCAACCCATATTGGTTTCCCCTAGGTGTCTAGTTTTCAAAAATGTGCAGGTTTGGTAGGTTTCCCTAGGTGCCGGCTGAGCTAGAAGCCAAAATCCACAGCTAAGCACTTTGGAAAAAACAGCTCTGTTTTCTGTGGGAAAATGTTATGTGTCCACGTTGTGTTTTGGGGCATTTCCTGCTGCGGGCGCTAGGCCTACCCACACAAGTGAGGTACCATTTTTATTTCAATACTTGGGGAAACGCTGGGTGGAAGGAAATTTGTGGCTCCTCTCAGATTCCAGAACTTTCTGTCACCGAAATCTGTGGAAAAAGTGATTTTTTGGCCAAATTTTGAGGTTTGCAAAGGATTCTGGGTAACAGAACCTCGTGGGAGCCCTACAAGTCACCCCATCTTGGATTACCCCAGGTGTCTAGTTTTCCAAAATGCAGAGGTTTGGTAGGTTTCCCTAGGTGCCAGCTGAGCTAGAGGCCAAAATCCACAGCTAGGCACTTTGCAAAAAACAGCTCTGTTTTCTTTGGGAAAATGTGATGTCTCCACGTTGTGTTCTGGGGCATTTCCTTTCCCAGGCGCTAGGACTACCCATACAAGTGAGGTACCATTTTTATCGGGAGACTTGGGGGAACGCTGGGTGGAAGGAAATTTGTGGCTCCTCTCAGATTCCAGAACTTTCTGCCACCGAAATGAGAGGAAAAAGTGGTTCATTTGCCAAATTTTGAGGTCTGTAAAGTATTTTGAGTAACAGAACCTGGTGAAAGCCCCACAAGTCACCCCATCTTGGATAACCCTAAGTGTCTAGTTTTTAAAACTGCACAGGTTTGGTAGGTTTCCCTAGGTGCCGCCTGAGCTAGAGGCCAAAATCCACAGCTAGGCACTTTGCAAGAAACAGCTTTGTTTTCTTTGGGAAAATGTTATGTGTCCACATTGTGTTTTGGGACATTTCCTGTTGCAGGTGCTAGGCCTAACCACAAAAGTGAGGTACCATTTTTATTGGGAAACTTGGGGGAATGCTGAGTGGAAGGAAATTTGTAGCTCCTCTCAGATTCCAGAACTTTCTGTCACCGAAAAGAGAGGAAAAGTGTTTTTTGGGTGAAATTTTGAGGGTTGCAAAGGATTCTGGGTAACAGAACCTGGTAAGAGCCCCACAAGTCACCCCATCTTGGATTTCCCTAGGCGTCTAGGTTTCAGAAATGCGCAAGTTTGGTAGGTTTCCCAAGGTGCCGGCTGAGCTAGAGGCCAAAATCCACAGGTCGGCACTTTGCAAAAAACAGCTCTGTTTTCTTTGGGAAAATGTTATGTGTCCACATTGTGTTTTGGGGCATTTCCTGTCGCGTGTGCTAGGCCTATCAACACAAGTGAGGTACCATTTTTATTGCAATACTTGGGGAAACGCTGGGTGGAAGGAAATTGGTGGCTCCTCTCAGATTCCAGAACTTTCTGTGACCGAAATCTGTGGAAAAAGTGTTTTTTTGGCCAAATTTTGAGGTTTGCAAAGGATTTTGGGTAACAGAACCTGGTGAGAGCCCCACAAGTCACCCCATCTTGGATTACCCTAGGTGTCTAGTTTTCCAAAATGCGCAGGTTTGGTAGGTTTCCCTAGGTGCCGGCTGAGCTAGAGGCCAAAATCCATAGCTAGGCACTTTGCAAAAAACAGCTCTGTTTTCTTTGGAGAAATGTGATGTCTCCACGTTGTGTTCTGGGGCATTTCCTCTCCTGGGCGTTAGGCCTACCCATGCAAGTGAGGTACCATTTTTATCTGGAGACTTGGGGGAACGCTGGGTGGAAGGAAATTTGTGGCTCCTCTCCGATTCCAGAACTTTTTGTCACTGGAATGAGAGGAAAAAGTGTTTTTTGGCCAAAGTTTGAGGTTTGCAAAGGTTTCTGGGTAACAGAACCTGGTGAGAGCCCCACAAGTTACACCGTCTTGGATTTCCCTAGTTGTCTAGTTTTCAAAAATGCGCAGGTTTGGTAGGTTTCCCTAGGTGCCGGCTAAGCTAGAGAACAAAATCCACAGCTAGCACTTTGCAAAAAACAGCTCTGTTTTCTTTGGGAAAATGTGATGTGTCCACCTTGTGTTTTGGGGCATTTCTTGTTGCGGGCACTAGGCCTACCCACACAAATGAGGTACCATTTTTATCGGGAGACTTGAGGGAACGCTGGGTACAAGGAAATTTGTGGCTCTTCTCAGACTACAGAACTTTCTGTCACTGAAATGAGAGGAAAAAGTGTTTTTGGGCCACATTTTGAGGTTTTCAAAGGATTCTGAGTAACAGAACCTGGTGAGAGCCCCACAAGTCACCCCATATTGGTTTCCCCTAGGTGTCTAGTTTTCAAAAATGTGCAGGTTTGGTAGGTTTCCCTAGGTGCCGGCTGAGCTAGAAGCCAAAATCCACAGCTAGGCACTTTGGAAAAAACAGCTCTGTTTTCTTTGGGAAAATGTTATGTGTCCACGTTGTGTTTTGGGGCATTTCCTGTCGCAGTTGCTAGGACTACCCACACAAGTGAGGTACCATTTTTATTTCAATACTTGGGGAAACGCTGGGTGGAAGGAAATTTGTGGCTCCTCTCAGATTCCAGAACTTTCTGTCACCGAAATCTGTGGAAAAAGTGTTTTTTTTGGCCAAATTTTGAGATTTGCAAAGAATTCTGGGTAACAGAACCTCGTGAGAGCCCCACAAGTCACCCCATCTTGGATTACCCCAGGTGTCTAGTTTTCCAAAATGCGCAGGTTTGGTAGGTTTCCCTAGGTGCCGGCTGAGCTAGAGGCCAAAATCCACAGCTAGGCACTTTACAAAAAACAGCTCTGTTTTCTTTGGGAAAATGTGATGTCTCCACGTTGTGTTCTGGGGCATTTCCTTTCCCGGGCGCTAGGCCTACCCATACAAGTGAGGTACCATTTTTAGAGAGAAACTTGGGGGAACGCTGGGTAGAAGATAATTTGTGGCTCCTCTCCGATTCCAGAACTTTCTGTCTCCGAAATGGAGGAAAAAGTGTTTTCTTGGCCAAATTCTGAGGTTTGCAAAGGTTTCTGGGTAACAGAACCTGGTGAGAGCCCCACAAGTTACCCCATCTTGGATGTCCCTAGTTGTCTAGTTTTAAAAAATGCGCAGGTTTGGTAGGTTTCCCAGGTGCCGGCTGAGCTAGAGGCCAAAATCCACAGCTAGCACTTTGCAAAAAACAGCTCTGTTTTCTTTGGGAAAATGTGATGTGTCCACGTTGTGTTTTAGGGCAGTTCTTGTCGCGGGCACTAAGCCTACCCACACAAATGACGTACTATTTTTATCAGGAGACTTGAGGGAACGCTGGGTAGAAGGAAATTTGTGGCTCCTCTCAGATTCCAGAACTTTCTGTCACTGAAATGAGAGGAACAAGTGTTTTTTGGCCACATTTTGAGGTTTGCAAAGCATCCTGAGAAACAGAACCTGGTGAGAGCCCCACAAGTCAACCCATATTGGTTTCCCCTAGGTGTCTAGTTTTAAAAAATGTGCAGGTTTGGTAGGTTTCCCTAGGTGCCGGCTGAGCTAGAAGCCAAAATCCACAGCTAGGCACTTTGGAAAAAACAGCTCTGTTTTCTTTGGGAAAATGTTATGTGTCCACGTTGTGTTTTGGGGCTTTTCCTGCTGCGGGCGCTAGGCCTACCCACACAAGTGAGGTACCATTTTTATTTCAATACTTGGGGAAACGCTGGGTGGAAGGAAATTTGTGGCTCCTCTCAGATTCCAGAACTTTCTGTCACCGAAATCTGTGGAAAAAGTGTTTTTTTGGCCAAATTTTGAGGTTTGCAAAGGATTCTGGGTAACAGAACCTCATGAGAGCCCCACAAGTCACTCCATCTTGGATTACCCCAGGTGTCTAGTTTTCCAAAATGCGCAGGTTTGGTAGGTTTCGCAAGGTGCCGGCTGAGCTAGAGGCCAAAATCCACAGCTAGGCACTTTGCAAAAAACAGCTCTGTTTTCTTTCGGAAAATGTGATGTCTCCACGTTGTGTTCTGGGGCATTTCCTTTCCCGGGCGCTAGGCCTACCCATACAAGTGAGGTACCATTTTTATCGGGAGACTTGGGGGAACGCTGGGTGGAAGGAAATTTGTGGCTCCTCTCAGATTCCAGAACTTTCTGTCACCGAAAAGAGAGGAAAAGTGTTTTTTGGGTGAAATTTTGAGGTTTGCAAAGGATTCTGGGTAACAGAACCTGGTAAGAGCCCCACAAGTCACCCCATCTTGGATTTCCCTAGGCGTCTAGGTTTCAGAAATGCGCAAGTTTGGTAGGTTTCCCAAGGTGCCGGCTGAGCTAGAGGCCAAAATCCACAGGTCAGCACTTTGCAAAAAACAGCTCTGTTTTCTTTGGGAAAATGTTATGTGTCCACATTGTGTTTTGGGGCATTTCCTGTCGCGTGTGCTAGGCCTATCAACACAAGTGAGGTACCATTTGTATTGCAATACTTGGGGAAACGCTGGGTGGAAGGAAATTGGTGGCTCCTCTCAGATTCCAGAACTTTCTGTCACCGAAATCTGTGGAAAAAGTGTTTTTTTGGCCAAATTTTGAGGTTTGCAAAGGATTTTGGGTAACAGAACCTGGTGAGAGCCCCACAAGTCACCCCATCTTGGATTACCCTAGGTGTCTAGTTTTCCAAAATGCGCAGGTTTGGTAGGTTTCCCTAGGTGCCGGCTGAGCTAGAGGCCAAAATCCACAGCTAGGCACTTTGCAAAAAACAGCTCTGTTTTCTTTGGAGAAATGTGATGTCTCCACGTTGTGTTCTGGGGCATTTCCTCTCCTGGGCGTTAGGCCTACCCATGCAAGTGAGGTACCATTTTTATCTGGAGACTTGGGGGAACGCTGGGTGGAAGGAAATTTGTGGCTCCTCTCCGATTCCAGAACTTTCTGTCACTGGAATGAGAGGAAAAAGTGTTTTTTGGCCAAAGTTTGAGGTTTGCAAAGGTTTCTGGGTAACAGAACCTGGTGAGAGCCCCATAAGTTACACCGTCTTGGATTTCCCTAGTTGTCTAGTTTTCAAAAATGCGGAGGTTTGGTAGGTTTCCCTAGGTGCTGGCTAAGCTAGAGGACAAAATCCACAGCTAGCACTTTGCAAAAAACAGCTCTGTTTTCTTTGGGAAAATGTGATGTGTCCACGTTGTGTTTTGGGGCATTTCTTGTTGCGGGCACTAGGCCTACCCACACAAATGAGGTACCATTTTTATCGGGAGACTTGAGGGAACGCTGGGTACAAGGAAATTTGTGGCTCCTCTCAGATTCCAGAACTTTCCGCCACCGAAATGAGAGGAAAAAGTGGTTTATTTGCCAAATTTTGAGGTCTGTAAAGGATTCTGAGTAACAGAACCTGGTGAAAGCCCCACAAGTCACCCCATCTTGGATTACCCTAGGTGTCAGTTTTTAAAAATGCACAGGTTTGGTAGGTTTCCCTAGGTGCCGCCTGAGCTAGAGGCCAAAATCCACAGCTAGGCACTTTGCAAAAAACAGCTTTGTTTTCTTTGGGAAAATGTTATGTGTCCAGATTGTGTTTTGGGACATTTCCTGTTGCAGGCGCTAGGCCTAACCACAAAAGTGAGGTATCATTTTTATTGGGAAACTTGGGGGAATGCTGAGTGGAAGGAAATTTGTAGCTCCTCTCAGATTCCAGAACTTTCTGTCACAGAAAAGAGAGGAAAAGTGTTTTTTGGGTGAAATTTTGAGGTTTGCAAAGGATTCTGGGTAACAGAACCTGGTAAGAGACCCACAAGTCACCCCATCTTGGATTTCCCAAGGCGTCTAGGTTTCAGAAATGTGCAAGTTTGGTAGGTTTCCCAAGGTGCCGGCTGAGCTAGAGGCCAAAATCCACAGGTCGGCATTTTGCAAAAAACAGCTCTGGTTTCTTTGGGAAAATGTTATCTGTCAACATTGTGTTTTGGGGCATTTCCTGTCGCGTGTGCTAGGCCTATCAACACAAGTGAGGTACCATTTTTATTGCAATACTTGGGGAAACGCTGGGTGGAAGGAAATTGGTGGCTCCTCTCAGATTCCAGAACTTTCTGTCACCGAAATCTGTGGAAAAAGTGTTTTTTTGGCCAAATTTTGAGGTTTGCAGAGGATTTTGGGTAACAGAACCTGGTGAGAGCCCCACAAGTCACCCCATCTTGGATTACCCTAGGTGTCTAGTTTTCCAAAATGCGCAGGTTTGGTAGGTTTCCCTAGGTGCCGGCTGAGCTAGAGGCCAAAATCCACAGCTAGGCACTTTGCAAAAAACAGCTCTTTTTTCTTTGGAGAAATGTGATGTCTCCACGTTGTGTTCTGGGGCATTTCCTGTCCCGGGCGTTAGGCCTACCCATGCAAGTGAGGTACCATTTTTATCTGGAGACTTGGGGGAACGCTGGGTGGAAGGAAATTTGTGGCTCCTCTCTGATTCCAGAACTTTCTGTCACTGGAATGAGAGGAAAAAGTGTTTTTTGGCCAAAATTTGAGGTTTGCAAAGGTTTCTGGGTAACAGAACCTGGTGAGAGCCCCACAAGTTACACCGTCTTGGATTTCTCTAGTTGTCTAGTTTTCAAAAATGTGCAGGTTTGGTAGGTTTCCCTAGCTGCCAGCTAAGCTAGAGGACAAAATCCACAGCTAGCTCTTTCCAAAAAACAGCTCTGTTTTCTTTGTGAAAATGTGATGTGTCCACGTTGTGTTTTGGGGCATTTCTTGTTGCGGGCACTAGGCCTACCCACACAAATGAGGTACCATTTTTATCGGGAGACTTGAGGGAACGCTGGGTACAAGGAAATGTGTGGCACTTCTCAGATTACAGAACTTTCTGTCACTGAAATGAGAGGAAAAAGTGTTTTTTGGCCACATTTTGAGGTTTGCAAAGGATTCTGAGTAACAGAACCTGGTGAGAGCCCCACAAGCCACCCCATATTGGTTTCCCCTAGGTGTCTAGTTTTCAAAAATGTGCAGGTTTGGTAGGTTTCCCTGGGTGCCGGCTGAGCTAGAAGCCAAAATCCACAGCTAGGCACTTTGGAAAAAACAGCTCTGTTTTCTTTGGGAAAATGTTATGTGTCCACGTTGTGTTTTGGGGCATTTCCTGTCGCGTGTGCTAGGCCTACCCACACAAGTGAGGTACCATTTTTATTTCAATACTTGGGGAAACGCTGGGTGGAAGGACATTTGTGGCTCCTCTCAGATTCCAGAACTTTCTGTCACCGAAATCTGTAGAAAAGGTGTTTTTTTTGGCCAAAGTTTGAGGTTTGCAAAGGATTCTGGGTAACAGAACTTGGTGAGAGCCCCACAAGTCACCCCATCTTGGATTACCCTAGGTGTCTACTTTTCACAAATGTGCAGGTTTGGTAGGTTTCCCTAGGTGCCGGCTGAACTAGAAGCCAAAATCCACAGCTAGGCACTTTGGAAAAAACAGCTCTGTTTTCTTTGGGAAAATGTTATGTGTCCACGTTGTGATTTGGGGCATTTCCTGTCGCGGGTGCTAGGCCTACACACACAAGTGAGGTACCATTTTTATTTCAATACTTGGGGAAACGCTGGGTGGAAGGAAATTTGTGGCTCCTCTCAGATTCCAGAACTTTCTGTCACCGAAATCTGTGGAAAAAGTGTTTTTTTGGCCAAATTTTGAGGTTTGCAAAGGATTCTGGGTAACAGAACCTCGTGAGAGCCCCACAAGTCACCCCATCTTGGATTACCCCAGGTGTCTAGTTTTCCAAAATGCGGAGGTTTGGTAGGTTTCCCTAGGTGCCGGCTGAGCTAGAGGCCAAAATCCACAGCTAGGCACTTTGCAAAAAACAGCTCTGTTTTCTTTGGAGAAATGTGATGTCTCCACGTTGTGTTCTGGGGCATTTCCTGTCCCGGGCGTTAGGCCTACCCATGCAAGTGAGGTACCATTTTTATCTGGAGACTTGGGGGAACGCTGGGTGGAAGGAAATTTGTGGCTCCTCTCCGATTCCAGAACTTTCTGTCACTGGAATGAGAGGAAAAAGTGTTTTTTGGCCAAAGTTTGAGGTTTGCAAAGGTTTCTGGGTAACAGAACCTGGTGAGAGCCCCACAAGTTACACCGTCTTGGATTTCCCTAGTTGTCTAGTTTTCAAAAATGTGCAGGTTTGGTAGGTTTCCCTAGGTGCCGGCTAAGCTAGAGGACAAAATCCACAGCTAGCTCTTTGCAAAAAACAGCTCTGTTTTCTTTGTGAAAATGTGATGTGTCCACGTTGTGTTTTGGGGCATTTCTTGTTGCGGGCACTAGGCCTACCAACACAAATTAGGTACCATTTTTATCGGGAGACTTGAGGGAACGCTGGGTACAAGGAAATGTGTTGCTCTTCTCAGATTACAGAACTTTCTGTCACTGAAATGAGAGGAAAAAGTGTTTTTTGGCCTCATTTTGAGGTTTGCTAAGGATTCTGAGTAACAGAACCTGGTGAGAGCCCCACAAGTCACCCCATATTGGTTTCCCCTAGGTGTCTAGTTTTTAAAAATGTGCAGGTTTGGTAGGTTTCCCTAGGTGCCGGCTGAGCTAGAAGCCAAAATCCACAGCTAGGCACTTTGGAAAAAACAGCTCTGTTTTCTTTGGGAAAATGTTATGTGTCCACGTTGTGTTTTGGGGCATTTCCTGTCGCATGTGCTAGGCCTACCCACACAAGTGAGGTACCATTTTTATTTCAATACTTGGGGAAACGCTGGGTGGAAGGAAATTTGTGGCTCCTCTCAGATTCCAGAACTTTCTGTCACCGAAATCTGTGGAAAAAGTGTTTTTTTGGCCAAATTTTGAGGTTTGCAAAGGATTCTGGGTAACAGAACCTCGTGAGAGCCCCACAAGTCACCCCATCTTGGATTACCCCAGGTGTCTAGTTTTCGAAAATGCGCAGGTTTGGTAGGTTTCCCTAGGTGCCGGCTGAGCTAGAGGCCAAAATCCACAGCTAGGCACTTTGCAAAAAACAGCTCTGTTTTCTTTGGGAAAATGTGATGGCTCCACGTTGTGTTCTGGGGCATTTCCTATCCCGGGTGCTAGGCCTACCCATACAAGTGAGGTACCATTTTTATCGGGAGACTTGGGGGAACGCTGGGTGGAAGGAAATTTGTGGCTCCTCTCAGATTCCAGAACTTTCTGCCACCGAAAGGAGAGGAAAAAGTGTTTTTGTTGCCCAATTTTGAGGTCTGTAAAGGATTCTGAGTAACAGAACCTGGTGAAAGCCCCACAAGTCACCCCATCTTGGATTACCCTAGGTGTCTAGTTTTAAAAAATGCACAGGTTTGGTAGGTTTCCCTAGGTGCCGCCTGAGCTAGAGGCCAAAATCCACAGCTAGGCACTTTGTAAAAAACAGCTCTGTTTTCTTTGGAAAAATGTGATGTCTCCACGTTGTGTTCTGGGGCATTTCCTTTCCCGGGCGCTAGGCCTACCCATAGAAATGAGGTACCATTTTTATCGGGAGACTTGGGGGAACACTGGGTGGAAGGAAATTTCTGGCTCCTCTCAGATTCCAGAACTTTCTGCCACCGAAATGAGAGGAAAAAGTGGTTTTTTTTGGCCAAAGTTTGAGGTTTGCAAAGGATTCTGGGTAACAGAACCTGATGAGAGCCACACAAGTCACCCTCATCTTGGATTCCCCTAGGTGTCTATTTTTTAAAAATGTGCACGTTTGGTAGGTTTCCCTGGGTTCCGGCTGAGCTAGAAGCCAAAATCCACAGCTAGACACTTTGCAAAAAACAGCTTTGTTTTCTTTGGGAAAATGTTATGTGTCCACATTGTGTTTTGGGACATTTCCTGTTGCAGGCGCTCGGCCTAACCACAAAAGTGAGGTACCATTTTTATTGGGAATCTTGGGGGAATGCTGAGTGGAAGGAAATTTGTAGCTCCTCTCAGATTCCAGAACTTTCTGTCACCGCAAAGAGGAAAAGTGTTTTTTTGGCCAAATTTTGAGGTTTGCAAAGGATTTTGGGTAACAGAACCTGGTGAGAGCCCCACAAGTCACCCCATCTTGGATTACCCTAGGTGTCTAGTTTTGCAAAATGCGCAGGTTTGGTAGGTTTCCCTAGGTGCCGGCTGAGCTAGAGGCCAAAATCCACAGCTAGGCACTTTGCAAAAAACAGCTCTGTTTTCTTTGGAGAAATGTGATGTCTCCACGTTGTGTTCTGGGGCCTTTCCTGTCCCGGGCGTTAGGCCTACCCATGCAAGTGAGGTACCATTTTTATCTGGAGACTTGGGGGAACGCTGGGGGGAAGGAAATTTGTGGCTCCTCTCCGATTCCAGAACTTTCTGTCACTGGAATGAGAGGAAAAAGTGTTTTTTGGCCAATGTTTGAGGTTTGCAAAGGTTTCTGGGTAACAGAACCTGGTGAGAGCCCCACAAGTTACACCGTCTTGGATTTCCCTAGTTGTCTAGTTTTCAAAAATGTGCAGGTTTGGTAGGTTTCCCTAGGTGCCGGCTAAGCTAGAGGACAAAATCCACAGCTAGCTCTTTGCAAAAAACAGCTCTGTTTTCTTTGTGAAAATGTGATGTGTCCACGTTGTGTTTTGGGGCATTTCTTGTTGCGGGCACTAGGCCTACCCACACAAATGAGGTACCATTTTTATCAGGAGACTTGAGGGAACGCTGGGTACAAGGAAATGTGTGGCTCTTCTCAGATTACAGAACTTTCTGTCACTGAAATGAGAGGAAAAAGTGTTTTTTGGCCACATTTTGAGGTTTGCAAAGGATTCTGAGTAACAGAACCTGGTGAGAGCCCCACAAGTCACCCCATATCGGTTTCCCCTAGGTGTCTAGTTTTAAAAAATGTGCAGGTTTGGTAGGTTTCCCTAGGTGCCGGCTGAGCTAGAAGCCAAAATCCACAGCTAGGCACTTTGGAAAAAACTGCTCTGTTTTGTTTGGGAAAATGTTATGTGTCCACGTTGTGTTTTGGGGCATTTCCTGTCGCATGTGCTAGGCCTACCCACACAAGTGAGGTACCATTTTTATTTCAATACTTGGGGAAACGCTGGGTGGAAGGAAATTTGTGGCTCCTCTCAGATTCCAGAACTTTCTGTCACCGAAATCTGTGGAAAAAGTGTTTTTTTTGGCCACATTTTGAGGTTTGCAAAGGATTCTGGGTAACAGAACCTCGTGAGAGCTCCACAAGTCACCCCATCTTGGATTACCCCAGGTGTCTAGTTTTCCAAAATGCGCAGGTTTGGTATGTTTCCCTAGGTGCCGGCTGAGCTAGAGGCCAAAATCCACAGCTAGGCACTTTGCAAAAAACAGCTCTGTTTTCTTTGGAAAAATGTGATGTCTCCATGTTGTGTTCTGGGGCATTTCCTTTCCCGGGTGCTAGGCCTACCCATAGAAGTGAGGTACCATTTTTATCGGGAGACTTGGGGGAACACTGGGTGGAAGGAAATATGTGGCTCCTCTCAGATTCCAGAACTTTCTGCCACCGAAATGAGAGGAAAAAGTGTTTTGTTTAGCCAAAGTTTGAGGTTTGCAAAGGATTCTGGGTAACAGAACCTGGTGAGAGCCACACAAGTCACCTTCATCTTGGATTCCCCTAGGTGTCTATTTTTAAAAAATGTGCAGGTTTGGTAGGTTTCCCTAGGTTCCGGCTGAGCAAGAAGCCAAAATCCACAGCTAAGCACTTTGCAAAAAACAACTCTGTTTTCTTTGGGAAAATGTTATGTGTCCACATTGTGTTTTCGGGCATTTCCTGTCGCGTGTGCTAGGCCTATCAACACAAGTGAGGTACCATTTTTATTGCAATACTTGGGGAAACGCTGGGTGGAAGGAAATTGGTGGCTCCTCTCAGATTCCAGAACATTCTGTCACCGAAATCTGTGGAAAAAGTGTTTTTCTGGCCAAATTTTGAGGTTTGCAAAGGATTTTGGGTAACAGAACCTGGTGAGAGCCCCACAAGTTACACCGTCTTGGATTTCCCTAGTTGTCTAGTTTTCAAAAATGTGCAGGTTTGGTAGGTTTCCGTAGGTGCCGGCTAAGCTAGAGGACAAAATCCACAGCTAGCTCTTTGCAAAAAACAGCTCTGTTTTCTTTGTGAAAATGTGATGTGTCCACGTTGTGTTTTGGGGCATTTCTTGTTGCGGGCACTAGGCCTACCAACACAAATTAGGTACCATTTTTATCGGGAGACTTGAGGGATCGCTGGGTACAAAGAAATTTGTTGCTCTTCTCAGATTACAGAACTTTCTGTCACTGAAATGAGAGGAAAAAGTGTTTTTTGGCCTCATTTTGAGGTTTGCTAAGGATTCTGAGTAACAGAACCTGGTGAGAGCCCCACAAGTCACCCCATATTGGTTTCCCCTAGGTGTCTAGTTTTCAAAAAATTGCAGGTTTGGTAGGTTTCCCTAGATGCCGGCTGAGCTAGAAGCCAAAATCCACAGCTAGGCACTTTGGAAAAAACAGCTCTGTTTTCTTTGGGAAAATGTTATGTGTCCACGTTGTGTTTTGGGGCATTTCCTGTCGCATGTGCTAGGCCTACCCACACAAGTGAGGTACCATTTTTATTTCAATACTTGGGGAAACGCTGGGTGGAAGGAAATTTGTGGCTCCTCTCAGATTCCAGAACTTTCTGTCACCGAAATCTGTGGAAAAGGTGTTTTTTTGGCCAAATTTTGAGGTTTGCAAAGGATTCTGGGTAACAGAACCTGGTGAGAGCCCCACAAGTCACCCCATCTTGGATTACCCTAGGTGTCTAGTTTTCACAAATGTGCAGGTTTGGTAGGTTTCCCTAGGTGCCGGCTGAACTAGAAGCCAAAATCCACAGCTAGGCACTTAGGAAAAAACAGCTCTGTTTTCTTTGGGAAAATGTTATGTGTCCACGTTGTGATTTGGGGCATTTCCTGTCGCGGGTGCTAGGCCTACACACACAAGTGAGGTACCATTTTTATTTCAATACTTGGGGAAACGCTGGGTGGAAGGAAATTTGTGGCTCCTCTCAGATTCCAGAACTTTCTGTCACCGAAATCTGTCGAAAAAGTGTTTTTTTGGCCAAATTTTGAGGTTTGCAAAGGATTCTGGGTAACAGAACCTCGTGAGAGCCCCACAAGTCACCCCATCTTGGATTACCCCAGGTGTCTAGTTTTCCAAAATGCGCAGGTTTGGTAGGTTTCCCTAGGTGCCGGCTGAGCTAGAGGCCAAAATCCACAGCTAGGCACTTTGCAAAAAACAGCTCTGTTTTCTTTGGAGAAATGTGATGTCTCCACGTTGTGTTCTGGGGCATTTCCTGTCCCGGGCGTTAGGCCTACCCATGCAAGTGAGGTACCATTTTTATCTGGAGACTTGGGGGAACGCTGGGTGGAAGGAAATTTGTGGCTCCTCTCCGATTCCAGAACTTTCTGTCACTGGAATGAGAGGAAAAAGTGTTTTTTGGCCAAAGTTTGAGGTTTGCAAAGGTTTCTGGGTAACAGAACCTGGTGAGAGCCCCACAAGTTACACCGTCTTGGATTTCCCTAGTTGTCTAGTTTTCAAAAATGTGCAGGTTTGGTAGGTTTCCCTAGGTGCCGGCTAAGCTAGAGGACAAAATCCACAGCTAGCTCTTTGCAAAAAACAGCTCTGTTTTCTTTGTGAAAATGTGATGTGTCCACGTTGTGTTTTGGGGCATTTCTTGTTGCGGGCACTAGCCCTACCAACACAAATTAGGTACCATTTTTATCGGGAGACTTGAGGGAACGCTGGGTACAAGGAAATTTGTTGCTCTTCTCAGATTACAGAACTTTCTGTCACTGAAATGAGAGGAAAAAGTGTTTTTTGGCCTCATTTTGAGGTTTGCTAAGGATTCTGAGTAACAGAACCTGGTGAGAGCCCCACAAGTCACCCCATATTGGTTTCCCCTAGGTGTCTAGTTTTAAAAAATGTGCAGGTTTGGTAGGTTTCCCTAGATGCCGGCTGAGCTAGAAGCCAAAATCCACAGCTAGGCACTTTGGAAAAAACAGCTCTGTTTTCTTTGGGAAAATGTTATGTGTCCACGTTGTGTTTTGGGGCATTTCCTGTCGCATGTGCTAGGCCTACCCACACAAGTGAGGTACCATTTTTATTTCAATACTTGGGGAAACGCTGGGTGGAAGGAAATGTGTGGCTCCTCTCAGATTCCAGAGCTTTCTGTCACCGAAATCTGTGGAAAAGGTGTTTTTTTGGCCAAATTTTGAGGTTTGCAAAGGATTCTGGGTAACAGAACCTGGTGAGAGCCCCACAAGTCACCCCATCTTGGATTACCCTAGGTGTCTAGTTTTCACAAATGTGCAGGTTTGGTAGGTTTCCCTAGGTGCCGGCTGAACTAGAAGCCAAAATCCACAGCTAGGCACTTTGGAAAAAACAGCTCTGTTTTCTTTGGGAAAATGTTATGTGTCCACGTTGTGATTTGGGGCATTTCCTGTCGCGGGTGCTAGGCCTACACACACAAGTGAGGTACCATTTTTATTTCAATACTTGGGGAAACGCTGGGTGGAAGGAAATTTGTGGCTCCTCTCAGATTCCAGAACTTTCTGTCACCGAAATCTGTGGAAAAAGTGTTTTTTTGGCCAAATTTTGAGGTTTGCAAAGGATTCTGGGTAACAGAACCTCGTGAGAGCCCCACAAGTCACCCCATCTTGGATTACCCCAGGTGTCTAGTTTTCCAAAATGCGCAGGTTTGGTAGGTTTCCCTAGGTGCCGGCTGAGCTAGAGGCCAAAATCCACAGCTAGGCACTTTGCAAAAAACAGCTCTGTTTTCTTTGGGAAAATGTGATGGCTCCACGTTGTGTTCTGGGGCATTTCCTTTCCCGGGTGCTAGGCCTACCCATACAAGTGAGGTACCATTTTTATCGGGAGACTTGGGGGAACGCTGGGTGGAAGGAAATTTGTGGCTCCTCTCAGATTCCAGAACTTTCTGCCACCGAAATGAGAGGAAAAAGTGGGTTTTTTTGGCCAAAGTTTGAGGTTTGCAAAGGATTTTGGGTAACAGAACCTGGTGAGAGCCCCACAAGTCACCCCATCTTGGATTACCCTAGGTGTCTAGTTTTCCAAAATGCGCAGGTTTGGTAGGTTTCCCTAGGTGCCGGCTGAGCTAGAGGCCAAAATCCACAGCTAGGCACTTTGCAAAAAACAGCTCTGTTTTCTTTGGAAAAATGTGATGTCTCCATGTTGTGTTCTGGGGCATTTCCTTTCCCGGGTGCTAGGCCTACCCATAGAAGTGAGGTACCATTTTTATCGGGAGACTTGAGGGAACACTGGGTGGAAGGAAATATGTGGCTCCTCTCAGATTCCAGAACTTTCTGCCACCGAAATGAGAGGAAAAAGGGTTTTGTTTGGCCAAAGTTTGAGGTTTGCAAAGGATTCTGGGTAACAGAACCTGGTGAGAGCCACACAAGTCACCCTCATCTTGGATTCCCCTAGGTGTCTATTTTTAAAAAATGTGCAGGTTTGGTAGGTTTCCCTAGGTTCCGGCTGAGCTAGAAGCCAAAATCCACAGCTAAGCACTTTGCAAAAAACAGCTCTGTTTTCTTTGGGAAAATGTTATGTGTCCACATTGTGTTTTGGGGCATTTCCTGTCGTGTGTGCTAGGTCTATCAACACAAGTGAGGTACCATTTTTATTGCAATACTTGGGGAAACGCTGGGTAGAAGGAAATTGGTGGCTCCTCTCAGATTCCAGAACATTCTGTCACCGAAATCTGTGGAAAAAGTGTTTTTCTGGCCAAATTTTGAGGTTTGCAAAGGATTTTGGGTAACAGAACCTGGTGAGAGCCCCACAAGTCACCCCATCTTGGATTACCCTAGGTGTCTAGTTTTCCAAAATGCGCAGGTTTGGTAGGTTTCCCTAGGTGCCGGCTGAGCTAGAGGCCAAAATCCACAGCCAGGCACTTTGCAAAAAACAGCTCTGTTTTCTTTGGAGAAATGTGATGTCTCCACGTTGTGTTCTGGGGCATTTCCTGTCCCGGGCGTTAGGCCTACCCATGCAAGTGAGGTACCATTTTTATCTGGAGACTTGGGGGAACGCTGGGTGGAAGGAAATTTGTGGCTCCTCTCCGATTCCAGAACTTTCTGTCACTGGAATGAGAGGAAAAAGTGTTTTTTGGCCAAAGTTTGAGGTTTGCAAAGGTTTCTGGGTAACAGAACCTGGTGAGAGCCCCACAAGTTACACCGTCTTGGATTTCCCTAGTTGTCTAGTTTTCAAAAATGTGCAGGTTTGGTAGGTTTCCCTAGGTGCCGGCTAAGCTAGAGGACAAAATCCACAGCTAGCTCTTTGCAAAAAACAGCTCTGTTTTCTTTGTGAAAATGTGATGTGTCCACGTTGTGTTTTGGGGCATTTCTTGTTGCGGGCACTAGGCCTACCCACACAAATGAGGTACCATTTTTATCAGGAGACTTGAGGGAACGCTGGGTACAAGGAAATGTGTGGCTATTCTCAGATTACAGAACTTTCTGTCACTGAAATGAGAGGAAAAAGTGTTTTTTGGCCACATTTTGAGGTTTGCAAAGGATTCTGAGTAACAGAACCTGGTGAGAGCCCCACAAGTCACCCCATATTGGTTTCCCCTAGGTGTCTAGTTTTCAAAAATGTGCAGGTTTGGTAGGTTTCCCTAGGTGCCGGCTGAGCTAGAAGCCAAAATCCACAGCTAGGCACTTTGGAAAAAACTGCTTTGTTTTGTTTGGGAAAATGTTATGTGTCCACGTTGTGTTTTGGGGCATTTCCTGTCGCATGTGCTAGGCCTACCCACACAAGTGAGGTACCATTTTTATTTCAATACTTGGGGAAACGCTGGGTGGAAGGACATTTGTGGCTCCTCTCAGATTCCAGAACTTTCTGTCACCGAAATCTGTGGAAAAAGTGTTTTTTTGGCCACATTTTGAGGTTTGCAAAGGATTCTGGGTAACAGTACCTCGTGAGAGCCCCACAAGTCACCCCATCTTGGATTACCCCAGGTGTCTAGTTTTCCAAAATGCGCAGGTTTGGTAGGTTTCCCTAGGTGCCGGCTGAGCTAGAGGCCAAAATCCACAGCTAGGCACTTTGCAAAAAACAGCTCTGTTTTCTTTGGAAAAATGTGATGTCTCCATGTTGTGTTCTGGGGCATTTCCTTTCCCGGGTGCTAGGCCTACCCATAGAAGTGAGGTACCATTTTTATCGGGAGACTTGGGGGAACACTGGGTGGAAGGAAATATGTGGCTCCTCTCAGATTCCAGAACTTTCTGCCACCGAAATGAGAGGAAAAAGTGTTTTGTTTGGCCAAAGTTTGAGGTTTGCAAAGGATTCTGGGTAACAGAACCTGGTGAGAGCCACACAATTCACCCTCATCTTGGATTCCCCTAGGTGTCTATTTTTAAAAAATGTGCAGGTTTGGTAGGTTTCCCTAGGTTCCGGCTGAGCAAGAAGCCAAAATCCACAGCTAAGCACTTTGCAAAAAACAACTCTGTTTTCTTTGGGAAAATGTTATGTGTCCACATTGTGTTTTCGGGCATTTCCTGTCGCGTGTGCTAGGACTATCAACACAAGTGAGGTACCATTTTTATTGCAATACTTGGGGAAACGCTGGGTGGAAGGACATTGGTGGCTCCTCTCAGATTCCAGAACATTCTGTCACCGAAATCTGTGGAAAAAGTGTTTTTCTGGCCAAATTTTGAGGTTTGCAAAGGATTTTGGGTAACAGAACCTGGTGAGAGCCCCACAAGTCACCCCATCTTGGATTACCCTAGGTGTCTAGTTTTCCAAAATGCGCAGGTTTGGTAGGTTTCCCTAGGTGCCGGCTGAGCTAGAGGCCAAAATCCACAGCTAGGCACTTTGCAAAAAACAGCTCTGTTTTCTTTGGAGAAATGTGATGTCTCCACGTTGTGTTCTGGGGCATTTCCTGTCCCGGGCGTTAGGCCTACCCATGCAAGTGAGGTACCATTTTTATCTGGAGACTTGGGGGAACGCTGGGTGGAAGGAAATTTGTGGCTCCTCTCCGATTCCAGAACTTTCTGTCACTGGAATAAGAGGAAAAAGTGTTTTTTGGCCAAAGTTTGAGGTTTGCAAAGGTTTCTGGGTAACAGAACCTGGTGAGAGCCCCACAAGTTACACCGTCTTGGATTTCCCTAGTTGTCTAGTTTTCAAAAATGTGCAGGTTTGGTAGGTTTCCCTAGGTGCCGGCTAAGCTAGAGGACAAAATCCACAGCTAGCTCTTTGCAAAAAACAGCTCTGTTTTCTTTGTGAAAATGTGATGTGTCCACTTTGTGTTTTGGGGCATTTCTTGCTGCGGGCACTGGGCCTACCAACACAAATTAGGTACCATTTTTATCGGGAGACTTGAGGGAACGCTGGGTACAAGGACATTTGTGGCTCTTCTCAGATTACAGAACTTTCTGTCACTGAAATGAGAGGAAAAAGTGTTTTTTGGCCTCATTTTGAGGTTTGCTAAGGATTCTGAGTAACAGAACCTGGTGAGAGCCCCACAAGTCACCCCATATTGGTTTCCCCTAGGTGTCTAGTTTTCAAAAATGTGCAGGTTTGGTAGGTTTCCCTAGATGCCGGCTGAGCTAGAAGCCAAAATCCACAGCTAGGCACTTTGGAAAAAACAGCTCTGTTTTCTTTGGGAAAATGTTATGTGTCCACGTTGTGTTTTGGGGCATTTCCTGTCGCATGTGCTAGGCCTACCCACACAAGTGAGGTACCATTTTTATTTCAATACTTGGGGAAACGCTGGGTGGAAGGAAATTTGTGGCTCCTCTCAGATTCCAGAACTTTCTGTCACCGAAACCTGTGGAAAAGGTGTTTTTTTGGCCAAATTTTGAGGTTTGCAAAGGATTCTGGGTAACAGAACCTGGTGAGAGCCCCACAAGTCACCCCATCTTGGATTACCCTAGGTGTCTAGTTTTCACAAATGTGCAGGTTTGGTAGGTTTCCCTAGGTGCCGGCTGAACTAGAAGCCAAAATCCACAGCTAGGCACTTTGGAAAAAACAGCTCTGTTTTCTTTGGGAAAATGTTATGTGTCCACGTTGTGATTTGGGGCATTTCCTGTCGCGGGTGCTAGGCCTACCCACACAAGTGAGGTACCATTTTTATTTCAATACTTGGGGAAACACTGGGTGGAAGGAAATTTGTGGCTCCTCTCAGATTCCAGAACTTTCTGTCACCGAAATCTGTGGGAAAAGTGTTTTTTTGGCCAAATTTTGAGGTTTGCAAAGGATTCTGGGTAACAGAACCTCGTGAGAGCCCCACAAGTCACCCCATCTTGGATTACCCCAGGTGTCTAGTTTTCCAAAATGCGCAGGTTTGGTAGGTTTCCCTAGGTGCCGGCTGAGCTAGAGGCCAAAATCCACAGCTAGGCACTTTGCAAAAAACAGCTCTGTTTTCTTTGGAGAAATGTGATGTCTCCACGTTGTGTTCTGGGGCATTTCCTGTCCCGGGCGTTAGGCCTACCCATGCAAGTGAGGTACCATTTTTATCTGGAGACTTGGGGGAACGCAGGGTGGAAGGAAATTTGTGGCTCCTCTCCGATTCCAGAACTTTCTGTCACTGGAATGAGAGGAAAAAGTGTTTTTTGGCCAAAGTTTGAGGTTTGCAAAGGTTTCTGGGTAACAGAACCTGGTGAGAGCCCCACAAGTTACACCGTCTTGGATTTCCCTAGTTGTCTAGTTTTCAAAAATGTGCAGGTTTGGTAGGTTTCCCTAGGTGCCGGCTAAGCTAGAGGACAAAATCCACAGCTAGCTCTTTGCAAAAAACAGCTCTGTTTTCTTTGTGAAAATGTGATGTGTCCACTTTGTGTTTTGGGGCATTTCTTGCTGCGGGCACTGGGCCTACCAACACAAATTAGGTACCATTTTTATCGGGAGACTTGAGGGAACGCTGGGTACAAGGACATTTGTGGCTCTTCTCAGATTACAGAACTTTCTGTCACTGAAATGAGAGGAAAAAGTGTTTTTTGGCCTCATTTTGAGGTTTGCTAAGGATTCTGAGTAACAGAACCTGGCGAGAGACCCACAAGTCACCCCATATTGGTTTCCCCTAGGTGTCTAGTTTTCAAAAATGTGCAGGTTTGGTAGGTTTCCCTAGGTGCCGGCTGAGCTAGAAGCCAAAATCCACAGCGAGGCACTTTGGAAAAAACTGCTCTGTTTTCTTTGGGAAAATGTGATGTCTCCACGTTGTGTTCTGGGGCATTTCCTTTCCCGGGCGCTAGGCCTACCCATACAAGTGAGGTACCATTTTTATCGGGAGACTTGGGGGAACGCTGGGTGGAAGGAAATTTGTGGCTCCTCTCAGATTCCAGAACTTTCTGCCACCGAAATGAGAGGAAAAAGTGGGTTTTTTTGGGCAAAGTTTGAGGTTTGCAAAGGATTTTGGGTAACAGAACCTGGTGAGAGCCCCACAAGTCACCCCATCTTGGATTACCCTAGGTGTCTAGTTTTCCAAAATGCGCAGGTTTGGTAGGTTTCCCTAGGTGCCGGCTGAGCTAGAGGCCAAAATCCACAGCTAGGCACTTTGCAAAAAACAGCTCTGTTTTCTTTGGAAAAATGTGATGTCTCCATGTTGTGTTCTGGGGCATTTCCTTTCCCGGGTGCTAGGCCTACCCATAGAAGTGAGGTACCATTTTTATCGGGAGACTTGGGGGAACACTGGGTGGAAGGAAATATGTGGCTCCTCTCAGATTCCAGAACTTTCTGCCACCGAAATGAGAGGAAAAAGTGTTTTGTTTGGCCAAAGTTTGAGGTTTGCAAAGGATTCTGGGTAACAGAACCTGGTGAGAGCCACACAAGTCACCCTCATCTTGGATTCCCCTAGGTGTCTATTTTTAAAAAATGTGCAGGTTTGGTAGGTTTCCCTAGGTTCCGGCTGAGCTAGAAGCCAAAATCCACAGCTAAGCACTTTGCAAAAAACAGCTCTGTTTTCTTTGGGAAAATGTTATGTGTCCACATTGTGTTTTGGGGCATTTCCTGTCGTGTGTGCTAGGTCTATCAACACAAGTGAGGTACCATTTTTATTGCAATACTTGGGGAAACGCTGGGTGGAAGGAAATTGGTGGCTCCTCTCAGATTCCAGAACATTCTGTCACCGAAATCTGTGGAAAAAGTGTTTTTCTGGCCAAATTTTGAGGTTTGCAAAGGATTTTGGGTAACAGAACCTGGTGAGAGCCCCACAAGTCACCCCATCTTGGATTACCCTAGGTGTCTAGTTTTCCAAAATGCGCAGGTTTGGTAGGTTTCCCTAGGTGCCGGCTGAGCTAGAGGCCAAAATCCACAGCTAGGCACTTTGCAAAAAACAGCTCTGTTTTCTTTGGAGAAATGTGATGTCTCCACGTTGTGTTCTGGGGCATTTCCTGTCCCGGGCGTTAGGCCTACCCATGCAAGTGAGGTACCATTTTTATCTGGAGACTTGGGGGAACGCTGGGTGGAAGGAAATTTGTGGCTCCTCTCCGATTCCAGAACTTTCTGTCACTGGAATGAGAGGAAAAAGTGTTTTTTGGCCAAAGTTTGAGGTTTGCAAAGGTTTCTGGGTAACAGAACCTGGTGAGAGCCCCACAAGTTACACCGTCTTGGATTTCCCTAGTTGTCTAGTTTTCAAAAATGTGCAGGTTTGGTAGGTTTCCCTAGGTGCCGGCTAAGCTAGAGGACAAAATCCACAGCTAGCTCTTTGCAAAAAACAGCTCTGTTTTCTTTGTGAAAATGTGATGTGTCCACGTTGTGTTTTGGGGCATTTCTTGTTGCGGGCACTAGGCCTACCCACACAAATGAGGTACCATTTTTATCAGGAGACTTGAGGGAACGCTGGGTACAAGGAAATGTGTGGCTCTTCTCAGATTACAGAACTTTCTGTCACTGAAATGAGAGGAAAAAGTGTTTTTTGGCCACATTTTGAGGTTTGCAAAGGATTCTGAGTAACAGAACCTGGTGAGAGCCCCACAAGTCACCCCATCTTGGTTTCCCCTAGGTGTCTAGTTTTCAAAAATGTGCAGGTTTGGTAGGTTTCCCTAGGTGCCGGCTGAGCTAGAAGCCAAAATCCACAGCTAGGCACTTTGGAAAAAACTGCTCTGTTTTCTTTGGGAAAATGTTATGTGTCCACGTTGTGTTTTGGGGCATTTCCTGTCGCATGTGCTAGGCCTACCCACACAAGTGAGGTACCATTTTTATTTCAATACTTGGGGAAACGCTGGGTGGAAGGACATTTGTGGCTCCTCTCAGATTCCAGAACTTTCTGTCACCGAAATCTGTGGAAAAAGTGTTTTTTTGGCCACATTTTGAGGTTTGCAAAGGATTCTGGGTAACAGAACCTCGTGAGAGCCCCACAAGTCACCCCATCTTGGATTACCCCAGGTGTCTAGTTTTCCAAAATGCGCAGGTTTGGTAGGTTTCCCTAGGTGCCGGCTGAGCTAGAGGCCAAAATCCACAGCTAGGCACTTTGCAAAAAACAGCTCTGTTTTCTTTGGAAAAATGTGATGTCTCCATGTTGTGTTCTGGGGCATTTCCTTTCCCGGGTGCTAGGCCTACCCATAGAAGTGAGGTACCATTTTTATCGGGAGACTTGGGGGAACACTGGGTGGAAGGAAATATGTGGCTCCTCTCAGATTCCAGAACTTTCTGCCACCGAAATGAGAGGAAAAAGTGTTTTGTTTGGCCAAAGTTTGAGGTTTGCAAAGGATTCTGGGTAACAGAACCTGGTGAGAGCCACACAATTCACCCTCATCTTGGATTCCCCTAGGTGTCTATTTTTAAAAAATGTGCAGGTTTGGTAGGTTTCCCTAGGTTCCGGCTGAGCAAGAAGCCAAAATCCACAGCTAAGCACTTTGCAAAAAACAACTCTGTTTTCTTTGGGAAAATGTTATGTGTCCACATTGTGTTTTCGGGCATTTCCTGTCGCGTGTGCTAGGACTATCAACACAAGTGAGGTACCATTTTTATTGCAATACTTGGGGAAACGCTGGGTGGAAGGACATTGGTGGCTCCTCTCAGATTCCAGAACATTCTGTCACCGAAATCTGTGGAAAAAGTGTTTTTCTGGCCAAATTTTGAGGTTTGCAAAGGATTTTGGGTAACAGAACCTGGTGAGAGCCCCACAAGTCACCCCATCTTGGATTACCCTAGGTGTCTAGTTTTCCAAAATGCGCAGGTTTGGTAGGTTTCCCTAGGTGCCGGCTGAGCTAGAGGCCAAAATCCACAGCTAGGCACTTTGCAAAAAACAGCTCTGTTTTCTTTGGAGAAATGTGATGTCTCCACGTTGTGTTCTGGGGCATTTCCTGTCCCGGGCGTTAGGCCTACCCATGCAAGTGAGGTACCATTTTTATCTGGAGACTTGGGGGAACGCTGGGTGGAAGGAAATTTGTGGCTCCTCTCCGATTCCAGAACTTTCTGTCACTGGAATAAGAGGAAAAAGTGTTTTTTGGCCAAAGTTTGAGGTTTGCAAAGGTTTCTGGGTAACAGAACCTGGTGAGAGCCCCACAAGTTACACCGTCTTGGATTTCCCTAGTTGTCTAGTTTTCAAAAATGTGCAGGTTTGGTAGGTTTCCCTAGGTGCCGGCTAAGCTAGAGGACAAAATCCACAGCTAGCTCTTTGCAAAAAACAGCTCTGTTTTCTTTGTGAAAATGTGATGTGTCCACTTTGTGTTTTGGGGCATTTCTTGCTGCGGGCACTGGGCCTACCAACACAAATTAGGTACCATTTTTATCGGGAGACTTGAGGGAACGCTGGGTACAAGGACATTTGTGGCTCTTCTCAGATTACAGAACTTTCGGTCACTGAAATGAGAGGAAAAAGTGTTTTTTGGCCTCATTTTGAGGTTTGCTAAGGATTCTGAGTAACAGAACCTGGTGAGAGCCCCACAAGTCACCCCATATTGGTTTCCCCTAGGTGTCTAGTTTTCAAAAATGTGCAGGTTTGGTAGGTTTCCCTAGATGCCGGCTGAGCTAGAAGCCAAAATCCACAGCTAGGCACTTTGGAAAAAACAGCTCTGTTTTCTTTGGGAAAATGTTATGTGTCCACGTTGTGTTTTGGGGCATTTCCTGTCGCATGTGCTAGGCCTACCCACACAAGTGAGGTACCATTTTTATTTCAATACTTGGGGAAACGCTGGGTGGAAGGAAATTTGTGGCTCCTCTCAGATTCCAGAACTTTCTGTCACCGAAATCTGTGGAAAAGGTGTTTTTTTGGCCAAATTTTGAGGTTTGCAAAGGATTCTGGGTAACAGAACCTGGTGAGAGCCCCACAAGTCACCCCATCTTGGATTACCCTAGGTGTCTAGTTTTCACAAATGTGCAGGTTTGGTAGGTTTCCCTAGGTGCCGGCTGAACTAGAAGCCAAAATCCACAGCTAGGCACTTTGGAAAAAACAGCTCTGTTTTCTTTGGGAAAATGTTATGTGTCCACGTTGTGATTTGGGGCATTTCCTGTCGCGGGTGCTAGGCCTACCCACACAAGTGAGGTACCATTTTTATTTCAATACTTGGGGAAACACTGGGTGGAAGGAAATTTGTGGCTCCTCTCAGATTCCAGAACTTTCTGTCACCGAAATCTGTGGGAAAAGTGTTTTTTTGGCCAAATTTTGAGGTTTGCAAAGGATTCTGGGTAACAGAACCTCGTGAGAGCCCCACAAGTCACCCCATCTTGGATTACCCCAGGTGTCTAGTTTTCCAAAATGCGCAGGTTTGGTAGGTTTCCCTAGGTGCCGGCTGAGCTAGAGGCCAAAATCCACAGCTAGGCACTTTGCAAAAAACAGCTCTGTTTTCTTTGGAGAAATGTGATGTCTCCACGTTGTGTTCTGGGGCATTTCCTGTCCCGGGCGTTAGGCCTACCCATGCAAGTGAGGTACCATTTTTATCTGGAGACTTGGGGGAACGCTGGGTGGAAGGAAATTTGTGGCTCCTCTCCGATTCCAGAACTTTCTGTCACTGGAATGAGAGGAAAAAGTGTTTTTTGGCCAAAGTTTGAGGTTTGCAAAGGTTTCTGGGTAACAGAACCTGGTGAGAGCCCCACAAGTTACACCGTCTTGGATTTCCCTAGTTGTCTAGTTTTCAAAAATGTGCAGGTTTGGTAGGTTTCCCTAGGTGCCGGCTAAGCTAGAGGACAAAATCCACAGCTAGCTCTTTGCAAAAAACAGCTCTGTTTTCTTTGTGAAAATGTGATGTGTCCACTTTGTGTTTTGGGGCATTTCTTGCTGCGGGCACTGGGCCTACCAACACAAATTAGGTACCATTTTTATCGGGAGACTTGAGGGAACGCTGGGTACAAGGACATTTGTGGCTCTTCTCAGATTACAGAACTTTCTGTCACTGAAATGAGAGGAAAAAGTGTTTTTTGGCCTCATTTTGAGGTTTGCTAAGGATTCTGAGTAACAGAACCTGGCGAGAGACCCACAAGTCACCCCATATTGGTTTCCCCTAGGTGTCTAGTTTTCAAAAATGTGCAGGTTTGGTAGGTTTCCCTAGGTGCCGGCTGAGCTAGAAGCCAAAATCCACAGCTGGGCACTTTGGAAAAAACTGCTCTGTTTTCTTTGGGAAAATGTGATGTCTCCACGTTGTGTTCTGGGGCATTTCCTTTCCCGGGCGCTAGGCCTACCCATACAAGTGAGGTACCATTTTTATCGGGAGACTTGGGGGAACGCTGGGTGGAAGGAAATTTGTGGCTCCTCTCAGATTCCAGAACTTTCTGCCACCGAAATGAGAGGAAAAAGTGGGTTTTTTTGGGCAAAGTTTGAGGTTTGCAAAGGATTTTGGGTAACAGAACCTGGTGAGAGCCCCACAAGTCACCCCATCTTGGATTACCCTAGGTGTCTAGTTTTCCAAAATGCGCAGGTTTGGTAGGTTTCCCTAGGTGCCGGCTGAGCTAGAGGCCAAAATCCACAGCTAGGCACTTTGCAAAAAACAGCTCTGTTTTCTTTGGAAAAATGTGATGTCTCCATGTTGTGTTCTGGGGCATTTCCTTTCCCGGGTGCTAGGCCTACCCATAGAAGTGAGGTACCATTTTTATCGGGAGACTTGGGGGAACACTGGGTGGAAGGAAATATGTGGCTCCTCTCAGATTCCAGAACTTTCTGCCACCGAAATGAGAGGAAAAAGTGTTTTGTTTGGCCAAAGTTTGAGGTTTGCAAAGGATTCTGGGTAACAGAACCTGGTGAGAGCCACACAAGTCACCCTCATCTTGGATTCCCCTAGGTGTCTATTTTTAAAAAATGTGCAGGTTTGGTAGGTTTCCCTAGGTTCCGGCTGAGCTAGAAGCCAAAATCCACAGCTAAGCACTTTGCAAAAAAACAGCTCTGTTTTCTTTGGGAAAATGTTATGTGTCCACATTGTGTTTTGGGGCATTTCCTGTCGTGTGTGCTAGGTCTATCAACACAAGTGAGGTACCATTTTTATTGCAATACTTGGGGAAACGCTGGGTGGAAGGACATTGGTGGCTCCTCTCAGATTCCAGAACATTCTGTCACCGAAATCTGTGGAAAAAGTGTTTTTCTGGCCAAATTTTGAGGTTTGCAAAGGATTTTGGGTAACAGAACCTGGTGAGAGCCCCACAAGTCACCCCATCTTGGATTACCCTAGGTGTCTAGTTTTCCAAAATGCGCAGGTTTGGTAGGTTTCCCTAGGTGCCGGCTGAGCTAGAGGCCAAAATCCACAGCTAGGCACTTTGCAAAAAACAGCTCTGTTTTCTTTGGAGAAATGTGATGTCTCCACGTTGTGTTCTGGGGCATTTCCTGTCCCGGGCGTTAGGCCTACCCATGCAAGTGAGGTACCATTTTTATCTGGAGACTTGGGGGAACGCTGGGTGGAAGGAAATTTGTGGCTCCTCTCCGATTCCAGAACTTTCTGTCACTGGAATGAGAGGAAAAAGTGTTTTTTGGCCAAAGTTTGAGGTTTGCAAAGGTTTCTGGGTAACAGAACCTGGTGAGAGCCCCACAAGTTACACCGTCTTGGATTTCCCTAGTTGTCTAGTTTTCAAAAATGTGCAGGTTTGGTAGGTTTCCCTAGGTGCCGGCTAAGCTAGAGGACAAAATCCACAGCTAGCTCTTTGCAAAAAACAGCTCTGTTTTCTTTGTGAAAATGTGATGTGTCCACGTTGTGTTTTGGGGCATTTCTTGTTGCGGGCACTAGGCCTACCCACACAAATGAGGTACCATTTTTATCAGGAGACTTGAGGGAACGCTGGGTACAAGGAAATGTGTGGCTCTTCTCAGATTACAGAACTTTCTGTCACTGAAATGAGAGGAAAAAGTGTTTTTTGGCCACATTTTGAGGTTTGCAAAGGATTCTGAGTAACAGAACCTGGTGAGAGCCCCACAAGTCACCCCATCTTGGTTTCCCCTAGGTGTCTAGTTTTCAAAAATGTGCAGGTTTGGTAGGTTTCCCTAGGTGCCGGCTGAGCTAGAAGCCAAAATCCACAGCTAGGCACTTTGGAAAAAACTGCTCTGTTTTCTTTGGGAAAATGTTATGTGTCCACGTTGTGTTTTGGGGCATTTCCTGTCGCATGTGCTAGGCCTACCCACACAAGTGAGGTACCATTTTTATTTCAATACTTGGGGAAACGCTGGGTGGAAGGACATTTGTGGCTCCTCTCAGATTCCAGAACTTTCTGTCACCGAAATCTGTGGAAAAAGTGTTTTTTTGGCCACATTTTGAGGTTTGCAAAGGATTCTGGGTAACAGAACCTCGTGAGAGCCCCACAAGTCACCCCATCTTGGATTACCCCAGGTGTCTAGTTTTCCAAAATGCGCAGGTTTGGTAGGTTTCCCTAGGTGCCGGCTGAGCTAGAGGCCAAAATCCACAGCTAGGCACTTTGCAAAAAACAGCTCTGTTTTCTTTGGAAAAATGTGATGTCTCCATGTTGTGTTCTGGGGCATTTCCTTTCCCGGGTGCTAGGCCTACCCATAGAAGTGAGGTACCATTTTTATCGTTAGACTTGGGGGAACACTGGGTGGAAGGAAATATGTGGCTCCTCTCAGATTCCAGAACTTTCTGCCACCGAAATGAGAGGAAAAAGTGTTTTGTTTGGCCAAAGTTTGAGGTTTGCAAAGGATTCTGGGTAACAGAACCTGGTGAGAGCCACACAAGTCACCCTCATCTTGGATTCCCCTAGGTGTCTATTTTTAAAAAATGTGCAGGTTTGGTAGGTTTCCCTAGGTTCCGGCTGAGCAAGAAGCCAAAATCCACAGCTAAGCACTTTGCAAAAAACAACTCTGTTTTCTTTGGGAAAATGTTATGTGTCCACATTGTGTTTTCGGGCATTTCCTGTCGCGTGTGCTAGGACTATCAACACAAGTGAGGTACCATTTTTATTGCAATACTTGGGGAAACGCTGGGTGGAAGGACATTGGTGGCTCCTCTCAGATTCCAGAACATTCTGTCACCGAAATCTGTGGAAAAAGTGTTTTTCTGGCCAAATTTTGAGGTTTGCAAAGGATTTTGGGTAACAGAACCTGGTGAGAGCCCCACAAGTCACCCCATCTTGGATTACCCTAGGTGTCTAGTTTTCCAAAATGCGCAGGTTTGGTAGGTTTCCCTAGGTGCCGGCTGAGCTAGAGGCCAAAATCCACAGCTAGGCACTTTGCAAAAAACAGCTCTGTTTTCTTTGGAGAAATGTGATGTCTCCACGTTGTGTTCTGGGGCATTTCCTGTCCCGGGCGTTAGGTCTACCCATGCAAGTGAGGTACCATTTTTATCTGGAGACTTGGGGGAACGCTGGGTGGAAGGAAATTTGTGGCTCCTCTCCGATTCCAGAACTTTCTGTCACTGGAATGAGAGGAAAAAGTGTTTTTTGGCCAAAGTTTGAGGTTTGCAAAGGTTTCTGGGTAACAGAACCTGGTGAGAGCCCCACAAGTTACACCGTCTTGGATTTCCCTAGTTGTCTAGTTTTCAAAAATGTGCAGGTTTGGTAGGTTTCCCTAGGTGCCGGCTAAGCTAGAGGACAAAATCCACAGCTAGCTCTTTGCAAAAAACAGCTCTGTTTTCTTTGTGAAAATGTGATGTGTCCACGTTGTGTTTTGGGGCATTTCTTGTTGCGGGCACTAGGCCTACCCACACAAATGAGGTACCATTTTTATCAGGAGACTTGAGGGAACGCTGGGTACAAGGAAATGTGTGGCTCTTCTCAGATTACAGAACTTTCTGTCACTGAAATGAGAGGAAAAAGTGTTTTTTGGCCACATTTTGAGGTTTGCAAAGGATTCTGAGTAACAGAACCTGGTGAGAGCCCCACAAGTCACCCCATATTGGTTTCCCCTAGGTGTCTAGTTTTCAAAAATGTGCAGGTTTGGTAGGTTTCCCTAGGTGCCGGCTGAGCTAGAAGCCAAAATCCACAGCTAGGCAGTTTGGAAAAAACAGCTCTGTTTTGTTTGGGAAAATGTTATGTGTCCACGTTGTGTTTTGGGGCATTACCTGTCGCATGTGCTAGGCCTACCCACACAAGTGAGGTACCATTTTTATTTCAATACTTGGGGAAACGCTGGGTGGAAGGAAATTTGTGGCTCCTCTCAGATTCCAGAACTTTCTGTCACCGAAATCTGTGGAAAAAGTGTTTTTTTGGCCACATTTTGAGGTTTGCAAAGGATTCTGGGTAACAGAACCTCGTGAGAGCCCCACAAGTCACCCCATCTTGGATTACCCCAGGTGTCTAGTTTTCCAAAATGCGCAGGTTTGGTAGGTTTCCCTAGGTGCCGGCTGAGCTAGAGGCCAAAATCCACAGCTAGGCACTTTGCAAAAAACAGCTCTGTTTTCTTTGGAAAAATGTGATGTCTCCATGTTGTGTTCTGGGGCATTTCCTTTCCCGGGTGCTAGGCCTACCCATAGAAGTGAGGTACCATTTTTATCGGGAGACTTGGGGGAACACTGGGTGGAAGGAAATATGTGGCTCCTCTCAGATTCCAGAACTTTCTGCCACCGAAATGAGAGGAAAAAGTGTTTTGTTTGGCCAAAGTTTGAGGTTTGCAAAGGATTCTGGGTAACAGAACCTGGTGAGAGCCACACAAGTCACCCTCATCTTGGATTCCCCTAGGTGTCTATTTTTAAAAAATGTGCAGGTTTGGTAGGTTTCCCTAGGTTCCGGCTGAGCAAGAAGCCAAAATCCACAGCTAAGCACTTTGCAAAAAACAACTCTGTTTTCTTTGGGAAAATGTTATGTGTCCACATTGTGTTTTCGGGCATTTCCTGTCGCGTGTGCTAGGCCTATCAACACAAGTGAGGTACCATTTTTATTGCAATACTTGGGGAAACGCTGGGTGGAAGGAAATTGGTGGCTCCTCTCAGATTCCAGAACATTCTGTCACCGAAATCTGTGGAAAAAGTGTTTTTCTGGCCAAATTTTGAGGTTTGCAAAGGATTTTGGGTAACAGAACCTGGTGAGAGCACCACAAGTCACCTCATCTTGGATTACCCTAGGTGTCTAGTTTTTAAAAATGCACAGGTTTGGTAGGTTTCCCTAGGTGCCGGCTGAGCTAGAGGCCAAAATCCACAGCTAGGCACTTTGCAAAAAACAGCTCTGTTTTCTTTGGAGAAATGTGATGTCTCCACGTTGTGTTCTGGGGCATTTCCTGTCCCGGGCGTTAGGCCTACCCATGCAAGTGAGGTACCATTTTTATCTGGAGACTTGGGGGAACGCTGGGTGGAAGGAAATTTGTGGCTCCTCTCCGATTCCAGAACTTTCTGTCACTGGAATGAGAGGAAAAAGTGTTTTTTGGCCAAAGTTTGAGGTTTGCAAAGGTTTCTGGGTAACAGAACCTGGTGAGAGCCCCACAAGTTACACCGTCTTGGATTTCCCTAGTTGTCTAGTTTTCAAAAATGTGCAGGTTTGGTAGGTTTCCCTAGGTGCCGGCTAAGCTAGAGGACAAAATCCACAGCTAGCTCTTTGCAAAAAACAGCTCTGTTTTCTTTGTGAAAATGTGATGTGTCCACGTTGTGTTTTGGGGCATTTCTTGTTGTGGGCACTAGGCCTACCAACACAAATTAGGTACCATTTTTATCGGGAGACTTGAGGGAACGCTGGGTACAAGGAAATTTGTTGCTCTTCCCAGATTACAGAACTTTCTGTCACTGAAATGAGAGGAAAAAGTGTTTTTTGGCCTCATTTTGAGGTTTGCTAAGGATTCTGAGTAACAGAACCTGGTGAGAGCCCCACAAGTCACCCCATATTGGTTTCCCCTAGGTGTCTAGTTTTCAAAAATGTGCAGGTTTGGTAGGTTTCCCTAGATGCCGGCTGAGCTAGAAGCCAAAATCCACAGCTAGGCACTTTGGAAAAAACAGCTCTGTTTTCTTTGGGAAAATGTTATGTGTCCACGTTGTGTTTTGGGGCATTTCCTGTCGCATGTGCTAGGCCTACCCACACAAGTGAGGTACCATTTTTATTTCAATACTTGGGGAAACGCTGGGTGGAAGGAAATTTGTGGCTCCTCTCAGATTCCAGAACTTTCTGTCACCGAAATCTGTGGAAAAGGTGTTTTTTTGGCCACATTTTGAGGTTTGCAAAGGATTCTGGGTAACAGAACCTGGTGAGAGCCCCACAAGTCACCCCATCTAGGATTACCCTAGGTGTCTAGTTTTCACAAATGTGCAGGTTTGGTAGGTTTCCCTAGGTGCCGGCTGAACTAGAAGCCAAAATCCACAGCTAGGCACTTTGCAAAAAACAGCTCTGTTTTCTTTGGAGAAATGTGATGTCTCCACGTTGTGTTCTGGGGCATTTCCTGTCCCGGGCGTTAGGCCTACCCATGCAAGTGAGGTACCATTTTTATCTGGAGACTTGGGGGAACGCTGGGTGGAAGGAAATTTGTGGCTCCTCTCCGATTCCAGAACTTTCTGTCACTGGAATGAGAGGAAAAAGTGTTTTTGGGCCAAAGTTTGAGGTTTGCAAAGGTTTCTGGGTAACAGAACCTGGTGAGAGCCCCACAAGTTACACCGTCTTGGATTTCCCTAGTTGTCTAGTTTTCAAAAATGTGCAGGTTTGGTAGGTTTCCCTAGGTGCCGGCTAAGCTAGAGGACAAAATCCACAGCTAGGCACTTTGGAAAAAACAACTCTGTTTTCTTTGGGAAAATGTGATGTCTCCACGTTGTGTTCTGGGGCATTTCCTTTCCCGGGCGCTAGGCCTACCCATACAAGTGAGGTACAATTTTTATCGGGAGACTTGGGGGAACGCTGGGTGGAAGGAAATTTGTGGCTCCTCTCAGATTCCAGAACTTTCTGCCACCGAAATGATAGGAAAAAGTGGGTTTTTTTGGCCAAAGTTTGAGGTTTGCAAAGGATTTTGGGTAACAGAACCTGGTGAGAGCCCCACAAGTCACCCCATCTTGGATTACCCTAGGTGTCTAGTTTTCCAAAATGCGCAGGTTTGGTAGGTTTCCCTAGGTGCCGGCTGAGCTAGAGGCCAAAATCCACAGCTAGGCACTTTGCAAAAAACAGCTCTGTTTTCTTTGGAAAAATGTGATGTCTCCATGTTGTGTTCTGGGGCATTTCCTTTCCCGGGTGCTAGGCCTACCCATAGAAGTGAGGTACCATTTTTATCGGGAGACTTGGGGGAACACTGGGTGGAAGGAAATATGTGGCTCCTCTCAGATTCCAGAACTTTCTGCCACCGAAATGAGAGGAAAAAGTGTTTTGTTTGGCCAAAGTTTGAGGTTTGCAAAGGATTCTGGGTAACAGAACCTGGTGAGAGCCACACAAGTCACCCTCATCTTGGATTCCCCTAGGTGTCTATTTTTAAAAAATGTGCAGGTTTGGTAGGTTTCCCTAGGTTCCGGCTGAGCAAGAAGCCAAAATCCACAGCTAAGCACTTTGCAAAAAACAACTCTGTTTTCTTTGGGAAAATGTTATGTGTCCACATTGTGTTTTCGGGCATTTCCTGTCGCGTGTGCTAGGCCTATCAACACAAGTGAGGTGCCATTTTTATTGCAATACTTGGGGAAACGCTGGGTGGAAGGAAATTGGTGGCTCCTCTCAGATTCCAGAACATTCTGTCACCGAAATCTGTGGAAAAAGTGTTTTTCTGGCCAAATTTTGAGGTTTGCAAAGGATTTTGGGTAACAGAACCTGGTGAGAGCACCACAAGTCACCTCATCTTGGATTACCCTAGGTGTCTAGTTTTTAAAAATGCACAGGTTTGGTAGGTTTCCCTAGGTGCCGGCTGAGCTAGAGGCCAAAATCCACAGCTAGGCACTTTGCAAAAAACAGCTCTGTTTTCTTTGGAGAAATGTGATGTCTCCACGTTGTGTTCTGGGGCATTTCCTGTCCCGGGCGTTAGGCCTACCCATGCAAGTGAGGTACCATTTTTATCTGGAGACTTGGGGGAACGCTGGGTGGAAGGAAATTTGTGGCTCCTCTCCGATTCCAGAACTTTCTGTCACTGGAATGAGAGGAAAAAGTGTTTTTTGGCCAAAGTTTGAGGTTTGCAAAGGTTTCTGGGTAACAGAACCTGGTTAGAGCCCCACAAGTTACACCGTCTTGGATTTCCCTAGTTGTCTAGTTTTCAAAAATGTGCAGGTTTGGTAGGTTTCCCTAGGTGCCGGCTAAGCTAGAGGACAAAATCCACAGCTAGCTCTTTGCAAAAAACAGCTCTGTTTTCTTTGTGAAAATGTGATGTGTCCACGTTGTGTTTTGGGGCATTTCTTGTTGCGGGCACTAGGCCTACCAACACAAATTAGGTACCATTTTTATCGGGAGACTTGAGGGAACGCTGGGTACAAGGAAATTTCTTGCTCTTCTCAGATTACAGAACTTTCTGTCACTGAAATGAGAGGAAAAAGTGTTTTTTGGCCTCATTTTGAGGTTTGCTAAGGATTCTGAGTAACAGAACCTGGTGAGAGCCCCACAAGTCACCCCATATTGGTTTCCCCTAGGTGTCTAGTTTTCAAAAATGTGCAGGTTTGGTAGGTTTCCCTAGATGCCGGCTGAGCTAGAAGCCAAAATCCACAGCTAGGCACTTTGGAAAAAACAGCTCTGTTTTCTTTGGGAAAATGTTATGTGTCCACGTTGTGTTTTGGGGCATTTCCTGTCGCATGTGCTAGGCCTACCCACACAAGTGAGGTACCATTTATATTTCAATACTTGGGGAAACGCTGGGTGGAAGGAAATTTGTGGCTCCTCTCAGATTCCAGAACTTTCTGTCACCGAAATCTGTGGAAAAGGTGTTTTTTGGCCAAATTTTGAGGTTTGCAAAGGATTCTGGGTAACAGAACCTGGTGAGAGCCCCACAAGTCACCCCATCTTGGATTAGCCTAGGTGTCTAGTTTTCACAAATGTGCAGGTTTGGTAGGTTTCCCTAGGTGCCGGCTGAACTAGAAGCCAAAATCCACAGCTAGGCACTTTGGAAAAAACAGCTCTGTTTTCTTTGGGAAAATGTTATGTGTCCACGTTGTGATTTGGGGCATTTCCTGTCGCGGGTGCTAGGCCTACACACACAAGTGAGGTACCATTTTTATTTCAATACTTGGGGAAACGCTGGGTGGAAGGAAATTTGTGGCTCCTCTCAGATTCCAGAACTTTCTGTCACCGAAATCTGTGGGAAAAGTGTTTTTTTGGCCAAATTTTGAGGTTTGCAAAGGATTCTGGGTAACAGAACCTCGTGAGAGCCCCACAAGTCACCCCATCTTGGATTACCCCAGGTGTCTAGTTTTCCAAAATGCGCAGGTTTGGTAGGTTTCCCTAGGTGCCGGCAGAGCTAGAGGCCAAAATCCACAGCTAGGCACTTTGCAAAAAACAGCTCTGTTTTCTTTGGAGAAATGTGATGTCTCCACGTTGTGTTCTGGGGCATATCCTGTCCCGGGCGTTAGGCCTACCCATGCAAGTGAGGTACCATTTTTATCTGGAGACTTGGGGGAACGCTGGGTGGAAGGAAATTTGTGGCTCCTCTCCGATTCCAGAACTTTCTGTCACTGGAATGAGAGGAAAAAGTGTTTTTTGGCCAAAGTTTGAGGTTTGCAAAGGTTTCTGGGTAACAGAACCTGGTGAGAGCCCCACAAGTTACACCGTCTTGGATTTCCCTAGTTGTCTAGTTTTCAAAAATGTGCAGGTTTGGTAGGTTTCCCTAGGTGCCGGCTAAGCTAGAGGACAAAATCCACAGCTAGCTCTTTGCAAAAAACAGCTCTGTTTTCTTTGTGAAAATGTGATGTGTCCACGTTGTGTTTTGGGGCATTTCTTGCTGCGGGCACTGGGCCTACCAACACAAATTAGGTACCATTTTTATCGGGAGACTTGAGGGAACGCTGGGTACAAGGACATTTGTGGCTCTTCTCAGATTACAGAACTTTCTGTCACTGAAATGAGAGGATAAAGTGTTTTTTGGCCTCATTTTGAGGTTTGCTAAGGATTCTGAGTAACAGAACCTGGTGAGAGCCCCACAAGTCACCCCATATTGGTTTCCCCTAGATGTCTAGTTTTCAAAAATGTGCAGGTTTGGTAGGTTTCCCTAGGTGCCGGCTGAGCTAGAAGCCAAAATCCACAGCTAGGCACTTTGGAAAAAACAGCTCTGTTTTCTTTGGGAAAATGTGATGTCTCCACGTTGTGTTCTGGGGCATTTCCTTTCCCGGGCGCTAGGCCTACCCATACAAGTGAGGTACCATTTTTATCGGGAGACTTGGGGGAACGCTGGGTGGAAGGAAATTTGTGGCTCCTCTCAGATTCCAGAACTTTCTGCCACCGAAATGATAGGAAAAAGTGGGTTTTTTTGGCCAAAGTTTGAGGTTTGCAAAGGATTTTGGGTAACAGAACCTGGTGAGAGCCCCACAAGTCACCCCATCTTGGATTACCCTAGGTGTCTAGTTTTCCAAAATGCGCAGGTTTGGTAGGTTTCCCTAGGTGCCGGCTGAGCTAGAGGCCAAAATCCACAGCTAGACACTTTGCAAAAAACAGCTCTGTTTTCTTTGGAAAAATGTGATGTCTCCATGTTGTGTTCTGGGGCATTTCCTTTCCCGGGTGCTAGGCCTACCCATAGAAGTGAGGTACCATTTTTATCGGGAGACTTGGGGGAACACTGGGTGGAAGGAAATATGTGGCTCCTCTCAGATTCCAGAACTTTCTGCCACTGAAATGAGAGGAAAAAGTGTTTTGTTTGGCCAAAGTTTGAGGTTTGCAAAGGATTCTGGGTAACAGAACCTGGTGAGAGCCACACAAGTCACCCTCATCTTGGATTCCCCTAGGTGTCTATTTTAAAAAAATGTGCAGGTTTGGTAGGTTTCCCTAGGTTCCGGCTGAGCTAGAAGCCAAAATCCACAGCTAAGCACTTTGCAAAAAACAGCTCTGTTTTCTTTGGGAAAATGTTATGTGTCCACATTGTGTTTTGGGGCATTTCCTGTCGTGTGTGCTAGGCCTATCAACACAAGTGAGGTACCATTTTTATTGCAATACTTGGGGAAACGCTGGGTGGAAGGAAATTGGTGGCTCCTCTCAGATTCCAGAACATTCTGTCACCGAAATCTGTGGAAAAAGTGTTTTTCTGGCCAAATTTTGAGGTTTGCAAAGGATTTTGGGTAACAGAACCTGGTGAGAGCCCCACAAGTCACCCCATCTTGGATTACCCTAGGTGTCTAGTTTTCCAAAATGCGCATGTTTGGTAGGTTTCCCTAGGTGCCGGCTGAGCTAGAGGCCAAAATCCACAGCTAGGCACTTTGCAAAAAACAGCTCTGTTTTCTTTGGAGAAATGTGATGTCTCCACGTTGTGTTCTGGGGCATTTCCTGTCCCGGGCGTTAGGCCTACCCATGCAAGTGAGGTACCATTTTTATCTGGAGACTTGGGGGAACGCTGGGTGGAAGAAAATTTGTGGCTCCTCTCCGATTCCAGAACTTTCTGCCACTGGAATGAGAGGAAAAAGTGTTTTTTGGCCAAAGTTTGAGGTTTGCAAAGGTTTCTGGGTAACAGAACCTGGTGAGAGCCCCACAAGTTACACCGTCTTGGATTTCCCTAGTTGTCTAGTTTTCAAAAATGTGCAGGTTTGGTAGGTTTCCCTAGGTGCCGGCTAAACTAGAGGACAAAATCCACAGCTAGCTCTTTGCAAAAAACAGCTCTGTTTTCTTTGTGAAAATGTGATGTGTCCACGTTGTGTTTTGGGGCATTTCTTGTTGCGGGCACTAGGCCTACCAACACAAATTAGGTACCATTTTTATCGGGAGACTTGAGGGAACGCTGGGTACAAGGAAATTTGTTGCTCTTCTCAGATTACAGAACTTTCTGTCACTGAAATGAGAGGAAAAAGTGTTTTTTGGCCTCATTTTGAGGTTTGCTAAGGATTCTGAGTAACAGAACCTGGTGAGAGCCCCACAAGTCACCCCATATTGGTTTCCCCTAGGTATCTAGTTTTTAAAAATGTGCAGGTTTGGTAGGTTTCCCTAGGTGCCGGCTGAGCTAGAAGCCAAAATCCACAGCTAGGCACTTTGGAAAAAACAGCTCTGTTTTCTTTGGGAAAATGTTATTTGTCCAAGTTGTGTTTTGGGGCATTTCCTGTCGCATGTGCTAGGCCTACCCACACAAATGAGGTACCATTTTTATTTCAATACTTGGGGAAACGCTGGGTGGAAGGAAATTTGTGGCTCCTCTCAGATTCCAGAACTTTCTGTCACCGAAATCTGTGGAAAAGGTGTTTTTTTGGCCAAATTTTGAGGTTTGCAAAGGATTCTGGGTAACAGAACCTGGTGAGAGCCCCACAAGTCACCCCATCTTGGATTACCCTAGGTGTCTAGTTTTCACAAATGTGCAGGTTTGGTAGGTTTCCCTAGGTGCCGGCTGAACTAGAAGCCAAAATCCACAGCTAGGCACTTTGGAAAAAACAGCTCTGTTTTCTTTGGGAAAATGTTATGTGTCCACGTTGTGATTTGGAGCATTTCCTGTCGCGGGTGCTAGGCCTACACACACAAGTGAGGTACCATTTTTATTTCAATACTTGGGGAAACGCTGGGTGGAAGGAAATTTGTGGCTCCTCTCAGATTCCAGAACTTTCTATCACCGAAATCTGTGGAAAAAGTGTTTTTTTGGCCAAATTTTGAGGTTTGCAAAGGATTCTGGGTAACAGAACCTCGTGAGAGCCCCACAAGTCACTCCATCTTGGATTACCCCAGGTGTCTAGTTTTCCAAAATGTGCAGGTTTGGTAGGTTTCCCTAGGTGCCGGCTGAGCTAGAGGCCAATATCCACAGCTAGGCACTTTGCAAAAAACAGCTCTGTTTTCTTTGGGAAAATGTGATGGCTCCACGTTGTGTTCTGGGGCATTTCCTTTCCCGGGCGCTAGGCCTACCCATACAAGTGAGGTACCATTTTTATCGGGAGACTTGGGGGAACGCTGGGTGGAAGGAAATTTGTGGCTCATCTCAGATTCCAGAACTTTCTGCCACCGAAATGAGAGGAAAAAGTGTTTTTGTTGCCCAATTTTGAGGTCTGTAAAGGATTCTGAGTAACAGAACCTGGTGAAAGCCCCACAAGTTACACCGTCTTGGGTTACCCTAGGTGTCTAGTTTTTAAAAATGTGCAGGTTTGGTAGGTTTCCCTAGGTGCCGCCTGAGCTAGAGGCCAAAATCCACAGCTAGGCACTTTGCAAAAAACAGCTCTGTTTTCTTTGGAAAAATGTGATGTCTGCACGTTGTGTTCTGGGGCATTTCCTTTCCCGGGCGCTAGGCCTACCCATAGAAATGAGGTACCATTTCTATCGGGAGACTTGGGGGAACACTGGGTGGAAGGAAATTTGTGGCTCCTCTCAGATTCCAGAACTTTCTGCCACCGAAATGAGAGGAATAAGTGGGTTTTTTTGGCCAAAGTTTGAGGTTTGCAAAGGATTCTGGGTAACAGAACCTGATGAGAGCCACACAAGTCACCCTCATCTTGAATTCCCCTAGGTGTCTATTTTTTTAAAATGTGCACGTTTGGTAGGTTTCCCTGGGTTCCGGCTGAGCTAGAAGCCAAAATCCACAGCTAGACACTTTGCAAAAAACAGCTTTGTTTTCTTTGGGAAAATGTTATGTGTCCACATTGTGTTTTGGGACATTTCCTGTTGCAGGCGCTCGGCCTAACCACAAAAGTGAGGTACCATTTTTATTGGGAAACTTGGGGGAATGCTGAGTGGAAGGAAATTTGTAGCTCCTCTCAGATTCCAGAACTTTCTGTCACCGCAAAGAGAGGAAAAGTGTTTTTTGGGTGAAATTTTGAGGTTTGCAAAGGATTCTGGGTAACAGAACCTGGTAAGAGCCCCACAAGTCACCCCATCTTGGATTTCCCTAGGCGTCTAGGTTTCAGAAATGCGCAAGTTTGGTAGGTTTCCCAAGGTGCCGGCTGAGCTAGAGGCCAAAATCCACAGGTCAGCACTTTGCAAAAAACAGCTCTGTTTTCTTTGGGAAAATGTTATGTGTCCACATTGTGTTTTGGGGCATTTCCTGTCACGTGTGCTTGGCCTATCAACACAAGTGAGGTACCATTTTTATTGCAATACTTGGGGAAACGCTGGGTGGAAGGAAATTGGTGGCTCCTCTCAGATTCCAGAACTTTCTGTCACCAAAATCTGTGGAAAAAGTGTTTTTTGGCCAAATTTTGAGGTTTGCAAAGGATTTTGGGTAACAGAACCTGGTGAGAGCCCCACAAGTCACCCCATCTTGGATTACCCTAGGTGTCTAGTTTTCCAAAATGCGCAGGTTTGGTAGGTTTCCCTAGGTGCCGGCTGACCTAGAGGCCAAAATCCACAGCTAGGCACTTTGCAAAAAACAGCTCTGTTTTCTTTGGAGAAATGTGATGTCTCCACGTTGTGTTCTGGGGCATTTCCTGTCCCGGGCGTTAGGCCTACCCATGCAAGTGAGGTACCATTTTTATCTGGAGACTTGGGGGAACGCTGGGTGGAAGGAAATTTGTGGCACCTCTCCGATTCCAGAACTTTCTGTCACTGGAATGAGAGGAAAAAGTGTTTTTTGGCCAAAGTTTGAGGTTTGCAAAGGTTTCTGGGTAACAGAACCTGGTGAGAGCCCCACAAGTTACACCGTCTTGGATTTCCCTAGTTGTCTAGTTTTCAAAAATGTGCAGGTTTGGTAGGTTTCCCTAGGTGCCGGCTAAGCTAGAGGACAAAATCCACAGCTAGCTCTTTGCAAAAAACAGCTCTGTTTTCTTTGTGAAAATGTGATGTGTCCACGTTGTGTTTTGGGGCATTTCTTGTTGCGGGCACTAGGCCTACCCACACAAATGAGGTAGCATTTATATCAGGAGACTTGAGGGAACGCTGGGTACAAGGAAATGTGTGGCTCTTCTCAGATTACAGAACTTTCTGTCACTGAAATGAGAGGAAAAAGTGTTTTTTGGCCACATTTTGAGGTTTGCAAAGGATTCTGAGTAACAGAACCTGGTGAGAGCCCCACAGGTCACCCCATATTGGTTTCCCCTAGGTGTCTAGTTTTCAAAAATGTGCAGGTTTGGTAGGTTTCCCTAGGTGCCGGTTGAGCTAGAAGCCAAAATCCACAGCTAGGCACTTTGGAAAAAACAGCTCTGTTTTGTTTGGGAAAATGTTATGTGTCCACGTTGTGTTTTGGGGCATTTCCTGTTGCGTGTGCTAGGCCTACCCACACAAGTGAGGTACCATTTTTATTTCAATACTTGGGGAAACGCTGGGTGGAAGGAAATTTGTTGCTCCTCTCAGATTCCAGAACTTTCTGTCACCGAAATCTGTGGAAAAGGTGTTTTTTTGGCCAAATTTTGAGGTTTGCAAAGGATTCTGGGTAACAGAACCTGGTGAGAGCCCCACAAGTCACCACATCTTGGATTACCCTAGGTGTCTAGTTTTCACAAATGTGCAGGTTTGGTAGGTTTCCCTAGGTGCCGGCTGAACTAGAAGCCAAAATCCACAGCTAGGCACTTTGGAAGAAACAGCTCTGTTTTCTTTGGGAAAATGTTATGTGTCCACGTTGTGATTTGGGGCATTTCCTGTCGCGGGTGCTAGGCCTACACACACAAGTGAGGTACCATTTTTATTTCAATACTTGGGGAAACGCTGGGTGGAAGGAAATTTGTGGCTCCTCTCAGATTCCAGAACTTTCTGTCACCGAAATCTGTGGAAAAAGTGTTTTTTTGGCCAAATTTTGAGGTTTGCAAAGGATTCTGGGTAACAGAACCTCGTGAGAGCTCCACAAGTCACCCCATCTTGGATTACCCCAGGTGTCTAGTTTTCCAAAATGCGCAGGTTTGGTAGGTTTCCCTAGGTGCCGGCTGAGCTAGAGGCCAAAATCCACAGCTAGGCACTTTGCAAAAAACAGCTCTGTTTTCTTTGGAGAAATGTGATGTCTCCACGTTGTGTTCTGGGGCATTTCCTGTCCCGGGCGTTAGGCCTACCCATGCAAGTGAGGTACCATTTTTATCTGGAGACTTGGGGGAACGCTGGGTGGAAGGAAATTTGTGGCTCCTCTCCGATTCCAGAACTTTCTGTCACTGGAATGAGAGGAAAAAGTGTTTTTTGGCCAAAGTTTGAGGCTTGCAAAGGTTTCTGGGTAACAGAACCTGGTGAGAGCCCCACAAGTTACACCGTCTTGGATTTCCCTAGTTGTCTAGTTTTCAAAAATGTGCAGGTTTGGTAGGTTTCCCTAGGTGCCGGCTAAGCTAGAGGACAAAATCCACAGCTAGCTCTTTGCAAAAAACAGCTCTGTTTTCTTTGTGAAAATGTGATGTGTCCACGTTGTGTTTTGGGGCATTTCTTGTTGCGGGCACTAGGCCTACCCACACAAATGAGGTACCATTTTTATCAGGAGACTTGAGGGAACGCTGGGTACAAGGAAATGTGTGGCTCTTCTCAGATTACAGAACTTTCTGTCACTGAAATGAGAGGAAAAAGTGTTTTTTGGCCACATTTTGAGGTTTGCAAAGGATTCTGAGTAACAGAACCTGGTGAGAGCCCCACAAGTCACCCCATATTGGTTTCCCCTAGGTGTCTAGTTTTCAAAAATGTGCAGGTTTGGTAGGTTTCCCTAGGTGCCGGCTGAGCTAGAAGCCAAAATCCACAGCTAGGCACTTTGGAAAAAACAGCTCTGTTTTCTTTGGGAAAATGTTATGTGTCCACGTTGTGTTTTGGGGCATTTCCTTTCCCGGGCGCTAGGCCTACCCATAGAAATGAGGTACCATTTCTATCGGGAGACTTGGGGGAACACTGGGTGGAAGGAAATTTGTGGCTCCTCTCAGATTCCAGAACTTTCTGCCACCGAAATGAGAGGAATAAGTGGGTTTTTTTGGCCAAAGTTTGAGGTTTGCAAAGGATTCTGGGTAACAGAACCTGATGAGAGCCACACAAGTCACCCTCATCTTGAATTCCCCTAGGTGTCTATTTTTTTAAAATGTGCACGTTTGGTAGGTTTCCCTGGGTTCCGGCTGAGCTAGAAGCCAAAATCCACAGCTAGACACTTTGCAAAAAACAGCTTTGTTTTCTTTGGGAAAATGTTATGTGTCCACATTGTGTTTTGGGACATTTCCTGTTGCAGGCGCTCGGCCTAACCACAAAAGTGAGGTACCATTTTTATTGGGAAACTTGGGGGAATGCTGAGTGGAAGGAAATTTGTAGCTCCTCTCAGATTCCAGAACTTTCTGTCACCGCAAAGAGAGGAAAAGTGTTTTTTGGGTGAAATTTTGAGGTTTGCAAAGGATTCTGGGTAACAGAACCTGGTAAGAGCCCCACAAGTCACCCCATCTTGGATTTCCCTAGGCGTCTAGGTTTCAGAAATGCGCAAGTTTGGTAGGTTTCCCAAGGTGCCGGCTGAGCTAGAGGCCAAAATCCACAGGTCAGCACTTTGCAAAAAACAGCTCTGTTTTCTTTGGGAAAATGTTATGTGTCCACATTGTGTTTTGGGGCATTTCCTGTCACGTGTGCTTGGCCTATCAACACAAGTGAGGTACCATTTTTATTGCAATACTTGGGGAAACGCTGGGTGGAAGGAAATTGGTGGCTCCTCTCAGATTCCAGAACTTTCTGTCACCAAAATCTGTGGAAAAAGTGTTTTTTGGCCAAATTTTGAGGTTTGCAAAGGATTTTGGGTAACAGAACCTGGTGAGAGCCCCACAAGTCACCCCATCTTGGATTACCCTAGGTGTCTAGTTTTCCAAAATGCGCAGGTTTGGTAGGTTTCCCTAGGTGCCGGCTGACCTAGAGGCCAAAATCCACAGCTAGGCACTTTGCAAAAAACAGCTCTGTTTTCTTTGGAGAAATGTGATGTCTCCACGTTGTGTTCTGGGGCATTTCCTGTCCCGGGCGTTAGGCCTACCCATGCAAGTGAGGTACCATTTTTATCTGGAGACTTGGGGGAACGCTGGGTGGAAGGAAATTTGTGGCACCTCTCCGATTCCAGAACTTTCTGTCACTGGAATGAGAGGAAAAAGTGTTTTTTGGCCAAAGTTTGAGGTTTGCAAAGGTTTCTGGGTAACAGAACCTGGTGAGAGCCCCACAAGTTACACCGTCTTGGATTTCCCTAGTTGTCTAGTTTTCAAAAATGTGCAGGTTTGGTAGGTTTCCCTAGGTGCCGGCTAAGCTAGAGGACAAAATCCACAGCTAGCTCTTTGCAAAAAACAGCTCTGTTTTCTTTGTGAAAATGTGATGTGTCCACGTTGTGTTTTGGGGCATTTCTTGTTGCGGGCACTAGGCCTACCCACACAAATGAGGTAGCATTTATATCAGGAGACTTGAGGGAACGCTGGGTACAAGGAAATGTGTGGCTCTTCTCAGATTACAGAACTTTCTGTCACTGAAATGAGAGGAAAAAGTGTTTTTTGGCCACATTTTGAGGTTTGCAAAGGATTCTGAGTAACAGAACCTGGTGAGAGCCCCACAGGTCACCCCATATTGGTTTCCCCTAGGTGTCTAGTTTTCAAAAATGTGCAGGTTTGGTAGGTTTCCCTAGGTGCCGGTTGAGCTAGAAGCCAAAATCCACAGCTAGGCACTTTGGAAAAAACAGCTCTGTTTTGTTTGGGAAAATGTTATGTGTCCACGTTGTGTTTTGGGGCATTTCCTGTTGCGTGTGCTAGGCCTACCCACACAAGTGAGGTACCATTTTTATTTCAATACTTGGGGAAACGCTGGGTGGAAGGAAATTTGTTGCTCCTCTCAGATTCCAGAACTTTCTGTCACCGAAATCTGTGGAAAAGGTGTTTTTTTGGCCAAATTTTGAGGTTTGCAAAGGATTCTGGGTAACAGAACCTGGTGAGAGCCCCACAAGTCACCACATCTTGGATTACCCTAGGTGTCTAGTTTTCACAAATGTGCAGGTTTGGTAGGTTTCCCTAGGTGCCGGCTGAACTAGAAGCCAAAATCCACAGCTAGGCACTTTGGAAGAAACAGCTCTGTTTTCTTTGGGAAAATGTTATGTGTCCACGTTGTGATTTGGGGCATTTCCTGTCGCGGGTGCTAGGCCTACACACACAAGTGAGGTACCATTTTTATTTCAATACTTGGGGAAACGCTGGGTGGAAGGAAATTTGTGGCTCCTCTCAGATTCCAGAACTTTCTGTCACCGAAATCTGTGGAAAAAGTGTTTTTTTGGCCAAATTTTGAGGTTTGCAAAGGATTCTGGGTAACAGAACCTCGTGAGAGCTCCACAAGTCACCCCATCTTGGATTACCCCAGGTGTCTAGTTTTCCAAAATGCGCAGGTTTGGTAGGTTTCCCTAGGTGCCGGCTGAGCTAGAGGCCAAAATCCACAGCTAGGCACTTTGCAAAAAACAGCTCTGTTTTCTTTGGAGAAATGTGATGTCTCCACGTTGTGTTCTGGGGCATTTCCTGTCCCGGGCGTTAGGCCTACCCATGCAAGTGAGGTACCATTTTTATCTGGAGACTTGGGGGAACGCTGGGTGGAAGGAAATTTGTGGCTCCTCTCCGATTCCAGAACTTTCTGTCACTGGAATGAGAGGAAAAAGTGTTTTTTGGCCAAAGTTTGAGGCTTGCAAAGGTTTCTGGGTAACAGAACCTGGTGAGAGCCCCACAAGTTACACCGTCTTGGATTTCCCTAGTTGTCTAGTTTTCAAAAATGTGCAGGTTTGGTAGGTTTCCCTAGGTGCCGGCTAAGCTAGAGGACAAAATCCACAGCTAGCTCTTTGCAAAAAACAGCTCTGTTTTCTTTGTGAAAATGTGATGTGTCCACGTTGTGTTTTGGGGCATTTCTTGTTGCGGGCACTAGGCCTACCCACACAAATGAGGTACCATTTTTATCAGGAGACTTGAGGGAACGCTGGGTACAAGGAAATGTGTGGCTCTTCTCAGATTACAGAACTTTCTGTCACTGAAATGAGAGGAAAAAGTGTTTTTTGGCCACATTTTGAGGTTTGCAAAGGATTCTGAGTAACAGAACCTGGTGAGAGCCCCACAAGTCACCCCATATTGGTTTCCCCTAGGTGTCTAGTTTTCAAAAATGTGCAGGTTTGGTAGGTTTCCCTAGGTGCCGGCTGAGCTAGAAGCCAAAATCCACAGCTAGGCACTTTGGAAAAAACAGCTCTGTTTTCTTTGGGAAAATGTTATGTGTCCACGTTGTGTTTTGGGGCATTTCCTGTCGCGTGTGCTAGGCCTACCCACACAAGGGAGGTACCATTTTTATTTCAATACTTGGGGAAACGCTGGGTGGAAGGAAATTTGTGGCTCCTCTCAGATTCCAGAACTTTCTGTCACCGAAATCTGTGGAAAAAGTGTTTTTTTGGCCACATTTTGAGGTTTGCAAAGGATTCTGGGTAACAGAACCTGGTGAGAGCCCCACAAGTCACCCCATCTTGGATTACCCTAGGTGTCTAGTTTTTAAAAATGCACAGGTTTGGTAGGTTTCCCTAGGTGCCGCCTGAGCTAGAGGCCAAAATCCACAGCTAGGCACTTTGCATAAAACAGCTCTGTTTTCTTTGGAAAAATGTGATGTCTCCACGTTGTGTTCTGGGGCATTTCCTTTCCGGGGCGCTAGGCCTACCCATAGAAATGAGGTTCCATTTTTATCGGGAGACTTGGGGGAACACTGGGTGGAAGGAAATTTGTGGCTCCTCTCAGATTCCAGAACTTTCTGCCACCGAAATGAGAGGAAAAAGTGTTTTTTTTTTGGCCAAAGTTTGAGGTTTGCAAAGGATTCTGGGTAACAGAACCTGATGAGAGCCACACAAGTCACCCTCATCTTGGATTCCCCTAGGTGTCTATTTTAAAAAAAATGTGCACGTTTGGTAGGTTTCCCTGGGTTCCGGCTGAGCTAGAAGCCAAAATCCACAGCTAGACACTTTGCAAAAAACAGCTTTGTTTTCTTTGGGAAAATGTTATGTGTCCACATTGTGTTTTGGGACATTTCCTGTTGCAGGCGCTCGGCCTAACCACAAAAGTGAGGTACCATTGTTATTGGGAAACTTGGGGAATGCTGAGTGGAAGGAAATTTGTAGCTCCTCTCAGATTCCAGAACTTTCTGTCACCGCAAAGAGAGGAAAAGTATTTTTTGGGTGAAATTTTGAGGTTTGCAAAGGATTCTGGGTAACAGAACCTGGTAAGAGCCCCACAAGTCACCCCATCTTGGATTTCCCTAGGCGTCTAGGTTTCAGAAATGTGCAAGTTTGGTAGGTTTCCCAAGGTGCCGGCTGAGCTAGAGGCCAAAATCCACAGGTCAGCACTTTGCAAAAAACAGCTCGGTTTTCTTTGGGAAAATGTTATGTGTCCACATTGTGTTTTGGGGCATTTCCTGTCGTGTGTGCTAGGCCTATCAACACAAGTGAGGTACCATTTTTATTGCAATACTTGGGGAAACGCTGGGTGGAAGGAAATTGGTGGCTCCTCTCAGATTCCAGAACATTCTGTCACCGAAATCTGTGGAAAAAGTGTTTTTCTGGCCAAATTTTGAGGTTTGCAAAGGATTTTGGGTAACAGAACCTGGTGAGAGCCCCACAAGTCAACCCATCTTGGATTACCCTAGGTGTCTAGTTTTCCAAAATGCGCATGTTTGGTAGATTTCCCTAGGTGCCGGCTGAGCTAGAGGCCAAAATCCACAGCAAGGCACTTTGCAAAACACAGCTCTGTTTTCTTTGGAGAAATGTGATGTCTCCACGTTGTGTTCTGGGGCATTTCCTGTCCCGGGCGTTAGGCCTACCCATGCAAGTGAGGTACCATTTTTATCTGGAGACTTGGGGGAACGCTGGGTAGAAGGAAATTTGTGGCTCCTCTCCGATTCCAGAACTTTCTGTCACTGGAATGAGAGGAAAAAGTGTTTTTTGGCCAAAGTGTGAGGTTTGCAAAGGTTTCTGTGTAACAGAACCTGGTGAGAGCCCCACAAGTTACACTGTCTTGGATTTCCCTAGTTGTCTAGTTTTCAAAAATGTGCAGGTTTGGTAGGTTTCCCTAGGTGCAGGCTAAGCTAGAGGACAAAATCCACAGCTATCTCTTTGCAAAAAACAGCTCTGTTTTCTTTGTGAAAATGTGATGTGTCCACGTTGTGTTTTGGGGCATTTCTTGTTGCGGGCACTAGGCCTACCAACACAAATTAGGTACCATTTTTATCGGGAGACTTGAGGGAACGCTGGGTACAAGGAAATTTGTGGCTCTTCTCAGATTACAGAACTTTCTGTCACTGAAATGAGAGGAAAAAGTGTTTTTTGGCCTCATTTTGAGGTTTGCTAAGGATTCTGAGTAACAGAACCTGGTGAGAGCCCCACAAGTCACCCCATATTGGTTTCCCCTAGGTGTCTAGTTTTCAAAAATGTGCAGGTTTGGTAGGTTTCCCTAGGTGCCGGCTGAGCTAGAAGCCAAAATCCACAGCTAGGCACTTTGGAAAAAACAGCTCTGTTTTCTTTGGGAAAATGTTATGTGTCCACGTTGTGTTTTGGGGCATTTCCTGTCGCATGTGCTAGGCCTACCCACACAAGTGAGGTACCATTTTTATTTCAATACTTGGGGAAACGCTGGGTGGAAGGAAATTTGTGGCTCCTCTCAGATTCCAGAACTTTCTGTCACTGAAATCTGTGGAAAAGGTGTTTTTTTGGCCAAATTTTGAGGTTTGCAAAGGATTCTGGGTAACAGAACCTGGTGAGAGCCCCACAAGTCACCCCATCTTGGATTACCCTAGGTGTCTAGTTTTCACAAATGTGCAGGTTTGGTAGGTTTCCCTAGGTGCCGGCTGAACTAGAAGCCAAAATCCACAGCTAGGCACTTTGGAAAAAACAGCTCTGTTTTCTTTGGGAAAATGTTATGTGTCCACGTTGTGATTTGGGGCATTTCCTGTCGCGGGTGCTAGGCCTACACACACAAGTGAGGTACCATTTTTATTTCAATACTTGGGGAAACGCTGGGTGGAAGGAAATTTGTCGCTCCTCTCAGATTCCAGAACTTTCTGTCACCGAAATCTGTGGAAAAAGTGTTTTTTTGGCCAAATTTTGAGGTTTGCAAAGGATTCTGGGTAACAGAACCTCGTGAGAGCCCCACAAGTCACCCCATCTTGGATTACCCCAGGTGTCTAGTTTTCCAAAATGCGCAGGTTTGGTAGGTTTCCCTAGGTGCCGGCTGAGCTAGAGGCCAAAATCCACAGCTAGGCACTTTGCAAAAAACAGCTCTGTTTTCTTTGGGAAAATGTGATGTCTCCACGTTGTGTTCTGGGGCATTTCCTTTCCCGGGCGCTAGGCCTACCCATACAAGTGAGGTACCATTTTTATCGGGAGACTTGGGGGAACGCTGGGTGGAAGGAAATTTGTGGCTCCTCTCAGATTCCAGAACTTTCTGCCACCGAAATGAGAGGAAAAAGTGTTATTTTTGCCCAATTTTGAGGTCTGTAAAGGATTCTGAGTAACAGAACCTGGTGAAAGCCCCACAAGTCACCCCATCTTGGATTACCCTAGGTGTCTAGTTTTTAAAAATGCACAGGTTTGGTAGGTTTCCCTAGGTGCCGCCTGAGCTAGAGGCCAAAATCCACAGCTAGGCACTTTGCAAAAAACAGCTCTGTTTTCTTTGGAAAAATGTGATGTCTCCACGTTGTGTTTTGGGGCATTTCCTTTCCCGGGCGCTAGGCCTACCCATAGAAATGAGGTACCATTTTTATCGGGAGACTTAGGGGAACACTGGGTGGAAGGAAATTTGTGGCTCCTCTCAGATTCCAGAACTTTCTGCCACCGAAATGAGAGGAAAAAGTGTTTTTTTTTTGGCCAAAGTTTGAGGTTTGCAAAGGATTCTGGGTAACAGAACCTGATGAGAGCCACACAAGTCACCCTCATCTTGGATTCCCCTAGGTGTCTATTTTTTAAAAATGTGCACGTTTGGTAGGTTTCCCTGGGTTCCGGCTGAGCTAGAAGCCAAAATCCACAGCTAGACACTTTGCAAAAAACAGCTTTGTTTTCTTTGGGAAAATGTTATGTGTCCACATTGTGTTTTGGGACATTTCCTGTTGCAGGCGCTCGGCCTAACCACAAAAGTGTGGTACCATTGTTATTGGGAAACTTGGGGGAATGCTGAGTGGAAGGAAATTTGTAGCTCCTCTCAGATTCCAGAACTTTCTGTCACCGCAAAGAGAGGAAAAGTGTTTTTTGGGTGAAATTTTGAGGTTTGCAAAGGATTCTGGGTAACAGAACCTGGTAAGAGCCCCACAAGTCACCCCATCTTGGATTTCCCTAGGCGTCTAGGTTTCAGAAATGCGCAAGTTTGGTAGGTTTCCCAAGGTGCCGGCTGAGCTAGAGGCCAAAATCCACAGGTCAGCACTTTGCAAAAAACAGCTCTGTTTTCTTTGGGAAAATGTTATGTGTCCACATTGTGTTTTGGGGCATTTCCTGTCGCGTGTGCTAGGCCTATCAACACAAGTGAGGTACCATTTTTATTGCAATACTTGGGGAAACGCTGGGTGGAAGGAAATTGGTGGCTCCTCTCAGATTCCAGAACTTTCTGTCACCGAAATCTGTGGAAAAAGTGGTTTTTTGGCCAAATTTTGAGGTTTGCAAAGGATTTTGGGTAACAGAACCTGGTGAGAGCCCCACAAGTCACCCCATCTTGGATTACCCTAGGTGTCTAGTTTTCCAAAATGCGCAGGTTTGGTAGGTTTCCCTAGGTGCCGGCTGAGCTAGAGGCCAAAATCCACAGCTAGGCACTTTGCAAAAAACAGCTCTGTTTTCTTTGGAGAAATGTGATGTCTCCACGTTGTGTTCTGGGGCATTTCCTGTCCCGGGCGTGAGGCCTACCCATGCAAGTGAGGTACCATTTTTATCTGGAGACTTGGGGGAACGCTGGGTGGAAGGAAATTTGTGGCTCCTCTCCGATTCCAGAACTTTCTGTCACTGGAATGAGAGGAAAAAGTGTTTTTTGGCCAAAGTTTGAGGTTTGCAAAGGTTTCTGGGTAACAGAACCTGGTGAGAGCCCCACAAGTTACACCGTCTTGGATTTCCCTAGTTGTCTAGTTTTCAAAAATGTGCAGGTTTGGTAGGTTTCCCTAGGTGCCGGCTAAGCTAGAGGACAAAATCCACAGCTAGCTCTTTGCAAAAAACAGCTCTGTTTTCTTTGTGAAAATGTGATGTGTCCACGTGTGTTTTGGGGCATTTCTTGTTGCGGGCACTAGGCCTACCCACACAAATGAGGTACCATTTTTATCAGGAGACTTGAGGGAACGCTGGGTACAAGAAAATGTGTGGCTCTTCTCAGATTACAGAACTTTCTTTCACTGAAATGAGAGGAAAAAGTGTTTTTTGGCCACATTTTGAGGTTTGCAAAGGATTCTGAGTAACAGAACCTGGTGAGAGCCCCACAAGTCACCCCATATTGGTTTCCCCTAGGTGTCTAGTTTTCAAAAATGTGCAGGTTTGGTAGGTTTCCCTAGGTGCCGGCTGAGCTAGAAGCCAAAATCCACAGCTAGGCACTTTGGAAAAAACAGCTCTGTTTTCTTTGGGAAAATGTTATGTGTCCACGTTGTGTTTTGGGGCATTTCCTGTCGCATGTGCTAGGCCTACCCACACAAGTGAGGTACCATTTTTATTTCAATACTTGGGGAAACGCTGGGTGGAAGGAAATTTGTGGCTCCTCTCAGATTCCAGAACTTTCTGTCACTGAAATCTGTGGAAAAGGTGTTTTTTTGGCCAAATTTTGAGGTTTGCAAAGGATTCTGGGTAACAGAACCTGGTGAGAGCCCCACAAGTCACCCCATCTTGGATTACCCTAGGTGTCTAGTTTTCACAAATGTGCAGGTTTGGTAGGTTTCCCTAGGTGCCGGCTGAGCTAGAGGCCAAAATCCACAGCTAGGCACTTTGCAAAAAACAGCTCTGTTTTCTTTGGGAAAATGTGATGTCTCCACGTTGTGTTCTGGGGCATTTCCTTTCCCGGGCGCTAGGCCTACCCATACAAGTGAGGTACCATTTTTATCGGGAGACTTCGGGGAACGCTGGGTGGAAGGAAATTTGTGGCTCCTCTCAGATTCCAGAACTTTCTGCCACCGAAATGAGAGGAAAAAGTGTTATTTTTGCCCAATTTTGAGGTCTGTAAAGGATTCTGAGTAACAGAACCTGGTGAAAGCCCCACAAGTCACTCAATCTTGGATTACCCTGTGTCTAGTTTTTAAAAATGCACAGGTTTGGTAGGTTTCCCTAGGTGCCGCCTGAGCTAGAGGCCAAAATCCACAGCTAGGCACTTTGCAAAAAACAGCTCTGTTTTCTTTGGAAAAATGTGATGTCTCCACGTTGTGTTCTGGGGCATTTCCTTTCCCGGGCGCTAGGCCTACCCATAGAAATGAGGTACCATTTTTATCGGGAGACTTAGGGGAACACTGGGTGGAAGGAAATTTGTGTCTCCTCTCAGATTCCAGAACTTTCTGCCACCGAAATGAGAGGAAAAAGTGTTTTTTTTTTGGCCAAAGTTTGAGGTTTGCAAAGGATTCTGGGTAACAGAACCTGATGAGAGCCACACAAGTCACCCTCATCTTGGATTCCCCTAGGTGTCTATTTTTTAAAAATGTGCACGTTTGGTAGGTTTCCCTGGGTTCCGGCTGAGCTAGAAGCCAAAATCCACAGCTAGACACTTTGCAAAAAACAGCTTTGTTTTCTTTGGGAAAATGTTATGTGTCCACATTGTGTTTTGGGACATTTCCTGTTGCAGGCGCTCGGCCTAACCACAAAAGTGAGGTACCATTGTTATTGGGAAACTTGGGGGAATGCTGAGTGGAAGGAAATTTGTAGCTCCTCTCAGATTCCAGAACTTTCTGTCACCGCAAAGAGAGGAAAAGTGTTTTTTGGGTGAAATTTTGAGGTTTGCAAAGGATTCTGGGTAACAGAACCTGGTAAGAGCCCCACAAGTCACCCCATCTTGGATTTCCCTAGGCGTCTAGGTTTCAGAAATGCGCAAGTTTGGTAGGTTTCCCAAGGTGCCGGCTGAGCTAGAGGCCAAAATCCACAGGTCAGCACTTTGCAAAAAACAGCTCTGTTTTCTTTGGGAAAATGTTATGTGTCCACATTGTGTTTTGGGGCATTTCCTGTCGCGTGTGCTAGGCCTATCAACACAAGTGAGGTACCATTTTTATTGCAATACTTGGGGAAACGCTGGGTGGAAGGAAATTGGTGGCTCCTCTCAGATTCCAGAACTTTCTGTCACCGAAATCTGTGGAAAAAGTGGTTTTTTGGCCAAAATTTGAGGTTTGCAAAGGATTTTGGGTAACAGAACCTGGTGAGAGCCCCACAAGTCACCCCATCTTGGATTACCCTAGGTGTCTAGTTTTCCAAAATGCGCAGGTTTGGTAGGTTTCCCTAGGTGCCTGCTGAGCTAGAGGCCAAAATCCACAGCTAGGCACTTTGCAAAAAACAGCTCTGTTTTCTTTGGAGAAATGTGATGTCTCCACGTTGTGTTCTGGGGCATTTCCTGTCCCGGGCGTGAGGCCTACCCATGCAAGTGAGGTACCATTTTTATCTGGAGACTTGGGGGAACGCTGGGTGGAAGGAAATTTGTGGCTCCTCTCCGATTCCAGAACTTTCTGTCACTGGAATGAGAGGAAAAAGTGTTTTTTGGCCAAAGTTTGAGGTTTGCAAAGGTTTCTGGGTAACAGAACCTGGTGAGAGCCCCACAAGTTACACCGTCTTGGATTTCCCTAGTTGTCTAGTTTTCAAAAATGTGCAGGTTTGGTAGGTTTCCCTAGGTGCCGGCTAAGCTAGAGGACAAAATCCACAGCTAGCTCTTTGCAAAAAACAGCTCTGTTTTCTTTGTGAAAATGTGATGTGTCCACGTGTGTTTTGGGGCATTTCTTGTTGCGGGCACTAGGCCTACCCACACAAATGAGGTACCATTTTTATCAGGAGACTTGAGGGAACGCTGGGTACAAGAAAATGTGTGGCTCTTCTCAGATTACAGAACTTTCTTTCACTGAAATGAGAGGAAAAAGTGTTTTTTGGCCACATTTTGAGGTTTGCAAAGGATTCTTAGTAACAGAACCTGGTGAGAGCCCCACAAGTCACCCCATATTGGTTTCCCCTAGGTGTCTAGTTTTCAAAAATGTGCAGGTTTGGTAGGTTTCCCTAGGTGCCGGCTGAGCTAGAAGCCAAAATCCACAGCTAGGCACTTTGGAAAAAACAGCTCTGTTTTCTTTGGGAAAATGTTATGTGTCCACGTTGTGTTTTGGGGCATTTCCTGTCGCATGTGCTAGGCCTACCCACACAAGTGAGGTACCATTTTTATTTCAATACTTGGGGAAACGCTGGGTGGAAGGAAATTTGTGGCTCCTCTCAGATTCCAGAACTTTCTGTCACTGAAATCTGTGGAAAAGGTGTTTTTTTGGCCAAATTTTGAGGTTTGCAAAGGATTCTGGGTAACAGAACCTGGTGAGAGCCCCACAAGTCACCCCATCTTGGATTACCCTAGGTGTCTAGTTTTCACAAATGTGCAGGTTTGGTAGGTTTCCCTAGGTGCCGGCTGAGCTAGAGGCCAAAATCCACAGCTAGGCACTTTGCAAAAAACAGCTCTGTTTTCTTTGGGAAAATGTGATGTCTCCACGTTGTGTTCTGGGGCATTTCCTTTCCCGGGCGCTAGGCCTTCCCATACAAGTGAGGTACCATTTTTATCGGGAGACTTGGGGGAACGCTGGGTGGAAGGAAATTTGTGGCTCCTCTCAGATTCCAGAACTTTCTGCCACCGAAATGAGAGGAAAAAGTGTTATTTTTGCCCAATTTTGAGGTCTGTAAAGGATTCTGAGTAACAGAACCTGGTGAAAGCCCCACAAGTCACCCCATCTTGGATTACCCTAGGTGTCTAGTTTTTAAAAATGCACAGGTTTGGTAGGTTTCCCTAGGTGCCGCCTGAGCTAGAGGCCAAAATCCACAGCTAGGCACTTTGCAAAAAACAGCTCTGTTTTCTTTGGAAAAATGTGATGTCTCCACGTTGTGTTCTGGGGCATTTCCTTTCCCGGGCGCTAGGCCTACCCATAGAAATGAGGTACCATTTTTATCGGGAGACTTAGGGGAACACTGGGTGGAAGGAAATTTGTGGCTCCTCTCAGATTCCAGAACTTTCTGCCACCGAAATGAGAGGAAAAAGTGTTTTTTTTTTGGCCAAAGTTTGAGGTTTGCAAAGGATTCTGGGTAACAGAACCTGATGAGAGCCACACAAGTCACCCTCATCTTGGATTCCCCTAGGTGTCTATTTTTTAAAAATGTGCACGTTTGGTAGGTTTCCCTGGGTTCCGGCTGAGCTAGAAGCCAAAATCCACAGCTAGACACTTTGCAAAAAACAGCTTTGTTTTCTTTGGGAAAATGTTATGTGTCCACATTGTGTTTTGGGACATTTCCTGTTGCAGGCGCTCGGCCTAACCACAAAAGTGAGGTACCATTGTTAATGGGAAACTTGGGGGAATGCTGAGTGGAAGGAAATTTGTAGCTCCTCTCAGATTCCAGAACTTTCTGTCACCGCAAAGAGAGGAAAAGTGTTTTTTGGGTGAAATTTTGAGGTTTGCAAAGGATTCTGGGTAACAGAACCTGGTAAGAGCCCCACAAGTCACCCCATCTTGGATTTCCATAGGCGTCTAGGTTTCAGAAATGCGCAAGTTTGGTAGGTTTCCCAAGGTGCCGGCTGAGCTAGAGGCCAAAATCCACAGGTCAGCACTTTGCAAAAAACAGCTCTGTTTTCTTTGGGAAAATGTTATGTGTCCACATTGTGTTTTGGGGCATTTCCTGTCGCGTGTGCTAGGCCTATCAACACAAGTGAGGTACCATTTTTATTGCAATACTTGGGGAAACGCTGGGTGGAAGGAAATTGGTGGCTCCTCTCAGATTCCAGAACTTTCTGTCCCCGAAATCTGTGGAAAAAGTGGTTTTTTGGCCAAATTTTGAGGTTTGCAAAGGATTTTGGGTAACAGAACCTGGTGAGAGCCCCACAAGTCACCCCATCTTGGATTACCCTAGGTGTCTAGTTTTCCAAAATGCGCAGGTTTGGTAGGTTTCCCTAGGTGCCGGCTGAGCTAGAGGCCAAAATCCACAGCTAGGCACTTTGCAAAAAACAGCTCTGTTTTCTTTGGAGAAATGTGATGTCTCCACGTTGTGTTCTGGGGCATTTCCTGTCCCGGGCGTGAGGCCTACCCATGCAAGTGAGGTACCATTTTCATCTGGAGACTTGGGGGAACGCTGGGTGGAAGGAAATTTGTGGCTCCTCTCCGATTCCAGAACTTTCTGTCACTGGAATGAGAGGAAAAAGTGTTTTTTGGCCAAAGTTTGAGGTTTGCAAAGGTTTCTGGGTAACAGAACCTGGTGAGAGCCCCACAAGTTACACCGTCTTGGATTTCCCTAGTTGTCTAGTTTTCAAAAATGTGCAGGTTTGGTAGGTTTCCCTAGGTGCCGGCTAAGCTAGAGGACAAAATCCACAGCTAGCTCTTTGCAAAAAACAGCTCTGTTTTCTTTGTGAAAATGTGATGTGTCCACGTGTGTTTTGGGGCATTTCTTGTTGCGGGCACTAGGCCTACCCACACAAATGAGGTACCATTTTTATCAGGAGACTTGAGGGAACGCTGGGTACAAGAAAATGTGTGGCTCTTCTCAGATTACAGAACTTTCTTTCACTGAAATGAGAGGAAAAAGTGTTTTTTGGCCACATTTTGAGGTTTGCAAAGGATTCTGAGTAACAGAACCTGGTGAGAGCCCCACAAGTCACCCCATATTGGTTTCCCCTAGGTGTCTAGTTTTCAAAAATGTGCAGGTTTGGTAGGTTTCCCTAGGTGCCGGCTGAGCTAGAAGCCAAAATCCACAGCTAGGCACTTTGGAAAAAACAGCTCTGTTTTCTTTGGAAAAATGTTATGTTTCCACGTTGTGTTTTGGGGCATTTCCTGTCGCATGTGCTAGGCCTACCCACACAAGTGAGGTACCATTTTTATTTCAATACTTGGGGAAACGCTGGGTGGAAGGAAATTTGTGGCTCCTCTCAGATTCCAGAACTTTCTGTCACTGAAATCTGTGGAAAAGGTGTTTTTTTGGCCAAATTTTGAGGTTTGCAAAGGATTCTGGGTAACAGAACCTGGTGAGAGCCCCACAAGTCACCCCATCTTGGATTACCCTAGGTGTCTAGTTTTCACAAATGTGCAGGTTTGGTAGGTTTCCCTAGGTGCCGGCTGAACTAGAAGCCAAAATCCACAGCTAGGCACTTTGGAAAAAACAGCTCTGTTTTCTTTGGGAAAATGTTATGTGTCCACGTTGTGATTTGGGGCATTTCCTGTCGCGGGTGCTAGGCCTACACACACAAGTGAGGTACCATTTTTATTTCAATACTTGGGGAAACGCTGGGTGGAAGGAAATTTGTCGCTCCTCTCAGATTCCAGAACTTTCTGTCACCGAAATCTGTGGAAACAGTGTTTTTTTGGCCAAATTTTGAGGTTTGCAAAGGATTCTGGGTAACAGAACCTCGTGAGAGCCCCACAAGTCACCCCATCTTGGATTACCCCAGGTGTCTAGTTTTCCAAAATGCGCAGGTTTGGTAGGTTTCCCTAGGTGCCGGCTGAGCTAGAGGCCAAAATCCACAGCTAGGCACTTTGCAAAAAACAGCTCTGTTTTCTTTGGGAAAATGTGATGTCTCCACGTTGTGTTCTGGGGCATTTCCTTTCCCGGGCGCTAGGCCTACCCATACAAGTGAGGTACCATTTTTATCGGGAGACTTGGGGGAACGCTGGGTGGAAGGAAATTTGTGGCTCCTCCCAGATTCCAGAACTTTCTGCCACCGAAATGAGAGGAAAAAGTGTTATTTTTGCCCAATTTTGAGGTCTGTAAAGGATTCTGAGTAACAGAACCTGGTGAAAGCCCCACAAGTCACTCCCATCTTGGATTACCCTAGGTGTCTAGTTTTTAAAAATGCACAGGTTTGGTAGGTTTCCCTAGGTGCCGCCTGAGCTAGAGGCCAAAATCCACAGCTAGGCACTTTGCAAAAAACAGCTCTGTTTTCTTTGGAAAAATGTGATGTCTCCACGTTGTGTTCTGGGGCATTTCCTTTCCCGGGCGCTGGGCCTACCCATAGAAATGAGGTACCATTTTTATCGGGAGACTTGGGGGAACACTGGGTGGAAGGAAATTTGTGGCTCCTCTCAGATTCCAGAACTTTCTGCCACCGAAATGAGAGGAAAAAGTGTTTTTTTTTTGGCCAAAGTTTGAGGTTTGCAAAGGATTCTGGGTAACAGAACCTGATGAGAGCCACACAAGTCACCCTCATCTTGGATTCCCCTAGGTGTCTATTTTTTAAAAATGTGCACGTTTGGTAGGTTTCCCTGGGTTCCGGCTGAGCTAGAAGCCAAAATCCACAGCTAGACACTTTGCAAAAAACAGCTTTGTTTTCTTTGGGAAAATGTTATGTGTCCACATTGTGTTTTGGGACATTTCCTGTTGCAGGCGCTCGGCCTAACCACAAAAGTGAGGTACCATTGTTATTGGGAAACTTGGGGGAATGCTGAGTGGAAGGAAATTTGTAGCTCCTCTCAGATTCCAGAACTTTCTGTCACCGCAAAGAGAGGAAAAGTGTTTTTTGGGTGAAATTTTGAGGTTTGCAAAGGATTCTGGGTAACAGAACCTGGTAAGAGCCCCACAAGTCACCCCATCTTGGATTTCCCTAGGCGTCTAGGTTTAAAAAATGTGCAAGTTTGGTAGGTTTCCCAAGGTGCCGGCTGAGCTAGAGGCCAAAATCCACAGGTCAGCACTTTGCAAAAAACAGCTCTGTTTTCTTTGGGAAAATGTTATGTGTCCACATTGTGTTTTGGGGCATTTCCTGTCGCGTGTGCTAGGCCTATCAACACAAGTGAGGTACCATTTTTATTGCAATACTTGGGGAAACGCTGGGTGGAAGGAAATTGGTGGCTCCTCTCAGATTCCAGAACTTTCTGTCCCCGAAATCTGTGGAAAAAGTGGTTTTTTGGCCAAATTTTGAGGTTTGCAAAGGATTTTGGGTAACAGAACCTGGTGAGAGCCCCACAAGTCACCCCATCTTGGATTACCCTAGGTGTCTAGTTTTCCAAAATGCGCAGGTTTGGTAGGTTTCCCTAGGTGCCGGCTGAGCTAGAGGCCAAAATCCACAGCTAGGCACTTTGCAAAAAACAGCTCTGTTTTCTTTGGAGAAATGTGATGTCTCCACGTTGTGTTCTGGGGCATTTCCTGTCCCGGGCGTGAGGCCTACCCATGCAAGTGAGGTACCATTTTCATCTGGAGACTTGGGGGAACGCTGGGTGGAAGGAAATTTGTGGCTCCTCTCCGATTCCAGAACTTTCTGTCACTGGAATGAGAGGAAAAAGTGTTTTTTGGCCAAAGTTTGAGGTTTGCAAAGGTTTCTGGGTAACAGAACCTGGTGAGAGCCCCACAAGTTACACCGTCTTGGATTTCCCTAGTTGTCTAGTTTTCAAAAATGTGCAGGTTTGGTAGGTTTCCCTAGGTGCCGGCTAAGCTAGAGGACAAAATCCACAGCTAGCTCTTTGCAAAAAACAGCTCTGTTTTCTTTGTGAAAATGTGATGTGTCCACGTGTGTTTTGGGGCATTTCTTGTTGCGGGCACTAGGCCTACCCACACAAATGAGGTACCATTTTTATCAGGAGACTTGAGGGAACGCTGGGTACAAGAAAATGTGTGGCTCTTCTCAGATTACAGAACTTTCTTTCACTGAAATGAGAGGAAAAAGTGTTTTTTGGCCACATTTTGAGGTTTGCAAAGGATTCTGAGTAACAGAACCTGGTGAGAGCCCCACAAGTCACCCCATATTGGTTTCCCCTAGGTGTCTAGTTTTCAAAAATGTGCAGGTTTGGTAGGTTTCCCTAGGTGCCGGCTGAGCTAGAAGCCAAAATCCACAGCTAGGCACTTTGGAAAAAACAGCTCTGTTTTCTTTGGAAAAATGTTATGTTTCCACGTTGTGTTTTGGGGCATTTCCTGTCGCATGTGCTAGGCCTACCCACACAAGTGAGGTACCATTTTTATTTCAATACTTGGGGAAACGCTGGGTGGAAGGAAATTTGTGGCTCCTCTCAGATTCCAGAACTTTCTGTCACTGAAATCTGTGGAAAAGGTGTTTTTTTGGCCAAATTTTGAGGTTTGCAAAGGATTCTGGGTAACAGAACCTGGTGAGAGCCCCACAAGTCACCCCATCTTGGATTACCCTAGGTGTCTAGTTTTCACAAATGTGCAGGTTTGGTAGGTTTCCCTAGGTGCCGGCTGAACTAGAAGCCAAAATCCACAGCTAGGCACTTTGGAAAAAACAGCTCTGTTTTCTTTGGGAAAATGTTATGTGTCCACGTTGTGATTTGGGGCATTTCCTGTCGCGGGTGCTAGGCCTACACACACAAGTGAGGTACCATTTTTATTTCAATACTTGGGGAAACGCTGGGTGGAAGGAAATTTGTCGCTCCTCTCAGATTCCAGAACTTTCTGTCACCGAAATCTGTGGAAACAGTGTTTTTTTGGCCAAATTTTGAGGTTTGCAAAGGATTCTGGGTAACAGAACCTCGTGAGAGCCCCACAAGTCACCCCATCTTGGATTACCCCAGGTGTCTAGTTTTCCAAAATGCGCAGGTTTGGTAGGTTTCCCTAGGTGCCGGCTGAGCTAGAGGCCAAAATCCACAGCTAGGCACTTTGCAAAAAACAGCTCTGTTTTCTTTGGGAAAATGTGATGTCTCCACGTTGTGTTCTGGGGCATTTCCTTTCCCGGGCGCTAGGCCTACCCATACAAGTGAGGTACCATTTTTATCGGGAGACTTGGGGGAACGCTGGGTGGAAGGAAATTTGTGGCTCCTCCCAGATTCCAGAACTTTCTGCCACCGAAATGAGAGGAAAAAGTGTTATTTTTGCCCAATTTTGAGGTCTGTAAAGGATTCTGAGTAACAGAACCTGGTGAAAGCCCCACAAGTCACTCCCATCTTGGATTACCCTAGGTGTCTAGTTTTTAAAAATGCACAGGTTTGGTAGGTTTCCCTAGGTGCCGCCTGAGCTAGAGGCCAAAATCCACAGCTAGGCACTTTGCAAAAAACAGCTCTGTTTTCTTTGGAAAAATGTGATGTCTCCACGTTGTGTTCTGGGGCATTTCCTTTCCCGGGCGCTGGGCCTACCCATAGAAATGAGGTACCATTTTTATCGGGAGACTTGGGGGAACACTGGGTGGAAGGAAATTTGTGGCTCCTCTCAGATTCCAGAACTTTCTGCCACCGAAATGAGAGGAAAAAGTGTTTTTTTTTTGGCCAAAGTTTGAGGTTTGCAAAGGATTCTGGGTAACAGAACCTGATGAGAGCCACACAAGTCACCCTCATCTTGGATTCCCCTAGGTGTCTATTTTTTAAAAATGTGCACGTTTGGTAGGTTTCCCTGGGTTCCGGCTGAGCTAGAAGCCAAAATCCACAGCTAGACACTTTGCAAAAAACAGCTTTGTTTTCTTTGGGAAAATGTTATGTGTCCACATTGTGTTTTGGGACATTTCCTGTTGCAGGCGCTCGGCCTAACCACAAAAGTGAGGTACCATTGTTATTGGGAAACTTGGGGGAATGCTGAGTGGAAGGAAATTTGTAGCTCCTCTCAGATTCCAGAACTTTCTGTCACCGCAAAGAGAGGAAAAGTGTTTTTTGGGTGAAATTTTGAGGTTTGCAAAGGATTCTGGGTAACAGAACCTGGTAAGAGCCCCACAAGTCACCCCATCTTGGATTTCCCTAGGCGTCTAGGTTTAAAAAATGTGCAAGTTTGGTAGGTTTCCCAAGGTGCCGGCTGAGCTAGAGGCCAAAATCCACAGGTCAGCACTTTGCAAAAAACAGCTCTGTTTTCTTTGGGAAAATGTTATGTGTCCACATTGTGTTTTGGGGCATTTCCTGTCGCGTGTGCTAGGCCTATCAACACAAGTGAGGTACCATTTTTATTGCAATACTTGGGGAAACGCTGGGTGGAAGGAAATTGGTGGCTCCTCTCAGATTCCAGAACTTTCTGTCACCGAAATCTGTGGAAAAAGTGGTTTTTTGGCCAAATTTTGAGGTTTGCAAAGGATTTTGGGTAACAGAACCTGGTGAGAGCCCCACAAGTCACCCCATCTTGGATTACCCTAGGTGTCTAGTTTTCCAAAATGCGCAGGTTTGGTAGGTTTCCCTAGGTGCCGGCTGAGCTAGAGGCCAAAATCCACAGCTAGGCACTTTGCAAAAAACAGCTCTGTTTTCTTTGGAGAAATGTGATGTCTCCACGTTGTGTTCTGGGGCATTTCCTGTCCCGGGCGTGAGGCCTACCCATGCAAGTGAGGTACCATTTTTATCTGGAGACTTGGGGGAACGCTGGGTGGAAGGAAATTTGTGGCTCCTCTCCGATTCCAGAACTTTCTGTCACTGGAATGAGAGGAAAAAGTGTTTTTTGGCCAAAGTTTGAGGTTTGCAAAGGTTTCTGGGTAACAGAACCTGGTGAGAGCCCCACAAGTTACACCGTCTTGGATTTCCCTAGTTGTCTAGTTTTCAAAAATGTGCAGGTTTGGTAGGTTTCCCTAGGTGCCGGCTAAGCTAGAGGACAAAATCCACAGCTAGCTCTTTGCAAAAAACAGCTCTGTTTTCTTTGTGAAAATGTGATGTGTCCACGTGTGTTTTGGGGCATTTCTTGTTGCGGGCACTAGGCCTACCCACACAAATGAGGTACCATTTTTATCAGGAGACTTGAGGGAACGCTGGGTACAAGAAAATGTGTGGCTCTTCTCAGATTACAGAACTTTCTGTCACTGAAATGAGAGGAAAAAGTGTTTTTTGGCCACATTTTGAGGTTTGCAAAGGATTCTGAGTAACAGAACCTGGTGAGAGCCCCACAAGTCACCCCATATTGGTTTCCCCTAGGTGTCTAGTTTTCAAAAATGTGCAGGTTTGGTAGGTTTCCCTAGGTGCCGGCTGAGCTAGAAGCCAAAATCCACAGCTAGGCACTTTGGAAAAAACAGCTCTGTTTTCTTTGGAGAAATGTGATGTCTCCACGTTGTGTTCTGGGGCATTTCCTCTCCTGGGCGTTAGGCCTACCCATGCAAGTGAGGTACCATTTTTATCTGGAGACTTGGGGGAACGCTGGGTGGAAGGAAATTTGTGGCTCCTCTCCGATTCCAGAACTTTCTGTCACTGGAATGAGAGGAAAAAGTGTTTTTTGGCCAAAGTTTGAGGTTTGCAAAGGTTTCTGGGTAACAGAACCTGGTGAGAGCCCCATAAGTTACACCGTCTTGGATTTCCCTAGTTGTCTAGTTTTCAAAAATGCGGAGGTTTGGTAGGTTTCCCTAGGTGCTGGCTAAGCTAGAGGACAAAATCCACAGCTAGCACTTTGCAAAAAACAGCTCTGTTTTCTTTGTGAAAATGTGATGTGTCCACGTGTGTTTTGGGGCATTTCTTGTTGCGGGCACTAGGCCTACCCACACAAATGAGGTACCATTTTTATCAGGAGACTTGAGGGAACGCTAGGTACAAGAAAATGTGTGGCTCTTCTCAGATTACAGAACTTTCTGTCACTGAAATGAGAGGAAAAAGTGTTTTTTGGCCACATTTTGAGGTTTGCAAAGGATTCTGAGTAACAGAACCTGGTGAGAGCCCCACAAGTCACCCCATATTGGTTTCCCCTAGGTGTCTAGTTTTCAAAAATGTGCAGGTTTGGTAGGTTTCCCTAGGTGCCGGCTGAGCTAGAAGCCAAAATCCACAGCTAGGCACTTTGGAAAAAACAGCTCTGTTTTCTTTGGGAAAATGTTATGTGTCCACGTTGTGTTTTGGGGCATTTCCTGTCGCATGTGCTAGGCCTACCCACACAAGTGAGGTACCATTTTTATTTCAATACTTGGGGAAACGCTGGGTGGAAGGAAATTTGTGGCTCCTCTCAGATTCCAGAACTTTCTGTCACCAAAATCTGTGGAAAAAGTGTTTTTTTGGCCAAATTTTGAGGTTTGCAAAGGATTCTGGGTAACAGAACCTGTTGAGAGCTCCACAAGTCACCCCATCTTGGATTACCCCAGGTGTCTAGTTTTCCAAAATGCGCAGGTTTGGTAGGTTTCCCTAGGTGCCGCCTGAGCTAGAGGCCAAAATCCACAGCTAGGCACTTTGCAAAAAGCAGCTCTGTTTTCTGTGGGAAAATGTGATGTCTCCACGTTGTGTTCTGGGGCATTTCCTTTCCCGGGCGCTAGGCCTACCCATACAAGTGAGGTACCATTTTTATCGGGAGACTTGGGGGAATGCTGGGTGGAAGGAAATTGGTGGCTCCTCTCAGATTCCAGAACTTTCTGCCACCGAAATCTGTGGAAAAAGTGTTTTTTTTGCCAAATTTTGAGGTTTGCAAAGGATTTTGGGTAACAGAACCTGGTGAGAGCCCCACAAGTCACCCCATCTTGGATTACCCTAGCTGTCTAGTTTTCCAAAATGCGCAGGTTTGGTAGGTTTCCCTAGGTGCCGGCTGAACTAGAGGCCAAAATCCACAGCTAGGCACTTTGCAAAAAATAGCTCTGTTTTCTTTGTGAAAATGTGATGTGTCCACGTTGTGTTTTGGGGCATTTCTTGTTGCGGGCACTAGGCCTACCCACACAAATGAGGTACCATTTTTATCAGGAGACTTGAGGGAACGCTGGGTACAAGGAAATGTGTGGCTCTTCTCAGATTACAGAACTTTCTGTCACTGAAATGAGAGGAAAAAGTGTTTTTGGCCACTTTTTGAGGTTTGCAAAGGATTCTGAGTAACAGAACCTGGTGAGAGCCCCACAAGTCACCCCATATTGGTTTCCCCTAGGTGTCTAGTTTTCAAAAATGTGCAGGTTTGGTAGGTTTCCCTAGGTGCCGGCTGAGCTAGAAGCCAAAATCCACAGCTAGGCACTTTGGAAAAAACAGCTCTGTTTTCTTTGGGAAAATGTTATGTGTCCACGTTGTGTTTTGGGGCATTTCCTGTCGCGTGTGCTAGGCCTACCCACACAAGTGAGGTACCATTTTTATTTCAATACTTGGGGAAACGCTGGGTGGAAGGACATTTGTGGCTCCTCTCAGATTCCAGAACTTTCTGTCACCGAAATCTGTGGAAAAATTGTTTTTTTTGGCCAAATTTTGAGGTTTGCAAAGGATTCTGGGTAACAGAACCTCGTGAGAGCTCCACAAGTCACCCCATCTTGGATTACCCCAGGTGTCTAGTTTTCCAAAATGTGCAGGTTTGGTAGGTTTCCCTAGGTGCCGGCTGAGCTAGAGGCCAAAATCCACAGCTAGGCACTTTGCAAAAAGCAGCTCTGTTTTCTGTGGGAAAATGTGATGTCTCCACGTTGTGTTCTGGGGCATTTCCTTTCCCGGGCGCTAGGCCTACCCATACAAGTGAGGTACCATTTTTATCGGGAGACTTGGGGGAACGCTGGGTGGAAGGAAATTTGTGGCTCCTCTCAGATTCCAGAACTTTCTGCCACCGAAATGAGAGGAAAAAGTGTTTTTTTTTGCCAAATTTTTAAGTCTGTAAAGGATTCTGAGTAACAGAACCTGGTGAAAGCCCCACAAGTCACCCCATCTTGGATTACCCTAGGTGTCTAGTTTTTAAAAATGCACAGGTGGGGGCGTGGCCGGGCCACGAAACAAGATGGCCGCTTAGAGCGAGAGCTCCGTGCCGTGGCGATCCCGGAGGGGCGACGGGGGCGAGAAGACAGCCGGACGACACACCGGGTCCGGTGCCCCTCCACCCCTACAACAGCGGCGACACGGAATCATGCCCGGGGACCCCGTAGGAGCGGGACGCAAGGCAGGAAACTCGCGACTCGCCCCAGGCCGATAAGGCCTGGCAAAAGGGGCGGAGTCGCGTCTTCGGAAGACCGGGGACGGCGTGCCCGCAGCAGCAAGGAGCCAGCTGAACAGGCCGCAGGGACTGCGGGAGCCGTGACGACCCGCATCGATCTCCCTACAACGCCAACAAACATCCGCGGACCTTCGACCCCCCCCACAGGGAGACGGGGAGACGCAGCAAAGGGGTGCGGCCCCTTCGACAGCCGGGAGAGAAACCCGGCCAGAGAGGTAGGATTGAGTCTCTTCAAAATAAGAACGGCATCACCGGAGACAGAGGCACGACTTCTCCCCTCTTTTCCATCACAGAGGGACAACAAAACCCTCCCGTTGGGATAATAAACCCTCGCCCCCTCCAGTCAGCTAATACTGAGGAGGGCAGAGGGGCACGACGGGAGGCACGTGGAGGCGGAGAGGCGAGGGGGGTGAGCGACTGGAGGGGCATCGGAGATGAGGGGAGTCAGAGGGAGCCAAGAGAACAGAGATACAGGACAAGGGAGAGGACTGGCACCAGTGTAAGAAATCAAAGCCTTCATCGCCCCTTATACTTATACTTATACTTAACGCGGGCTACTGACGGGGACAGCCGAAGAGCCACACATACCCCTGCTCAGATCAGTCAGATCAGACAGACGGCAAAAGACCTGGAGGAAAGTAAATCAGCCCCTTCCCCCCCCCTCAGCTATTCAACGTCAACCACTGAAGACTCAACCTTGGCAGACACAAGTCACAGCTTTCCAACAATAAGGGCCACAGTAGGCTCTACAACGACCCCATGGCAACTCCTTGAATATAACCTTCTCTGCCCCATAGACATAGACATAGACATTGACAGGCCTCTGCCATTTACAAAAAACGCTAGGAGGATACACTAAAGAGAATGAGGGCAAAAAAGATATACGGAGAACAATAAATAAGTGGACGCGGAGACAGGAGGAGGGAAAGAAAGAGGGGGAAGTCAAGTCTATCACCAGCAACCAAGGACCCAGAAAAACGAGAAGAGACAATATAAATTCGAGACCAGGCTGGCACAGAACATCTATATCCTTATCGGAATTCACGGAGGGAGACCCGGGCCCCACGTGGCCAGACTCTGCAGACAATTGAGGCGATGCCTGGCAACAAACCGAACCATAAACCTGTCAGCAAGCCTGCACGACAACTATTATTCTCAGAAGCGCTACAACACAAACGCTTAACCCCCACAAAGATAAATCCTCAAACATCGCCACCTTTAAACGAGTCCACCACGATGTCTGATAAAGATCAACCCACAACTATGGACAGGATACTACAAGAGATCACCACCGTCAGCCGCCGCATAGAGGGGATGGACGCCTCTATAACTTCATTGACACTAGAAACCAAATCCATGCGATCTGACATTGCAGGCTTTCAATCTAGAGTGACAGGGCTAGAGCAACGCATGGGATCACTAGAGACGCAGATCAACACGTCTCAGGAGCGAGAACAAGACTTCCTCTACCTGAGGAGCAAACTAACGGACATGGAGGACAGGAGCCGGAGAGACAATATCCGCGTACTTGGGATCCCGGAAAACGAAGAAGGCTCGGATATGCAGGCTTTTCTGACCTCCACTCTTCCAAAAATGATTTTGTTGGACTTTGACCCGCCGCTAGAATTCCAACGGGCACACAGGATAGGCCCAAAACGCTCTGACAACTCCTCAAGGCCCCGCCCAATCATCGCATGCTTGCTGCTGCATAATCAAACCCGACAAATACTCCAAGTAGCACGCAACCACGTCCCTTTCCAAATAGACCAGCACGAGATCCGAATAACCGCCGATTACTCCAAGGAAACCAACGAACGTAGAAAGGCTTTCCTAGCCCTACGACCCCGGCTTCGCAAACTAGAGATGAAATACGGTCTCTTTGACCCTGCAAGAATGTGGGTTACCAAAAATGGAGTATCCAAGGACTTTTATAACCCCGACGAATTGAGACTCTTCCTTGACTCTTTCCAATCCCAGCCTATGGACTCTCTCAACACAGACAGTGAGCATGACATTGTAGGAGGCAGTGATAGGGCCGAAACCCCCCACTCGGGAATGGAAAAGGCGAAGACGGCTCTACACGACACCGGAGCCAGTCATAGAGGTAGAGACATGGAGAGACTAACCAGATCATATGATGACAGGGGTCAGATTTTACACGCAGTAGTAACCCACACCCAACTATCGGAGAGAGACAAATCCCGCTCCCCTTTAAAGCCTACAACTGGATCTTCTTGAGAAGGTAACGCGACAAGACGACTTGAGGGCTATCGCTAGAGAGTCGAAAATAACAACTATAGACCCCGCGGAAGGATGAGTACCTTTCAAGATCATATGTGTATTACTATTGTAATTGTCTAAGACTGCTAGTATCAATGTTAAAACCAGATACATGAAAAATCTATGTTCTTTATGACTAGAGCCGAGGCCCTATAATGGAAAACTACCAGTAAATCGTTATTTGCCCTCAGTACACGACAGATGATGATTACTAGAACAGGGATCAGACCCCACCAACTCCCTGTATGTTGAATAAGGGCCCGGTCCCGACCCTATAACCCTATAACAAGGTAACAAGGTAACAGGGGCATTAAACAGATAACAAAAAACAAACACTAACTAACTATCATGGAACTTGCCTTATATTCCACACACTACAAAATATCTCACGGTAGTAAACAACAAAGTATGTGAAATCTTCCTTATACACACCACACTCGACCAGCGCTGACATTAGAACCGTTTAGCCCCCATTATCACCCCAAGGGATGGGACTAGACCACGTAAAGATAAATTAATTCCAATACAGGGACACACAACACGATATAACCTGAGACATATCAACGCTCCCATTACTTGACTTTATTTTATTCTACAATAAGAAAATGGGAAAAAAAATAGAACACAAGGACATAATACAACATAATACCGCATAACAAAGCGAAATAATATGACATCCTACACTGCCACACCACACCACATTATAACATCACAATGTAAATTATAAACTATTAGCTATTCCTTTCCCCGGATGTTCGTACCTACCCCCATCCTAATCATTATTACTATCTTAAACTATCATCTACAACAGAACGACTATGATGGTGGCACATACCAAGTAAGACCTTAGTAGGTCAGTATTATGATGTAATAATACACGGCAAGGAGTTTGTAATAGGATGAGATACGCATTATCCTCACGTAACCCGGGGCTCAGCTACACCCATTACCTATCCTACGATTAATAGAGAGACGCTTGGCATAATGGCTCTTAACATGATAATGTGATAAGATACCAGGATATGTTATGTTGATCAACCTAATATGTCATTGAAACGTTGTAAGGCGAGACGAGACGAGGCAGTGTTATAGTTGAAAAGAAATGCTCAGGAAGTATTATATTATATTGTATATTGGTATCTTTATGTACCCTTACATACGCGAGAACTGTAATACTCTGTTTGAGCTCTTTCCCCCCTCCTTCGCCAGCCGGTCTCAGTCCTTCTGTCTGCCCAGTCCCTACTTTAATTTACGACCCTATCTTATGAACTCCTGAACACCCTACGATACCATACAACATCAAGTACTAGGCACAACATCCTAAACACCATACCCCATCAACACCCGACACCCCCCCCCTCCTCTCCAGCGCCGCCCAGGTACTATAGTTATTAACCGACCATTACTTCTGCCAATATACACTTTAGTTATATAACTAATACACTAGCCACTAACCACCGATGAACAGACCCACTTCTCGATACATAAACATAAGCACTGCTGTGTACCCCCCCACCCCTCCTTATCACCGACATATCGACAACTGGCTGTCTGTTGTTTCCCCCCTCCTCCCCCCCGATCGAGATCGCCCGATGGCACGAGAGCTCCGAGAGAAATCAGTCCTGCCGTTTACAGACCTAACGAACGAAGGAGGTTGGGCTCCTAAACTCCCTCATCCCTATCCTTCTCCACTTCTTCCCCCCAATTGCACGTTCTCTTGCTATACTCTCAATTTCAACTTCAGCATACGCATCCATCCCTTCCCCCTCCTTCTCCCTCTTTTCTTCTCCCTCTCACTTCTCCTTGTCTTCTTTCCCCCTCATATCTCCCCTCCATCTGGCTCTCGTCCTACTTATATTGCCTCTCTTCCTTCACCCTCTCCTCTCTCTTCTCTTTCTTCTCCAGAGGACTCCCTTGGCCTCCACCAGCTGCTAACCCCCGTATAAAATAAAATACTGTATCATATCGAAACACAACTCCCACTCTAACAACTAAGTCAATATCTCCCACCCTCCCTCCCCCCCCCCCCCACCAACACCAACCCCGGAACGAGGGTGCTTACTCACAATTATCCAAGATGTCGAAGTCCCACCCTCAAGCGACGCGACCATTACGTATACTCTCTTGGAATGTACACGGCATGACGAGCTATGTTAAGCGGAAAAAGATACTGTTCTATCTTCAATCCAAAAAAACAGATATAGCTCTGATTCAAGAGACTCACCTTGACACCCTGGAATCCAGTAAACTTAAACGGGATTGGGTAGGGAGGGTTGCCTTCAGCTGCCGTCCAACGAGTCAGGAATCTGGAAGTAACGGGCCCCGCAAATGTGGAGTGGCGATACTAGTGCGTAAATCCCTCCCGGTCACTATCATTAAAACCTGGAATGATACGGAAGGAAGGTATATATTTGCTAAACTAAAACTAGGGGACACTGTTTTATGCGTGGGATCCATTTACGCACCAACCGGCCCAAAACGCCCATTCCTTCTACAGCTAAATCGCCTCCTGACAGAAATCGGAATTCCTCGATACATAATCGGGGGAGACTGGAATCTCGTCCAAGACGCCATAATGGATAGGACAGGCCCTGTTGATATATGTAACAATCACGACAGAGCGCTTCTGACAGACCTGACCACCGACGTCGGTCTAGTCGACTGCTGGAGAATACAACACCCGAAAGATAAGGAATATACTTTCCTATCCACCGTCCATGGCACCCAATCGCGTCTGGATTATTTCTTAGTATCACACACTGTAATCCCTCATATACAAGACACCTGCATCCTAGACAGTGGGCTCTCAGATCACTCCCCAATACTAATCCGGATCCAGGTGGGACTTTCCTTCTCTGGTCGAAAACCATGGCGATTGGCTGTACACAGATACCGCTCTCCCCAAGGGAAGGAACAATTAAAAGCTCATGTAGCTACATACATGGCCGAGAATACAGGCACTGTATCCTCAAAAAGGATCCTATAGGAGGCAGCAAAAGCAACCCTAAGAGGGAATATGATGCGAGACGCAGCACTGGCCAACAAAGACAGAATAGCCCGCCAAACCACCTTAGAGACCACGATACAGGACCTCACTAAACAATATACCGCCCAACCATCCCCTAGGCTGCGACACGCCCTAGAACAGGCCCGCATGGCACACAACGAACTCTATACATCTCAGGCGGAATACGCACTGCAAAAATTGCGAGGCCGCCATTACGAACAAGGGGAAAAAGCAGGTCGCCTCCTAGCGGCGCAGCTCCGACAAAGAGAGGCAGCCTCTGCCATTGCGGCCATAACATCTTCTTCAGGAGCAGTGCTAACTCACCCACAAGACATTGTAAACGAGTTCGCCAAGTACTACCGACATTTGTACACTCCTGAAACAACGACAGATCAAACACAAATGGAGATATTCCTTACCGCGGCCAATCTACCTCGTCTGTCTGAGGCAGGCAGGGCCCTCTTGGACGGTAATGTAAGCAAAGAAGAGATAACCCAAGTTATAACAAGCCTCCCCTACCATAAATCTCCAGGAGAAGACGGATTCCCTGCGGAATTCTATAAATGGGCTAGGGAGGAGGCAATAACTGCAGTACATGAAGCACTGACGGAAGCATGTCAAGAAGGCTCCCTGGGCGCTCTATCCAATAAAGCCACGATTGTCATCCTGCCTAAGCCAGGGAGAGACCCCCTTCTCTGCGGCAGTTACCGTCCTATCTCCCTTTTGAATGGGGATGTCAAACTCCTAGCCAGTGTTCTAGCAGCGCGGCTCCGCAAGGTGATACCATCATTGATTCACAATACCCAAGTAGGATTTGTACCAGGCCGTACCTCCAGAAATCATATGCAAACTCTTTGCCATACACTGTTAGAATCCATACAATTACCTGACGAAGCCCTAGCCCTGTCCCTAGACGCGGAGAAAGCATTCGACCGCATTGAGTGGTCCTACCTATTCACAACCATGAAGCATTTTGGCCTGGGGGAACAATTTATCTCTAAAGTACGTTTATTATATTACCACCCCACAGCACAGGTTAACTGTGGGGGCATCATGTCAGACCCATTCCCTATTGGAAGGGGCACACGCCAGGGATGCCCCTTGTCGCCACTTCTATTTCTATTGGCCATGGAACCCCTAGCTGCCACCATACGAAATTCTCACCAAATAAAAGGGATCCATATCACCGGGGGCATATCCAAAATCTATCTCTACGCAGACGACATTCTGTTAACAATGTCCGATCTAGAAACCTCGCTCCCAGCACTACTTTCCACTATAGAAGACTTCGCATCCCTATCCGGATATCGGGTAAACTGGGACAAAAGCGAGGCACTACCATTATCCCGCATAACGACGAGGGCAGCGATACATGGCCTCCAATTCAAATGGACCCCGACCCGCCTTAAATATTTAGGAACGTTCATTAACCGAGGTCTAGAACATATGGTCAGGGACAACATAGACCCCCTTATATCTAAAATGAAACAAGACTTTGCCAAATGGTCCCTACTAGGCCTGTCCATGTGGGGCAGGACACAGGCGGTCAGAATGGTCACCTTACCACGCTTCACATACGTGCTAGGCATGCTCCCCCTACAGATACCTCTTTCCTCACTCCGACTAATAGACGCATCCATAAGGGCCTTCGTCTGGGGCTCCTCACGCCCAAGACTGAAACCTGCAACAATACTGGCACGACGGCCCTACGGAGGATTAGGACTACCCTCGGTAGAACAATACTCTCTGGCCCTACAACTCTCACAGCTAATATACACACTTCCGGATATAGCCGATCCACCGCAATGGGTGATCACAGAGAAACTCCTATATGGACAGTATACGGAGATGGGAGGAACATACGCCGACCATGTTCCCTTAGCTAACCCCATCCTCAAGGCTACAAACACAGCGTGGTGCAGAGCCCATCGACTACTAGGAGTACACCCCTCCCTGCATACTCAGGCTCCCATAGCAGGGAATAAAAGCATTAAAATAGGAGGAAATATTCTCAGATGGCCCCAATGGTCCGAGGCAGGTATCCACAATATATCTCACATAATAGATGGAGATAGCTTCCGCACATTAGCCTCCCTCCAGGAAGAATTCGGTATCCAAAGTAACCAGGAGTGGCGATATCTACAGCTCAAACACTGTATGCGGAGAACATTAGGAACCCCCCCCCGTGGATGCTCAAAACCTCACCCATCGTCACCTATCTTCAGAAATGGGGCCGACAAAAAGGCGTCATGGCTGGCCTCTATGCCGAATTAACTAACCACCTTTACTCTCAGCCTCTACTTGAACGACTACGCTTAAAGTGGCAGGACACACTAGAGATAACCTACACGGACGAAGAATGGCCAGACATACTAGAAGCCCTCGACAGGGGCGTACATGAAGCACACCTGAAATTTTGCCTATTTAAAATCCTTCAGGGGTGGTACTGGACCCCCGTTAAACTCTTCAGGGCAGGGTTGATACCGCACGCGAACTGTTGGAGATGCACAGAGCCATATTGTGACCAACTCCATATTCTATGCCACTGCCCAACGGTACAGTCACTATGGGACGTGGTACGCCTCGCCTTATCGGACTTCATACAGATACCAAAACCGACCCCACCAGCATTAATCATTCTACATGACATTCGCCCGTATCCCTCCCTATCGCGGGCACATAAACGATTAATCCACACGGCGCTTGCCACGGCCAAAATATGCATACTCCGGCACTGGAGATCTAGCATTTCCCCCACACCCATAGAATGGATGACGGCCATGTATCAAACGGCTACCCATGAATGAGTGATTTATAACCTACAGGACCAAGCAGAACTATTTGCGGAGGTCTGGCGCCCATTCTTGATGAGACCATGAAGCGGCTGGTGGATGACCAACGGATGACCAATGTTCAATGATCAATGATTAGGGAATATCAATTACCAATCACCCTCTGAGAATCCTAGACCCCGGAAACATATTTAATCTCCTACTGTCCCTTCTCTCTCTCCCTAGCTACGCTCTCCTCTCCCCTTTCTCTCTTTTTTCTCTCTCTCTATCAATCCACAGGCCTCTAATTTTGACATATGCCCGAGACCCTGAACTACCCAACATAATAATACAAGTCGCTCCCTAACACAAACAATGACGGAGAAATCAACTCATATAAGACGTAGACACTCTCTAACCGACCTCACCATATCTAACATACATACTATCTACCCTTAGATAGTAACTTGCTACAGACGGAGAAGTACAGAACGATTTACTCTTCGGCCTGAACAAGCTAGTCTCAGGATACAAAGACCCCCTGCCTACCCCGAGTCTCTTCATCTTACATTCCCCCGCGATTACCCTTCCTCTTTCTCCCCCTTCTCTCCCACCCCCCATTTCATATGACTATTTCATCTCTCCCCTATACCAAGAAAACCCCCCCCCACACAAACCTATCCTCTCTCCTCCTCCCCTTACCATCCCCCCACCTGTCTTCCTTTTTTCTTCAAAATAAGGGTACAAAACTCAACTATGCAACTGGGAATTTTTACTTGCCTGACAGTACATGCATATATGCTCACAATGGAAATAATTGTGGTAAAAGAACAAAAACAATGTTTTGAAAGCTAAACAGTTTGTTTATATGCTGTATGTACCGCCTTATATATTCTTAATAAAACTTTTTAAACTTTAAAAAAAAAAAAAAAAAATGCACAGGTTTGGTAGGTTTCCCTAGGTGCCGCCTGAGCTAGAGGCCAAAATCCACAGCTAGGCACTTTGCAAAAAACAGCTCTGTTTTCTTTGGAAAAATTTGATGTCTCCATGTTGTGTTCTGGGGCATTTCCTTTCCCGGGCGCTAGGCCTACCAATAGAAATGAGGTACCATTTTTATCGGGAGACTTGGGGGAACACTGGGTGGAAGGAAATTTGTGGCTCCTCTCAGATTCCAGAACTTTCTGCCACCGAAATGAGAGGAAAAAGTGTTTTGTTTGGCCAAAGTTTGAGGTTTGCAAAGGATTCTGGGTAACAGAACCTGGTGAGAGCCACACAAGTCACCCTCATCTTGGATTCCCCTAGGTGTCTATTTTAAAAAAATGTGCAGGTTTGGTAGGTTTCCCTAGGTTCCGGCTGAGCTAGAAGCCAAAATCCACAGCTAAGCACTTTGCAAAAAACAGCTCTGTTTTCTTTGGGAAAATGTTATGTGTCCACATTGTGTTTTGGGGCATTTCCTGTCGCGTGTGCTAGGCCTATCAACACAAGTGAGGTACCATTTTTATTGCAATACTTGAGGAAACGCTGGGCTGAAGGAAATTGGTGGCTCCTCTCAGATTCCAGAACTTTCTGTCACCGAAATTTGTGGAAAAAGTGTTTTTTTGGCCAAATTTTGAGGTTTGCAAAGGATTTTGGGTAACAGAACTTGGTGAGAGCCCCACAAGTCACCCCATCTTGGATTACCCTAGGTGTCTAGTTTTCCAAAATGCGCAGGATTGGTAGGTTTCCCTAGGTGCCGGCTGAGCTAGAGGCCAAAATCCACAGCTAGGCACTTTGCAAAAAACAGCTGTTTTCTTTGGAGAAATGTGATGTCTCCACGTTGTGTTCTGGGGCATTTCCTGTCCCGGGCGTTAGGCCTACCTATGCAAGTGAGGTACCATTTTTATCTGGAGACTTGGGGGAACGCTGGGTGGAAGGAAATTTGTGGCTCCTCTCCGATTCCAGAACTTTCTGTCACTGGAATGAGAGGAAAAAGTGTTTTTTGGCCAAAGTTTGAGGTTTGCAAAGGTTTCTGGGTAACAGAACCTGGTGAGAGCCCCACAAGTTACACCGTCTTGGATTTCCCTAGTTGTCTAGTTTTCAAAAATGTGCAGGTTTGGTAGGTTTCCCTAGGTGCCGGCTAAGCTAGAGGACAAAATCCACAGCTAGCTCTTTGCAAAAAACAGCTCTGTTTTCTTTGTGAAAATGTGATGTGTCCACGTTGTGTTTTGGGGCATTTCTTGTTGCGGGCACTAGGCCTACCCACACAAATTAGGTACCATTTCTATCGGGAGACTTGAGGGAACGCTGGGTACAAGGAAATTTGTGGCTCTTCTCAGATTACAGAACTTTCTGTCACTGAAATGAGAGGAAAAAGTGTTTTTTGGCCATATTTTGAGGTTTGCAAAGGATTCTGAGTAACAGAACCTGGTGAGAGCCCCACAAGTCACCCCATATTGGTTTCCCCTAGTTGTCTAGTTTTAAAAAATGTGCAGGTTTGGTAGGTTTCCCTAGGTGCCGGCTGAGCTAGAAGCCAAAATCCATAGCTAGGCACTTTGGAAAAAACAGCTCTGTTTTCTTTGGGAAAATGTTATATGTCCACGTTGTGTTTTGGGGTATTTCCTGTCGCGTGTGCTAGGCCTACCCACACAAGTGAGGTACCATTTTTATTTCAATACTTGGGGAAACGCTGGGTGGAAGGAAATTTGTGGCTCCTCTCAGATTCCAGAACTTTCTGTCACCGAAATCTGTGGATAAGGTGTTTTTTTGGCCAAATTTTGAGGTTTGCAAAGGATTCTGGGTAACAGAACCTGGTGAGAGCCCCACAAGTCACCCCATCTTGGATTACCCTAGGTGTCTAGTTTTCACAAATGTGCAGGTTTGGTAGGTTTCCCTAGGTGCCGGCTGAACTAGAAGCCAAAATCCACAGCTAGGCACTTTGGAAAAAACAGCTCTGTTTTCTTTGGGAAAATGTTATGTGTCCACGTTGTGATTTGGGGCATTTCCTGTCGCGGGTGCTAGGCCTACCCACACAAGTGAGGTGCCATTTTTATTTCAATACTTGGGGAAACGCTGGGTGGAAGGAAATTTGTGGCTCCTCTCAGATTCCAGAACTTTCTGTCACCGAAATCTGTGGAAAAAGTGTTTTTTGGGCCAAATTTTGAGGTTTGCAAAGGATTCTAGGTAACAGAACCTCGTGAGAGCCCCAGTAGTCACCCCATCTTGGATTACCCCAGGTGTCTAGTTTTCCAAAATGCGGAGGTTTGGTAGGTTTCCCTAGTTGCCGGCTGAGCTAGAGGCCAAAATCCACAGCTAGGCACTTTGCAAAAAACAGCTCTGTTTTCTTTGGGAAAATGTGATGTCTCCACGTTGTGTTCTGGGGCATTTCCTTTCCCGGGCGCTAGGCCTACCCATACAAGTGAGGTACCATTTTAATCGGGAGACTTGGGGGAACGCTGGGTGGAAGGAAATATGTGTCTCCTCTCAGATTCCAGAACTTTCTGCCACCGAAATGACAGGAAAACGGTTTTTTTTGCCCAATTTTGAGGTCTGTAAAGGATTCTGAGTAACAGAACCTGGTGAAAGCCCCACAAGTCACCCCATCTTGGATTACCCTAGGTGTCTAGTTTTTAAAAATGCACAGGTTTGGTAGGTTTCCCTAGGTGCCGCCTGAGCTAGAGGCCAAAATCCACAGCTAGGCACTTTGCAAAAAACAGCTCTGTTTTCTTTGGAAAAATTTGATGTCTCCATGTTGTGTTCTGGGGCATTTCCTTTCCCGGGCGCTAGGCCTACCAATAGAAATGAGGTACCATTTTTATCGGGAGACTTGGGGGAACACTGGGTGGAAGGAAATTTGTGGCTCCTCTCAGATTCCAGAACTTTCTGCCACCGAAATGAGAGGAAAAAGTGTTTTGTTTGGCCAAAGTTTGAGGTTTGCAAAGGATTCTGGGTAACAGAACCTGGTGAGAGCCACACAAGTCACCCTCATCTTGGATTCCCCTAGGTGTCTATTTTAAAAAAATGTGCAGGTTTGGTAGGTTTCCCTAGGTTCCGGCTGAGCTAGAAGCCAAAATCCACAGCTAAGCACTTTGCAAAAAACCGCTCTGTTTTCTTTGGGAAAATGTTATGTGTCCACATTGTGTTTTGGGGCATTTCCTGTCGCGTGTGCTAGGCCTATCAACACAAGTGAGGTACCATTTTTATTGCAATACTTAAGGAAACGCTGGGCTGAAGGAAATTGATGGCTCCTCTCAGATTCCAGAACTTTCTGTCACCGAAATCTGTGGAAAAAGTGTTTTTTTGGCCAAATTTTGAGGTTTGCAAAGGATTTTGGGTAACAGAACTTGGTGAGAGCCCCACAAGTCACCCCATCTTGGATTACCCTAGGTGTCTAGTTTTGCAAAATGCGCAGGTTTGGTAGGTTTCCCTAGGTGCCGGCTGAGCTAGAGGCCAAAATCCACAGCTAGGCACTTTGCAAAAAACAGCTGTTTTCTTTGGAGAAATGTGATGTCTCCACGTTGTGTTCTGGGGCATTTCCTGTCCCGGGCGTTAGGCCTACCCATGCAAGTGAGGTACCATTTTTATCTGGAGACTTGGGGGAACGCTGGGTGGAAGGAAATTTGTGGCTCCTCTCCGATTCCAGAACTTTCTGTCACTGGAATGAGAGGAAAAAGTGTTTTTTGGCCAAAGTTTGAGGTTTGCAAAGGTTTCTGGGTAACAGAACCTGGTGAGAGCCCCACAAGTTACACCGTCTTGGATTTCCCTAGTTGTCTAGTTTTCAAAAATGTGCAAGTTTGGTAGGTTTCCCTAGGTGCCGGCTAAGCTAGAGGACAAAATCCACAGCTAGCTCTTTGCAAAAAACAGCTCTGTTTTCTTTGTGAAAATGTGATGTGTTCACGTTGTGTTTTGGGGCATTTCTTGTTGCGGGCACTAGGCCTACCCACACAAATTAGGTACCATTTTTATCGGGAGACTTGAGGGAACGCTGGGTACAAGGAAATTTGTGGCTCTTCTCAGATTACAGAACTTTCTGTCACTGAAATGAGAGGAAAAAGTGTTTTTTGGCCATATTTTGAGGTTTGCAAAGGATTCTGAGTAACAGAACCTGGTGAGAGCCCCACAAGTCACCCCATATTGGTTTCCCCTAGGTGTCTAGTTTTCAAAAATGTGCAGGTTTGGTAGGTTTCCCTAGGTGCCGGCTGAGCTAGAAGCCAAAATCCATAGCTAGGCACTTTGGAAAAAACAGCTCTGTTTTCTTTGGGAAAATGTTATATGTCCACGTTGTGTTTTGGGGTATTTCCTGTCGCGTGTGGTAGGCCTACCCACACAAGTGAGGTACCATTTTTATTTCAATACTTGGGGAAACGCTGGGTGGAAGGAAATTTGTGGCTCCTCTCAGATTCCAGAACTTTCTGTCACCGAAATCTGTGGATAAGGTGTTTTTTTGGCCAAATTTTGAGGTTTGCAAAGGATTCTGGGTAACAGAACCTGGTGAGAGCCCCACAAGTCACCCCATCTTGGATTACCCTAGGTGTCTAGTTTTCACAAATGTGCAGGTTTGGTAGGTTTCCCTAGGTGCCGGCTGAACTAGAAGCCAAAATCCACAGCTAGGCACTTTGGAAAAAACAGCTCTGTTTTCTTTGGGAAAATGTTATGTGTCCACGTTGTGATTTGGGGCATTTCCTGTCGCGGGTGCTAGGCCTACCCACACAAGTGAGGTGCCATTTTTATTTCAATACTTGGGGAAACGCTGGGTGGAAGGAAATTTGTGGCTCCTCTCAGATTCCAGAACTTTCTGTCACCGAAATCTGTGGAAAAAGTGTTTTTTGGGCCAAATTTTGAGGTTTGCAAAGGATTCTAGGTAACAGAACCTCGTGAGAGCCCCACTAGTCACCCCATCTTGGATTACCCCAGGTGTCTAGTTTTCCAAAATGCGGAGGTTTGGTAGGTTTCCCTAGTTGCCGGCTGAGCTAGAGGCCAAAATCCACAGCTAGGCACTTTGCAAAAAACAGCTCTGTTTTCTTTGGGAAAATGTGATGTCTCCACGTTGTGTTCTGGGGCATTTCCTTTCCCGGGCGCTAGGCCTACCCATACAAGTGAGGTACCATTTTAATCGGGAGACTTGGGGGAACGCTGGGTGGAAGGAAATATGTGTCTCGTCTCAGATTCCAGAACTTTCTGCCACCGAAATGAGAGGAAAACGTTTTTTTTTTGCCCAATTTTGAGGTCTGTAAAGGATTCTGAGTAACAGAACCTGGTGAAAGCCCCACAAGTCACCCCATCTTGGATTACCCTAGGTGTCTAGTTTTTAAAAATGCACAGGTTTGGTAGGTTTCCCTAGGTGCCGCCTGAGCTAGAGGCCAAAATCCACAGCTAGGCACTTTGCAAAAAACAGCTCTGTTTTCTTTGGAAAAATGTTATGTCTCCACGTTGTGTTCTGGGGCATTTCCTTTCCCGGGCGCTAGGCCTACCCATAGAAATGAGGTACCATTTTTATCAGGAGACTTGGGGGAACACTGGGTGGAAGGAAATTTGTGGCTCCTCTCAGATTCCAGAACTTTCTGCCACCGAAATGAGAGGAAAAAGTGTTTTTTTTGGCCAAAGTTTGAGGTTTGCAAGGGATTCTGGGTAACAGAACCTGGTGAGAGCCACACAAGTAACCCTCATCTTGGATTCCCCTAGGTGTCTATTTTTAAAAAATGTGCAGGTTTGGTAGGTTTCCCTAGGTTCCGTCTGAGCTAGAAGCCAAAATCCACAGCTAGGCACTTTGCAAAAAACAGCTTTGTTTTCTTTGGGAAAATGTTATGTGTCCACATTGTGTTTTGGGACATTTCCTGTTGCAGGCGCTCGGCCTAACCACAAAAGTGAGGTACCATTTTTATTGGGAAACTTGGGGGAATGCTGAGTGGAAGGAAATTTGTAGCTCCTCTCAGATTCCAGAACTTTCTGTCACCGCAAAGAGAGGAAAAGTGTTTTTTGGGTGAAATTTTGAGGTTTGCAAAGGATTCTGGGTAACAGAACCTGGTAAGAGCCCCACAAGTCACCCCATCTTGGATTTCCCTAGGCGTCTAGGTTTCAGAAATGCGCAAGTTTGGTAGGTTTCCCAAGGTGCCGGCTGAGCTAGAGGCCAAAATCCACAGGTCGGCACTTTGCAAAAAACAGCTCTGTTTTCTTTGGGAAAATGTTATGTGTCCACATTGTGTTTTGGGGCATTTCCTGTCGCGTGTGCTAGGCCTATCAACACAAGTGAGGTACCATTTTTATTGCAATACTTGGGGAAACGCTGGGTGGAAGGAAATTGGTGGCTCCTCTCAGATTCCAGAACTTTCTGTCACCGAAATCTGTGGAAAAAGTGTTTTTTTGGCCAAATTTTGAGGTTTGCAAAGGATTTTGGGTAACAGAACCTGGTGAGAGCCCCACAAGTTACACCGTCTTGGATTTCTCTAGTTGTCTAGTTTTCAAAAATGTGCAGGTTTGGCAGGTTTCCCTAGGTGCCGGATAAGCTAGAGGACAAAATCCACAGCTAGCTCTTTGCAAAAAACAGCTCTGTTTTCTTTGTGAAAATGTGATGTGTCCACGTTGTGTTTTGGGGCATTTCTTGTTGCGGGCACTAGGCCTACCCACACAAATGAGGTACCATTTTTATCGGGAGACTTGAGGGAACGCTGGGTACAAGGAAATGTGTGGCTCTTCTCAGATTACAGAACTTTCTGTCACTGAAATGAGAGGAAAAAGTGTTTTTTGGCCACATTTTGAGGTTTGCAAAGGATTCTGAGTAACAGAACCTGGTGAGAGCCCCACAAGTCACCCCATATTGGTTTCCCCTAGGTGTCTAGTTTTCAAAAATGTGCAGGTTTGGTAGGTTTCCCTAGGTGCCGGCTGAGCTAGAAGCCAAAATCCACAGCTAGGCACTTTGGAAAAAACAGCTCTGTTTTCTTTGGGAAAATGTTATGTGTCCATGTTGTGTTTTGGGGCATTTCCTGTCACGTGTGCTAGGCCTACCCACACAAGTGAGGTACCATTTTTATTTCAATACTTGGGGAAACGCTGGGTGGAAGGAAATTTGTGGCTCCTCTCAGATTCCAGAACTTTCTGTCACCGAAATCTGTGGAAAAAGTGTTTTTTTGGCAAAAATGTTGAGGTTTGCAAAGGATTCTGGGTAACAGAACCTCGTGAGAGCTCTACAAGTCACCCCATCTTGGATTACCCCAGGTGTCTAGTTTTCCAAAATGCGCAGGTTTGGTAGGTTTCCCTAGGTGCCGGCTGAGCTAGAGGCCAAAATCCACAGCTAGGCACTTTGCAAAAAGCAGCTCTGTTTTCTGTGGGAAAATGTGATGTCTCCACGTTGTGTTCTGGGGCATTTCCTTTCCCGGGCGCTAGGCCTACGCATACAAGTGAGGTGCCATTTTTATCTGGAGACTTGGGGGAACGCTGGGTGGAAGGAAATTTGTGGCTCCTCTCAGATTCCAGAACTTTCTGTCACCGAAATCTGTGGAAAAAGTGTTTTTTTCGCCAAATTTTGAGGTTTGCAAAGGATTTTGGGTAACAGAACCTGGTGAGAGCCCCACAAGTCACCCCATCTTGGATTACCCTAGGTGTCTAGTTTTCCAAAATGCGCAGGTTTGGTAGGTTTCCCTAGGTGCCGGCTGAGCTAGAGGCCAAAATCCACAGCTAGGCACTTTGCAAAAAACAGCTCTGTTTTCTTTGGAGAAATGTGATGTCTCCACGTTGTGTTCTGGGGCATTTCCTGTCCCGGCCGTTAGGCCTACCCATGCAAGTGAGGTACCATTTTTATCTGGAGACTTGGGGGAACGCTGGGTGGAAGGAAATTTGTGGCTCCTCTCCGATTCCAGAACTTTCTGTCACTGGAATGAGAGGAAAAAGTGTTTTTTGCCCAAAGTTTGAGGTTTGCAAAGGATTCTGGGTAACAGAACCTGGTGAGAGCCACACAAGTCACCCTCATCTTGGATTCCCCTAGGTGTCTATTTTTTAAAAATGTGCAGGTTTGGTAGGTTTCCCTAGGTTCCGGCTGAGCTAGAAGCCAAAATCCACAGCTAAGCACTTTGCAAAAAAACAGCTCTGTTTTCTTTGGGAAAATGTTATGTGTCCACATTGTGTTTTGGGGCATTTCCTGTTGCGTGTGCTAGGCCTATCAACACAAGTGAGGTGCCATTTTTATTGCAATACTTGGGGAAACGCTGGGTGGAAGGAAATTTGTGGCTCCTCTCAGATTCCAGAACTTTCTGTCACCGAAATCTGTGGAAAAAGTGTTTTTTTCGCCAAATTTTGAGGTTTGCAAAGGATTTTGGGTAACAGAACCTGGTGAGAGCCCCACAAGTCACCCCATTTTGGATTACCCTAAGTGTCTAGTTTTCCAAAATGCGCAGGTTTGGTAGGTTTCCCTAGGTGCCGGCTGAGCTAGAAGCCAAAATCCACAGCTAGGCACTTTGGAAAAAACAGCTCTGTTTTCTTTGGGAAAATGTTATGTGTCCATGTTGTGTTTTGGGGCATATCCTGTCACGTGTGCTAGGCCTACCCACACAAGTGAGGTACCATTTTTATTTCAATACTTGGGGAAACGCTGGGTGGAAGGAAATTTGTGGCTCCTCTCAGATTCCAGAACTTTCTGTCACCGAAATCTGTGGAAAAAGTCTTTTTTTGTCAAAAATTTTGAGGTTTGCAAAGGATTCTGGGTAACAGAACCTCGTGAGAGCTCCACAAGTCACCCCATCTTGGATTACCCTAGCTGTCTAGTTTTCCAAAATGCGCAGGTTTGGTAGGTTTCCCTAGGTGCCGGCTGAGCTAGAGGCCAAAATCCACAGCTAGGCACTTTGCAAAAAACAGCTCTGTTTTCTTTGGAGAAATGTGATATCTCCACGTTGTGTTCTGGGGCATTTCCTGTCCCGGGCGTTAGGCCTACCCATGCAAGTGAGGTACCATTTTTATCTGGAGACTTGGGGGAATGCTGGGTGGAAGGAAATTTGTGGCTCCTCTCCGATTCCAGAACTTTCTGTCACTGGAATGAGAGGAAAAAGTGTTTTTTGGCCAAAGTTTGAGGTTTGCAAAGGATTTTGGGTAACAGAACCTGGTGAGAGCCCCACAAGTTACACCGTCTTGGATTTCTCTAGTTGTCTAGTTTTAAAAAATGTGCAGGTTTGGCAGGTTTCCCTAGGTGCCGGATAAGCTAGAGGACAAAATCCACAGCTAGCTCTTTGCAAAAAACAGCTCTGTTTTCTTTGTGAAAAGGTGATGTGTCCACGTTGTGTTTTCGGGCATTTCTTGTTGCGGGCACTAGGCCTACCCACACAAATGAGGTACCATTTTTATCGGGAGACTTGAGGGAACGCTGGGTACAAGGAAATGTGTGGCTCTTCTCAGATTACAGAACTTTCTGTCACTGAAATGAGAGGAAAAAGTGTTTTTTGGCCACATTTTGAGGTTTGCAAAGGATTCTGAGTAACAGAACCTGGTGAGAGCCCCACAAGTCACCCCATATTGGTTTCCCCTAGGTGTCTAGTTTTCAAAAATGTGCAGGTTTGGTAGGTTTCCCTAGGTGCCGGCTGAGCTAGAAGCCAAAATCCACAGCTAGGCACTTTGGAAAAAACAGCTCTGTTTTCTTTGGGAAAATGTTATGTGTCCATGTTGTGTTTTGGGGCATTTCCTGTCACGTGTGCTAGGCCTACCCACACAAGTGAGGTACCATTTTTATTTCAATACTTGGGGAAACGCTGGGTGGAAGGAAATTTGTGGCTCCTCTCAGATTCCAGAACTTTCTGTCACCGAAATCTGCGGAAAAAGTGTTTTTTTGGCAAAAATGTTGAGGTTTGCAAAGGATTCTGGGTAACAGAACCTGGTGAGAGCCCCACAAGTCACCCCATCGTGGATTACCCTAGGTGTCTAGTTTTCACAAATGTGCAGGTTTCATAGGTTTCCCTAGGTGCCGGCTGAACTAGAAGCCAAAATCCACAGCTAGGCACTTTGGAAAATACAGCTCTGTTTTCTTTGGGAAAATGTTATGTGTCCACGTTGTAATTTGGGGCATTTCCTGTCGCGGGTGCTAGGCCTACCCACACAAGTGAGGTACCATTTTTATTTCAATACTTGGGGAAACGCTGGGTGGAAGGAAATTTGTGGCTCCTCTCAGATTCCAGAACTTTCTGTCACCGAAATCTGTGGAAAAAGTGTTTTTTTGGCAAAAATGTTGAGGTTTGCAAAGGATTCTGGGTAACAGAACCTCGTGAGAGCTCTACAAGTCACCCCATCTTGGATTACCCCAGGTGTCTAGTTTTCCAAAATGCGCAGGTTTGGTAGGTTTCCCTAGGTGCCGGCTGAGCTAGAGGCCAAAATCCACAGCTAGGCACTTTGCAAAAAGCAGCTCTGTTTTCTGTGGGAAAATGTGATGTCTCCACGTTGTGTTCTGGGGCATTTCCTTTCCCGGGCGCTAGGCCTACGCATACAAGTGAGGTGTCATTTTTATCTGGAGACTTGGGGGAACGCTGGGTGGAAGGAAATTTGTGGCTCCTCTCAGATTCCAGAACTTTCTGTCACCGAAATCTGTGGAAAAAGTGTTTTTTTCGCCAAATTTTGAGGTTTGCAAAGGATTTTGGGTAACAGAACCTGGTGAGAGCCCCACAAGTCACCCCATCTTGGATTACCCTAGGTGTCTAGTTTTCCAAAATGCGCAGGTTTGGTAGGTTTCCCTAGGTGCCGGCTGAGCTAGAGGCCAAAATCCACAGCTAAGCACTTTGCAAAAAACAGTTCTGTTTTCTTTGGAGAAATGTGATGTCTCCACGTTGTGTTCTGGGGCATTTCCTGTCCCGGCCGTTAGGCCTACATATGCAAGTGAGGTACCATTTTTATCTGGAGACTTGGGGGAACGCTGGGTGGAAGGAAATTTGTGGCTCCTCTCCGATTCCAGAACTTTCTGTCACTGGAATGAGAGGAAAAAGTGTTTTTTGCCCAAAGTTTGAGGTTTGCAAAGGATTCTGGGTAACAGAACCTGGTGAGAGCCACACAAGTCACCCTCATCTTGGATTCCCCTAGGTGTCTATTTTTTTAAAATGTGCAGGTTTGGTAGGTTTCCCTAGGTTCCGGCTGAGCTAGAAGCCAAAATCCACAGCTAAGCACTTTGCAAAAAAACAGCTCTGTTTTCTTTGGGAAAATGTTATGTGTCCACATTGTGTTTTGGGGCATTTCCTGTTGCGTGTGCTAGGCCTATCAATACAAGTGAGGTGCCATTTTTATTGCAATACTTGGGGAAACGCTGGGTGGAAGGAAATTTGTGGCTCCTCTCAGATTCCAGAACTTTCTGTCACCGAAATCTGTGGAAAAAGTGTTTTTTTCGCCAAATTTTGAGGTTTGCAAAGGATTTTGGGTAACAGAACCTGGTGAGAGCCCCACAAGTCACCCCATTTTGGATTACCCTAAGTGTCTAGTTTTCCAAAATGCGCAGGTTTGGTAGGTTTCCCTAGGTGCCGGCTGAGCTAGAAGCCAAAATCCACAGCTAGGCACTTTGGAAAAAACAGCTCTGTTTTCTTTGGGAAAATGTTATGTGTCCATGTTGTGTTTTGGGGCATATCCTGTCACGTGTGCTAGGCCTACCCACACAAGTGAGGTACCATTTTTATTTCAATACTTGGGGAAACGCTGGGTGGAAGGAAATTTGTGGCTCCTCTCAGATTCCAGAACTTTCTGTCACCGAAATCTGTGGAAAAAGTGTTTTTTTGGCAAAAATTTTGAGGTTTGCAAAGGATTCTGGGTAACAGAACCTCGTGAGAGCTCCACAAGTCACCCCATCTTGGATTACCCTAGCTGTCTAGTTTTCCAAAATGCGCAGGTTTGGTAGGTTTCCCTAGGTGCCGGCTGAGCTAGAGGCCAAAATCCACAGCTAGGCACTTTGCAAAAAACAGCTCTGTTTTCTTTGGAGAAATGTGATATCTCCACGTTGTGTTCTGGGGCATTTCCTGTCCCGGGCGTTAGGCCTACCCATGCAAGTGAGGTACCATTTTTATCTGGAGACTTGGGGGAATGCTGGGTGGAAGGAAATTTGTGGCTCCTCTCCGATTCCAGAACTTTCAGTCACTGGAATGAGAGGAAAAAGTGTTTTTTGGCCAAAGTTTGAGGTTTGCAAAGGATTTTGGGTAACAGAACCTGGTGAGAGCCCCACAAGTTACACCGTCTTGGATTTCTCTAGTTGTCTAGTTTTAAAAAATGTGCAGGTTTGGCAGGTTTCCCTAGGTGCCGGATAAGCTAGAGGACAAAATCCACAGCTAGCTCTTTGCAAAAAACAGCTCTGTTTTCTTTGTGAAAAGGTGATGTGTCCACGTTGTGTTTTCGGGCATTTCTTGTTGCGGGCACTAGGCCTACCCACACAAATGAGGTACCATTTTTATCGGGAGACTTGAGGGAACGCTGGGTACAAGGAAATGTGTGGCTCTTCTCAGATTACAGAACTTTCTGTCACTGAAATGAGAGGAAAAAGTGTTTTTTGGCCACATTTTGAGGTTTGCAAAGGATTCTGAGTAACAGAACCTGGTGAGAGCCCCACAAGTCACCCCATATTGGTTTCCCCTAGGTGTCTAGTTTTCAAAAATGTGCAGGTTTGGTAGGTTTCCCTAGGTGCCGGCTGAGCTAGAAGCCAAAATCCACAGCTAGGCACTTTGGAAAAAACAGCTCTGTTTTCTTTGGGAAAATGTTATGTGTCCATGTTGTGTTTTGGGGCATTTCCTGTCACGTGTGCTAGGCCTACCCACACAAGTGAGGTACCATTTTTATTTCAATACTTGGGGAAACGCTGGGTGGAAGGAAATTTGTGGCTCCTCTCAGATTCCAGAACTTTCTGTCACCGAAATCTGCGGAAAAAGTGTTTTTTTGGCAAAAATGTTGAGGTTTGCAAAGGATTCTGGGTAACAGAACCTGGTGAGAGCCCCACAAGTCACCCCATCGTGGATTACCCTAGGTGTCTAGTTTTCACAAATGTGCAGGTTTCATAGGTTTCCCTAGGTGCCGGCTGAACTAGAAGCCAAAATCCACAGCTAGGCACTTTGGAAAATACAGCTCTGTTTTCTTTGGGAAAATGTTATGTGTCCACGTTGTAATTTGGGGCATTTCCTGTCGCGGGTGCTAGGCCTACACACACAAGTGAGGTACCATTTTTATTTCAATACTTGGGGAAACGCTGGGTGGAAGGAAATTTGTGGCTCCTCTCAGATTCCAGAACTTTCTGTCACCGAAATCTGTGGGAAAAGTGTTTTTTTGGCCAAATTTTGAGGTTTGCAAAGGATTCTGGGTAACAGAACCTGGTGAGAGCCCCACAAGTCACCCCATCTTGGATTACCCCAGGTGTCTAGTTTTTCAAAATGCGGAGGTTTGGTAGGTTTCCCTAGGTGCCGGCTGAGCTATAGGCCAAAATCCACAGCTAGGCACTTTGCAAAAAACAGCTCTGTTTTCTTTGGAAAAATGTGATGTCTCCATGTTGTGTTCTGGGTTATTTCCTTTCCCGGGCGCTAGGCCTACCCATAGAAGTGAGGTACCATTTTTATCGGGAGACTTGGGGGAACACTGGGTGGAAGGAAATTTGTGGCTCCTCTCAGATTCCAGAACTTTCTGCCACCGAAATGAGAGGAAAAAGTGTTTTGTTTAGCCAAAGTTTGAGGTTTGCAAAGGATTCTGGGTAACAGAACCTGGTGAGAGCCACACAAGTCACCCTCATCTTGGATTCCCCTAGGTGTCTATTTTTAAAAAATGTGCAGGTTTGGTAGGTTTCCCTAGGTTCCGGCTGAGCTAGAAGCCAAAATCCACAGCTAAGCACTTTGCAAAAAAACAGCTCTGTTTTCTTTGGGAAAATGTTATGTGTCCACATTGTGTTTTGGGGCATTTCCTGTCGCGTGTGCTAGGCCTATCAACACAAGTGAGGTACCATTTTTATTGCAATACTTGGGGAAACGCTGGGTGGAAGGAAATTGGTGGCTCCTCTCAGATTCCAGAACTTTCTGTCAGCGAAATCTGTGGAAAAGGTGTTTTTTTCGCCAAATTTTGAGGTTTGCAAAGGATTTTGGGTAACAGAACCTGGTGAGAGCCCCACAAGTCACCCCATCTTGGATTACCCTAGGTGTCTAGTTTTCCAAAATGCGCAGGTTTGGTAGGTTTCCCTAGGTGCCGGCTGAGCTAGAGGCCAAAATCCACAGCTAGGCACTTTGCAAAAAACAGCTCTGTTTTCTTTGGAGAAATGTGATGTCTCCACGTTGTGTTCTGGGGCATTTCCTGTCCCGGGCGTTAGGCCTACCCATGCAAGTGAGGTACCATTTTTATCTGGAGACTTGGGGGAACGCTGGGTGGAAGGAAATTTGTGGCTCCTCTCAGATTCCAGAACTTTCTGTCACCGAAATCTGTGGGAAAAGTGTTTTTTTGGCCAAATTTTGAGGTTTGCAAAGGATTCTGGGTAACAGAACCTGGTGAGAGCCCCACAAGTCACCCCATCTTGGATTACCCCAGGTGTCTAGTTTTTCAAAATGCGGAGGTTTGGTAGGTTTCCCTAGGTGCCGGCTGAGCTATAGGCCAAAATCCACAGCTAGGCACTTTGCAAAAAACAGCTCTGTTTTCTTTGGAAAAATGTGATGTCTCCATGTTGTGTTCTGGGTTATTTCCTTTCCCGGGCGCTAGGCCTACCCATAGAAGTGAGGTACCATTTTTATCGGGAGACTTGGGGGAACACTGGGTGGAAGGAAATTTGTGGCTCCTCTCAGATTCCAGAACTTTCTGCCACCGAAATGAGAGGAAAAAGTGTTTTGTTTAGCCAAAGTTTGAGGTTTGCAAAGGATTCTGGGTAACAGAACCTGGTGAGAGCCACACAAGTCACCCTCATCTTGGATTCCCCTAGGTGTCTATTTTTAAAAAATGTGCAGGTTTGGTAGGTTTCCCTAGGTTCCGGCTGAGCTAGAAGCCAAAATCCACAGCTAAGCACTTTGCAAAAAAACAGCTCTGTTTTCTTTGGGAAAATGTTATGTGTCCACATTGTGTTTTGGGGCATTTCCTGTCGCGTGTGCTAGGCCTATCAACACAAGTGAGGTACCATTTTTATTGCAATACTTGGGGAAACGCTGGGTGGAAGGAAATTGGTGGCTCCTCTCAGATTCCAGAACTTTCTGTCAGCGAAATCTGTGGAAAAGGTGTTTTTTTCGCCAAATTTTGAGGTTTGCAAAGGATTTTGGGTAACAGAACCTGGTGAGAGCCCCACAAGTCACCCCATCTTGGATTACCCTAGGTGTCTAGTTTTCCAAAATGCGCAGGTTTGGTAGGTTTCCCTAGGTGCCGGCTGAGCTAGAGGCCAAAATCCACAGCTAGGCACTTTGCAAAAAACAGCTCTGTTTTCTTTGGAGAAATGTGATGTCTCCACGTTGTGTTCTGGGGCATTTCCTGTCCCGGGCGTTAGGCCTACCCATGCAAGTGAGGTACCATTTTTATCTGGAGACTTGGGGGAACGCTGGGTGGAAGGAAATTTGTGGCTCCTCTCCGATTCCAGAACTTTCTGTCACTGGAATGAGAGGAAAAAGTGTTTTTTGGCCAAAGTTTGAGGTTTGCAAAGGATTCTGGGTAACAGAACCTGGTGAGAGCCACACAAGTCACCCTCATCTTGGATTCCCCTAGGTGTCTATTTTTAAAAAATGTGCAGGTTTGGTAGGTTTCCCTAGGTTCCGGCTGAGCTAGAAGCCAAAATCCACAGCTAAGCACTTTGCAAAAAAACAGCTCTGTTTTCTTTGGGAAAATGTTATGTGTCCACATTGTGTTTTGGGGCATTTCCTGTCGCGTGTGCTAGGCCTATCAACACAAGTGAGGTACCATTTTTATTGCAATACTTGGGGAAACGCTGGGTGGAAGGAAATTGGTGGCTCCTCTCAGATTCCAGAACTTTCTGTCACCGAAATCTGTGGAAAAAGTGTTTTTTTCGCCAAATTTTGAGGTTTGCAAAGGATTTTGGGTAACAGAACCTGGTGAGAGCCCCACAAGTCACCCCATCTTGGATTACCCTAGGTGTCTAGTTTTCCAAAATGCGCAGGTTTGGTAGGTTTCCCTAGGTGCCGGCTGAGCTAGAGGCCAAAATCCACAGCTAGGCACTTTGCAAAAAACAGCTCTGTTTTCTTTGGAGAAATGTGATGTCTCCACGTTGTGTTCTGGGGCATTTCCTGTCCCGGGCGTTAGGCCTACCCATGCAAGTGAGGTTCCATTTTTATCTGGAGACTTGGGGGAATGCTGGGTGGAAGGAAATTTGTGGCTCCTCTCCGATTCCAGAACTTTCTGTCACTGGAATGAGAGGAAAAAGTGTTTTTTGGCCAAAGTTTGAGGTTTGCAAAGGATTTTGGGCAACAGAATCTGGTGAGAGCCCCACAAGTTACACCGTCTTGGATTTCTCTAGTTGTCTAGTTTTCACAAATGTGCAGGTTTGATAGGTTTCCCTAGGTGCCGGCTGAACTAGAAGCCAAAATCCACAGCTAGGCACTTTGGAAAAAACAGCTCTGTTTTCTTTGGGAAAATGTTATGTGTCCACGTTGTGTTCTGGGGCATTTCCTTTCCCGGGCGCTAGGCCTACCCATAGAAATCAGGTACCATTTTTAACGGGAGACTTGGGGGAACACTGGGTGGAAGGAAATTTGTGGCTCCTCTCAGATTCCAGAACTTTCTGCCACCGAAATGAGAGGAAAAAGTGTTTTTTTTGGCCAAAGTTTGAGGTTTGCAAAGGTTTCTGGGTAACAGAACCTGGTGAGAGCCCCACAAGTTACACCGTCTTGGATTTCCCTAGTTGTCTAGTTTTCAAAAATGTGCAAGTTTGGTAGGTTTCCCTAGGTGCCGGCTAAGCTAGAGGACAAAATCCACAGCTAGCTCTTTGCAAAAAACAGCTCTGTTTTCTTTGTGAAAATGTGATGTGTCCACGTTGTGTTTTGGGGCATTTCTTGTTGGGGCACTAGGCCTACCCACACAAATTAGGTACCATTTTTATCGGGAGACTTGAGGGAACGCTGGGTACAAGGAAATTTGTGGCTCTTCTCAGATTACAGAACTTTCTGTCACTGAAATGAGAGGAAAAAGTGTTTTTTGGCCACATTTTGAGGTTTGCAAAGGATTCTGAGTAACAGAACCTGGTGAGAGCCCCACAAGTCACCCCATATTGGTTTCCCCTAGGTGTCTAGTTTTCAAAAATGTGCAGGTTTGGTAGGTTTCCCTAGGTGCCGGCTGAGCTAGAAGCCAAAATCCACAGCTAGGCACTTTGGAAAAAACAGCTCTGTTTTCTTTGGGAAAATGTTATGTGTCCATGTTGTGTTTTGGGGCATTTCCTGTCACGTGTGCTAGGCCTACCCACACAAGTGAGGTACCATTTTTATTTCAATACTTGGGGAAACGCTGGGTGGAAGGAAATTTGTGGCTCCTCTCAGATTCCAGAACTTTCTGTCACCGAAATCTGTGGAAAAGTGTTTTTTTGGCAAAAATGTTGAGGTTTGCAAAGGATTCTGGGTAACAGAACCTCGTGAGAGCTCCACAAGTCACCCCATCTTGGATTACCCCAGGTGTCTAGTTTTCCAAAATGCGCAGGTTTGGTAGGTTTCCCTAGGTGCCGGCTGAGCTAGAGGCCAAAATCCACAGCTAGGCACTTTGCAAAAATCAGCTCTGTTTTCTGTGGGAAAATGTGATGTCTCCACGTTGTGTTCTGGGGCATTTCCTTTCCCGGGCGCTAGGCCTACGCATACAAGTGAGGTACCATTTTTATCGGGAGACTTGGGGGAACGCTGGGTGGAAGGAAATTTGTGGCTCCTCTCAGATTCCAGAACTTTCTGCCACCGAAATGAGAGGAAAAAGTGTTTTTTTTGCCATATTTTGAAGTCTGTAAAGGATTCTGAGTAACAGAACCTGGTGAGAGCCCCACAAGTCACCCCATCTTGGATTACCCTAGGTGTCTAGTTTTTAAAAATGCACAGGTTTGGTAGGTTTCCCTAGGTGCCGCCTGAGCTATAGGCCAAAATCCACAGCTAAGCACTTTGCAAAAAACAGCTCTGTTTTCTTTGGAAAAATGTGATGTCTCCATGTTGTGTTCTGGGGCATTTCCTTTCCCGGGCGCTAGGCCTACCCATAGAAGTGAGGTACCATTTTTATCGGGAGACTTGGGGGAACACTGGGTGGAAGGAAATTTGTGGCTCCTCTCAGATTCCAGAACTTTCTGCCACCGAAATGAGAGGAAAAAGTGTTTTGTTTGGCCAAAGTTTGAGGTTTGCAAAGGATTCTGGGTAACAGAACCTGGTGAGAGCCACACAAGTCACCCTCATCTTGGATTCCCCTAGGTGTCTATTTTTAAAAAATGTGCAGGTTTGGTAGGTTTCCCTAGGTTCCGGCTGAGCTAGAAGCCAAAATCCACAGCTAAGCACTTTGCAAAAAAACAGCTCTGTTTTCTTTGGGAAAATGTTATGTGTCCACATTGTGTTTTGGGGCATTTCCTGTTGCGTGTGCTAGGCCTATCAACACAAGTGAGGTACCATTTTTATTGCAATACTTGGGGAAACGCTGGGTGGAAGGAAATTGGTGGCTCCTCTCAGATTCCAGAACTTCCTGTCACCGAAATCTGTGGAAAAAGTGTTTTTTTCACCAAATTTTGAGGTTTGCAAAGGATTTTGGGTAACAGAACCTGGTGAGAGCCCCACAAGTCACCCCATCTTGGATTACCCTAGGTGTCTAGTTTTCCAAAATGCGCAGGTTTGGTAGGTTTCCCTAGGTGCCGGCTGAGCTAGAGGCCAAAATCCACAGCTAGGCACTTTGCAAAAAACAGCTCTGTTTTCTTTGGAGAAATGTGATGTCTCCACGTTGTGTTCTGGGGCATTTCCTGTCCCGGGCGTTAGGCCTACCCATGCAAGTGAGGTACCATTTTTATCTGGAGACTTGGGGGAACGCTGGGTGGAAGGAAATTTGTGGCTCCTCTCCGATTCCAGAACTTTCTGTCACTGGAATGAGAGGAAAAAGTGTTTTTTGGCCAAAGTTTGAGGTTTGCAAAGGTTTCTGGGTAACAGAACCTGGTGAGAGCCCCACAAGTTACACCGTCTTGGATTTCCCTAGTTGTCTAGTTTTAAAAAATGTGCAAGTTTGGTAAGTTTCCCTATGTGCCGGCTAAGCTAGAGGACAAAATCCACAGCTAGCTCTTTGCAAAAAACAGCTCTGTTTTCTTTGTGAAAATGTGATGTGTCCACGTTGTGTTTTGGGGCATTTCTTGTTGCGGGCACTAGGCCTACCCACACAAATTAGGTACCATTTTTATCGGGAGACTTGAGGGAACGCTGGGTACAAGGAAATCTGTGGCTCTTCTCAGATTACAGAACTTTCTGTCACTGAAATAAGAGGAAAAAGTGTTTTTTGGCCACATTTTGAGGTTTGCAAAGGATTCTGAGTAACAGAACCTGGTGAGAGCCCCACAAGTCACACCATATTGGTTTCCCCTAGGTGTCTAGTTTTCAAAAATGTGCAGGTTTGGTAGGTTTCCCTAGGTGCCGGCTGAGCTAGAAGCCAAAATCCACATCTAGGCACTTTGGAAAAAACAGCTCTGTTTTCTTTGGGAAAATGTTATGTGTCCACGTTGTGTTTTGGGGCATTTCCTGTCGCGTGTGCTAGGCCTACCCACACAAGTGAGGTACCATTTTTATTTCAATACTTGGGGAAACGTTGGGTGGAAGGAAATTTGTGGCTCCTCTCAGATTCCAGAACTTTCTGTCACCGAAACCTGTGGAAAAGGTGTTTTTTTGGCCAAATTTTGAGGTTTGCAAAGGATTCTGGGTAACAGAACCTGGTGAGAGCCCCACAAGTCACCCCATCGTGGATTACCCTAGGTGTCTAGTTTTCACAAATGTGCAGGTTTGATAGGTTTCCCTAGGTGCCGGCTGAACTAGAAGCCAAAATCCACAGCTAGGCACTTTGGAAAAAACAGCTCTGTTTTCTTTGGGAAAATGTTATGTGTCCACGTTGTGTTCTGGGGCATTTCCTTTCCCGGGCGCTAGGCCTACCCATAGAAATGAGGTACCATTTTTATCGGGAGACTTGGGGGAACACTGGGTGGAAGGAAATTTGTGGCTCCTCTCAGATTCCAGAACTTTCTGCCACCGAAATGAGAGGAAAAAGTGTTTTTTTTGGCCAAAGTTTGAGGTTTGCAAAGGTTTCTGGGTAACAGAACCTGGTGAGAGCCCCACAAGTTACACCGTCTTGGATTTCCCTAGTTGTCTAGTTTTCAAAAATGTGCAAGTTTGGTAGGTTTCCCTAGGTGCCGGCTAAGCTAGAGGACAAAATCCACAGCTAGCTCTTTGCAAAAAACAGCTCTGTTTTCTTTGTGAAAATGTGATGTGTCCACGTTGTGTTTTGGGGCATTTCTTGTTGGGGCACTAGGCCTACCCACACAAATTAGGTACCATTTTTATCGGGAGACTTGAGGGAACGCTGGGTACAAGGAAATGTGTGGCTCTTCTCAGATTACAGAACTTTCTGTCACTGAAATGAGAGGAAAAAGTGTTTTTTGGCCACATTTTGAGGTTTGCAAAGGATTCTGAGTAACAGAACCTGGTGAGAGCCCCACAAGTCACCCCATATTGGTTTCCCCTAGGTGTCTAGTTTTCAAAAATGTGCAGGTTTGGTAGGTTTCCCTAGGTGCCGGCTGAGCTAGAAGCCAAAATCCACAGCTAGGCACTTTGGAAAAAACAGCTCTGTTTTCTTTGGGAAAATGTTATGTGTCCAGGTTGTGTTTTGGGGCATTTCCTGTCACGTGTGCTAGGCCTACCCACACAAGTGAGGTACCATTTTTATTTCAATACTTGGGGAAACGCTGGGTGGAAGGAAATTTGTGGCTCCTCTCAGATTCCAGAACTTTCTGTCACCGAAATCTGTGGAAAAAGTGTTTTTTTGGCAAAAATGTTGAGGTTTGCAAAGGATTCTGGGTAACAGAACCTCGTGAGAGCTCTACAAGTCACCCCATCTTGGATTACCCCAGGTGTCTAGTTTTCCAAAATGCGCAGGTTTGGTAGGTTTCCCTAGGTGCCGGCTGAGCTAGAGGCCAAAATCCACAGCTAGGCACTTTGCAAAAAGCAGCTCTGTTTTCTGTGGGAAAATGTGATGTCTCCACGTTGTGTTCTGGGGCATTTCCTTTCCCGGGCGCTAGGCCTACGCATACAAGTGAGGTGCCATTTTTATCTGGAGACTTGGGGGAACGCTGGGTGGAAGGAAATTTGTGGCTCCTCTCAGATTCCAGAACTTTCTGTCACCGAAATCTGTGGAAAAAGTGTTTTTTTCGCCAAATTTTGAGGTTTGCAAAGGATTTTGGGTAACAGAACCTGGTGAGAGCCCCACAAGTCACCCCATCTTGGATTACCCTAGGTGTCTAGTTTTCCAAAATGCGCAGGTTTGGTAGGTTTCCCTAGGTGCCGGCTGAGCTAGAGGCCAAAATCCACAGCTAGGCACTTTGCAAAAAACAGCTCTGTTTTCTTTGGAGAAATGTGATGTCTCCACGTTGTGTTCTGGGGCATTTCCTGTCCCGGCCGTTAGGCCTACCCATGCAAGTGAGGTACCATTTTTATCTGGAGACTTGGGGGAACGCTGGGTGGAAGGAAATTTGTGGCTCCTCTCCGATTCCAGAACTTTCTGTCACTGGAATGAGAGGAAAAAGTGTTTTTTGCCCAAAGTTTGAGGTTTGCAAAGGATTCTGGGTAACAGAACCTGGTGAGAGCCACACAAGTCACCCTCATCTTGGATTCCCCTAGGTGTCTATTTTTAAAAAATGTGCAGGTTTGGTAGGTTTCCCTAGGTTCCGGCTGAGCTAGAAGCCAAAATCCACAGCTAAGCACTTTGCAAAAAAACAGCTCTGTTTTCTTTGGGAAAATGTTATGTGTCCACATTGTGTTTTGGGGCATTTCCTGTTGCGTGTGCTAGGCCTATCAACACAAGTGAGGTGCCATTTTTATTGCAATACTTGGGGAAACGCTGGGTGGAAGGAAATTTGTGGCTCCTCTCAGATTCCAGAACTTTCTGTCACCGAAATCTGTGGAAAAAGTGTTTTTTTCGCCAAATTTTGAGGTTTGCAAAGGATTTTGGGTAACAGAACCTGGTGAGAGCCCCACAAGTCACCCCATTTTGGATTACCCTAAGTGTCTAGTTTTCCAAAATGCGCAGGTTTGGTAGGTTTCCCTAGGTGCCGGCTGAGCTAGAAGCCAAAATCCACAGCTAGGCACTTTGGAAAAAACAGCTCTGTTTTCTTTGGGAAAATGTTATGTGTCCATGTTGTGTTTTGGGGCATATCCTGTCACGTGTGCTAGGCCTACCCACACAAGTGAGGTACCATTTTTATTTCAATACTTGGGGAAACGCTGGGTGGAAGGAAATTTGTGGCTCCTCTCAGATTCCAGAACTTTCTGTCACCGAAATCTGTGGAAAAAGTGTTTTTTTGTCAAAAATTTTGAGGTTTGCAAAGGATTCTGGGTAACAGAACCTCGTGAGAGCTCCACAAGTCACCCCATCTTGGATTACCCTAGCTGTCTAGTTTTCCAAAATGCGCAGGTTTGGTAGGTTTCCCTAGGTGCCGGCTGAGCTAGAGGCCAAAATCCACAGCTAGGCACTTTGCAAAAAACAGCTCTGTTTTCTTTGGAGAAATGTGATATCTCCACGTTGTGTTCTGGGGCATTTCCTGTCCCGGGCGTTAGGCCTACCCATGCAAGTGAGGTACCATTTTTATCTGGAGACTTGGGGGAATGCTGGGTGGAAGGAAATTTGTGGCTCCTCTCCGATTCCAGAACTTTCTGTCACTGGAATGAGAGGAAAAAGTGTTTTTTGGCCAAAGTTTGAGGTTTGCAAAGGATTTTGGGTAACAGAACCTGGTGAGAGCCCCACAAGTTACACCGTCTTGGATTTCTCTAGTTGTCTAGTTTTAAAAAATGTGCAGGTTTGGCAGGTTTCCCTAGGTGCCGGATAAGCTAGAGGACAAAATCCACAGCTAGCTCTTTGCAAAAAACAGCTCTGTTTTCTTTGTGAAAAGGTGATGTGTCCACGTTGTGTTTTCGGGCATTTCTTGTTGCGGGCACTAGGCCTACCCACACAAATGAGGTACCATTTTTATCGGGAGACTTGAGGGAACGCTGGGTACAAGGAAATGTGTGGCTCTTCTCAGATTACAGAACTTTCTGTCACTGAAATGAGAGGAAAAAGTGTTTTTTGGCCACATTTTGAGGTTTGCAAAGGATTCTGAGTAACAGAACCTGGTGAGAGCCCCACAAGTCACCCCATATTGGTTTCCCCTAGGTGTCTAGTTTTCAAAAATGTGCAGGTTTGGTAGGTTTCCCTAGGTGCCGGCTGAGCTAGAAGCCAAAATCCACAGCTAGGCACTTTGGAAAAAACAGCTCTGTTTTCTTTGGGAAAATGTTATGTGTCCATGTTGTGTTTTGGGGCATTTCCTGTCACGTGTGCTAGGCCTACCCACACAAGTGAGGTACCATTTTTATTTCAATACTTGGGGAAACGCTGGGTGGAAGGAAATTTGTGGCTCCTCTCAGATTCCAGAACTTTCTGTCACCGAAATCTGCGGAAAAAGTGTTTTTTTGGCAAAAATGTTGAGGTTTGCAAAGGATTCTGGGTAACAGAACCTGGTGAGAGCCCCACAAGTCACCCCATCGTGGATTACCCTAGGTGTCTAGTTTTCACAAATGTGCAGGTTTCATAGGTTTCCCTAGGTGCCGGCTGAACTAGAAGCCAAAATCCACAGCTAGGCACTTTGGAAAATACAGCTCTGTTTTCTTTGGGAAAATGTTATGTGTCCACGTTGTAATTTGGGGCATTTCCTGTCGCGGGTGCTAGGCCTACCCACACAAGTGAGGTACCATTTTTATTTCAATACTTGGGGAAACGCTGGGTGGAAGGAAATTTGTGGCTCCTCTCAGATTCCAGAACTTTCTGTCACCGAAATCTGTGGAAAAAGTGTTTTTTTGGCAAAAATGTTGAGGTTTGCAAAGGATTCTGGGTAACAGAACCTCGTGAGAGCTCTACAAGTCACCCCATCTTGGATTACCCCAGGTGTCTAGTTTTCCAAAATGCGCAGGTTTGGTAGGTTTCCCTAGGTGCCGGCTGAGCTAGAGGCCAAAATCCACAGCTAGGCACTTTGCAAAAAGCAGCTCTGTTTTCTGTGGGAAAATGTGATGTCTCCACGTTGTGTTCTGGGGCATTTCCTTTCCCGGGCGCTAGGCCTACGCATACAAGTGAGGTGCCATTTTTATCTGGAGACTTGGGGGAACGCTGGGTGGAAGGAAATTTGTGGCTCCTCTCAGATTCCAGAACTTTCTGTCACCGAAATCTGTGGAAAAAGTGTTTTTTTCGCCAAATTTTGAGGTTTGCAAAGGATTTTGGGTAACAGAACCTGGTGAGAGCCCCACAAGTCACCCCATCTTGGATTACCCTAGGTGTCTAGTTTTCCAAAATGCGCAGGTTTGGTAGGTTTCCCTAGGTGCCGGCTGAGCTAGAGGCCAAAATCCACAGCTAGGCACTTTGCAAAAAACAGCTCTGTTTTCTTTGGAGAAATGTGATGTCTCCACGTTGTGTTCTGGGGCATTTCCTGTCCCGGCCGTTAGGCCTACCCATGCAAGTGAGGTACCATTTTTATCTGGAGACTTGGGGGAACGCTGGGTGGAAGGAAATTTGTGGCTCCTCTCCGATTCCAGAACTTTCTGTCACTGGAATGAGAGGAAAAAGTGTTTTTTGCCCAAAGTTTGAGGTTTGCAAAGGATTCTGGGTAACAGAACCTGGTGAGAGCCACACAAGTCACCCTCATCTTGGATTCCCCTAGGTGTCTATTTTTTAAAAATGTGCAGGTTTGGTAGGTTTCCCTAGGTTCCGGCTGAGCTAGAAGCCAAAATCCACAGCTAAGCACTTTGCAAAAAAACAGCTCTGTTTTCTTTGGGAAAATGTTATGTGTCCACATTGTGTTTTGGGGCATTTCCTGTTGCGTGTTCTAGGCCTATCAACACAAGTGAGGTGCCATTTTTATTGCAATACTTGGGGAAACGCTGGGTGGAAGGAAATTTGTGGCTCCTCTCAGATTCCAGAACTTTCTGTCACCGAAATCTGTGGAAAAAGTGTTTTTTTCGCCAAATTTTGAGGTTTGCAAAGGATTTTGGGTAACAGAACCTGGTGAGAGCCCCACAAGTCACCCCATTTTGGATTACCCTAAGTGTCTAGTTTTCCAAAATGCGCAGGTTTGGTAGGTTTCCCTAGGTGCCGGCTGAGCTAGAAGCCAAAATCCACAGCTAGGCACTTTGGAAAAAACAGCTCTGTTTTCTTTGGGAAAATGTTATGTGTCCATGTTGTGTTTTGGGGCATATCCTGTCATGTGTGCTAGGCCTACCCACACAAGTGAGGTACCATTTTTATTTCAATACTTGGGGAAACGCTGGGTGGAAGGAAATTTGTGGCTCCTCTCAGATTCCAGAACTTTCTGTCACCGAAATCTGTGGAAAAAGTGTTTTTTTGGCAAAAATTTTGAGGTTTGCAAAGGATTCTGGGTAACAGAACCTCGTGAGAGCTCCACAAGTCACCCCATCTTGGATTACCCTAGGTGTCTAGTTTTCCAAAATGCGCAGGTTTGGTAGGTTTCCCTAGGTGCCGGCTGAGCTAGAGGCCAAAATCCACAGCTAGGCACTTTGCAAAAAACAGCTCTGTTTTCTTTGGAGAAATGTGATATCTCCACGTTGTGTTCTGGGGCATTTCCTGTCCCGGGCGTTAGGCCTACCCATGCAAGTGAGGTACCATTTTTATCTGGAGACTTGGGGGAATGCTGGGTGGAAGGAAATTTGTGGCTCCTCTCCGATTCCAGAACTTTCTGTCACTGGAATGAGAGGAAAAAGTGTTTTTTGGCCAAAGTTTGAGGTTTGCAAAGGATTTTGGGTAACAGAACCTGGTGAGAGCCCCACAAGTTACACCGTCTTGGATTTCTCTAGTTGTCTAGTTTTAAAAAATGTGCAGGTTTGGCAGGTTTCCCTAGGTGCCGGATAAGCTAGAGGACAAAATCCACAGCTAGCTCTTTGCAAAAAACAGCTCTGTTTTCTTTGTGAAAAGGTGATGTGTCCACGTTGTGTTTTCGGGCATTTCTTGTTGCGGGCACTAGGCCTACCCACACAAATGAGGTACCATTTTTATCGGGAGACTTGAGGGAACGCTGGGTACAAGGAAATGTGTGGCTCTTCTCAGATTACAGAACTTTCTGTCACTGAAATGAGAGGAAAAAGTGTTTTTTGGCCACATTTTGAGGTTTGCAAAGGATTCTGAGTAACAGAACCTGGTGAGAGCCCCACAAGTCACCCCATATTGGTTTCCCCTAGGTGTCTAGTTTTCAAAAATGTGCAGGTTTGGTAGGTTTCCCTAGGTGCCGGCTGAGCTAGAAGCCAAAATCCACAGCTAGGCACTTTGGAAAAAACAGCTCTGTTTTCTTTGGGAAAATGTTATGTGTCCATGTTGTGTTTTGGGGCATTTCCTGTCACGTGTGCTAGGCCTACCCACACAAGTGAGATACCATTTTTATTTCAATACTTGGGGAAACGCTGGGTGGAAGGAAATTTGTGGCTCCTCTCAGATTCCAGAACTTTCTGTCACCGAAATCTGCGGAAAAAGTGTTTTTTTGGCAAAAATGTTGAGGTTTGCAAAGGATTCTGGGTAACAGAACCTGGTGAGAGCCCCACAAGTCACCCCATCGTGGATTACCCTAGGTGTCTAGTTTTCACAAATGTGCAGGTTTCATAGGTTTCCCTAGGTGCCGGCTGAACTAGAAGCCAAAATCCACAGCTAGGCACTTTGGAAAATACAGCTCTGTTTTCTTTGGGAAAATGTTATGTGTCCACGTTGTAATTTGGGGCATTTCCTGTCGCGGGTGCTAGGCCTACCCACACAAGTGAGGTACCATTTTTATTTCAATACTTGGGGAAACGCTGGGTGGAAGGAAATTTGTGGCTCCTCTCAGATTCCAGAACTTTCTGTCACCGAAATCTGTGGAAAAAGTGTTTTTTTGGCAAAAATGTTGAGGTTTGCAAAGGATTCTGGGTAACAGAACCTCGTGAGAGCTCTACAAGTCACCCCATCTTGGATTACCCCAGGTGTCTAGTTTTCCAAAATGCGCAGGTTTGGTAGGTTTCCCTAGGTGCCGGCTGAGCTAGAGGCCAAAATCCACAGCTAGGCACTTTGCAAAAAGCAGCTCTGTTTTCTGTGGGAAAATGTGATGTCTCCACGTTGTGTTCTGGGGCATTTCCTTTCCCGGGCGCTAGGCCTACGCATACAAGTGAGGTGTCATTTTTATCTGGAGACTTGGGGGAACGCTGGGTGGAAGGAAATTTGTGGCTCCTCTCAGATTCCAGAACTTTCTGTCACCGAAATCTGTGGAAAAAGTGTTTTTTTCGCCAAATTTTGAGGTTTGCAAAGGATTCTGGGTAACAGAACCTGGTGAGAGCCACACAAGTCACCCTCATCTTGGATTCCCCTAGGTGTCTATTTTTAAAAAATGTGCAGGTTTGGTAGGTTTCCCTAGGTTCCGGCTGAGCTAGAAGCCAAAATCCACAGCTAAGCACTTTGCAAAAAAACAGCTCTGTTTTCTTTGGGAAAATGTTATGTGTCCACATTGTGTTTTGGGGCATTTCCTGTCGCGTGTGCTAGGCCTATCAACACAAGTGAGGTACCATTTTTATTGCAATACTTGGGGAAACGCTGGGTGGAAGGAAATTGGTGGCTCCTCTCAGATTCCAGAACTTTCTGTCAGCGAAATCTGTGGAAAAGGTGTTTTTTTCGCCAAATTTTGAGGTTTGCAAAGGATTTTGGGTAACAGAACCTGGTGAGAGCCCCACAAGTCACCCCATCTTGGATTACCCTAGGTGTCTAGTTTTCCAAAATGCGCAGGTTTGGTAGGTTTCCCTAGGTGCCGGCTGAGCTAGAGGCCAAAATCCACAGCTAGGCACTTTGCAAAAAACAGCTCTGTTTTCTTTGGAGAAATGTGATGTGTCCACGTTGTGTTCTGGGGCATTTCCTGTCCCGGGCGTTAGGCCTACCCATGCAAGTGAGGTACCATTTTTATCTGGAGACTTGGGGGAACGCTGGGTGGAAGGAAATTTGTGGCTCCTCTCCGATTCCAGAACTTTCTGTCACTGGAATGAGAGGAAAAAGTGTTTTTTGGCCAAAGTTTGAGGTTTGCAAAGGATTCTGGGTAACAGAACCTGGTGAGAGCCACACAAGTCACCCTCATCTTGGATTCCCCTAGGTGTCTATTTTTAAAAAATGTGCAGGTTTGGTAGGTTTCCCTAGGTTCCGGCTGAGCTAGAAGCCAAAATCCACAGCTAAGCACTTTGCAAAAAAACAGCTCTGTTTTCTTTGGGAAAATGTTATGTGTCCACATTGTGTTTTGGGGCATTTCCTGTCGCGTGTGCTAGGCCTATCAATACAAGTGAGGTACCATTTTTATTGCAATACTTGGGGAAACGCTGGGTGGAAGGAAATTGGTGGCTCCTCTCAGATTCCAGAACTTTCTGTCACCGAAATCTGTGGAAAAAGAGTTTTTTTCGCCAAATTTTGAGGTTTGCAAAGGATTTTGGGTAACAGAACCTGGTGAGAGCCCCACAAGTCACCCCATCTTGGATTACCCTAGGTGTCTAGTTTTCCAAAATGCGCAGGTTTGGTAGGTTTCCCTAGGTGCCGGCTGAGCTAGAGGCCAAAATCCACAGCTAGGCACTTTGCAAAAAACAGCTCTGTTTTCTTTGGAGAAATGTGATGTCTCCACGTTGTGTTCTGGGGCATTTCCTGTCCCGGGCGTTAGGCCTACCCATGCAAGTGAGGTTCCATTTTTATCTGGAGACTTGGGGGAATGCTGGGTGGAAGGAAATTTGTGGCTCCTCTCCGATTCCAGAACTTTCTGTCACTGGAATGAGAGGAAAAAGTGTTTTTTGGCCAAAGTTTGAGGTTTGCAAAGGATTTTGGGCAACAGAATCTGGTGAGAGCCCCACAAGTTACACCGTCCTGGATTTCTCTAGTTGTCTAGTTTTCACAAATGTGCAGGTTTGATAGGTTTCCCTAGGTGCCGGCTGAACTAGAAGCCAAAATCCACAGCTAGGCACTTTGGAAAAAACAGCTCTGTTTTCTTTGGGAAAATGTTATGTGTCCACGTTGTGTTCTGGGGCATTTCCTTTCCCGGGCGCTAGGCCTACCCATAGAAATCAGGTACCATTTTTAACGGGAGACTTGGGGGAACACTGGGTGGAAGGAAATTTGTGGCTCCTCTCAGATTCCAGAACTTTCTGCCACCGAAATGAGAGGAAAAAGTGTTTTTTTTGGCCAAAGTTTGAGGTTTGCAAAGGTTTCTGGGTAACAGAACCTGGTGAGAGCCCCACAAGTTACACCGTCTTGGATTTCCCTAGTTGTCTAGTTTTCAAAAATGTGCAAGTTTGGTAGGTTTCCCTAGGTGCCGGCTAAGCTAGAGGACAAAATCCACAGCTAGCTCTTTGCAAAAAACAGCTCTGTTTTCTTTGTGAAAATGTGATGTGTCCACGTTGTGTTTTGGGGCATTTCTTGTTGGGGCACTAGGCCTACCCACACAAATTAGGTACCATTTTTATCGGGAGACTTGAGGGAACGCTGGGTACAAGGAAATTTGTGGCTCTTCTCAGATTACAGAACTTTCTGTCACTGAAATGAGAGGAAAAAGTGTTTTTTGGCCACATTTTGAGGTTTGCAAAGGATTCTGAGTAACAGAACCTGGTGAGAGCCCCACAAGTCACCCCATATTGGTTTCCCCTAGGTGTCTAGTTTTCAAAAATGTGCAGGTTTGGTAGGTTTCCCTAGGTGCCGGCTGAGCTAGAAGCCAAAATCCACAGCTAGGCACTTTGGAAAAAACAGCTCTGTTTTCTTTGGGAAAATGTTATGTGTCCATGTTGTGTTTTGGGGCATTTCCTGTCACGTGTGCTAGGCCTACCCACACAAGTGAGGTACCATTTTTATTTCAATACTTGGGGAAACGCTGGGTGGAAGGAAATTTGTGGCTCCTCTCAGATTCCAGAACTTTCTGTCACCGAAATCTGTGGAAAAAGTGTTTTTTTGGCAAAAATGTTGAGGTTTGCAAAGGATTCTGGGTAACAGAACCTCGTGAGAGCTCCACAAGTCACCCCATCTTGGATTACCCCAGGTGTCTAGTTTTCCAAAATGCGCAGGTTTGGTAGGTTTCCCTAGGTGCCGGCTGAGCTAGAGGCCAAAATCCACAGCTAGGCACTTTGCAAAAATCAGCTCTGTTTTCTGTGGGAAAATGTGATGTCTCCACGTTGTGTTCTGGGGCATTTCCTTTCCCGGGCGCTAGGCCTACGCATACAAGTGAGGTACCATTTTTATCGGGAGACTTGGGGGAACGCTGGGTGGAAGGAAATTTGTGGCTCCTCTCAGATTCCAGAACTTTCTGCCACCGAAATGAGAGGAAAAAGTGTTTTTTTTGCCATATTTTGAAGTCTGTAAAGGATTCTGAGTAACAGAACCTGGTGAGAGCCCCACAAGTCACCCCATCTTGGATTACCCTAGGTGTCTAGTTTTTAAAAATGCACAGGTTTGGTAGGTTTCCCTAGGTGCCGCCTGAGCTATAGGCCAAAATCCACAGCTAAGCACTTTGCAAAAAACAGCTCTGTTTTCTTTGGAAAAATGTGATGTCTCCATGTTGTGTTCTGGGGCATTTCCTTTCCCGGGCGCTAGGCCTACCCATAGAAGTGAGGTACCATTTTTATCGGGAGACTTGGGGGAACACTGGGTGGAAGGAAATTTGTGGCTCCTCTCAGATTCCAGAACTTTCTGCCACCGAAATGAGAGGAAAAAGTGTTTTGTTTGGCCAAAGTTTGAGGTTTGCAAAGGATTCTGGGTAACAGAACCTGGTGAGAGCCACACAAGTCACCCTCATCTTGGATTCCCCTAGGTGTCTATTTTTAAAAAATGTGCAGGTTTGGTAGGTTTCCCTAGGTTCCGGCTGAGCTAGAAGCCAAAATCCACAGCTAAGCACTTTGCAAAAAAACAGCTCTGTTTTCTTTGGGAAAATGTTATGTGTCCACATTGTGTTTTGGGGCATTTCCTGTTGCGTGTGCTAGGCCTATCAACACAAGTGAGGTACCATTTTTATTGCAATACTTGGGGAAACGCTGGGTGGAAGGAAATTGGTGGCTCCTCTCAGATTCCAGAACTTCCTGTCACCGAAATCTGTGGAAAAAGTGTTTTTTTCACCAAATTTTGAGGTTTGCAAAGGATTTTGGGTAACAGAACCTGGTGAGAGCCCCACAAGTCACCCCATCTTGGATTACCCTAGGTGTCTAGTTTTCCAAAATGCGCAGGTTTGGTAGGTTTCCCTAGGTGCCGGCTGAGCTAGAGGCCAAAATCCACAGCTAGGCACTTTGCAAAAAACAGCTCTGTTTTCTTTGGAGAAATGTGATGTCTCCACGTTGTGTTCTGGGGCATTTCCTGTCCCGGGCGTTAGGCCTACCCATGCAAGTGAGGTACCATTTTTATCTGGAGACTTGGGGGAACGCTGGGTGGAAGGAAATTTGTGGCTCCTCTCCGATTCCAGAACTTTCTGTCACTGGAATGAGAGGAAAAAGTGTTTTTTGGCCAAAGTTTGAGGTTTGCAAAGGTTTCTGGGTAACAGAACCTGGTGAGAGCCCCACAAGTTACACCGTCTTGGATTTCCCTAGTTGTCTAGTTTTAAAAAATGTGCAAGTTTGGTAAGTTTCCCTATGTGCCGGCTAAGCTAGAGGACAAAATCCACAGCTAGCTCTTTGCAAAAAACAGCTCTGTTTTCTTTGTGAAAATGTGATGTGTCCACGTTGTGTTTTGGGGCATTTCTTGTTGCGGGCACTAGGCCTACCCACACAAATTAGGTACCATTTTTATCGGGAGACTTGAGGGAACGCTGGGTACAAGGAAATCTGTGGCTCTTCTCAGATTACAGAACTTTCTGTCACTGAAATAAGAGGAAAAAGTGTTTTTTGGCCACATTTTGAGGTTTGCAAAGGATTCTGAGTAACAGAACCTGGTGAGAGCCCCACAAGTCACACCATATTGGTTTCCCCTAGGTGTCTAGTTTTCAAAAATGTGCAGGTTTGGTAGGTTTCCCTAGGTGCCGGCTGAGCTAGAAGCCAAAATCCACATCTAGGCACTTTGGAAAAAACAGCTCTGTTTTCTTTGGGAAAATGTTATGTGTCCACGTTGTGTTTTGGGGCATTTCCTGTCGCGTGTGCTAGGCCTACCCACACAAGTGAGGTACCATTTTTATTTCAATACTTGGGGAAACGTTGGGTGGAAGGAAATTTGTGGCTCCTCTCAGATTCCAGAACTTTCTGTCACCGAAACCTGTGGAAAAGGTGTTTTTTTGGCCAAATTTTGAGGTTTGCAAAGGATTCTGGGTAACAGAACCTGGTGAGAGCCCCACAAGTCACCCCATCGTGGATTACCCTAGGTGTCTAGTTTTCACAAATGTGCAGGTTTGATAGGTTTCCCTAGGTGCCGGCTGAACTAGAAGCCAAAATCCACAGCTAGGCACTTTGGAAAAAACAGCTCTGTTTTCTTTGGGAAAATGTTATGTGTCCACGTTGTGTTCTGGGGCATTTCCTTTCCCGGGCGCTAGGCCTACCCATAGAAATGAGGTACCATTTTTATCGGGAGACTTGGGGGAACACTGGGTGGAAGGAAATTTGTGGCTCCTCTCAGATTCCAGAACTTTCTGCCACCGAAATGAGAGGAAAAAGTGTTTTTTTTGGCCAAAGTTTGAGGTTTGCAAAGGTTTCTGGGTAACAGAACCTGGTGAGAGCCCCACAAGTTACACCGTCTTGGATTTCCCTAGTTGTCTAGTTTTCAAAAATGTGCAAGTTTGGTAGGTTTCCCTAGGTGCCGGCTAAGCTAGAGGACAAAATCCACAGCTAGCTCTTTGCAAAAAACAGCTCTGTTTTCTTTGTGAAAATGTGATGTGTCCACGTTGTGTTTTGGGGCATTTCTTGTTGGGGCACTAGGCCTACCCACACAAATTAGGTACCATTTTTATCGGGAGACTTGAGGGAACGCTGGGTACAAGGAAATGTGTGGCTCTTCTCAGATTACAGAACTTTCTGTCACTGAAATGAGAGGAAAAAGTGTTTTTTGGCCACATTTTGAGGTTTGCAAAGGATTCTGAGTAACAGAACCTGGTGAGAGCCCCACAAGTCACCCCATATTGGTTTCCCCTAGGTGTCTAGTTTTCAAAAATGTGCAGGTTTGGTAGGTTTCCCTAGGTGCCGGCTGAGCTAGAAGCCAAAATCCACAGCTAGGCACTTTGGAAAAAACAGCTCTGTTTTCTTTGGGAAAATGTTATGTGTCCAGGTTGTGTTTTGGGGCATTTCCTGTCACGTGTGCTAGGCCTACCCACACAAGTGAGGTACCATTTTTATTTCAATACTTGGGGAAACGCTGGGTGGAAGGAAATTTGTGGCTCCTCTCAGATTCCAGAACTTTCTGTCACCGAAATCTGTGGAAAAAGTGTTTTTTTGGCAAAAATGTTGAGGTTTGCAAAGGATTCTGGGGTAACAGAACCTCGTGAGAGCTCTACAAGTCACCCCATCTTGGATTACCCCAGGTGTCTAGTTTTCCAAAATGCGCAGGTTTGGTAGGTTTCCCTAGGTGCCGGCTGAGCTAGAGGCCAAAATCCACAGCTAGGCACTTTGCAAAAAGCAGCTCTGTTTTCTGTGGGAAAATGTGATGTCTCCACGTTGTGTTCTGGGGCATTTCCTTTCCCGGGCGCTAGGCCTACGCATACAAGTGAGGTGCCATTTTTATCTGGAGACTTGGGGGAACGCTGGGTGGAAGGAAATTTGTGGCTCCTCTCAGATTCCAGAACTTTCTGTCACCGAAATCTGTGGAAAAAGTGTTTTTTTCGCCAAATTTTGAGGTTTGCAAAGGATTTTGGGTAACAGAACCTGGTGAGAGCCCCACAAGTCACCCCATCTTGGATTACCCTAGGTGTCTAGTTTTCCAAAATGCGCAGGTTTGGTAGGTTTCCCTAGGTGCCGGCTGAGCTAGAGGCCAAAATCCACAGCTAGGCACTTTGCAAAAAACAGCTCTGTTTTCTTTGGAGAAATGTGATGTCTCCACGTTGTGTTCTGGGGCATTTCCTGTCCCGGCCGTTAGGCCTACCCATGCAAGTGAGGTACCATTTTTATCTGGAGACTTGGGGGAACGCTGGGTGGAAGGAAATTTGTGGCTCCTCTCCGATTCCAGAACTTTCTGTCACTGGAATGAGAGGAAAAAGTGTTTTTTGCCCCAAAGTTTGAGGTTTGCAAAGGATTCTGGGTAACAGAACCTGGTGAGAGCCACACAAGTCACCCTCATCTTGGATTCCCCTAGGTGTCTATTTTTAAAAAATGTGCAGGTTTGGTAGGTTTCCCTAGGTTCCGGCTGAGCTAGAAGCCAAAATCCACAGCTAAGCACTTTGCAAAAAAACAGCTCTGTTTTCTTTGGGAAAATGTTATGTGTCCACATTGTGTTTTGGGGCATTTCCTGTTGCGTGTGCTAGGCCTATCAACACAAGTGAGGTGCCATTTTTATTGCAATACTTGGGGAAACGCTGGGTGGAAGGAAATTTGTGGCTCCTCTCAGATTCCAGAACTTTCTGTCACCGAAATCTGTGGAAAAAGTGTTTTTTTCGCCAAATTTTGAGGTTTGCAAAGGATTTTGGGTAACAGAACCTGGTGAGAGCCCCACAAGTCACCCCATTTTGGATTACCCTAAGTGTCTAGTTTTCCAAAATGCGCAGGTTTGGTAGGTTTCCCTAGGTGCCGGCTGCTAGAAGCCAAAATCCACAGCTAGGCACTTTGGAAAAAACAGCTCTGTTTTCTTTGGGAAAATGTTATGTGTCCATGTTGTGTTTTGGGGCATATCCTGTCACGTGTGCTAGGCCTACCCACACAAGTGAGGTACCATTTTTATTTCAATACTTGGGGAAACGCTGGGTGGAAGGAAATTTGTGGCTCCTCTCAGATTCCAGAACTTTCTGTCACCGAAATCTGTGGAAAAAGTGTTTTTTTGTCAAAATTTTGAGGTTTGCAAGGATTCTGGGTAACAGAACCTCGTGAGAGCTCCACAAGTCACCCCATCTTGGATTACCCTAGCTGTCTAGTTTTCCAAAATGCGCAGGTTTGGTAGGTTTCCCTAGGTGCCGGCTGAGCTAGATGGCCAAAATCCACAGCTAGGCACTTTGCAAAAAACAGCTCTGTTTTCTTTGGAGAAATGTGATATCTCCACGTTGTGTTCTGGGGCATTTCCTGTCCCGGGCGTTAGGCCTACCCATGCAAGTGAGGTACCATTTTTATCTGGAGACTTGGGGGAATGCTGGGTGGAAGGAAATTTGTGGCTCCTCTCCGATTCCAGAACTTTCTGTCACTGGAATGAGAGGAAAAAGTGTTTTTTGGCCAAAGTTTGAGGTTTGCAAAGGATTTTGGGTAACAGAACCTGGTGAGAGCCCCACAAGTTACACCGTCTTGGATTTCTCTAGTTGTCTAGTTTTAAAAAATGTGCAGGTTTGGCAGGTTTCCCTAGGTGCCGGATAAGCTAGAGGACAAAATCCACAGCTAGCTCTTTGCAAAAAACAGCTCTGTTTTCTTTGTGAAAGGTGATGTGTCCACGTTGTGTTTTCGGGCATTTCTTGTTGCGGGCACTAGGCCTACCCACACAAATGAGGTACCATTTTATCGGGAGACTTGAGGGAACGCTGGGTACAAGGAAATGTGTGGCTCTTCTCAGATTACAGAACTTTCTGTCACTGAAATGAGAGGAAAAAGTGTTTTTTGGCCACATTTTGAGGTTTGCAAAGGATTCTGAGTAACAGAACCTGGTGAGAGCCCCACAAGTCACCCCATATTGGTTTCCCCTAGGTGTCTAGTTTTCAAAATTGTGCAGGTTTGGTAGGTTTCCCTAGGTGCCGGCTGAGCTAGAAGCCAAAATCCACAGCTAGGCACTTTGGAAAAAACAGCTCTGTTTTCTTTGGGAAAATGTTATGTGTCCATGTTGTGTTTTGGGGCATTTCCTGTCACGTGTGCTAGGCCTACCCACACAAGTGAGGTACCATTTTTATTTCAATACTTGGGGAAACGCTGGGTGGAAGGAAATTTGTGGCTCCTCTCAGATTCCAGAACTTTCTGTCACCGAAATCTGCGGAAAAAGTGTTTTTTTGGCAAAAATGTTGAGGTTTGCAAAGGATTCTGGGTAACAGAACCTGGTGAGAGCCCCACAAGTCACCCCATCGTGGATTACCCTAGGTGTCTAGTTTTCACAAATGTGCAGGTTTCATAGGTTTCCCTAGGTGCCGGCTGAACTAGAAGCCAAAAATCCACAGCTAGGCACTTTGGAAAATACAGCTCTGTTTTCTTTGGGAAAATGTTATGTGTCCACGTTGTAATTTGGGGCATTTCCTGTCGCGGGTGCTAGGCCTACCCACACAAGTGAGGTACCATTTTTATTTCAATACTTGGGGAAACGCTGGGTGGAAGGAAATTTGTGGCTCCTCTCAGATTCCAGAACTTTCTGTCACCGAAATCTGTGGAAAAAGTGTTTTTTTGGCAAAAATGTTGAGGTTTGCAAAGGATTCTGGGTAACAGAACCATCGTGAGAGCTCTACAAGTCACCCCATCTTGGATTACCCCAGGTGTCTAGTTTTCCAAAAATGCGCAGGTTTGGTAGGTTTCCCTAGGTGCCGGCTGAGCTAGAGGCCAAAATCCACAGCTAGGCACTTTGCAAAAAGCAGCTCTGTTTTCTGTGGGAAAATGTGATGTCTCCACGTTGTGTTCTGGGGCATTTCCTTTCCCGGGCGCTAGGCCTACGCATACAAGTGAGGTGCCATTTTTATCTGGAGACTTGGGGGAACGCTGGGTGGAAGGAAATTTGTGGCTCCTCTCAGATTCCAGAACTTTCTGTCACCGAAATCTGTGGAAAAAGTGTTTTTTTCGCCAAATTTTGAGGTTAGCAAAGGATTTTGGTAACAGAACCTGGTGAGAGCCCACAAGTCACCCCATCTTGGATTACCCTAGGTGTCTAGTTTTCCAAAATGCGCAGGTTTGGTAGGTTTCCCTAGGTGCCGGCTGAGCTAGAGGCCAAAATCCACAGCTAGGCACTTTGCAAAAAACAGCTCTGTTTTCTTTGGAGAAATGTGATGTCTCCACGTTGTGTTCTGGGGCATTTCTGTCCCGGCCGTTGGCCTACCCAATGCAAGTGAGGTACCATTTTTATCTGGAGACTTGGGGGAACGCTGGGTGGAAGGAAATTTGTGGCTCCTCTCCGGATTCCAGAACTTTCTGTCACTGGAATGAGAGGAAAAAGTGTTTTTTGCCCAAAGTTTGAGGTTTGCAAAGGATTCTGGTAACAGAACCTGGTGAGAGCCACACAAGTCACCCTCATCTTGGATTCCCCTAGGTGTCTATTTTTTAAAAATGTGCAGGTTTGGTAGGTTTCCCTAGGTTCCGGCTGAGCTAGAAGCCAAAATCCACAGCTAAGCACTTTGCAAAAAAACAGCTCTGTTTTCTTTGGGAAAATGTTATGTGTCCACATTGTGTTTTGGGGCATTTCCTGTTGCGTGTTCTAGGCCTATCAACACAAGTGAGGTGCCATTTTTATTGCAATACTTGGGGAAACGCTGGGTGGAAGGAAATTTGTGGCTCCTCTCAGATTCCAGAACTTTCTGTCACCGAAATCTGTGGAAAAAGTGTTTTTTTTCCGCCAAATTTTGAGGTTTGCAAAGGATTTGGGTAACAGAACCTGTGAGAGCCCCACAAGTCACCCCATTTTGGATTACCTAAGTGTCTAGTTTTCCAAAATGCGCAGGTTTGGTAGGTTTCCCTAGGTGCCGGCTGAGCTAGAAGCCAAAATCCACAGCTAGGCACTTTGGAAAAAACAGCTCTGTATTCTTTGGGAAATTGTTATGTGTCCATGTTGTGTTTTGGGGCATATCCTGTCACGTTGTGCTAGGCCTACACCACACAAGTGAGGTACCATTTTTATTTCAATACTTGGGGAAACGCTGGGTGGAAGGAATTTTGTGGCTCCTCTCAGATTCCAGAACTTTCTGTCACCGAAATCTGTGAAAAAGTGTTTTTTTGGCAAAAATTTTGAGGTTTGCAAAGGATTCTGGGTAACAGAACCTCGTGAGAGCTCCACAAGTCACCCCATCTTGGATTACCCTAGCTGTCTAGTTTTCCAAAATGCGCAGGTTTGGTAGGTTTCCCTAGGTGCCGGCTGAGCTAGAGGCCAAATTCCACAGCTAGGCACTTTGCAAAAAACAGCTCTGTTTTCTTTGGAGAAATGTGATATCTCCACGTTGTGTTCTGGGCATTTCCTGTCCCGGGCGTTAGGCCTACCCATTGCAAGTGAGGTACCATTTTTATCTGGAGACTTGGGGGAATGCTGGGTGGAAGGAAATTTGTGGCTCCTCTCCGATTCCAGAACTTTCTGTCACTGGAATGAGAGGAAAAAAGTGTTTTTTGGCCAAAGTTTGAGGTTTGCAAAGGATTTTGGGTACAGAACCTGGTGAGAGCCCACAAGTTACAACCGTCTTGGATTTCTCTAGTTGTCTAGTTTTAAAAAATGTGCAGGTTTGGCAGGTTTCCCTAGGTGCCGGATAAGCTAGAGGACAAAATCCACAGCTAGCTCTTTGCAAAAAACAGCTCTGTTTTCTTTGTGAAATGGTGATGTGTCCACGTTGTGTTTCGGGCATTTCTTGTTGCGGGCACTAGGCCTACCCACACAAATGAGGTACCATTTTTATCGGGAGACTTGAGGGAACGCTGGGTAACAAGGAAATGTGTGGCTCTTCTCAGATTACAGAACTTTCTGTCACTGAAATGAGAGGAAAAAGTGTTTTTTTGGCCACATTTTGAGGTTTGCAAAGGATTCTGAGTAACAGAACCTGGTGAGAGCCCCACAAGTCACCCCATATTGGTTTCCCCTAGGTGTCTAGTTTTCAAAAATGTGCAGGTTTGGTAGGTTTCCCTATGTGCCGGCTGAGCTAGAAGCCAAAATCCACAGCTAGGCACTTTGGAAAAATACAGCTCTGTTTTCTTTGGGAAAATGTTATGTGTCCATGTTGTGTTTTGGGGCATTTCCTGTCACGTGTGCTAGGCCATACCCACACAAGTGAGATACCATTTTTATTTCAATACTTGGGGAAACGCTGGGTGGAAGAAATTTGTGGCTCCTCTCAGATTCCAGAACTTTCTGTCACCGAAATCTGCGGAAAAAGTGTTTTTTTTGCAAAAATGTTGAGGTTTGCAAAGGATTCTGGGTAACAGAACCTGGTGAGAGCCCCACAAGTCACCCCATCGTGGATTACCCTAGGTGTCTAGTTTTCACAAATGTGCAGGTTTCATAGGTTTCCCTAGGTGCCGGCTGAACTAGAAGCCAAAATCCACAGCTAGGCACTTTGGAAAATACAGCTCTGTTTTCTTTGGGAAAATGTTATGTGTCCACGTTGTAATTTGGGGCATTTCCTGTCGCGGGTGCTAGGCCTACCCACACAAGTGAGGTACCATTTTTATTTCAATACTTGGGGAAACGCTGGGTGGAAGGAAATTTGTGGCTCCTCTCAGATCCAGAACTTTCTGTCACCGAAATCTGTGGAAAAAAGTGTTTTTTTGGCAATAAATGTTGAGGTTTGCAAAGGGATTCTGGGTAACAGAACCTCGTGAGAGCTCTACAAGTCACCCCATCTTGGATTACCCCAGGTGTCTAGTTTTCCAAAATGCGCAGGTTTGGTAGGTTTCCCTAGGTGCCGGCTGAGCTAGAGGCCAAAATCCACAGCTAGGCACTTTGCAAAAAGCAGCTCTGTATTCTGTGGGAAAATGTGATGTCTCCACGTTGTGTTCTGGGGCATTTCCTTTCCGGGCGCTAGGCCTACGCATACAAGTGAGGTGTCATTTTATCTGGAGACTTGGGGAACGCTGGGTGGAAGGAAATTTGTGGCTCCTCTCAGATTCCAGAACTTTCTGTCACCGAAATCTGTGGAAAAGTGTTTTTTTCGCCAAATTTTGAGGTTTGCAAAGGATTCTGGGTAACAGAACCTGGTGAGAGCCACACAAGTCACCCTCATCTTGGATTCCCCTAGGTGTCTATTTTTAAAAATGTGCAGGTTTGGTAGGTTTCCCTAGGTTCCGGCTGAGCTAGAAGCCAAAATCCACAGCTAAGCACTTTGCAAAAAAAACAGCTCTGTTTTCTTTGGGAAAATGTTATGTGTCCACATTGTGTTTTGGGGCATTTCCTGTCGCGTGTGCTAGGCCTATCAACACAAGTGAGGTACCATTTTTATTGCAATACTTGGGGAAACGCTGGGTGGAAGGAAATTGGTGGCTCCTCTCAGTTTCCAGAACTTTCTGTCAGCGAAATCATGTGGAAAAGGTGTTTTTTTCGCCAAATTTTGAGGTTTGCAAAGGATTTTGGGTAACAGAACCTGGTGAGAGCCCCACAAGTCACCCCATCTTGGATTACCCTAGGTGTCTAGTTTTCCAAAATGCGCAGGTTTGGTAGGTTTCCCTAGGTGCCGGCTGAGCTAGAGGCCAAAATCCACAGCTAGGCACTTTGCAAAAAACAGCTCTGTTTTCTTTGGAGAAATGTGATGTGTCCACGTTGTGTTCTGGGGCATTTCCTGTCCCGGGCGTTAGGCCTACCCATGCAAGTGAGGTACCATTTTTATCTGGAGACTTGGGGGAACGCTGGGTGGAAGGAAATTTGTGGCTCCTCTCCGATTCCAGAACTTTCTGTCACTGGAATGAGAGGAAAAAGTGTTTTTTGGCCAAAGTTTGAGGTTTGCAAAGGATTCTGGGTAACAGAACCTGGTGAGAGCCACACAAGTCACCCTCATCTTGGATTCCCCTAGGTGTCTATTTTTAAAAAATGTGCAGGTTTGGTAGGTTTCCCTAGGTTCCGGCTGAGCTAGAAGCCAAAATCCACAGCTAAGCACTTTGCAAAAAAACAGCTCTGTTTTCTTTGGGAAAATGTTATGTGTCCACATTGTGTTTTGGGGCATTTCCTGTCGCGTGTGCTAGGCCTATCAATACAAGTGAGGTACCATTTTTATTGCAATACTTGGGGAAACGCTGGGTGGAAGGAAATTGGTGGCTCCTCTCAGATTCCAGAACTTTCTGTCACCGAAATCTGTGGAAAAAGAGTTTTTTTCGCCAAATTTTGAGGTTTGCAAAGGATTTTGGGTAACAGAACCTGGTGAGAGCCCCACAAGTCACCCCATCTTGGATTACCCTAGGTGTCTAGTTTTCCAAAATGCGCAGGTTTGGTAGGTTTCCCTAGGTGCCGGCTGAGCTAGAGGCCAAAATCCACAGCTAGGCACTTTGCAAAAAACAGCTCTGTTTTCTTTGGAGAAATGTGATGTCTCCACGTTGTGTTCTGGGGCATTTCCTGTCCCGGGCGTTAGGCCTACCCATGCAAGTGAGGTTCCATTTTTATCTGGAGACTTGGGGGAATGCTGGGTGGAAGGAAATTTGTGGCTCCTCTCCGATTCCAGAACTTTCTGTCACTGGAATGAGAGGAAAAAGTGTTTTTTGGCCAAAGTTTGAGGTTTGCAAAGGATTTTGGGCAACAGAATCTGGTGAGAGCCCCACAAGTTACACCGTCCTGGATTTCTCTAGTTGTCTAGTTTTCACAAATGTGCAGGTTTGATAGGTTTCCCTAGGTGCCGGCTGAACTAGAAGCCAAAATCCACAGCTAGGCACTTTGGAAAAAACAGCTCTGTTTTCTTTGGGAAAATGTTATGTGTCCACGTTGTGTTCTGGGGCATTTCCTTTCCCGGGCGCTAGGCCTACCCATAGAAATCAGGTACCATTTTTAACGGGAGACTTGGGGGAACACTGGGTGGAAGGAAATTTGTGGCTCCTCTCAGATTCCAGAACTTTCTGCCACCGAAATGAGAGGAAAAAGTGTTTTTTTTGGCCAAAGTTTGAGGTTTGCAAAGGTTTCTGGGTAACAGAACCTGGTGAGAGCCCCACAAGTTACACCGTCTTGGATTTCCCTAGTTGTCTAGTTTTCAAAAATGTGCAAGTTTGGTAGGTTTCCCTAGGTGCCGGCTAAGCTAGAGGACAAAATCCACAGCTAGCTCTTTGCAAAAAACAGCTCTGTTTTCTTTGTGAAAATGTGATGTGTCCACGTTGTGTTTTGGGGCATTTCTTGTTGGGGCACTAGGCCTACCCACACAAATTAGGTACCATTTTTATCGGGAGACTTGAGGGAACGCTGGGTACAAGGAAATTTGTGGCTCTTCTCAGATTACAGAACTTTCTGTCACTGAAATGAGAGGAAAAAGTGTTTTTTGGCCACATTTTGAGGTTTGCAAAGGATTCTGAGTAACAGAACCTGGTGAGAGCCCCACAAGTCACCCCATATTGGTTTCCCCTAGGTGTCTAGTTTTCAAAAATGTGCAGGTTTGGTAGGTTTCCCTAGGTGCCGGCTGAGCTAGAAGCCAAAATCCACAGCTAGGCACTTTGGAAAAAACAGCTCTGTTTTCTTTGGGAAAATGTTATGTGTCCATGTTGTGTTTTGGGGCATTTCCTGTCACGTGTGCTAGGCCTACCCACACAAGTGAGGTACCATTTTTATTTCAATACTTGGGGAAACGCTGGGTGGAAGGAAATTTGTGGCTCCTCTCAGATTCCAGAACTTTCTGTCACCGAAATCTGTGGAAAAAGTGTTTTTTTGGCAAAAATGTTGAGGTTTGCAAAGGATTCTGGGTAACAGAACCTCGTGAGAGCTCCACAAGTCACCCCATCTTGGATTACCCCAGGTGTCTAGTTTTCCAAAATGCGCAGGTTTGGTAGGTTTCCCTTGGTGCCGGCTGAGCTAGAGGCCAAAATCCACAGCTAGGCACTTTGCAAAAATCAGCTCTGTTTTCTGTGGGAAAATGTGATGTCTCCACGTTGTGTTCTGGGGCATTTCCTTTCCCGGGCGCTAGGCCTACGCATACAAGTGAGGTACCATTTTTATCGGGAGACTTGGGGGAACGCTGGGTGGAAGGAAATTTGTGGCTCCTCTCAGATTCCAGAACTTTCTGCCACCGAAATGAGAGGAAAAAGTGTTTTTTTTGCCAAATTTTGAAGTCTGTAAAGGATTCTGAGTAACAGAACCTGGTGAGAGCCCCACAAGTCACCCCATCTTGGATTACCCTAGGTGTCTAGTTTTTAAAAATGCACAGGTTTGGTAGGTTTCCCTAGGTGCCGCCTGAGCTATAGGCCAAAATCCACAGCTAAGCACTTTGCAAAAAACAGCTCTGTTTTCTTTGGAAAAATGTGATGTCTCCATGTTGTGTTCTGGGGCATTTCCTTTCCCGGGCGCTAGGCCTACCCATAGAAGTGAGGTACCATTTTTATCGGGAGACTTGGGGGAACACTGGGTGGAAGGAAATTTGTGGCTCCTCTCAGATTCCAGAACTTTCTGCCACCGAAATGAGAGGAAAAAGTGTTTTGTTTGGCCAAAGTTTGAGGTTTGCAAAGGATTCTGGGTAACAGAACCTGGTGAGAGCCACACAAGTCACCCTCATCTTGGATTCCCCTAGGTGTCTATTTTTAAAAAATGTGCAGGTTTGGTAGGTTTCCCTAGGTTCCGGCTGAGCTAGAAGCCAAAATCCACAGCTAAGCACTTTGCAAAAAAACAGCTCTGTTTTCTTTGGGAAAATGTTATGTGTCCACATTGTGTTTTGGGGCATTTCCTGTTGCGTGTGCTAGGCCTATCAACACAAGTGAGGTACCATTTTTATTGCAATACTTGGGGAAACGCTGGGTGGAAGGAAATTGGTGGCTCCTCTCAGATTCCAGAACTTTCTGTCACCGAAATCTGTGGAAAAAGTGTTTTTTTCACCAAATTTTGAGGTTTGCAAAGGATTTTGGGTAACAGAACCTGGTGAGAGCCCCACAAGTCACCCCATCTTGGATTACCCTAGGTGTCTAGTTTTCCAAAATGCGCAGGTTTGGTAGGTTTCCCTAGGTGCCGGCTGAGCTAGAGGCCAAAATCCACAGCTAGGCACTTTGCAAAAAACAGCTCTGTTTTCTTTGGAGAAATGTGATGTCTCCACGTTGTGTTCTGGGGCATTTCCTGTCCCGGGCGTTAGGCCTACCCATGCAAGTGAGGTACCATTTTTATCTGGAGACTTGGGGGAACGCTGGGTGGAAGGAAATTTGTGGCTCCTCTCCGATTCCAGAACTTTCTGTCACTGGAATGAGAGGAAAAAGTGTTTTTTGGCCAAAGTTTGAGGTTTGCAAAGGTTTCTGGGTAACAGAACCTGGTGAGAGCCCCACAAGTTACACCGTCTTGGATTTCCCTAGTTGTCTAGTTTTAAAAAATGTGCAAGTTTGGTAAGTTTCCCTATGTGCCGGCTAAGCTAGAGGACAAAATCCACAGCTAGCTCTTTGCAAAAAACAGCTCTGTTTTCTTTGTGAAAATGTGATGTGTCCACGTTGTGTTTTGGGGCATTTCTTGTTGCGGGCACTAGGCCTACCCACACAAATTAGGTACCATTTTTATCGGGAGACTTGAGGGAACGCTGGGTACAAGGAAATCTGTGGCTCTTCTCAGATTACAGAACTTTCTGTCACTGAAATAAGAGGAAAAAGTGTTTTTTGGCCACATTTTGAGGTTTGCAAAGGATTCTGAGTAACAGAACCTGGTGAGAGCCCCACAAGTCACCCCATATTGGTTTCCCCTAGGTGTCTAGTTTTCAAAAATGTGCAGGTTTGGTAGGTTTCCCTAGGTGCCGGCTGAGCTAGAAGCCAAAATCCACAGCTAGGCACTTTGGAAAAAACAGCTCTGTTTTCTTTGGGAAAATGTTATGTGTCCACGTTGTGTTTTGGGGCATTTCCTGTCGCGTGTGCTAGGCCTACCCACACAAGTGAGGTACCATTTTTATTTCAATACTTGGGGAAACGTTGGGTGGAAGGAAATTTGTGGCTCCTCTCAGATTCCAGAACTTTCTGTCACCGAAACCTGTGGAAAAGGTGTTTTTTTGGCCAAATTTTGAGGATTGCAAAGGATTCTGGGTAACAGAACCTGGTGAGAGCCCCACAAGTCACCCCATCGTGGATTACCCTAGGTGTCTAGTTTTCACAAATGTGCAGGTTTGATAGGTTTCCCTAAGTGCCGGCTGAACTAGAAGCCAAAATCCACAGCTAGGCACTTTGGAAAAAACAGCTCTGTTTTCTTTGGGAAAATGTTATGTGTCCACGTTGTGTTCTGGGGCATTTCCTTTCCCGGGCGCTAGGCCTACCCATAGAAATGAGGTACCATTTTTATCGGGAGACTTGGGGGAACACTGGGTGGAAGGAAATTTGTGGCTCCTCTCAGATTCCAGAACTTTCTGCCACCGAAATGAGAGGAAAAAGTGTTTTTTTTGGCCAAAGTTTGAGGTTTGCAAAGGTTTCTGGGTAACAGAACCTGGTGAGAGCCCCACAAGTTACACCGTCTTGGATTTCCCTAGTTGTCTAGTTTTCAAAAATGTGCAAGTTTGGTAGGTTTCCCTAGGTGCCGGCTAAGCTAGAGGACAAAATCCACAGCTAGCTCTTTGCAAAAAACAGCTCTGTTTTCTTTGTGAAAATGTGATGTGTCCACGTTGTGTTTTGGGGCATTTCTTGTTGCGGGCACTAGGCCTACCCACACAAATTAGGTACCATTTTTATCGGGAGACTTGAGGGAACGCTGGGTACAAGGAAATTTGTGGCTCTTCTCAGATTACAGAACTTTCTGTCACTGAAATGAGAGGAAAAAGTGTTTTTTGGCCACATTTTGAGGTTTGCAAAGGATTCTGAGTAACAGAACCTGGTGAGAGCCCCACAAGTCACCCCATATTGGTTTCCCCTAGGTGTCTAGTTTTCAAAAATGTGCAGGTTTGGTAGGTTTCCCTAGGTGCCGGCTGAGCTAGAAGCCAAAATCCACAGCTAGGCACTTTGGAAAAAACAGCTCTATTTTCTTTGGGAAAATGTTATGTGTCCACGTTGTGTTTTGGGGCATTTCCTGTCGCGTGTGCTAGGCCTACCCACACAAGTGAGGTACCATTTTTATTTCAATACTTGGGGAAACGCTGGGTGGAAGGAAATTTGTGGCTCCTCTCAGATTCAAGAACTTTCTGTCACCGTAATCTGTGGAAAAGGTGTTTTTTTGGCCAAATTTTGAGGTTTGCAAAGGATTCTGGGTAACAGAACCTGGTGAGAGCCCCACAAGTCACCCCATCGTGGATTACCCTAGGTGTCTAGTTTTCACAAATGTGCAGGTTTGGTAGGTTTCCCTAGGTGCCGGCTGAATTAGAAGCCAAAATCCACAGCTAGGCACTTTGGAAAAAACAGCTCTGTTTTCTTTGGGAAAATGTTATGTGTCCACGTTGTGTTTTGGGGCATTTCCTGTCGCGTGTGCTAGGCCTACCCACACAAGTGAGGTACCATTTTTATTTCAATACTTGGGGAAACGCTGGGTGGAAGGAAATTTGTGGCTCCTCTCAGATTCCAGAACTTTCTGTCACCGAAACCTGTGGAAAAGGTGTTTTTTTGGCCAAATTTTGAGGTTTGCAAAGGATTCTGGGTAACAGAACCTGGTGAGAGCCCCACAAGTCACCCCATCGTGGATTACCCTAGGTGTCTAGTTTTCACAAATGTGCAGGTTTGATAGGTTTCCCTAGGTGCCGGCTGAACTAGAAGCCAAAATCCACAGCTAGGCACTTTGGAAAAAACAGCTCTGTTTTCTTTGGGAAAATGTTATGTGTCCACGTTGTGTTCTGGGGCATTTCCTTTCCCGGGCGCTAGGCCTACCCATAGAAATGAGGTACCATTTTTATCGGGAGACTTGGGGGAACACTGGGTGGAAGGAAATTTGTGGCTCCTCTCAGATTCCAGAACTTTCTGCCACCGAAATGAGAGGAAAAAGTGTTTTGTTTGGCCAAAGTTTGAGGTTTGCAAAGGATTCTGGGTAACAGAACCTGGTGAGAGCCACACAAGTCACCCTCATCTTGGATTCCCCTAGGTGTCTATTTTTAAAAAATGTGCAGGTTTGGTAGGTTTCCCTAGGTTCCGGCTGAGCTAGAAGCCAAAATCCACAGCTAAGCACTTTGCAAAAAAACAGCTCTGTTTTCTTTGGGAAAATGTTATGTGTCCACATTGTGTTTTGGGGCATTTCCTGTCGCGTGTGCTAGGCCTGTCAACACAAGTGAGGTACCATTTTTATTGCAAAACTTGGGGAAACGCTGGGTGGAAGGAAATTGGTGGCTCCTCTCAGATTCCAGAACTTTCTGTCACTGAAATCTGTGGAAAAGGTGTTTTTTTCGCCAAATTTTGAGGTTTGCAAAGGATTTTGGGTAACAGAACCTGGTGAGAGCCCCACAAGTCACCCCATCTTGGATTACCCTAGGTGTCTAGTTTTCCAAAATGTGCAGGTTTGGTAGGTTTCCCTAGGTGCCGGCTGAGCTAGAGGCCAAAATCCACAGCTAGGCACTTTGCAAAAAACAGCTCTGTTTTCTTTGGAGAAATGTGATGTCTCCACGTTGTGTTCTGGGGCATTTCCTGTCCCGGGCGTTAGGCCTACCCATGCAAGTGAGGTACCATTTTTATCTGGAGACTTGGGGGAACGCTGGGTGGAAGGAAATTTGTGGCTCCTCTCCGATTCCAGAACTTTCTGTCACTGGAATGAGAGGAAAAAGTGTTTTTTGGCCAAAGTTTGAGGTTTGCAAAGGATTTTGGGCAACAGAACCTGGTGAGAGCCCCACAAGTTACACCGTCTTGGATTTCTCTAGTTGTCTAGTTTTCACAAATGTGCAGGTTTGATAGGTTTCCCTAGGTGCCGGCTGAACTAGAAGCCAAAATCCACAGCTAGGCACTTTGGAAAAAACAGCTCTGTTTTCTTTGGGAAAATGTTATGTGTCCACGTTGTGTTCTGGGGCATTTCCTTTCCCGGGCGCTAGGCCTACCCATAGAAATGAGGTACCATTTTTAACGGGAGACTTGGGGGAACACTGGGTGGAAGGAAATTTGTGGCTCCTCTCAGATTCCAGAACTTTCTGCCACCGAAATGAGAGGAAAAAGTGTTTTTTTTGGCCAAAGTTTGAGGTTTGCAAAGGTTTCTGGGTAACAGAACCTGGTGAGAGCCCCACAAGTTACACCGTCTTGGATTTCCCTAGTTGTCTAGTTTTCAAAAATGTGCAAGTTTGGTAGGTTTCCCTAGGTGCCGGCTAAGCTAGAGGACAAAATCCACAGCTAGCTCTTTGCAAAAAACAGCTCTGTTTTCTTTGTGAAAATGTGATGTGTCCACGTTGTGTTTTGGGGCATTTCTTGTTGCGGGCACTAGGCCTACCCACACAAATTAGGTACCATTTTTATCGGGAGACTTGAGGGAACGCTGGGTACAAGGAAATTTGTGTCTCTTCTCAGATTACAGAACTTTCTGTCACTGAAATGAGAGGAAAAAGTGTTTTTGGGCCACATTTTGAGGTTTGCAAAGGATTCTGAGTAACAGAACCTGGTGAGAGCCCCACAAGTCACCCCATATTGGTTTCCCCTAGGTGTCTAGTTTTAAAAAATGTGCAGGTTTGGTAGGTTTCCCTAGGTGCCGGCTGAGCTAGAAGCCAAAATCCACAGCTAGGCACTTTGGAAAAAACAGCTCTGTTTTCTTTGGGAAAATGTTATGTGTCCATGTTGTGTTTTGGGGCATTTCCTGTCACGTGTGCTAGGCCTACCCACACAAGTGAGGTACCATTTTTATTTCAATACTTGGGGAAACGCTGGGTGGAAGGAAATTTGTGGCTCCTCTCAGATTCCAGAACTTTCTGTCACCGAAATCTGTGGAAAAAGTGTTTTTTTGGCAAAGATTTTGAGGTTTGCAAAGGATTCTGGGTAACAGAACCTCGTGAGAGCTCCACAAGTCACCCCATCTTGGATTACCCCAGGTGTCTAGTTTTCCAAAATGCGCAGGTTTGGTAGGTTTCCCTAGGTGCCGGCTGAGCTAGAGGCCAAAATCCACAGCTAGGCACTTTGCAAAAAGCAGCTCGGTTTTCTGTGGGAAAATGTGATGTCTCCACGTTGTGTTCTGGGGCATTTCCTTTCCCGGGCGCTAGGCCTACGCATACAAGTGAGGTACCATTTTTATCGGGAGACTTGGGGGAACGCTGGGTGGAAGGAAATTTGTGGCTCCTCTCAGATTCCAGAACTTTCTGCCACCGAAATGAGAGGAAAAAGTGTTTTTTTTGCCAAATTTTGAAGTCTGTAAAGGATTCTGAGTAACAGAACCTGGTGAGAGCCCCACAAGTCACCCCATCTTGGATTACCCTAGGTGTCTAGTTTTTAAAAATGCACAGGTTTGGTAGGTTTCCCTAGGTGCCGCCTGAGCTATAGGCCAAAATCCACAGCTAAGCACTTTGCAAAAAACAGCTCGGTTTTCTTTGGAAAAATGTGATGTCTCCATGTTGTGTTCTGGGGCATTTCCTTTCCCGGGCGCTAGGCCTACCCATAGAAGTGAGGTACCATTTTTATCGGGAGACTTGGGGGAACACTGGGTGGAAGGAAATTTGTGGCTCCTCTCAGATTCCAGAACTTTCTGCCACCGAAATGAGAGGAAAAAGTGTTTTGTTTGGCCAAAGTTTGAGGTTTGCAAAGGTTTCTGGGTAACAGAACCTGGTGAGAGCCCCACAAGTCACCCCATCGTGGATTACCCTAGGTGTCTATTTTTAAAAAATGTGCAGGTTTGGTAGGTTTCCCTAGGTTCCGGCTGAGCTAGAAGCCAAAATCCACAGCTAAACACTTTGCAAAAAAACAGCTCTGTTTTCTTTGGGAAAATGTTATGTGTCCACATTGTGTTTTGGGGCATTTCCTGTTGCGTGTGCTAGGCCTATCAACACAAGTGAGGTACCATTTTTATTGCAATACTTGGGGAAACGCTGGGTGGAAGGAAATTGGTGGCTCCTCTCAGATTCCAGAACTTTCTGTCACCGAAATCTGTGGAAAAAGTGTTTTTTTCACCAAATTTTGAGGTTTGCAAAGGATTTTGGGTAACAGAACCTGGTGAGAGCCCCACAAGTCACCCCATCTTGGATTACCCTAGGTGTCTAGTTTTCCAAAATGCGCAGGTTTGGTAGGTTTCCCTAGGTGCCGGCTGAGCTAGAGGCCAAAATCCACAGCTAGGCACTTTGCAAAAAACAGCTCTGTTTTCTTTGGAGAAATGTGATGTCTCCACGTTGTGTTCTGGGGCATTTCCTGTCCCGGGCGTTAGGCCTACCCATGCAAGTGAGGTACCATTTTTATCTGGAGACTTGGGGGAACGCTGGGTGGAAGGAAATTTGTGGCTCCTCTCCGATTCCAGAACTTTCTGTCACTGGAATGAGAGGAAAAAGTGTTTTTTGGCCAAAGTTTGAGGTTTGCAAAGGTTTCTGGGTAACAGAACCTGGTGAGAGCCCCACAAGTTACACCGTCTTGGATTTCCCTAGTTGTCTAGTTTTAAAAAATGTGCAAGTTTGGTAAGTTTCCCTATGTGCCGGCTAAGCTAGAGGACAAAATCCACAGCTAGCTCTTTGCAAAAAACAGCTCTGTTTTCTTTGTGAAAATGTGATGTGTCCACGTTGTGTTTTGGGGCATTTCTTGTTGCGGGCACTAGGCCTACCCACACAAATTAGGTACCATTTTTATCGGGAGACTTGAGGGAACGCTGGGTACAAGGAAATTTGTGGCTCTTCTCAGATTACAGAACTTTCTGTCACTGAAATAAGAGGAAAAAGTGTTTTTTGGCCACATTTTGAGGTTTGCAAAGGATTCTGAGTAACAGAACCTGGTGAGAGCCCCACAAGTCACCCCATATTGGTTTCCCCTAGGTGTCTAGTTTTCAAAAATGTGCAGGTTTGGTAGGTTTCCCTAGGTGCCGGCTGAGCTAGAAGCCAAAATCCACAGCTAGGCACTTTGGAAAAAACAGCTCTGTTTTCTTTGGGAAAATGTTATGTGTCCACGTTGTGTTTTGGGGCATTTCCTGTCGCGTGTGCTAGGCCTACCCACACAAGTGAGGTACCATTTTTATTTCAATACTTGGGGAAACGCTGGGTGGAAGGAAATTTGTGGCTCCTCTCAGATTCCAGAACTTTCTGTCACCGAAACCTGTGGAAAAGGTGTTTTTTTGGCCAAATTTTGAGGTTTGCAAAGGATTCTGGGTAACAGAACCTGGTGAGAGCCCCACAAGTCACCCCATCGTGGATTACCCTAGGTGTCTAGTTTTCACAAATGTGCAGGTTTGATAGGTTTCCCTAGGTGCCGGCTGAACTAGAAGCCAAAATCCACAGCTAGGCACTTTGGAAAAAACAGCTCTGTTTTCTTTGGGAAAATGTTATGTGTCCACGTTGTGTTCTGGGGCATTTCCTTTCCCGGGCGCTAGGCCTACCCATAGAAATGAGGTACCATTTTTATCGGGAGACTTGGGGGAACACTGGGTGGAAGGAAATTTGTGGCTCCTCTCAGATTCCAGAACTTTCTGCCACCGAAATTAGAGGAAAAAGTGTTTTTTTTGGCCAAAGTTTGAGGTTTGCAAAGGTTTCTGGGTAACAGAACCTGGTGAGAGCCCCACAAGTTACACCGTCTTGGATTTCCCTAGTTGTCTAGTTTTCAAAAATGTGCAAGTTTGGTAGGTTTCCCTAGGTGCCGGCTAAGCTAGAGGACAAAATCCACAGCTAGCTCTTTGCAAAAAACAGCTCTGTTTTCTTTGTGAAAATGTGATGTGTCCACGTTGTGTTTTGGGGCATTTCTTGTTGCGGGCACTAGGCCTACCCACACAAATTAGGTACCATTTTTATCGGGAGACTTGAGGGAACGCTGGGTACAAGGAAATTTGTGGCTCTTCTCAGATTACAGAACTTTCTGTCACTGAAATGAGAGGAAAAAGTGTTTTTTGGCCACATTTTGAGGTTTGCAAAGGATTCTGAGTAACAGAACCTGATGAGAGCCCCACAAGTCACCCCATATTGGTTTCCCCTAGGTGTCTAGTTTTCAAAAATGTGCAGGTTTGGTAGGTTTCCCTAGGTGCCGGCTGAGCTAGAAGCCAAAATCCACAGCTATGCACTTTGGAAAAAACAGCTCTATTTTCTTTGGGAAAATGTTATGTGTCCACGTTGTGTTTTGGGGCATTTCCTGTCGCGTGTGCTAGGCCTACCCACACAAGTGAGGTACCATTTTTATTTCAATACTTGGGGAAACGCTGGGTGGAAGGAAATTTGTGGCTCCTCTCAGATTCAAGAACTTTCTGTCACCGTAATCTGTGGAAAAGGTGTTTTTTTGGCCAAATTTTGAGGTTTGCAAAGGATTCTGGGTAACAGAACCTGGTGAGAGCCCCACAAGTCACCCCATCGTGGATTACCCTAGGTGTCTAGTTTTCACAAATGTGCAGGTTTGGTAGGTTTCCCTAGGTGCCGGCTGAACTAGAAGCCAAAATCCACAGCTAGGCACTTTGGAAAAAACAGCTCTGTTTTCTTTGGGAAAATGTTATGTATCCACGTTGTGTTTTGGGGCATTTCCTGTCGCGTGTGCTAGGCCTACCCACACAAGTGAGGTACCATTTTTATTTCAATACTTGGGGAAACGCTGGGTGGAAGGAAATTTGTGGCTCCTCTCAGATTCCAGAACTTTCTGTCACCGAAACCTGTGGAAAAGGTGTTTTTTTGGCCACATTTTGAGGTTTGCAAAGGATTCTGGGTAACAGAACCTGGTGAGAGCCCCACAAGTCACCCCATCGTGGATTACCCTAGGTGTCTAGTTTTCACAAATGTGCAGGTTTGATAGGTTTCCCTAGGTGCCGGCTGAACTAGAAGCCAAAATCCACAGCTAGGCACTTTGGAAAAAACAGCTCTGTTTTCTTTGGGAAAATGTTATGTGTCCACGTTGTGTTCTGGGGCATTTCCTTTCCCGGGCGCTAGGCCTACCCATAGAAATGAGGTACCATTTTTATCGGGAGACTTGGGGGAACACTGGGTGGAAGGAAATTTGTGGCTCCTCTCAGATTCCAGAACTTTCTGCCACCGAAATGAGAGGAAAAAGTGTTTTTTTTGGCCAAAGTTTGAGGTTTGCAAAGGTTTCTGGGTAACAGAACCTGGTGAGAGCCCCACAAGTCACCCCATCGTGGATTACCCTAGGTGTCTAGTTTTCACAAATGTGCAGGTTTGGTAGGTTTCCCTAGGTGCCGGCTGAACTAGAAGCCAAAATCCACGGCTAGGCACTTTGGAAAAAACAGCTCTGTTTTCTTTGGGAAAATGTTATGTGTCCACGTTGTAATTTGGGGCATTTCCTGTCGCGGGTGCTAGGCCTACACACACAAGTGAGGTACCATTTTTATTTCAATACTTGGGGAAACGCTGGGTGGAAGGAAATTTGTGGCTCCTCTCAGATTCCAGAACTTTCTGTCACCGAAATCTGTGGAAAAAGTGTTTTTTTGGCCAAATTTTGAGGTTTGCAAAGGATTCTGGGTAACAGAACCTCGTGAGAGCCCCACAAGTCACCCCATCTTGGATTACCCCAGGTGTCTAGTTTTCCAAAATGCAGAGGTTTGGTAGGTTTCCCTAGGTGCCGGCTGAGCTAGAGGCCAAAATCCACAGCTAGGCACTTTGCAAAAAACAGCTCTGTTTTCTTTGTGAAAATGTGATGTCTCCACGTTGTGTTCTGGGGCATTTCCTTTCCCGGGCGCTAGGCCTACCCATAGAAATGAGGTACCATTTTTATCGGGAGACTTGGGGGAACACTGGGTGGAAGGAAATTTGTGGCTCCTCTCAGATTCCAGAACTTTCTGCCACCGAAATGAGAGGAAAAAGTGTTTTTTTTGGCCAAAGTTTGAGGTTTGCAAAGGTTTCTGGGTAACAGAACCTGGTGAGAGCCCCACAAGTTACACCGTCTTGGATTTCCCTAGTTGTCTAGTTTTCAAAAATGTGCAAGTTTGGTAGGTTTCCCTAGGTGCCGGCTAACCTAGAGGACAAAATCCACAGCTAGCTCTTTGCAAAAAACAGCTCTGTTTTCTTTGGGAAAATGTGATGTGTCCACGTTGTGTTTTGGGGCATTTCTTGTTGCGGGCACTAGGCCTACCCACACAAATGAGGTACCATTTTTATCCGGAGACTTGAGGGAACGCTGGGTACAAGGAAATGTGTGGCTCTTCTCAGATTACAGAACTTTCTGTCACTGAAATGAGAGGAAAAAGTGTTTTTTGGCCACATTTTGAGGTTTGCAAAGGATTCTGAGTAACAGAACCTGGTGAGAGCCCCACAAGTCACCCCATATTGGTTTCCCCTAGGTGTCTAGTTTTCAAAAATGTGCAGGTTTGGTAGGTTTCCCTAGGTGCCGGCTGAGCTAGAAGCCAAAATCCACAGCTAGGCACTTTGGAAAAAACAGCTCTGTTTTCTTTGGGAAAATGTTATGTGTCCATGTTGTGTTTTGGGGCATTTCCTGTCACGTGTGCTAGGCCTACCCACACAAGTGAGGTACCATTTTTATTTCAATACTTGGGGAAACGCTGGGTGGAAGGAAATTTGTGGCTCCTCTCAGATTCCAGAACTTTCTGTCACCGAAATCTGTGGAAAAAGTGTTTTTTGGCCACATTTTGAGGTTTGCAAAGGATTCTGGGTAACAGAACCTCGTGAGAGCTCTACAAGTCACCCCATCTTGGATTACCCCAGGTGTCTAGTTTTCCAAAATGCGCAGGTTTGGTAGGTTTCCCTAGGTGCCGGCTGAGCTAGAGGCCAAAATCCACAGCTAGGCACTTTGCAAAAAGCAGCTCTGTTTTCTGTGGGAAAATGTGATGTCTCCACGTTGTGTTCTGGGGCATTTCCTTTCCCGGGCGCTAGGCCTACGCATACAAGTGAGGTGCCATTTTTATCGGGAGACTTGGGGGAACGCTGGGTGGAAGGAAATTTGTGGCTCCTCTCAGATTCCAGAACTTTCTGTCACCGAAATCTGTGGAAAAAGTGTTTTTTTCGCCAAATTTTGAGGTTTGCAAAGAATTTTGGGTAACAGAACCTGGTGAGAGCCCCACAAGTCACCCCATCTTGGATTACCCTAGGTGTCTAGTTTTCCAAAATGCGCAGGTTTGGTAGGTTTCCCTAGGTGCCGGCTGAGCTAGAGGCCAAAATCCACAGCTAGGCACTTTGCAAAAAACAGCTCTGTTTTCTTTGGAAAAATGTGATGTCTCCACATTGTGTTCTGGGGCATTTCCTGTCCCGGGCGTTAGGCCTACCCATGCAAGTGAGGTACCATTTTTATCTGGAGACTTGGGGGAACGCTGGGTGGAAGGAAATTTGTGGCTCCTCTCCGATTCCAGAACTTTCTGTCACTGGAATGAGAGGAAAAAGTGTTTTTTGCCAAAGTTTGAGGTTTGCAAAGGATTCTGGGTAACAGAACCTGGTGAGAGCCACACAAGTCACCCTCATCTTGGATTCCCCTAGGTGTATATTTTTTAAAAATGTGCAGGTTTGGTAGGTTTCCCTAGGTTCCGGCTGAGCTAGAAGCCAAAATCCACAGCTAAGCACTTTGCAAAAAAACAGCTCTGTTTTCTTTGGGAAAATGTTATGTGTCCACATTGTGTTTAGGGGCATTTCCTGTTGCGTGTGCTAGGCCTATCAACACAAGTGAGGTACCATTTTCATTGCAATACTTGGGGAAACGCTGGGTGGAAGGAAATTGGTGGCTCCTCTCAGATTCCAGAACTTTCTGTCACCGAAATCTGTGGAAAAAGTGTTTTTTTCGCCAAATTTTGAGGTTTGCAAAGGATTTTGGGTAACAGAACCTGGTGAGAGCCCCACAAGTCACCCAATTTTGGATTACCCTAAGTGTCTAGTTTTCCAAAATGCGCAGGTTTGGTAGGTTTCCCTAGGTGCCGGCTGAGCTAGAAGCCAAAATCCACAGCTAGGCACTTTGGAAAAAACAGCTCTGTTTTCTTTTGGAAAATGTTATGTGTCCACGTTGTGTTTTGGGGCATTTCCTGTCGCATGTGCTAGGCCTACCCACACAAGTGAGGTACCATTTTTATTTCAATACTTGGGGAAACGCTGGGTGGAAGGAAATTTGTGGCTCCTCTCAGATTCCAGAACTTTCTGTCACCGAAATCTGTGGAAAAAGTGTTTTTTTGGCAAAAATTTTGAGGTTTGCAAAGGATTCTGGGTAACAGAACCTCGTGAGAGCTCCACAAGTCACCCCATCTTGGATTACCCTAGCTGTCTAGTTTTCCAAAATGCGCAGGTTTGGTAGGTTTCCCTAGGTGCCGGCGGAGCTAGAGGCCAAAATCCACAGCTAGGCACTTTGCAAAAAACAGCTCTGTTTTCTTTGGAGAAATGTGATGTCTCCACGTTGTGTTCTGGGGCATTTCCTGTCCCGGGCGTTAGGCCTACCCATGCAAGTGAGGTACCATTTTTATCTGGAGACTTGGGGGAACGCTGGGTGGAAGGAAATTTGTGGCTCCTCTCCGATTCCAGAACTTTCTGTCACTGGAATGAGAGGAAAAAGTGTTTTTTGGCCAAAGTTTGAGGTTTGCAAAGGTTTCTGGGTAACAGAACCTGGTGAGAGCCCCACAAGTTACACCGTCTTGGATTTCCCTAGTTGTCTAGTTTTAAAAAATGTGCAGGTTTGGTAGGTTTCCCTAGGTGCCGGCTAAGCTAGAGGACAAAATCCACAGCTAGCTCTTTGCAAAAAACAGCTCTGTTTTCTTTGTGAAAATGTGATGTGTCCACTTTGTGTTTTGGGGCATTTCTTGCTGCGGGCACTGGGCCTACCAACACAAATTAGGTACCATTTTTATCGGGAGACTTGAGGGAACGCTGGGTACAAGGACATTTGTGGCTCTTCTCAGATTACAGAACTTTCTGTCACTGAAATGAGAGGAAAAAGTGTTTTTTGGCCTCATTTTGAGGTTTGCTAAGGATTCTGAGTAACAGAACCTGGTGAGAGCCCCACAAGTCACCCCATATTGGTTTCCCCTAGGTGTCTAGTTTTCAAAAATGTGCAGGTTTGGTAGGTTTCCCTAGGTGCCGGCTGAGCTAGAAGCCAAAATCCACAGCTAGGCACTTTGGAAAAAACAGCTCTGTTTTCTTTGGGAAAATGTGATGTCTCCACGTTGTGTTCTGGGGCATTTCCTTTCCCGGGCGCTAGGCCTACCCATACAAGTGAGGTACCATTTTTATCGGGAGACTTGGGGGAACGCTGGGTGGAAGGAAATTTGTGGCTCCTCTCAGATTCCAGAACTTTCTGCCACCAAAATGAGAGGAAAAAGTGGGGTTTTTTGGCCAAAGTTTGAGGTTTGCAAAGGATTTTGGGTAACAGAACCTGGTGAGAGCCCCACAAGTCACCCCATCTTGGATTACCCTAGGTGTCTAGTTTTCCAAAATGCGCAGGTTTTGTAGGTTTCCCTAGGTGCCGGCTGACCTAGAGGCCAAAATCCACAGCTAGGCACTTTGCAAAAAATAGCTCTGTTTTCTTTGGAAAAATGTGATGTCTCCATGTTGTGTTCTGGGGCATTTCCTTTCCCGGGTGCTAGGCCTACCCATAGAAGTGAGGTACCATTTTTATCGGGAGACTTGGGGGAACACTGGGTGGAAGGAAATATGTGGCTCCTCTCAGATTCCAGAACTTTCTGCCACCGAAATGAGAGGAAAAAGTGTTTTGTTTGGCCAAAGTTTGAGGTTTGCAAAGGATTCTGGGTAACAGAACCTGGTGAGAGCCACACAAGTCACCCTCATCTTGGATTCCCCTAGGTGTCTATTTTAAAAAAAATTGCAGGTTTGGTAGGTTTCCCTAGGTTCCGGCTGAACTAGAAGCCAAAATCCACAGCTAAGCACTTTGCAAAAAACAGCTCTGTTTTCTTTGGGAAAATGTTATGTGTCCACATTGTGTTTTGGGGCATTTCCTGTCGTGTGTGCTAGGCCTATCAACACAAGTGAGGTACCATTTTTATTGCAATACTTGGGGAAACGCTGGGTGGAAGGAAATTGGTGGCTCCTCTCAGATTCCAGAACATTCTGTCACCGAAATCTGTGGAAAAAGTGTTTTTCTGGCCAAATTTTGAGGTTTGCAAAGGATTTTGGGTAACAGAACCTGGTGAGAGCCCCACAAGTCACCCCATCTTGGATTACCCTAGGTGTCTAGTTTTCCAAAATGCGCATGTTTGGTAGGTTTCCCTAGGTGCCGGTTGAGCTAGAGGCCAAAATCCACAGCTAGGCACTTTGCAAAAAACAGCTCTGTTTTCTTTGGAGAAATGTGATGTCTCCACGTTGTGTTCTGGGGCATTTCCTGTCCCGGGCGTTAGGCCTACCCATGCAAGTGAGGTACCATTTTTATCTGGAGACTTGGGGGAACGCTGGGTGGAAGGAAATTTGTGGCTCCTCTCCGACTCCAGAACTTTCTGTCACTGGAATGAGAGGAAAAAGTGTTTTTTGGCCAAAGTTTGAGGTTTGCAAAGGTTTCTGGGTAACAGAACCTGGTGAGAGCCCCACAAGTTACACCGTCTTGGATTTCCCTAGTTGTCTAGTTTTCAAAAATGTGCAGGTTTGGTAGGTTTCCGTAGGTGCCGGCTAAGCTAGAGGACAAAATCCACAGCTAGCTCTTTGCAAAAAACAGCTCTGTTTTCTTTGTGAAAATGTGATGTGTCCACGTTGTGTTTTGGGGCATTTCTTGTTGCGGGCACTAGGCCTACCAACACAAATTAGGTACAATGTTTATCGGGAGACTTGAGGGAACACTGGGTACAAGGAAATTTGTTGCTCTTCTCAGATTACAGAACTTTCTGTCACTGAAATGAGAGGAAAAAGTGTTTTTTGGCCTCATTTTGAGGTTTGCTAAGGATTCTGAGTAACAGAACCTGGTGAGAGCCCCACAAGTCACCCCATATTGGTTTCCCCTAGGTATCTAGTTTTAAAAAATGTGCAGGTTTGGTAGGTTTCCCTAGGTGCCGGCTGAGCTAGAAGCCAAAATCCACAGCTAGGCACTTTGGAAAAAACAGCTCTGTTTTCTTTGGGAAAATGTTATGTGTCCACGTTGTGATTTGGGGCATTTCCTGTCGCATGTGCTAGGCCTACCCACACAAGTGAGGTACCATTTTTATTTCAATACTTGGGGAAACGCTGGGTGGAAGGAAATTTGTGGCTCCTCTCAGATTCCAGAACTTTCTGTCACCGAAATCTGTGGAAAAATTGTTTTTTTGGCCAAATTTTGAGGTTTGCAAAGGGTTCTGGGTAACAGAACCTCGTGAGAGCCCCACAAGTCACCCCATCTTGGATTACCCTAGGTGTCTAGTTTTGCAAAATGCGCAGGTTTGGTAGGTTTCCCTAGGTGCCGGCTGAGCTAGAGGCCAAAATCCACAGCTAGGCACTTTGCAAAAAACAGCTCTGTTTTCTTTGGAGAAATGTGATGTCTCCACGTTGTGTTCTGGGGCCTTTCCTGTCCCGGGCGTTAGGCCTACCCATGCAAGTGAGGTACCATTTTTATCTGGAGACTTGGGGGAACGCTGGGTGGAAGGAAATTTGTGGCTCCTCTCCGATTCCAGAACTTTCTGTCACTGGAATGAGAGGAAAAAGTGTTTTTTGGCCAAAGTTTGAGGTTTGCAAAGGTTTCTGGGTAACAGAACCTGGTGAGAGCCCCACAAGTTACACCGTCTTGGATTTCCCTAGTTGTCTAGTTTTCAAAAATGTGCAGGTTTGGTAGGTTTTCCTAGGTGCCGGCTAAGCTAGAGGACAAAATCCACAGCTAGCTCTTTGCAAAAAACAGCTCTGTTTTCTTTGTGAAAATGTGATGTGTCCACGTTGTGTTTTGGGGCATTTCTTGTTGCGGGCACTAGGCCTACCAACACAAATTAGGTACAATGTTTATCGGGAGACTTGAGGGAACGCTGGGTACAAGGAAATTTGTTGCTATTCTCAGATTACAGAACTTTCTGTCACTGAAATGAGAGGAAAAAGTGTTTTTTGGCCTCATTTTGAGGTTTGCTAAGGATTCTGAGTAACAGAACCTGGTGAGAGCCCCACAAGTCACCCCATATTGGTTTCCCCTAGGTGTCTAGTTTTCACAAATGTGCAGGTTTGGTAGGTTTCCCTAGGTGCCGGCTGAGCTAGAAGCCAAAATCCACAGCTAGGCACTTTGGAAAAAACAGCTCTGTTTTCTTTGGGAAAATGTTATGTGTCCACGTTGTGTTTTGGGGCATTTCCTGTCGCATGTGCTAGGCCTACCCACACAAGTGAGGTACCATTTTTATTTCAATACTTGGGGAAACGCTGGGTGGAAGGAAATTTGTGGCTCCTCTCAGATTCCAGAACTTTCTGTCACCGAAATCTGTGGAAAAGGTGTTTTTTTGGCCAAATTTTGAGGTTTGCAAAGGATTCTGGGTAACAGAACCTGGTGAGAGCCCCACAAGTCACCCCATCTTGGATTACCCTAGGTGTCTAGTTTTCACAAATGTGCAGGTTTGGTAGGTTTCCCTAGGTGCCGGCTGAACTAGAAGCCAAAATCCACAGCTAGGCACTTTGGAAAAAACAGCTCTGTTTTCTTTGGGAAAATGTTATGTGTCCACGTTGTGATTTGGGGCATTTCCTGTCGCGGGTGCTAGGCCTACACACACAAGTGAGGTACCATTTTTATTTCAATACTTGGGGAAACGCTGGGTGGAAGGAAATTTGTGGCTCCTCTCAGATTCCAGAACTTTCTGTCACCGAAATCTGTGGAAAAAGTGTTTTTTTGGCCAAATTTTGAGGTTTGCAAAGGATTCTGGGTAACAGAACCTCGTGAGAGCCCCACAAGTCACCCCATCTTGGATTACCCCAGGTGTCTAGTTTTCCAAAATGCGCAGGTTTGGTAGGTTTCCCTAGGTGCCGGCTGAGCTAGAGGCCAAAATCCACAGCTAGGCACTTTGCAAAAAACAGCTCTGTTTTCTTTGGAGAAATGTGATGTCTCCACGTTGTGTTCTGGGGCATTTCCTGTCCCGGGCGTTAGGCCTACCCATGCAAGTGAGGTACCATTTTTATCTGGAGACTTGGGGGAACGCTGGGTGGAAGGAAATTTGTGGCTCCTCTCCGATTCCAGAACTTTCTGTCACTGGAATGAGAGGAAAAAGTGTTTTTTGGCCAAAGTTTGAGGTTTGCAAAGGTTTCTGGGTAACAGAACCTGGTGAGAGCCCCACAAGTTACACCGTCTTGGATTTCCCTAGTTGTCTAGTTTTAAAAAATGTGCAGGTTTGGTAGGTTTCCCTAGGTGCCGGCTAAGCTAGAGGACAAAATCCACAGCTAGCTCTTTGCAAAAAACAGCTCTGTTTTCTTTGTGAAAATGTGATGTGTCCACGTTGTGTTTTGGGGCATTTCTTGCTGCGGGCACTGGGCCTACCAACACAAATTAGGTACCATTTTTATGGGGAGACTTGAGGGAACGCTGGGTACAAGGACATTTGTGGCTCTTCTCAGATTACAGAACTTTCTGTCACTGAAATGAGAGGAAAAAGTGTTTTTTGGCCTCATTTTGAGGTTTGCTAAGGATTCTGAGTAACAGAACCTGGTGAGAGCCCCACAAGTCACCCCATATTGGTTTCCCCTAGGTGTCTAGTTTTCAAAAATGTGCAGGTTTGGTAGGTTTCCCTAGGTGCCGGCTGAGCTAGATGCCAAAATCCACAGCTAGGCACTTTGGAAAAAACAGCTCTGTTTTCTTTGGGAAAATGTGATGTCTCCACGTTGCGTTCTGGGGCATTTCCTTTCCCGGGCGCTAGGCCTACCCATACAAGTGAGGTACCATTTTTATCGGGAGACTTGGGGGAACGCTGGGTGGAAGGAAATTTGTGGCTCCTCTCAGATTCCAGAGCTTTCTGCCACCGAAATGAGAGGAAAAAGTGGGTTTTTTTGGCCAAAGTTAGAGGTTTGCAAAGGATTTTGGGTAACAGAACCTGGTGAGAGCCCCACAAGTCACCCCATCTTGGATTACCCCAGGTGTCTAGTTTTCCAAAATGCGCAGGTTTTGTAGGTTTCCCTAGGTGCCGGCTGACCTAGAGGCCAAAATCCACAGCTAGGCACTTTGCAAAAAATAGCTCTGTTTTCTTTGGAAAAATGTGATGTCTCCATGTTGTGTTCTGGGGCATTTCCTTTCCCGGGTGCTAGGCCTACCCATAGAAGTGAGGTACCATTTTTATCGGGAGACTTGGGGGAACACTGGGTGGAAGGAAATATGTGGCTCCTCTCAGATTCCAGAACTTTCTGCCACCGAAATGAGAGGAAAAAGTGTTTTGTTTGGCCAAAGTTTGAGGTTTGCAAAGGATTCTTGGTAACAGAACCTGGTGAGAGTCACACAAGTCACCCTCATCTTGGATTCCCCTAGGTGTCTATTTTAAAAAAAATTGCAGGTTTGGTAGGTTTCCCTAGGTTCCGGCTGAACTAGAAGCCAAAATCCACAGCTAAGCACTTTGCAAAAAACAGCTCTGTTTTCTTTGGGAAAATGTTATGTGTCCACATTGTGTTTTGGGGCATTTCCTGTTGTGTGTGCTAGGCCTATCAACACAAGTGAGGTACCATTTTTATTGCAATACTTGGGGAAACGCTGGGTGGAAGGAAATTGGTGGCTCCTCTCAGATTCCAGAACATTCTGTCACCGAAATCTGTGGAAAAAGTGTTTTTCTGGCCAAATTTTGAGGTTTGCAAAGGATTTTGGGTAACAGAACCTGGTGAGAGCCCCACAAGTCACCCCATCTTGGATTACCCTAGGTGTCTAGTTTTCCAAAATGCGCATGTTTGGTAGGTTTCCCTAGGTGCCGGTTGAGCTAGAGGCCAAAATCCACAGCTAGGCACTTTGCAAAAAACAGCTCTGTTTTCTTTGGAGAAATGTGATGTCTCCACGTTGTGTTCTGGGGCATTTCCTGTCCCGGGCGTTAGGCCTACCCATGCAAGTGAGGTACCATTTTAATCTGGAGACTTGGGGGAACGCTGGGTGGAAGGAAATTTGTGGCTCCTCTCTGATTCCAGAACTTTCTGTCACTGGAATGAGAGGAAAAAGTGTTTTTTGGCCAAAGTTTGAGGTTTGCAAAGGTTTCTGGGTAACAGAACCTGGTGAGAGCCCCACAAGTTACACCGTCTTGGATTTCCCTAGTTGTCTAGTTTTCAAAAATGTGCAGGTTTGGTAGGTTTCCGTAGGTGCCGGCTAAGCTAGAGGACAAAATCCACAGCTAGCTCTTTGCAAAAAACAGCTCTGTTTTCTTTGTGAAAATGTGATGTGTCCACGTTGTGTTTTGGGGCATTTCTTGTTGCGGGCACTAGGCCTACCAACACAAATTAGGTACAATGTTTATCGGGAGACTTGAGGGAACACTGGGTACAAGGAAATTTGTTGCTCTTCTCAGATTACAGAACTTTCTGTCACTGAAATGAGAGGAAAAAGTGTTTTTTGGCCTCATTTTGAGGTTTGCTAAGGATTCTGAGTAACAGAACCTGGTGAGAGCCCCACAAGTCACCCCATATTGGTTTCCCCTAGGTGTCTAGTTTTCAAAAATGTGCAGGTTTGGTAGGTTTCCCTAGGTGCCGGCTGAGCTAGAAGCCAAAATCCACAGCTAGGCACTTTGGAAAAAACAGCTCTGTTTTCTTTGGGAAAATGTTATGTGTCCACGTTGTGTTTTGGGGCATTTCCTGTCGCATGTGCTAGGCCTACCCACACAAGTGAGGTACCATTTTTATTTCAATACTTGGGGAAACGCTGGGTGGAAGGAAATTTGTGGCTCCTCTCAGATTCCAGAACTTTCTGTCACCGAAATCTGTGGAAAAAGTGTTTTTTTGGCCAAATTTTGAGGTTTGCAAAGGATTCTGGGTAACAGAACCTCGTGAGAGCCCCACAAGTCACCCCATCTTGGATTACCCTAGGTGTCTAGTTTTGCAAAATGCGCAGGTTTGGTAGGTTTCCCTAGGTGCCGGCTGAGCTAGAGGCCAAAATCCACAGCTAGGCACTTTGCAAAAAACAGCTCTGTTTTCTTTGGAGAAATGTGATGTCTCCACGTTGTGTTCTGGGGCCTTTCCTGTCCCGGGCGTTAGGCCTACCCATGCAAGTGAGGTACCATTTTTATCTGGAGACTTGGGGGAACGCTGGGTGGAAGGAAATTTGTGGCTCCTCTCCGATTCCAGAACTTTCTGTCACTGGAATGAGAGGAAAAAGTGTTTTTTGGCCAAAGTTTGAGGTTTGCAAAGGTTTCTGGGTAACAGAACCTGGTGAGAGCCCCACAAGTTACACCGTCTTGGATTTCCCTAGTTGTCTAGTTTTCAAAAATGTGCAGGTTTGGTAGGTTTCCGTAGGTGCCGGCTAAGCTAGAGGACAAAATCCACAGCTAGCTCTTTGCAAAAAACAGCTCTGTTTTCTTTGTGAAAATGTGATGTGTCCACGTTGTGTTTTGGGGCATTTCTTGTTGCGGGCACTAGGCCTACCAACACAAATTAGGTACAATGTTTATCGGGAGACTTGAGGGAACGCTGGGTACAAGGAAATTTGTTGCTCTTCTCAGATTACAGAACTTTCTGTCACTGAAATGAGAGGAAAAAGTGTTTTTTGGCCTCATTTTGAGGTTTGCTAAGGATTCTGAGTAACAGAACCTGGTGAGAGCCCCACAAGTCACCCCATATTGGTTTCCCCTAGGTGTCTAGTTTTCAAAAATGTGCAGATTTGGTAGGTTTCCCTAGGTGCCGGCTGAGCTAGAAGCCAAAATCCACAGCTAGGCACTTTGGAAAAAACAGCTCTGTTTTCTTTGGGAAAATGTTATGTGTCCATGTTGTGTTTTGGGGCATTTCCTGTCGCATGTGCTAGGCCTACCCACACAAGTGAGGTACCATTTTTATTTCAATACTTGGGGAAACGCTGGGTGGAAGGAAATTTGTGGCTCCTCTCAGATTCCAGAACTTTCTGTCACCGAAATCTGTGGAAAAGGTGTTTTTTTGGCCAAATTTTGAGGTTTGCAAAGGATTCTGGGTAACAGAACCTGGTGAGAGCCCCACAAGTCACCCCATCTTGGATTACCCTAGGTGTCTAGTTTTCACAAATGTGCAGGTTTGGTAGGTTTCCCTAGGTGCCGGCTGAACTAGAAGCCAAAATCCACAGCTAGGCACTTTGGAAAAAACAGCTCTGTTTTCTTTGGGAAAATGTTATGTGTCCACGTTGTGATTTGGGGCATTTCCTGTCGCGGGTGCTAGGCCTACACACACAAGTGAGGTACCATTTTTATTTCAATACTTGGGGAAACGCTGGGTGGAAGGAAATTTGTGGCTCCTCTCAGATTCCAGAACTTTCTGTCACCGAAATCTGTGGAAAAAGTGTTTTTTTGGCCAAATTTTGAGGTTTGCAAAGGATTCTGGGTAACAGAACCTCGTGAGAGCCACACAAGTCACCCCATCTTGGATTACCCCAGGTGTCTAGTTTTCCAAAATGCGCAGGTTTGGTAGGTTTCCCTAGGTGCCGGCTGAGCTAGAGGCCAAAATCCACAGCTAGGCACTTTGCAAAAAACAGCTCTGTTTTCTTTGGAGAAATGTGATGTCTCCACGTTGTGTTCTGGGGCATTTCCTGTCCCGGGCGTTAGGCCTACCCATGCAAGTGAGGTACCATTTTTATCTGGAGACTTGGGGGAACGCTGGGTGGAAGGAAATTTGTGGCTCCTCTCCGATTCCAGAACTTTCTGTCACTGGAATGAGAGGAAAAAGTGTTTTTTGGCCAAAGTTTGAGGTTTGCAAAGGTTTCTGGGTAACAGAACCTGGTGAGAGCCCCACAAGTTACACCGTCTTGGATTTCCCTAGTTGTCTAGTTTTCAAAAATGTGCAGGTTTGGTAGGTTTCCCTAGGTGCCGGCTAAGCTAGAGGACAAAATCCACAGCTAGCTCTTTGCAAAAAACAGCTCTGTTGTCTTTGTGAAAATGTGATGTGTCCATGTTGTGTTTTGGGGCATTTCTTGCTGCGGGCACTGGGCCTACCAACACAAATTAGGTACCATTTTTATCGGGAGACTTGAGGGAACGCTGGGTACAAGGACATTTGTGGCTCTTCTCAGATTACAGAACTTTCTGTCACTGAAATGAGATGAAAAAGTGTTTTTTGGCCTCATTTTGAGGTTTGCTAAGGATTCTGAGTAACAGAACCTGGTGAGAGCCCCACAAGTCACCCCATATTGGTTTCCCCTAGGTGTCTAGTTTTCAAAAATGTGCAGGTTTGGTAGGTTTCCCTAGGTGCCGGCTGAGCTAGAAGCCAAAATCCACAGCTAGGCACTTTGGAAAAAACAGCTCTGTTTTCTTTGGGAAAATGTGATGTCTCCACGTTGTGTTCTGGGGCATTTCCTTTCCCGGGCGCTAGGCCTACCCATACAAGTGAGGTACCATTTTATCGGGAGACTTGGGGGAACGCTGGGTGGAAGGAAATTTGTTGCTCCTCTCAGATTCCAGAACTTTCTGCCACCGAAATGAGAGGAAAAAGTGTTTTGTTTGGCCAAAGTTTGAGGTTTGCAAAGGATTTTGGGTAACAGAACCTGGTGAGAGCCCCACAAGTCACCCCATCTTGGATTACCCTAGGTGTCTAGTTTTCCAAAATGCGCAGGTTTGGTAGGTTTCCCTAGGTGCCGGCTGAGCTAGAGGCCAAAATCCACAGCTAGGCACTTTGCAAAAAACAGCTCTGTTTTCTTTGGAAAAATGTGATGTCTCCATGTTGTGTTCTGGGGCATTTCCTTTCCCGGGTGCTAGGCCTACCCATAGAAGTGAGGTACCATTTTTATCGGGAGACTTGGGGGAACACTGGGTGGAAGGAAATATGTGGCTCCTCTCAGATTCCAGAACTTTCTGCCACCGAAATGAGAGGAAAAAGTGTTTTGTTTGGCCAAAGTTTGAGGTTTGCAAAGGATTCTGGGTAACAGAACCTGGTGAGAGCCACACAAGTCACCCTCATCTTGGATTCCCCTAGGTCTCTATTTTAAAAAAATGTGCAGGTTTGGTAGGTTATCCTAGGTTCCGGCTGAGCTAGAAGCCAAAATCCACAGCTAAGCACTTTGCAAAAAACAGCTCTGTTTTCTTTGGGAAAATGTTATGTGTCCACATTGTGTTTTGGGGCATTTCCTGTCGTGTGTGCTAGGCCTATCAACACAAGTGAGGTACCATTCTTATTGCAATACTTGGGGAAACGGTGGGTGGAAGGAAATTGGTGGCTCCTCTCAGATTCCAGAACATTCTGTCACCGAAATCTGTGGAAAAAGTGTTTTTCTGGCCAAATTTTGAGGTTTGCAAAGGATTTTGGGTAACAGAACCTGGTGAGAGCCCCACAAGTCACCCCATCTTGGATTACCCTAGGTGTCTAGTTTTCCAAAATGCGCATGTTTGGTAGGTTTCCCTAGGTGCCGGCTGAGCTAGAGGCCAAAATCCACAGCTAGGCACTTTGCAAAAAACAGCTCTGTTTTCTTTGGAGAAATGTGATGTCTCCACGTTGTGTTCTGGGGCATTTCCTGTCCCGGGCGTTAGGCCTACCCATGCAAGTGAGGTACCATTTTTATCTGGAGACTTGGGGGAACGCTGGGTGGAAGGAAATTTGTGGCTCCTCTCCGATTCCAGAACTTTCTGTCACTGGAATGAGAGGAAAAAGTGTTTTTTGGCCAAAGTTTGAGGTTTGCAAAGGTTTCTGGGTAACAGAACCTGGTGAGAGCCCCACAAGTTACACCGTCTTGGATTTCCCTAGTTGTCTAGTTTTCAAAAATGTGCAGGTTTGGTAGGTTTCCCTAGGTGCCGGCTAAGCTAGAGGACAAAATCCACAGCTAGCTCTTTGCAAAAAACAGCTCTGTTTTCTTTGTGAAAATGTGATGTGTCCATGTTGTGTTTTGGGGCATTTCTTGCTGCGGGCACTGGGCCTACCAACACAAATTAGGTACCATTTTTATCGGGAGACTTGAGGGAACGCTGGGTACAAGGACATTTGTGGCTCTTCTCAGATTACAGAACTTTCTGTCACTGAAATGAGATGAAAAAGTGTTTTTTGGCCTCATTTTGAGGTTTGCTAAGGATTCTGAGTAACAGAACCTGGTGAGAGCCCCACAAGTCACCCCATATTGGTTTCCCCTAGGTGTCTAGTTTTCAAAAATGTGCAGGTTTGGTAGGTTTCCCTAGGTGCCGGCTGAGCTAGAACCCAAAATCCACAGCTAGGCACTTTGGAAAAAACAGCTCTGTTTTCTTTGGGAAAATGTGATGTCTCCACGTTGTGTTCTGGGGCATTTCCTTTCCCGGGCGCTAGGCCTACCCATACAAGTGAGGTACCATTTTATCGGGAGACTTGGGGGAACGCTGGGTGGAAGGAAATTTGTGGCTCCTCTCAGATTCCAGAACTTTCTGCCACCGAAATGAGAGGAAAAAGTGGGTTTTTTTGGCCAAAGTTTGAGGTTTGCAAAGGATTTTGGGTAACAGAACCTGGTGAGAGCCCCACAAGTCACCCCATCTTGGATTACCCTAGGTGTCTAGTTTTCCAAAATGCGGAGGTTTGGTAGGTTTCCCTAGGTGCCGGCTGAGCTAGAGGCCAAAATCCACAGCTAGGCACTTTGCAAAAAACAGCTCTGTTTTCTTTGGAAAAATGTGATGTCTCCATGTTGTGTTCTGGGGCATTTCCTTTCCCGGGTGCTAGGCCTACCCATAGAAGTGAGGTACCATTTTTATCGGGAGACTTGGGGGAACACTGGGTGGAAGGAAATATGTGGCTCCTCTCAGATTCCAGAACTTTCTGCCACCGAAATGAGAGGAAAAAGTGTTTTGTTTGGCCAAAGTTTGAGGTTTGCAAAGGATTCTGGGTAACAGAACCTGGTGAGAGCCACACAAGTCACCCTCATCTTGGATTCCCCTAGGTCTCTATTTAAAAAAAATGTGCAGGTTTGGTAGGTTATCCTAGGTTCCGGCTGAGCTAGAAGCCAAAATCCACAGCTAAGCACTTTGCAAAAAACAGCTCTGTTTTCTTTGGGAAAATGTTATGTGTCCACATTGTGTTTTGGGGCATTTCCTGTCGTGTGTGCTAGGCCTATCAACACAAGTGAGGTACCATTCTTATTGCAATACTTGGGGAAACGGTGGGTGGAAGGAAATTGGTGGCTTCTCTCAGATTCCAGAACATTCTGTCACCGAAATCTGTGGAAAAAGTGTTTTTCTGGCCAAATTTTGAGGTTTGCAAAGGATTTTGGGTAACAGAACCTGGTGAGAGCCCCACAAGTCACCCCATCTTGGATTACCCTAGGTGTCTAGTTTTCCAAAATGCGCATGTTTGGTAGGTTTCCCTAGGTGCCGGCTGAGCTAGAGGCCAAAATCCACAGCTAGGCACTTTGCAAAAAACAGCTCTGTTTTCTTTGGAGAAATGTGATGTCTCCACGTTGTGTTCTGGGGCATTTCCTGTCCCGGGCGTTAGACCTACCCATGCAAGTGAGGTACCATTTTTATCTGGAGACTTGGGGGAACGCTGGGTGGAAGGAAATTTGTGGCTCCTCTCCGATTCCAGAACTTTCTGTCACTGGAATGAGAGGAAAAAGTGTTTTTTGGCCAAAGTTTGAGGTTTGCAAAGGTTTCTGGGTAACAAAACCTGGTGAGAGCCCCACAAGTTACACCGTCTTGGATTTCCCTAGTTGTCTAGTTTTCAAAAATGTGCAGGTTTGGTAGGTTTCCCTAGGTGCCGGCTAAGCTAGAGGACAAAATCCACAGCTAGCTCTTTGCAAAAAACAGCTCTGTTTTCTTTGTGAAAATGTGATGTGTCCATGTTGTGTTTTGGGGCATTTCTTGCTGCGGGCACTGGGCCTACCAACACAAATTAGGTACCATTTTTATCGGGAGACTTGAGGGAACGCTGGGTACAAGGACATTTGTGGCTCTTCTCAGATTACAGAACTTTCTGTCACTGAAATGAGATGAAAAAGTGTTTTTTGGCCTCATTTTGAGGTTTGCTAAGGATTCTGAGTAACAGAACCTGGTGAGAGCCCCACAAGTCACCCCATATTGGTTTCCCCTAGGTGTCTAGTTTTCAAAAATGTGCAGGTTTGGTAGGTTTCCCTAGGTGCCGGCTGAGCTAGAAGCCAAAATCCACAGCTAGGCACTTTGGAAAAAACAGCTCTGTTTTCTTTGGCAAAATGTGATGTCTCCACGTTGTGTTCTGGGGCATTTCCTTTCCCGGGCGCTAGGCCTACCCATACAAGTGAGGTACCATTTTATCGGGAGACTTGGGGGAACGCTGGGTGGAAGGAAATTTGTGGCTCCTCTCAGATTCCAGAACTTTCTGCCACCGAAATGAGAGGAAAAAGTGGGTTTTTTTGGCCAAAGTTTGAGGTTTGCAAAGGATTTTGGGTAACAGAACTTGGTGAGAGCCCCACAAGTCACCCCATCTTGGATTACCCTAGGTGTCTAGTTTTCCAAAATGCGCAGGTTTGGTAGGTTTCCCTAGGTGCCGGCTGAGCTAGAGGCCAAAATCCACAGCTAGGCACTTTGCAAAAAACAGCTCTGTTTTCTTTGGAAAAATGTGATGTCTCCATGTTGTGTTCTGGGGCATTTCCTTTCCCGGGTGCTAGGCCTACCCATAGAAGTGAGGTACCATTTTTATCGGGAGACTTGGGGGAACACTGGGTGGAAGGAAATATGTGGCTCCTCTCAGATTCCAGAACTTTCTGCCACCGAAATGAGAGGAAAAAGTGTTTTGTTTGGCCAAAGTTTGAGGTTTGCAAAGGATTCTGGGTAACAGAACCTGGTGAGAGCCACACAAGTCACCCTCATCTTGGATTCCCCTAGGTCTCTATTTTAAAAAAATGTGCAGGTTTGGTAGGTTATCCTAGGTTCCGGCTGAGCTAGAAGCCAAAATCCACAGCTAAGCACTTTGCAAAAAACAGCTCTGTTTTCTTTGGGAAAATGTTATGTGTCCACATTGTGTTTTGGGGCATTTCCTGTCGTGTGTGCTAGGCCTATCAACACAAGTGAGGTACCATTCTTATTGCAATACTTGGGGAAACGGTGGGTGGAAGGAAATTGGTGGCTCCTCTCAGATTCCAGAACATTCTGTCACCGAAATCTGTGGAAAAAGTGTTTTTCTGGCCAAATTTTGAGGTTTGCAAAGGATTTTGGGTAACAGAACCTGGTGAGAGCCCCACAAGTCACCCCATCTTGGATTACCCAAGGTGTCTAGTTTTCCAAAATGCGCATGTTTGGTAGGTTTCCCTAGGTGCCGGCTGAGCTAGAGGCCAAAATCCACAGCTAGGCACTTTGCAAAAAACAGCTCTGTTTTCTTTGGAGAAATGTGATGTCTCCACGTTGTGTTCTGGGGCATTTCCTGTCCCGGGCGTTAGGCCTACCCATGCAAGTGAGGTACCATTTTTATCTGGAGACTTGGGGGAACGCTGGGTGGAAGGAAATTTGTGGCTCCTCTCCGATTCCAGAACTTTCTGTCACTGGAATGAGAGGAAAAAGTGTTTTTTGGCCAAAGTTTGAGGTTTGCAAAGGTTTCTGGGTAACAGAACCTGGTGAGAGCCCCACAAGTTACACCGTCTTGGATTTCCCTAGTTGTCTAGTTTTCAAAAATGTGCAGGTTTGGTAGGTTTCCCTAGGTGCCGGCTAAGCTAGAGGACAAAATCCACAGCTAGCTCTTTGCAAAAAACAGCTCTGTTTTCTTTGTGAAAATGTGATGTGTCCACGTTGTGTTTTGGGGCATTTCTTGTTGCGGGCACTAGGCCTACCAACACAAATTAGGTACCATTTTTATCGGGAGACTTGAGGGAACGCTGGGTACAAGGAAATGTGTTGCTCTTCTCAGATTACAGAACTTTCTGTCACTGAAATGAGAGGAAAAAGTGTTTTTTGGCCTCATTTTGAGGTTTGCTAAGGATTCTGAGTAACAGAACCTGGTGAGAGCCCCACAAGTCACCCCATATTGGTTTCCCCTAGGTGTCTAGTTTTTAAAAATGTGCAGGTTTGGTAGGTTTCCCTAGGTGCCGGCTGACCTAGAAGCCAAAATCCACAGCTAGGCACTTTGGAAAAAACAGCTCTGTTTTCTTTGGGAAAATGTTATGTGTCCACGTTGTGTTTTGGGGCATTTCCTGTCGCATGTGCTAGGCCTACCCACACAAGTGAGGTACCATTTTTATTTCAATACTTGGGGAAACGCTGGGTGGAAGGAAATTTGTGGCTCCTCTCAGATTCCAGAACTTTCTGTCACCGAAATCTGTGGAAAAAGTGTTTTTTTTGGCCAAATTTTGAGGTTTGCAAAGGATTCTGGGTAACAGAACCTCGTGAGAGCCCCACAAGTCACCCCATCTTGGATTACCCCAGGTGTCTAGTTTTCGAAAATGCGCAGGTTTGGTAGGTTTCCCTAGGTGCCGGCTGAGCTAGAGGCCAAAATCCACAGCTACGCACTTTGTAAAAAACAGCTCTGTTTTCTTTGGAAAAATGTGATGTCTCCACGTTGTGTTCTGGGGCATTTCCTTTCCCGGGCGCTAGGCCTACCCATAGAAATGAGGTACCATTTTTATCGGGAGACTTGGGGGAACACTGGGTGGAAGGAAATATGTGGCTCCTCTCAGATTCCAGAACTTTCTGCCACCGAAATGAGAGGAAAAAGTGGTTTTTTTTGGCCAAAGTTTGAGGTTTGCAAAGGATTCTGGGTAACAGAACCTGATGAGAGCCACACAAGTCACCCTCATCTTGGATTCCCCTAGGTGTCTATTTTTTAAAAATTTGCACGTTTGGTAGGTTTCCCTGGGTTCCGGCTGAGCTAGAAGCCAAAATCCACAGCTAGACACTTTGCAAAAAACAGCTTTGTTTTCTTTGGGAAAATGTTATGTGTCCACATTGTGTTTTGGGGCATTTCCTGTCGTGTGTGCTAGGCCTATCAACACAAGTGAGGTACCATTCTTATTGCAATACTTGGGGAAACGGTGGGTGGAAGGAAATTGGTGGCTCCTCTCAGATTCCAGAACATTCTGTCACCGAAATCTGTGGAAAAAGTGTTTTTCTGGCCAAATTTTGAGGTTTGCAAAGGATTTTGGGTAACAGAACCTGGTGAGAGCCCCACAAGTCACCCCATCTTGGATTACCCTAGGTGTCTAGTTTTCCAAAATGCGCATGTTTGGTAGGTTTCCCTAGGTGCCGGCTGAGCTAGAGGCCAAAATCCACAGCTAGGCACTTTGCAAAAAACAGCTCTGTTTTCTTTGGAGAAATGTGATGTCTCCACGTTGTGTTCTGGGGCATTTCCTGTCCCGGGCGTTAGGCCTACCCATGCAAGTGAGGTACCATTTTTATCTGGAGACTTGGGGGAACGCTGGGTGGAAGGAAATTTGTGGCTCCTCTCCGATTCCAGAACTTTCTGTCACTGGAATGAGAGGAAAAAGTGTTTTTTGGCCAAAGTTTGAGGTTTGCAAAGGTTTCTGGGTAACAAAACCTGGTGAGAGCCCCACAAGTTACACCGTCTTGGATTTCCCTAGTTGTCTAGTTTTCAAAAATGTGCAGGTTTGGTAGGTTTCCCTAGGTGCCGGCTAAGCTAGAGGACAAAATCCACAGCTAGCTCTTTGCAAAAAACAGCTCTGTTTTCTTTGTGAAAATGTGATGTGTCCATGTTGTGTTTTGGGGCATTTCTTGCTGCGGGCACTGGGCCTACCAACACAAATTAGGTACCATTTTTATCGGGAGACTTGAGGGAACGCTGGGTACAAGGACATTTGTGGCTCTTCTCAGATTACAGAACTTTCTGTCACTGAAATGAGAGGAAAACGTGTTTTTTGGCCTCATTTTGAGGTTTGCTAAGGATTCTGAGTAACAGAACCTGGTGAGAGCCCCACAAGTCACCCCATATTGGTTTCCCCTAGGTGTCTAGTTTTCAAAAATGTGCAGGTTTGGTAGGTTTCCCTAGGTGCCGGCTGAGCTAGAAGCCAAAATCCACAGCTAGGCACTTTGGAAAAAACAGCTCTGTTTTCTTTGGGAAAATGTTATGTGTCCACGTTGTGTTTTGGGGCATTTCCTGTCGCATGTGCTAGGCCTACCCACACAAGTGAGGTACCATTTTTATTTCAATACTTGGGGAAACGCTGGGTGGAAGGAAATTTGTGGCTCCTCTCAGATTCCAGAACTTTCTGTCACCGAAATCTGTGGAAAAAGTGTTTTTTTGGCCAAATTTTGAGGTTTGCAAAGGATTCTGGGTAACAGAACCTCGTGAGAGCCCCACAAGTCACCCCATCTTGGATTACCCTAGGTGTCTAGTTTTGCAAAATGCGCAGGTTTGGTAGGTTTCCCTAGGTGCCGGCTGAGCTAGAGGCCAAAATCCACAGCTAGGCACTTTGCAAAAAACAGCTCTGTTTTCTTTGGAGAAATGTGATGTCTCCACGTTGTGTTCTGGGGCCTTTCCTGTCCCGGGCGTTAGGCCTACCCATGCAAGTGAGGTACCATTTTTATCTGGAGACTTGGGGGAACGCTGGGTGGAAGGAAATTTGTGGCTCCTCTCCGATTCCAGAACTTTCTGTCACTGGAATGAGAGGAAAAAGTGTTTTTTGGCCAAAGTTTGAGGTTTGCAAAGGTTTCTGGGTAACAGAACCTGGTGAGAGCCCCACAAGTTACACCGTCTTGGATTTCCCTAGTTGTCTAGTTTTCAAAAATGTGCAGGTTTGGTAGGTTTCCGTAGGTGCCGGCTAAGCTAGAGGACAAAATCCACAGCTAGCTCTTTGCAAAAAACAGCTCTGTTTTCTTTGTGAAAATGTGATGTGTCCACGTTGTGTTTTGGGGCATTTCTTGTTGCGGGCACTAGGCCTACCAACACAAATTAGGTACAATGTTTATCGGGAGACTTGAGGGAACGCTGGGTACAAGGAAATTTGTTGCTCTTCTCAGATTACAGAACTTTCTGTCACTGAAATGAGAGGAAAAAGTGTTTTTTGGCCTCATTTTGAGGTTTGCTAAGGATTCTGAGTAACAGAACCTGGTGAGAGCCCCACAAGTCACCCCATATTGGTTTCCCCTAGGTGTCTAGTTTTCAAAAATGTGCAGGTTTGGTAGGTTTCCCTAGGTGCCGGCTGAGCTAGAAGCCAAAATCCACAGCTAGGCACTTTGGAAAAAACAGCTCTGTTTTCTTTGGGAAAATGTTATGTGTCCATGTTGTGTTTTGGGGCATTTCCTGTCGCATGTGCTAGGCCTACCCACACAAGTGAGGTACCATTTTTATTTCAATACTTGGGGAAACGCTGGGTGGAAGGAAATTTGTGGCTCCTCTCAGATTCCAGAACTTTCTGTCACCGAAATCTGTGGAAAAGGTGTTTTTTTGGCCAAATTTTGAGGTTTGCAAAGGATTCTGGGTAACAGAACCTGGTGAGAGCCCCACAAGTCACCCCATCTTGGATTACCCTAGGTGTCTAGTTTTCACAAATGTGCAGGTTTGGTAGGTTTCCCTAGGTGCCGGCTGAACTAGAAGCCAAAATCCACAGCTAGGCACTTTGGAAAAAACAGCTCTGTTTTCTTTGGGAAAATGTTATGTGTCCACGTTGTGATTTGGGGCATTTCCTGTCGCGGGTGCTAGGCCTACACACACAAGTGAGGTACCATTTTTATTTCAATACTTGGGGAAACGCTGGGTGGAAGGAAATTTGTGGCTCCTCTCAGATTCCAGAACTTTCTGTCACCGAAATCTGTGGAAAAAGTGTTTTTTTTGGCCAAATTTTGAGGTTTGCAAAGGATTCTGGGTAACAGAACCTCGTGAGAGCCACACAAGTCACCCCATCTTGGATTACCCCAGGTGTCTAGTTTTCCAAAATGCGCAGGTTTGGTAGGTTTCCCTAGGTGCCGGCTGAGCTAGAGGCCAAAATCCACAGCTAGGCACTTTGCAAAAAACAGCTCTGTTTTCTTTGGAGAAATGTGATGTCTCCACGTTGTGTTCTGGGGCATTTCCTGTCCCGGGCGTTAGGCCTACCCATGCAAGTGAGGTACCATTTTTATCTGGAGACTTGGGGGAACGCTGGGTGGAAGGAAATTTGTGGCTCCTCTCCGATTCCAGAACTTTCTGTCACTGGAATGAGAGGAAAAAGTGTTTTTTGGCCAAAGTTTGAGGTTTGCAAAGGTTTCTGGGTAACAGAACCTGGTGAGAGCCCCACAAGTTACACCGTCTTGGATTTCCCTAGTTGTCTAGTTTTCAAAAATGTGCAGGTTTGGTAGGTTTCCCTAGGTGCCGGCTAAGCTAGAGGACAAAATCCACAGCTAGCTCTTTGCAAAAAACAGCTCTGTTGTCTTTGTGAAAATGTGATGTGTCCATGTTGTGTTTTGGGGCATTTCTTGCTGCGGGCACTGGGCCTACCAACACAAATTAGGTACCATTTTTATCGGGAGACTTGAGGGAACGCTGGGTACAAGGACATTTGTGGCTCTTCTCAGATTACAGAACTTTCTGTCACTGAAATGAGATGAAAAAGTGTTTTTTGGCCTCATTTTGAGGTTTGCTAAGGATTCTGAGTAACAGAACCTGGTGAGAGCCCCACAAGTCACCCCATATTGGTTTCCCCTAGGTGTCTAGTTTTCAAAAATGTGCAGGCTTGGTAGGTTTCCCTAGGTGCCGGCTGAGCTAGAAGCCAAAATCCACAGCTAGGCACTTTGGAAAAAACAGCTCTGTTTTCTTTGGGAAAATGTGATGTCTCCACGTTGTGTTCTGGGGCATTTCCTTTCCCGGGCGCTAGGCCTACCCATACAAGTGAGGTACCATTTTATCGGGAGACTTGGGGGAACGCTGGGTGGAAGGAAATTTGTGGCTCCTCTCAGATTCCAGAACTTTCTGCCACCGAAATGAGAGGAAAAAGTGTTTTGTTTGGCCAAAGTTTGAGGTTTGCAAAGGATTTTGGGTAACAGAACCTGGTGAGAGCCCCACAAGTCACCCCATCTTGGATTACCCTAGGTGTCTAGTTTTCCAAAATGCGCAGGTTTGGTAGGTTTCCCTAGGTGCCGGCTGAGCTAGAGGCCAAAATCCACAGCTAGGCACTTTGCAAAAAACAGCTCTGTTTTCTTTGGAAAAATGTGATGTCTCCATGTTGTGTTCTGGGGCATTTCCTTTCCCGGGTGCTAGGCCTACCCATAGAAGTGAGGTACCATTTTTATCGGGAGACTTGGGGGAACACTGGGTGGAAGGAAATATGTGGCTCCTCTCAGATTCCAGAACTTTCTGCCACCGAAATGAGAGGAAAAAGTGTTTTGTTTGGCCAAAGTTTGAGGTTTGCAAAGGATTCTGGGTAACAGAACCTGGTGAGAGCCACACAAGTCACCCTCATCTTGGATTCCCCTAGGTCTCTATTTTAAAAAAATGTGCAGGTTTGGTAGGTTATCCTAGGTTCCGGCTGAGCTAGAAGCCAAAATCCACAGCTAAGCACTTTGCAAAAAACAGCTCTGTTTTCTTTGGGAAAATGTTATGTGTCCACATTGTGTTTTGGGGCATTTCCTGTCGTGTGTGCTAGGCCTATCAACACAAGTGAGGTACCATTCTTATTGCAATACTTGGGGAAACGGTGGGTGGAAGGAAATTGGTGGCTCCTCTCAGATTCCAGAACATTCTGTCACCGAAATCTGTGGAAAAAGTGTTTTTCTGGCCAAATTTTGAGGTTTGCAAAGGATTTTGGGTAACAGAACCTGGTGAGAGCCCCACAAGTCACCCCATCTTGGATTACCCTAGGTGTCTAGTTTTCCAAAATGCGCATGTTTGGTAGGTTTCCCTAGGTGCCGGCTGAGCTAGAGGCCAAAATCCACAGCTAGGCACTTTGCAAAAAACAGCTCTGTTTTCTTTGGAGAAATGTGATGTCTCCACGTTGTGTTCTGGGGCATTTCCTGTCCCGGGCGTTAGGCCTACCCATGCAAGTGAGGTACCATTTTTATCTGGAGACTTGGGGGAACGCTGGGTGGAAGGAAATTTGTGGCTCCTCTCCGATTCCAGAACTTTCTGTCACTGGAATGAGAGGAAAAAGTGTTTTTTGGCCAAAGTTTGAGGTTTGCAAAGGTTTCTGGGTAACAGAACCTGGTGAGAGCCCCACAAGTTACACCGTCTTGGATTTCCCTAGTTGTCTAGTTTTCAAAAATGTGCAGGTTTGGTAGGTTTCCCTAGGTGCCGGCTAAGCTAGAGGACAAAATCCACAGCTAGCTCTTTGCAAAAAACAGCTCTGTTTTCTTTGTGAAAATGTGATGTGTCCATGTTGTGTTTTGGGGCATTTCTTGCTGCGGGCACTGGGCCTACCAACACAAATTAGGTACCATTTTTATCGGGAGACTTGAGGGAACGCTGGGTACAAGGACATTTGTGGCTCTTCTCAGATTACAGAACTTTCTGTCACTGAAATGAGATGAAAAAGTGTTTTTTGGCCTCATTTTGAGGTTTGCTAAGGATTCTGAGTAACAGAACCTGGTGAGAGCCCCACAAGTCACCCCATATTGGTTTCCCCTAGGTGTCTAGTTTTCAAAAATGTGCAGGTTTGGTAGGTTTCCCTAGGTGCCGGCTGAGCTAGAAGCCAAAATCCACAGCTAGGCACTTTGGAAAAAACAGCTCTGTTTTCTTTGGGAAAATGTGATGTCTCCACGTTGTGTTCTGGGGCATTTCCTTTCCCGGGCGCTAGGCCTACCCATACAAGTGAGGTACCATTTTATCGGGAGACTTGGGGGAACGCTGGGTGGAAGGAAATTTGTGGCTCCTCTCAGATTCCAGAACTTTCTGCCACCGAAATGAGAGGAAAAAGTGGGTTTTTTTGGCCAAAGTTTGAGGTTTGCAAAGGATTTTGGGTAACAGAACCTGGTGAGAGCCCCACAAGTCACCCCATCTTGGATTACCCTAGGTGTCTAGTTTTCCAAAATGCGCAGGTTTGGTAGGTTTCCCTAGGTGCCGGCTGAGCTAGAGGCCAAAATCCACAGCTAGGCACTTTGCAAAAAACAGCTCTGTTTTCTTTGGAAAAATGTGATGTCTCCATGTTGTGTTCTGGGGCATTTCCTTTCCCGGGTGCTAGGCCTACCCATAGAAGTGAGGTACCATTTTTATCGGGAGACTTGGGGGAACACTGGGTGGAAGGAAATATGTGGCTCCTCTCAGATTCCAGAACTTTCTGCCACCGAAATGAGAGGAAAAAGTGTTTTGTTTGGCCAAAGTTTGAGGTTTGCAAAGGATTCTGGGTAACAGAACCTGGTGAGAGCCACACAAGTCACCCTCATCTTGGATTCCCCTAGGTCTCTATTTTAAAAAAATGTGCAGGTTTGGTAGGTTATCCTAGGTTCCGGCTGAGCTAGAAGCCAAAATCCACAGCTAAGCACTTTGCAAAAAACAGCTCTGTTTTCTTTGGGAAAATGTTATGTGTCCACATTGTGTTTTGGGGCATTTCCTGTCGTGTGTGCTAGGCCTATCAACACAAGTGAGGTACCATTCTTATTGCAATACTTGGGGAAACGGTGGGTGGAAGGAAATTGGTGGCTCCTCTCAGATTCCAGAACATTCTGTCACCGAAATCTGTGGAAAAAGTGTTTTTCTGGCCAAATTTTGAGGTTTGCAAAGGATTTTGGGTAACAGAACCTGGTGAGAGCCCCACAAGTCACCCCATCTTGGATTACCCTAGGTGTCTAGTTTTCCAAAATGCGCATGTTTGGTAGGTTTCCCTAGGTGCCGGCTGAGCTAGAGGCCAAAATCCACAGCTAGGCACTTTGCAAAAAACAGCTCTGTTTTCTTTGGAGAAATGTGATGTCTCCACGTTGTGTTCTGGGGCATTTCCTGTCCCGGGCGTTAGGCCTACCCATGCAAGTGAGGTACCATTTTTATCTGGAGACTTGGGGGAACGCTGGGTGGAAGGAAATTTGTGGCTCCTCTCCGATTCCAGAACTTTCTGTCACTGGAATGAGAGGAAAAAGTGTTTTTTGGCCAAAGTTTGAGGTTTGCAAAGGTTTCTGGGTAACAAAACCTGGTGAGAGCCCCACAAGTTACACCGTCTTGGATTTCCCTAGTTGTCTAGTTTTCAAAAATGTGCAGGTTTGGTAGGTTTCCCTAGGTGCCGGCTAAGCTAGAGGACAAAATCCACAGCTAGCTCTTTGCAAAAAACAGCTCTGTTTTCTTTGTGAAAATGTGATGTGTCCATGTTGTGTTTTGGGGCATTTCTTGCTGCGGGCACTGGGCCTACCAACACAAATTAGGTACCATTTTTATCGGGAGACTTGAGGGAACGCTGGGTACAAGGACATTTGTGGCTCTTCTCAGATTACAGAACTTTCTGTCACTGAAATGAGATGAAAAAGTGTTTTTTGGCCTCATTTTGAGGTTTGCTAAGGATTCTGAGTAACAGAACCTGGTGAGAGCCCCACAAGTCACCCCATATTGGTTTCCCCTAGGTGTCTAGTTTTCAAAAATGTGCAGGTTTGGTAGGTTTCCCTAGGTGCCGGCTGAGCTAGAAGCCAAAATCCACAGCTAGGCACTTTGGAAAAAACAGCTCTGTTTTATTTGGGAAAATGTGATGTCTCCACGTTGTGTTCTGGGGCATTTCCTTTCCCGGGCGCTAGGCCTACCCATACAAGTGAGGTACCATTTTATCGGGAGACTTGGGGGAACGCTGGGTGGAAGGAAATTTGTGGCTCCTCTCAGATTCCAGAACTTTCTGCCACCGAAATGAGAGGAAAAAGTGGGTTTTTTTGGCCAAAGTTTGAGGTTTGCAAAGGATTTTGGGTAACAGAACCTGGTGAGAGCCCCATAAGTCACCCCATCTTGGATTACCCTAGGTGTCTAGTTTTCCAAAATGCGCAGGTTTGGTAGGTTTCCCTAGGTGCCGGCTGAGCTAGAGGCCAAAATCCACAGCTAGGCACTTTGCAAAAAACAGCTCTGTTTTCTTTGGAAAAATGTGATGTCTCCATGTTGTGTTCTGGGGCATTTCCTTTCCCGGGTGCTAGGCCTACCCATAGAAGTGAGGTACCATTTTTATCGGGAGACTTGGGGGAACACTGGGTGGAAGGAAATATGTGGCTCCTCTCAGATTCCAGAACTTTCTGCCACCGAAATGAGAGGAAAAAGTGTTTTGTTTGGCCAAAGTTTGAGGTTTGCAAAGGATTCTGGGTAACAGAACCTGGTGAGAGCCACACAAGTCACCCTCATCTTGGATTCCCCTAGGTCTCTATTTTAAAAAAATGTGCAGGTTTGGTAGGTTATCCTAGGTTCCGGCTGAGCTAGAAGCCAAAATCCACAGCTAAGCACTTTGCAAAAAACAGCTCTGTTTTCTTTGGGAAAATGTTATGTGTCCACATTGTGTTTTGGGGCATTTCCTGTCGTGTGTGCTAGGCCTATCAACACAAGTGAGGTACCATTCTTATTGCAATACTTGGGGAAACGGTGGGTGGAAGGAAATTGGTGGCTCCTCTCAGATTCCAGAACATTCTGTCACCGAAATCTGTGGAAAAAGTGTTTTTCTGGCCAAATTTTGAGGTTTGCAAAGGATTTTGGGTAACAGAACCTGGTGAGAGCCCCACAAGTCACCCCATCTTGGATTACCCTAGGTGTCTAGTTTTCCAAAATGCGCATGTTTGGTAGGTTTCCCTAGGTGCCGGCTGAGCTAGAGGCCAAAATCCACAGCTAGGCACTTTGCAAAAAACAGCTCTGTTTTCTTTGGAGAAATGTGATGTCTCCACGTTGTGTTCTGGGGCATTTCCTGTCCCGGGCGTTAGGCCTACCCATGCAAGTGAGGTACCATTTTTATCTGGAGACTTGGGGGAACGCTGGGTGGAAGGAAATTTGTGGCTCCTCTCCGATTCCAGAACTTTCTGTCACTGGAATGAGAGGAAAAAGTGTTTTTTGGCCAAAGTTTGAGGTTTGCAAAGGTTTCTGGGTAACAGAACCTGGTGAGAGCCCCACAAGTTACACCGTCTTGGATTTCCCTAGTTGTCTAGTTTTCAAAAATGTGCAGGTTTGGTAGGTTTCCCTAGGTGCCGGCTAAGCTAGAGGACAAAATCCACAGCTAGCTCTTTGCAAAAAACAGCTCTGTTTTCTTTGTGAAAATGTGATGTGTCCACGTTGTGTTTTGGGGCATTTCTTGTTGCGGGCACTAGGCCTACCAACACAAATTAGGTACCATTTTTATCGGGAGACTTGAGGGAACGCTGGGTACAAGGAAATGTGTTGCTCTTCTCAGATTACAGAACTTTCTGTCACTGAAATGAGAGGAAAAAGTGTTTTTTGGCCTCATTTTGAGGTTTGCTAAGGATTCTGAGTAACAGAACCTGGTGAGAGCCCCACAAGTCACCCCATATTGGTTTCCCCTAGGTGTCTAGTTTTTAAAAATGTGCAGGTTTGGTAGGTTTCCCTAGGTGCCGGCTGAGCTAGAAGCCAAAATCCACAGCTAGGCACTTTGGAAAAAACAGCTCTGTTTTCCTTGGGAAAATGTTATGTGTCCACGTTGTGTTTTGGGGCATTTCCTGTCGCATGTGCTAGGCCTACCCACACAAGTGAGGTACCATTTTTATTTCAATACTTGGGGAAACGCTGGGTGGAAGGAAATTTGTGGCTCCTCTCAGATTCCAGAACTTTCTGTCACCGAAATCTGTGGAAAAAGTGTTTTTTTGGCCAAATTTTGAGGTTTGCAAAGGATTCTGGGTAACAGAACCTCGTGAGAGCCCCACAAGTCACCCCATCTTGGATTACCCTAGGTGTCTAGTTTTCGAAAATGCGCAGGTTTGGTAGGTTTCCCTAGGTGCCGGCTGAGCTAGAGGCCAAAATCCACAGCTAGGCACTTTGCAAAAAACAGCTCTGTTTTCTTTGGGAAAATGTGATGGCTCCACGTTGTGTTCTGGGGCATTTCCTATCCCGGGTGCTAGGCCTACCCATACAAGTGAGGTACCATTTTTATCGGGAGGACTTGGGGGAACGCTGGGTGGAAGGAAATTTGTGGCTCCTCTCAGATTCCAGAACTTTCTGCCACCGAAAGGAGAGGAAAAAGTGTTTTTGTTGCCCAATTTTGAGGTCTGTAAAGGATTCTGAGTAACAGAACCTGGTGAAAGCCCCCACAAGTCACCCCATCTTGGATTACCCTAGGTGTCTAGTTTTAAAAAATGCACAGGTTTGGTAGGTTTCCCTAGGTGCCGCCTGAGCTAGAGGCCAAAATCCACAGCTAGGCACTTTGTAAAAAACAGCTCTGTTTTCTTTGGAAAAATGTGATGTCTCCACGTTGTGTTCTGGGGCATTTCCTTTCCCGGGCGCTAGGCCTACCCATAGAAATGAGGTACCATTTTTATCGGGAGACTTGGGGGAACACTGGGTGGAAGGAAATTTGTGGCTCCTCTCAGATTCCAGAACTTTCTGCCACCGAAATGAGAGGAAAAAGTGGGTTTTTTTGGCCAAAGTTTGAGGTTTGCAAAGGATTCTGGGTAACAGAACCTGATGAGAGCCACACAAGTCACCCTCATCTTGGATTCCCCTAGGTGTCTATTTTTTAAAAATGTGCACGTTTGGTAGGTTTCCCTGGGTTCCGGCTGAGCTAGAAGCCAAAATCCACAGCTAGACACTTTGCAAAAAACAGCTTTGTTTTCTTTGGGAATATGTTATGTGTCCACATTGTGTTTTGGGACATTTCCTGTTGCAGGCGCTCGGCCTAACCACAAAAGTGAGGTACCATTTTTATTGGGAATCTTGGGGGAATGCTGAGTGGAAGGAAATTTGTAGCTCCTCTCAGATTCCAGAACTTTCTGTCACCGCAAAGAGGAAAAGTGTTTTTTTGGCCAAATTTTGAGGTTTGCAAAGGATTTTGGGTAACAGAACCTGGTGAGAGCCCCACAAGTCACCCCATCTTGGATTACCCTAGGTGTCTAGTTTTGCAAAATGCGCAGGTTTGGTAGGTTTCCCTAGGTGCCGGCTGAGCTAGAGGCCAAAATCCACAGCTAGGCACTTTGCAAAAAACAGCTCTGTTTTCTTTGGAGAAATGTGATGTCTCCACGTTGTGTTCTGGGGCCTTTCCTGTCCCGGGCGTTAGGCCTACCCATGCAAGTGAGGTACCATTTTTATCTGGAGACTTGGGGGAACGCTGGGGGGAAGGAAATTTGTGGCTCCTCTCCGATTCCAGAACTTTCTGTCACTGGAATGAGAGGAAAAAGTGTTTTTTGGCCAAAGTTTGAGGTTTGCAAAGGTTTCTGGGTAACAGAACCTGGTGAGAGCCCCACAAGTTACACCGTCTTGGATTTCCCTAGTTGTCTAGTTTTCAAAAATGTGCAGGTTTGGTAGGTTTCCCTAGGTGCCGGCTAAGCTAGAGGACAAAATCCACAGCTAGCTCTTTGCAAAAAACAGCTCTGTTTTCTTTGTGAAAATGTGATGTGTCCACGTTGTGTTTTGGGGCATTTCTTGTTGCGGGCACTAGGCCTACCCACACAAATGAGGTACCATTTTTATCAGGAGACTTGAGGGAACGCTGGGTACAAGGAAATGTGTGGCTCTTCTCAGATTACAGAACTTTCTGTCACTGAAATGAGAGGAAAAAGTGTTTTTTGGCCACATTTTGAGGTTTGCAAAGGATTCTGAGTAACAGAACCTGGTGAGAGCCCCACAAGTCACCCCATATTGGTTTCCCCTAGGTGTCTAGTTTTCAAAAATGTGCAGGTTTGGTAGGTTTCCCTAGGTGCCGGCTGAGCTAGAAGCCAAAATCCACAGCTAGGCACTTTGGAAAAAACTGCTCTGTTTTGTTTGGGAAAATGTTATGTGTCCACGTTGTGTTTTGGGGCATTTCCTGTCGCATGTGCTAGGCCTACCCACACAAGTGAGGTACCATTTTTATTTCAATACTTGGGGAAACGCTGGGTGGAAGGAAATTTGTGGCTCCTCTCAGATTCCAGAACTTTCTGTCACCGAAATCTGTGGAAAAAGTGTTTTTTTGGCCACATTTTGAGGTTTGCAAAGGATTCTGGGTAACAGAACCTCGTGAGAGCTCCACAAGTCACCCCATCTTGGATTACCCCAGGTGTCTAGTTTTCCAAAATGCGCAGGTTTGGTATGTTTCCCTAGGTGCCGGCTGAGCTAGTGGCCAAAATCCACAGCTAGGCACTTTGCAAAAAACAGCTCTGTTTTCTTTGGAAAAATGTGATGTCTCCATGTTGTGTTCTGGGGCATTTCCTTTCCCGGGTGCTAGGCCTACCCATAGAAGTGAGGTACCATTTTTATCGGGAGACTTGGGGGAACACTGGGTGGAAGGAAATATGTGGCTCCTCTCAGATTCCAGAACTTTCTGCCACCGAAATGAGAGGAAAAAGTGTTTTGTTTGGCCAAAGTTTGAGGTTTGCAAAGGATTCTGGGTAACAGAACCTGGTGAGAGCCACACAAGTCACCTTCATCTTGGATTCCCCTAGGTGTCTATTTTTAAAAAATGTGCAGGTTTGGTAGGTTTCCCTAGGTTCCGGCTGAGCAAGAAGCCAAAATCCACAGCTAAGCACTTTGCAAAAAACAACTCTGTTTTCTTTGGGAAAATGTTATGTGTCCACATTGTGTTTTCGGGCATTTCCTGTCGCGTGTGCTAGGCCTATCAACACAAGTGAGGTACCATTTTTATTGCAATACTTGGGGAAACGCTGGGTGGAAGGAAATTGGTGGCTCCTCTCAGATTCCAGAACATTCTGTCACCGAAATCTGTGGAAAAAGTGTTTTTCTGGCCAAATTTTGAGGTTTGCAAAGGATTTTGGGTAACAGAACCTGGTGAGAGCCCCACAAGTTACACCGTCTTGGATTTCCCTAGTTGTCTAGTTTTCAAAAATGTGCAGGTTTGGTAGGTTTCCGTAGGTGCCGGCTAAGCTAGAGGACAAAATCCACAGCTAGCTCTTTGCAAAAAACAGCTCTGTTTTCTTTGTGAAAATGTGATGTGTCCACGTTGTGTTTTGGGGCATTTCTTGTTGCGGGCACTAGGCCTACCAACACAAATTAGGTACCATTTTTATCGGGAGACTTGAGGGATCGCTGGGTACAAAGAAATTTGTTGCTCTTCTCAGATTACAGAACTTTCTGTCACTGAAATGAGAGGAAAAAGTGTTTTTTGGCCTCATTTTGAGGTTTACTAAGGATTCTGAGTAACAGAACCTGGTGAGAGCCCCACAAGTCACCCCATATTGGTTTCCCCTAGGTGTCTAGTTTTCAAAAAATTGCAGGTTTGGTAGGTTTCCCTAGATGCCGGCTGAGCTAGAAGCCAAAATCCACAGCTAGGCACTTTGGAAAAAACAGCTCTGTTTTCTTTGGGAAAATGTTATGTGTCCACGTTGTGTTTTGGGGCATTTCCTGTCGCATGTGCTAGGCCTACCCACACAAGTGAGGTACCATTTTTATTTCAATACTTGGGGAAACGCTGGGTGGAAGGAAATTTGTGGCTCCTCTCAGATTCCAGAACTTTCTGTCACCGAAATCTGTGGAAAAGGTGTTTTATTGGCCAAATTTTGAGGTTTGCAAAGGATTCTGGGTAACAGAACCTGGTGAGAGCCCCACAAGTCACCCCATCTTGGATTACCCTAGGTGTCTAGTTTTCACAAATGTGCAGGTTTGGTAGGTTTCCCTAGGTGCCGGCTGAACTAGAAGCCAAAATCCACAGCTAGGCACTTAGGAAAAAACAGCTCTGTTTTCTTTGGGAAAATGTTATGTGTCCACGTTGTGATTTGGGGCATTTCCTGTCGCGGGTGCTAGGCCTACACACACAAGTGAGGTACCATTTTTATTTCAATACTTGGGGAAACGCTGGGTGGAAGGAAATTTGTGGCTCCTCTCAGATTCCAGAACTTTCTGTCACCGAAATCTGTCGAAAAAGTGTTTTTTTGGCCAAATTTTGAGGTTTGCAAAGGATTCTGGGTAACAGAACCTCGTGAGAGCCCCACAAGTCACCCAATCTTGGATTACCCCAGGTGTCTAGTTTTCCAAAATGCGCAGGTTTGGTAGGTTTCCCTAGGTGCCGGCTGAGCTAGAGGCCAAAATCCACAGCTAGGCACTTTGCAAAAAACAGCTCTGTTTTCTTTGGAGAAATGTGATGTCTCCACGTTGTGTTCTGGGGCATTTCCTGTCCCGGGCGTTAGGCCTACCCATGCAAGTGAGGTACCATTTTTATCTGGAGACTTGGGGGAACGCTGGGTGGAAGGAAATTTGTGGCTCCTCTCCGATTCCAGAACTTTCTGTCACTGGAATGAGAGGAAAAAGTGTTTTTTGGCCAAAGTTTGAGGTTTGCAAAGGTTTCTGGGTAACAGAACCTGGTGAGAGCCCCACAAGTTACACCGTCTTGGATTTCCCTAGTTGTCTAGTTTTCAAAAATGTGCAGGTTTGGTAGGTTTCCCTAGGTGCCGGCTAAGCTAGAGGACAAAATCCACAGCTAGCTCTTTGCAAAAAACAGCTCTGTTTTCTTTGTGAAAATGTGATGTGTCCACGTTGTGTTTTGGGGCATTTCTTGTTGCGGGCACTAGCCCTACCAACACAAATTAGGTACCATTTTTATCGGGAGACTTGAGGGAACGCTGGGTACAAGGAAATTTGTTGCTCTTCTCAGATTACAGAACTTTCTGTCACTGAAATGAGAGGAAAAAGTGTTTTTTGGCCTCATTTTGAGGTTTGCTAAGGATTCTGAGTAACAGAACCTGGTGAGAGCCCCACAAGTCACCCCATATTGGTTTCCCCTAGGTGTCTAGTTTTAAAAAATGTGCAGGTTTGGTAGGTTTCCCTAGATGCCGGCTGAGCTAGAAGCCAAAATCCACAGCTAGGCACTTTGGAAAAAACAGCTCTGTTTTCTTTGGGAAAATGTTATGTGTCCACGTTGTGTTTTGGGGCATTTCCTGTCGCATGTGCTAGGCCTACCCACACAAGTGAGGTACCATTTTTATTTCAATACTTGGGGAAACGCTGGGTGGAAGGAAATGTGTGGCTCCTCTCAGATTCCAGAACTTTCTGTCACCGAAATCTGTGGAAAAGGTGTTTTTTTGGCCAAATTTTGAGGTTTGCAAAGGATTCTGGGTAACAGAACCTGGTGAGAGCCCCACAAGTCACCCCATCTTGGATTACCCTAGGTGTCTAGTTTTCACAAATGTGCAGGTTTGGTAGGTTTCCCTAGGTGCCGGCTGAACTAGAAGCCAAAATCCACAGCTAGGCACTTTGGAAAAAACAGCTCTGTTTTCTTTGGGAAAATGTTATGTGTCCACGTTGTGATTTGGGGCATTTCCTGTCGCGGGTGCTAGGCCTACACACACAAGTGAGGTACCATTTTTATTTCAATACTTGGGGAAACGCTGGGTGGAAGGAAATTTGTGGCTCCTCTCAGATTCCAGAACTTTCTGTCACCGAAATCTGTGGAAAAAGTGTTTTTTTGGCCAAATTTTGAGGTTTGCAAAGGATTCTGGGTAACAGAACCTCGTGAGAGCCCCACAAGTCACCCCATCTTGGATTACCCCAGGTGTCTAGTTTTCCAAAATGCGCAGGTTTGGTAGGTTTCCCTAGGTGCCGGCTGAGCTAGAGGCCAAAATCCACAGCTAGGCACTTTGCAAAAAACAGCTCTGTTTTCTTTGGGAAAATGTGATGGCTCCACGTTGTGTTCTGGGGCATTTCCTTTCCCGGGTGCTAGGCCTACCCATACAAGTGAGGTACCATTTTTATCGGGAGACTTGGGGGAACGCTGGGTGGAAGGAAATTTGTTTCTCCTCTCAGATTCCAGAACTTTCTGCCACCGAAATGAGAGGAAAAAGTGGGTTTTTTTGGCCAAAGTTTGAGGTTTGCAAAGGATTTTGGGTAACAGAACCTGGTGAGAGCCCCACAAGTCACCCCATCTTGGATTACCCTAGGTGTCTAGTTTTCCAAAATGCGCAGGTTTGGTAGGTTTCCCTAGGTGCCGGCTGAGCTAGAGGCCAAAATCCACAGCTAGGCACTTTGCAAAAAACAGCTCTGTTTTCTTTGGAAAAATGTGATGTCTCCATGTTGTGTTCTGGGGCATTTCCTTTCCCGGGTGCTAGGCCTACCCATAGAAGTGAGGTACCATTTTTATCGGGAGACTTGAGGGAACACTGGGTGGAAGGAAATATGTGGCTCCTCTCAGATTCCAGAACTTTCTGCCACCGAAATGAGAGGAAAAAGTGTTTTGTTTGGCCAAAGTTTGAGGTTTGCAAAGGATTCTGGGTAACAGAACCTGGTGAGAGACACACAAGTCACCCCATATTGGTTTCCCCTAGGTGTCTAGTTTTCAAAAATGTGCAGGTTTGGTAGGTTTCCCTAGGTGCCGGCTGAGCTAGAAGCCAAAATCCACAGCTAGGCACTTTGGAAAAAACAGCTCTGTTTTATTTGGGAAAATGTGATGTCTCCACGTTGTGTTCTGGGGCATTTCCTTTCCCGGGCGCTAGGCCTACCCATACAAGTGAGGTACCATTTTATCGGGAGACTTGGGGGAACGCTGGGTGGAAGGAAATTTGTGGCTCCTCTCAGATTCCAGAACTTTCTGCCACCGAAATGAGAGGAAAAAGTGGGTTTTTTTGGCCAAAGTTTGAGGTTTGCAAAGGATTTTGGGTAACAGAACCTGGTGAGAGCCCCACAAGTCACCCCATCTTGGATTACCCTAGGTGTCTAGTTTTCCAAAATGCGCAGGTTTGGTAGGTTTCCCTAGGTGCCGGCTGAGCTAGAGGCCAAAATCCACAGCTAGGCACTTTGCAAAAAACAGCTCTGTTTTCTTTGGAAAAATGTGATGTCTCCATGTTGTGTTCTGGGGCATTTCCTTTCCCGGGTGCTAGGCCTACCCATAGAAGTGAGGTACCATTTTTATCGGGAGACTTGGGGGAACACTGGGTGGAAGGAAATATGTGGCTCCTCTCAGATTCCAGAACTTTCTGCCACCGAAATGAGAGGAAAAAGTGTTTTGTTTGGCCAAAGTTTGAGGTTTGCAAAGGATTCTGGGTAACAGAACCTGGTGAGAGCCACACAATTCACCCTCATCTTGGATTCCCCTAGGTGTCTATTTTTAAAAAATGTGCAGGTTTGGTAGGTTTCCCTAGGTTCCGGCTGAGCAAGAAGCCAAAATCCACAGCTAAGCACTTTGCAAAAAACAACTCTGTTTTCTTTGGGAAAATGTTATGTGTCCACATTGTGTTTTCGGGCATTTCCTGTCGCGTGTGCTAGGACTATCAACACAAGTGAGGTACCATTTTTATTGCAATACTTGGGGAAACGCTGGGTGGAAGGACATTGGTGGCTCCTCTCAGATTCCAGAACATTCAGTCACCGAAATCTGTGGAAAAAGTGTTTTTCTGGCCAAATTTTGAGGTTTGCAAAGGATTTTGGGTAACAGAACCTGGTGAGAGCCCCACAAGTCACCCCATCTTGGATTACCCTAGGTGTCTAGTTTTCCAAAATGCGCAGGTTTGGTAGGTTTCCCTAGGTGCCGGCTGAGCTAGAGGCCAAAATCCACAGCTAGGCACTTTGCAAAAAACAGCTCTGTTTTCTTTGGAGAAATGTGATGTCTCCACGTTGTGTTCTGGGGCATTTCCTGTCCCGGGCGTTAGGCCTACCCATGCAAGTGAGGTACCATTTTTATCTGGAGACTTGGGGGAACGCTGGGTGGAAGGAAATTTGTGGCTCCTCTCCGATTCCAGAACTTTCTGTCACTGGAATAAGAGGAAAAAGTGTTTTTTGGCCAAAGTTTGAGGTTTGCAAAGGTTTCTGGGTAACAGAACCTGGTGAGAGCCCCACAAGTTACACCGTCTTGGATTTCCCTAGTTGTCTAGTTTTCAAAAATGTGCAGGTTTGGTAGGTTTCCGTAGGTGCCGGCTAAGCTAGAGGACAAAATCCACAGCTAGCTCTTTGCAAAAAACAGCTCTGTTTTCTTTGTGAAAATGTGATGTGTCCACGTTGTGTTTTGGGGCATTTCTTGTTGCGGGCACTAGGCCTACCAACACAAATTAGGTACCATTTTTATCGGGAGACTTGAGGGAACGCTGGGTACAAGGAAATTTGTTGCTCTTCTCAGATTACAGAACTTTCTGTCACTGAAATGAGAGGAAAAAGTGTTTTTTGGCCTCATTTTGAGGTTTGCTAAGGATTCTGAGTAACAGAACCTGGTGAGAGCCCCACAAGTCACCCCATATTGGTTTCCCCTAGGTGTCTAGTTTTCAAAAATTTGCAGGTTTGGTAGGTTTCCCTAGATGCCGGCTGAGCTAGAAGCCAAAATCCACAGCTAGGCACTTTGGAAAAAACAGCTCTGTTTTCTTTGGGAAAATGTTATGTGTCCACGTTGTGTTTTGGGGCATTTCCTGTCGCATGTGCTAGGCCTACCCACACAAGTGAGGTACCATTTTTATTTCAATACTTGGGGAAACACTGGGTGGAAGGAAATTTGTGGCTCCTCTCAGATTCCAGAACTTTCTGTCACCGAAATCTGTGGAAAAGGTGTTTTTTTGGCCAAATTTTGAGGTTTGCAAAGGATTCTGGGTAACAGAACCTGGTGAGAGCCCCACAAGTCACCCCATCTTGGATTACCCTAGGTGTCTAGTTTTCACAAATGTGCAGGTTTGGTAGGTTTCCCTAGGTGCCGGCTGAACTAGAAGCCAAAATCCACAGCTAGGCACTTTGGAAAAAACAGCTCTGTTTTCTTTGGGAAAATGTTATGTGTCCACGTTGTGATTTGGGGCATTTCCTGTCGCGGGTGCTAGGCCTACACACACAAGTGAGGTACCATTTTTATTTCAATACTTGGGGAAACGCTGGGTGGAAGGAAATTTGTGGCTCCTCTCAGATTCCAGAACTTTCTGTCACCGAAATCTGTGGAAAAAGTGTTTTTTTGGCCAAATTTTGAGGTTTGCAAAGGATTCTGGGTAACAGAACCTCGTGAGAGCCCCACAAGTCACCCCATCTTGGATTACCCCAGGTGTCTAGTTTTCCAAAATGCGCAGGTTTGGTAGGTTTCCCTAGGTGCCGGCTGAGCTAGAGGCCAAAATCCACAGCTAGGCACTTTGCAAAAAACAGCTCTGTTTTCTTTGGAGAAATGTGATGTCTCCACGTTGTGTTCTGGGGCATTTCCTGTCCCGGGCGTTAGGCCTACCCATGCAAGTGAGGTACCATTTTTATCTGGAGACTTGGGGGAACGCTGGGTGGAAGGAAATTTGTGGCTCCTCTCCGATTCCAGAACTTTCTGTCACTGGAATGAGAGGAAAAAGTGTTTTTTGGCCAAAGTTTGAGGTTTGCAAAGGTTTCTGGGTAACAGAACCTGGTGAGAGCCCCACAAGTTACACCGTCTTGGATTTCCCTAGTTGTCTAGTTTTAAAAAATGTGCAGGTTTGGTAGGTTTCCCTAGGTGCCGGCTAAGCTAGAGGACAAAATCCACAGCTAGCTCTTTGCAAAAAACAGCTCTGTTTTCTTTGTGAAAATGTGATGTGTCCACTTTGTGTTTTGGGGCATTTCTTGCTGCGGGCACTGGGCCTACCAACACAAATTAGGTACCATTTTTATCGGGAGACTTGAGGGAACGCTGGGTACAAGGACATTTGTGGCTCTTCTCAGATTACAGAACTTTCTGTCACTGAAATGAGAGGAAAAAGTGTTTTTTGGCCTCATTTTGAGGTTTGCTAAGGATTCTGAGTAACAGAACCTGGTGAGAGCCCCACAAGTCACCCCATATTGGTTTCCCCTAGGTGTCTAGTTTTCAAAAATGTGCAGGTTTGGTAGGTTTCCCTAGATGCCGGCTGAGCTAGAAGCCAAAATCCACAGCTAGGCACTTTGGAAAAAACAGCTCTGTTTTCTTTGGGAAAATGTTATGTGTCCACGTTGTGTTTTGGGGCATTTCCTGTCGCATGTGCTAGGCCTACCCACACAAGTGAGGTACCATTTTTATTTCAATACTTGGGGAAACGCTGGGTGGAAGGAAATTTGTGGCTCCTCTCAGATTCCAGAACTTTCTGTCACCGAAATCTGTGGAAAAGGTGTTTTTTTGGCCAAATTTTGAGGTTTGCAAAGGATTCTGGGTAACAGAACCTGGTGAGAGCCCCACAAGTCACCCCATCTTGGATTACCCTAGGTGTCTAGTTTTCACAAATGTGCAGGTTTGGTAGGTTTCCCTAGGTGCCGGCTGAACTAGAAGCCAAAATCCACAGCTAGGCACTTTGGAAAAAACAGCTCTGTTTTCTTTGGGAAAATGTTATGTGTCCACGTTGTGATTTGGGGCATTTCCTGTCGCGGGTGCTAGGCCTACCCACACAAGTGAGGTACCATTTTTATTTCAATACTTGGGGAAACACTGGGTGGAAGGAAATTTGTGGCTCCTCTCAGATTCCAGAACTTTCTGTCACCGAAATCTGTGGGAAAATTGTTTTTTTGGCCAAATTTTGAGGTTTGCAAAGGATTTTGGGTAACAGAACCTGGTGAGAGCCCCACAAGTCACCCCATCTTGGATTACCCTAGGTGTCTAGTTTTCCAAAATGCGCAGGTTTGGTAGGTTTCCCTAGGTGCCGGCTGAGCTAGAGGCCAAAATCCACAGCTAGGCACTTTGCAAAAAACAGCTCTGTTTTCTTTGGAGAAATGTGATGTCTCCACGTTGTGTTCTGGGGCATTTCCTGTCCCGGGCGTGAGGCCTACCCATGCAAGTGAGGTACCATTTTTATCTGGAGACTTGGGGGAACGCTGGGTGGAAGGAAATTTGTGGCTCCTCTCCGATTCCAGAACTTTCTGTCACTGGAATGAGAGGAAAAAGTGTTTTTTGGCCAAAGTTTGAGGTTTGCAAAGGTTTCTGGGTAACAGAACCTGGTGAGAGCCCCACAAGTTACACCGTCTTGGATTTCCCTAGTTGTCTAGTTTTCAAAAATGTGCAGGTTTGGTAGGTTTCCCTAGGTGCCGGCTAAGCTAGAGGACAAAATCCACAGCTAGCTCTTTGCAAAAAACAGCTCTGTTTTCTTTGTGAAAATGTGATGTGTCCACGTGTGTTTTGGGGCATTTCTTGTTGCGGGCACTAGGCCTACCCACACAAATGAGGTACCATTTTTATCAGGAGACTTGAGGGAACGCTGGGTACAAGAAAATGTGTGGCTCTTCTCAGATTACAGAACTTTCTTTCACTGAAATGAGAGGAAAAAGTGTTTTTTGGCCACATTTTGAGGTTTGCAAAGGATTCTGAGTAACAGAACCTGGTGAGAGCCCCACAAGTCACCCCATATTGGTTTCCCCTAGGTGTCTAGTTTTCAAAAATGTGCAGGTTTGGTACGTTTCCCTAGGTGCCGGCTGAGCTAGAAGCCAAAATCCACAGCTAGGCACTTTGGAAAAAACAGCTCTGTTTTCTTTGGGAAAATGTTATGTGTCCACGTTGTGTTTTGGGGCATTTCCTGTCGCATGTGCTAGGCCTACCCACACAAGTGAGGTACCATTTTTATTTCAATACTTGGGGAAACGCTGGGTGGAAGGAAATTTGTGGCTCCTCTCAGATTCCAGAACTTTCTGTCACTGAAATCTGTGGAAAAGGTGTTTTTTTGGCCAAATTTTGAGGTTTGCAAAGGATTCTGGGTAACAGAACCTGGTGAGAGCCCCACAAGTCACCCCATCTTGGATTACCCTAGGTGTCTAGTTTTCACAAATGTGCAGGTTTGGTAGGTTTCCCTAGGTGCCGGCTGAGCTAGAGGCCAAAATCCACAGCTAGGCACTTTGCAAAAAACAGCTCTGTTTTCTTTGGGAAAATGTGATGTCTCCACGTTGTGTTCTGGGGCATTTCCTTTCCCGGGCGCTAGGCCTTCCCATACAAGTGAGGTACCATTTTTATCGGGAGACTTGGGGGAACGCTGGGTGGAAGGAAATTTGTGGCTCCTCTCAGATTCCAGAACTTTCTGCCACCGAAATGAGAGGAAAAAGTGTTATTTTTGCCCAATTTTGAGGTCTGTAAAGGATTCTGAGTAACAGAACCTGGTGAAAGCCCCACAAGTCACCCCATCTTGGATTACCCTAGGTGTCTAGTTTTTAAAAATGCACAGGTTTGGTAGGTTTCCCTAGGTGCCGCCTGAGCTAGAGGCCAAAATCCACAGCTAGGCACTTTGCAAAAAACAGCTCTGTTTTCTTTGGAAAAATGTGATGTCTCCACGTTGTGTTCTGGGGCATTTCCTTTCCCGGGCGCTAGGCCTACCCATAGAAATGAGGTACCATTTTTATCGGGAGACTTAGGGGAACACTGGGTGGAAGGAAATTTGTGGCTCCTCTCAGATTCCAGAACTTTCTGCCACCGAAATGAGAGGAAAAAGTGTTTTTTTTTTGGCCAAAGTTTGAGGTTTGCAAAGGATTCTGGGTAACAGAACCTGATGAGAGCCACACAAGTCACCCTCATCTTGGATTCCCCTAGGTGTCTATTTTTTAAAAATGTGCACGTTTGGTAGGTTTCCCTGGGTTCCGGCTGAGCTAGAAGCCAAAATCCACAGCTAGACACTTTGCAAAAAACAGCTTTGTTTTCTTTGGGAAAATGTTATGTGTCCACATTGTGTTTTGGGACATTTCCTGTTGCAGGCGCTCGGCCTAACCACAAAAGTGAGGTACCATTGTTATTGGGAAACTTGGGGGAATGCTGAGTGGAAGGAAATTTGTAGCTCCTCTCAGATTCCAGAACTTTCTGTCACCGCAAAGAGAGGAAAAGTGTTTTTTGGGTGAAATTTTGAGGTTTGCAAAGGATTCTGGGTAACAGAACCTGGTAAGAGCCCCACAAGTCACCCCATCTTGGATTTCCCTAGGCGTCTAGGTTTCAGAAATGCGCAAGTTTGGTAGGTTTCCCAAGGTGCCGGCTGAGCTAGAGGCCAAAATCCACAGGTCAGCACTTTGCAAAAAACAGCTCTGTTTTCTTTGGGAAAATGTTATGTGTCCACATTGTGTTTTGGGGCATTTCCTGTCGCGTGTGCTAGGCCTATCAACACAAGTGAGGTACCATTTTTATTGCAATACTTGGGGAAACGCTGGGTGGAAGGAAATTGGTGGCTCCTCTCAGATTCCAGAACTTTCTGTCCCCGAAATCTGTGGAAAAAGTGGTTTTTTGGCCAAATTTTGAGGTTTGGAAAGGATTTTGCGTAACAGAACCTGGTGAGAGCCCCACAAGTCACCCCATCTTGGATTACCCTAGGTGTCTAGTTTTCCAAAATGCGCAGGTTTGGTAGGTTTCCCTAGGTGCCGGCTGAGCTAGAGGCCAAAATCCACAGCTAGGCACTTTGCAAAAAACAGCTCTGTTTTCTTTGGAGAAATGTGATGTCTCCACGTTGTGTTCTGGGGCATTTCCTGTCCCGGGCGTGAGGCCTACCCATGCAAGTGAGGTACCATTTTCATCTGGAGACTTGGGGGAACGCTGGTTGGAAGGAAATTTTTGGCTCCTCTCCGATTCCAGAACTTTCTGTCACTGGAATGAGAGGAAAAAGTGTTTTTTGGCCAAAGTTTGAGGTTTGCAAAGGTTTCTGGGTAACAGAACCTGGTGAGAGCCCCACAAGTTACACCGTCTTGGATTTCCCTAGTTGTCTAGTTTTCAAAAATGTGCAGGTTTGGTAGGTTTCCCTAGGTGCCGGCTAAGCTAGAGGACAAAATCCACAGCTAGCTCTTTGCAAAAAACAGCTCTGTTTTCTTTGTGAAAATGTGATGTGTCCACGTGTGTTTTGGGGCATTTCTTGTTGCGGGCACTAGGCCTACCCACACAAATGAGGTACCATTTTTATCAGGAGACTTGAGGGAACGCTGGGTACAAGAAAATGTGTGGCTCTTCTCAGATTACAGAACTTTCTTTCACTGAAATGAGAGGAAAAAGTGTTTTTTGGCCACATTTTGAGGTTTGCAAAGGATTCTGAGTAACAGAACCTGGTGAGAGCCCCACAAGTCACCCCATATTGGTTTCCCCTAGGTGTCTAGTTTTCAAAAATGTGCAGGTTTGGTAGGTTTCCCTAGGTGCCGGCTGAGCTAGAAGCCAAAATCCACAGCTAGGCACTTTGGAAAAAACAGCTCTGTTTTCTTTGGAAAAATGTTATGTGTCCACGTTGTGTTTTGGGGCATTTCCTGTCGCATGTGCTAGGCCTACCCACACAAGTGAGGTACCATTTTTATTTCAATACTTGGGGAAACGCTGGGTGGAAGGAAATTTGTGGCTCCTCTCAGATTCCAGAACTTTCTGTCACTGAAATCTGTGGAAAAGGTGTTTTTTTGGCCAAATTTTGAGGTTTGCAAAGGATTCTGGGTAACAGAACCTGGTGAGAGCCCCACAAGTCACCCCATCTTGGATTACCCTAGGTGTCTAGTTTTCACAAATGTGCAGGTTTGGTAGGTTTCCCTAGGTGCCGGCTGAACTAGAAGCCAAAATCCACAGCTAGGCACTTTGGAAAAAACAGCTCTGTTTTCTTTGGGAAAATGTTATGTGTCCACGTTGTGATTTGGGGCATTTCCTGTCGCGGGTGCTAGGCCTACACACACAAGTGAGGTACCATTTTTATTTCAATACTTGGGGAAACGCTGGGTGGAAGGAAATTTGTCGCTCCTCTCAGATTCCAGAACTTTCTGTCACCGAAATCTGTGGAAAAAGTGTTTTTTTGGCCAAATTTTGAGGTTTGCAAAGGATTCTGGGTAACAGAACCTCGTGAGAGCCCCACAAGTCACCCCATCTTGGATTACCCCAGGTGTCTAGTTTTCCAAAATGCGCAGGTTTGGTAGGTTTCCCTAGGTGCCGGCTGAGCTAGAGGCCAAAATCCACAGCTAGGCACTTTGCAAAAAACAGCTCTGTTTTCTTTGGGAAAATGTGATGTCTCCACGTTGTGTTCTGGGGCATTTCCTTTCCCGGGCGCTAGGCCTACCCATACAAGTGAGGTACCATTTTTATCGGGAGACTTGGGGGAACGCTGGGTGGAAGGAAATTTGTGGCTCCTCCCAGATTCCAGAACTTTCTGCCACCGAAATGAGAGGAAAAAGTGTTATTTTTGCCCAATTTTGAGGTCTGTAAAGGATTCTGAGTAACAGAACCTGGTGAAAGCCCCACAAGTCACTCCCATCTTGGATTACCCTAGGTGTCTAGTTTTTAAAAATGCACAGGTTTGGTAGGTTTCCCTAGGTGCCGCCTGAGCTAGAGGCCAAAATCCACAGCTAGGCACTTTGCAAAAAACAGCTCTGTTTTCTTTGGAAAAATGTGATGTCTCCACGTTGTGTTCTGGGGCATTTCCTTTCCCGGGCGCTGGGCCTACCCATAGAAATGAGGTACCATTTTTATCGGGAGACTTGGGGGAACACTGGGTGGAAGGAAATTTGTGGCTCCTCTCAGATTCCAGAACTTTCTGCCACCGAAATGAGAGAAAAAAGTGTTTTTTTTTTGCCCAAAGTTTGAGGTTTGCAAAGGATTCTGGGTAACAGAACCTGATGAGAGCCACACAAGTCACCCTCATCTTGGATTCCCCTAGGTGTCTATTTTTTAAAAATGTGCACGTTTGGTAGGTTTCCCTGGGTTCCGGCTGAGCTAGAAGCCAAAATCCACAGCTAGACACTTTGCAAAAAACAGCTTTGTTTTCTTTGGGAAAATGTTATGTGTCCACATTGTGTTTTGGGACATTTCCTGTTGCAGGCGCTCGGCCTAACCACAAAAGTGAGGTACCATTGTTATTGGGAAACTTGGGGGAATGCTGAGTGGAAGGAAATTTGTAGCTCCTCTCAGATTCCAGAACTTTCTGTCACCGCAAAGAGAGGAAAAGTGTTTTTTTGGGTGAAATTTTGAGGTTTGCAAAGGATTCTGGGTAACAGAACCTGGTAAGAGCCCCACAAGTCACCCCATCTTGGATTTCCCTAGGCGTCTAGGTTTCAGAAATGTGCAAGTTTGGTAGGTTTCCCAAGGTGCCGGCTGAGCTAGAGGCCAAAATCCACAGGTCAGCACTTTGCAAAAAACAGCTCTGTTTTCTTTGGGAAAATGTTATGTGTCCACATTGTGTTTTGGGGCATTTCCTGTCGCGTGTGCTAGGCCTATCAACACAAGTGAGGTACCATTTTTATTGCAATACTTGGGGAAACGCTGGGTGGAAGGAAATTGGTGGCTCCTCTCAGATTCCAGAACTTTCTGTCACCGAAATCTGTGGAAAAAGTGGTTTTTTGGCCAAATTTTGAGGTTTGCAAAGGATTTTGGGTAAGAGAACCTGGTGAGAGCCCCACAAGTCACCCCATCTTGGATTACCCTAGGTGTCTAGTTTTCCAAAATGAGCAGGTTTGGTAGGTTTCCCTAGGTGCCGGCTGAGCTAGAGGCCAAAATCCACAGCTAGGCACTTTGCAAAAAACAGCTCTGTTTTCTTTGGAGAAATGTGATGTCTCCACGTTGTGTTCTGGGGCATTTCCTGTCCCGGGCGTGAGGCCTACCCATGCAAGTGAGGTACCATTTTTATCTGGAGACTTGGGGGAACGCTGGGTGGAAGGAAATTTGTGGCTCCTCTCCGATTCCAGAACTTTCTGTCACTGGAATGAGAGGAAAAAGTGTTTTTTGGCCAAAGTTTGAGGTTTGCAAAGGTTTCTGGGTAACAGAACCTGGTGAGAGCCCCACAAGTTACACCGTCTTGGATTTCCCTAGTTGTCTAGTTTTCAAAAATGTGCAGGTTTGGTAGGTTTCCCTAGGTGCCGGCTAAGCTAGAGGACAAAATCCACAGCTAGCTCTTTGCAAAAAACAGCTCTGTTTTCTTTGTGAAAATGTGATGTGTCCACGTGTGTTTTGGGGCATTTCTTGTTGCGGGCACTAGGCCTACCCACACAAATGAGGTACCATTTTTATCAGGAGACTTGAGGGAACGCTGGGTACAAGAAAATGTGTGGCTCTTCTCAGATTACAGAACTTTCTGTCACTGAAATGAGAGGAAAAAGTGTTTTTTGGCCACATTTTGAGGTTTGCAAAGGATTCTGAGTAACAGAACCTGGTGAGAGCCCCACAAGTCACCCCATATTGGTTTCCCCTAGGTGTCTAGTTTTCAAAAATGTGCAGGTTTGGTAGGTTTCCCTAGGTGCCGGCTGAGCTAGAAGCCAAAATCCACAGCTAGGCACTTTGGAAAAAACAGCTCTGTTTTCTTTGGGAAAATGTTATGTGTCCACGTTGTGTTTTGGGGCATTTCCTGTCGCATGTGCTAGGCCTACCCACACAAGTGAGGTACCATTTTTATTTCAATACTTGGGGAAACGCTGGGTGGAAGGAAATTTGTGGCTCCTCTCAGATTCCAGAACTTTCTGTCACCAAAATCTGTGGAAAAAGTGTTTTTTTGGCCAAATTTTGAGGTTTGCAAAGGATTCTGGGTAACAGAACCTGTTGAGAGCTCCACAAGTCACCCCATCTTGGATTACCCCAGGTGTCTAGTTTTCCAAAATGCGCAGGTTTGGTAGGTTTCCCTAGGTGCCGCCTGAGCTAGAGGCCAAAATCCACAGCTAGGCACTTTGCAAAAAGCAGCTCTGTTTTCTGTGGGAAAATGTGATGTCTCCACGTTGTGTTCTGGGGCATTTCCTTTCCCGGGCGCTAGGCCTACCCATACAAGTGAGGTACCATTTTTATCGGGAGACTTGGGGGAATGCTGGGTGGAAGGAAATTGGTGGCTCCTCTCAGATTCCAGAACTTTCTGCCACCGAAATCTGTGGAAAAAGTGTTTTTTTTGCCAAATTTTGAGGTTTGCAAAGGATTCTGGGTAACAGAACCTGGTGAGAGCCCCACAAGTCACCCCATCTTGGATTACCCTAGCTGTCTAGTTTTCCAAAATGCGCAGGTTTGGTAGGTTTCCCTAGGTGCCGGCTGAACTAGAGGCCAAAATCCACAGCTAGGCACTTTGCAAAAAATAGCTCTGTTTTCTTTGTGAAAATGTGATGTGTCCACGTTGTGTTTTGGGGCATTTCTTGTTGCGGGCACTAGGCCTACCCACACAAATGAGGTACCATTTTTATCAGGAGACTTGAGGGAACGCTGGGTACAAGGAAATGTGTGGCTCTTCTCAGATTACAGAACTTTCTGTCACTGAAATGAGAGGAAAAAGTGTTTTTTGGCCACATTTTGAGGTTTGCAAAGGATTCTGAGTAACAGAACCTGGTGAGAGCCCCACAAGTCACCCCATATTGGTTTCCCCTAGGTGTCTAGTTTTCAAAAATGTGCAGGTTTGGTAGGTTTCCCTAGGTGCCGGCTGAGCTAGAAGCCAAAATCCACAGCTAGGCACTTTGGAAAAAACAGCTCTGTTTTCTTTGGGAAAATGTTATGTGTCCACGTTGTGTTTTGGGGCATTTCCTGTCGCGTGTGCTAGGCCTACCCACACAAGTGAGGTACCATTTTTATTTCAATACTTGGGGAAACGCTGGGTGGAAGGAAATTTGTGGCTCCTCTCAGATTCCAGAACTTTCTGTCACCAAAATCTGTGGAAAAAGTGTTTTTTTGGCCAAATTTTGAGGTTTGCAAAGGATTCTGGGTAACAGAACCTCGTGAGAGCTCCACAAGTCACCCCATCTTGGATTACCCCAGGTGTCTAGTTTTCCAAAATGTGCAGGTTTGGTAGGTTTCCCTAGGTGCCGGCTGAGCTAGAGGCCAAAATCCACAGCTAGGCACTTTGCAAAAAGCAGCTCTGTTTTCTGTGGGAAAATGTGATGTCTCCACGTTGTGTTCTGGGGCATTTCCTTTCCCGGGCGCTAGGCCTACCCATACAAGTGAGGTACCATTTTTATCGGGAGACTTGGGGGAACGCTGGGTGGAAGGAAATTTGTGGCTCCTCTCAGATTCCAGAACTTTCTGCCACCGAAATGAGAGGAAAAAGTGTTTTTTTTGCCAAATTTTTAAGTCTGTAAAGGATTCTGAGTAACAGAACCTGGTGAAAGCCCCACAAGTCACCCCATCTTGGATTACCCTAGGTGTCTAGTTTTTAAAAATGCACAGGTGGGGGCGTGGCCGGGCCACGAAACAAGATGGCCGCTTAGAGCGAGAGCTCCGTGCCGTGGCGATCCCGGAGGGGCGACGGGGGCGAGAAGACAGCCGGACGACACACCGGGTCCGGTGCCCCTCCACCCCTACAACAGCGGCGACACGGAATCATGCCCGGGGACCCCGTAGGAGCGGGACGCAAGGCAGGAAACTCGCGACTCGCCCCAGGCCGATAAGGCCTGGCAAAAGGGGCGGAGTCGCGTCTTCGGAAGACCGGGGACGGCGTGCCCGCAGCAGCAAGGAGCCAGCTGAACAGGCCGCAGGGACTGCGGGAGCCGTGACGACCCGCATCGATCTCCCTACAACGCCAACAAACATCCGCGGACCTTCGACCCCCCCCACAGGGAGACAGGGAGACGCAGCAAAGGGGTGCGGCCCCTTCGACAGCCGGGAGAGAAACCCGGCCAGAGAGGTAGGATTGAGTCTCTTCAAAATAAGAACGGCATCACCGGAGACAGAGGCACGACTTCTCCCCTCTTTTCCATCACAGAGGGACAACAAAACCCTCCCGTTGGGATAATAAACCCTCGCCCCCCTCCAGTCAGCTAATACTGAGGAGGGCAGAGGGGCACGACGGGAGGCACGTGGAGGCGGAGAGGCGAGGGGGGTGAGCGACTGGAGGGGCATCGGAGATGAGGGGAGTCAGAGGGAGCCAAGAGAACAGAGATACAGGACAAGGGAGAGGACTGGCACCAGTGTAAGAAATCAAAGCCTTCATCGCCCCTTATACTTATACTTATACTTAACGCGGGCTACTGACGGGGACAGCCGAAGAGCCACACATACCCCTGCTCAGATCAGTCAGATCAGACAGACGGCAAAAGACCTGGAGGAAAGTAAATCAGCCCCTTCCCCCCCCCTCAGCTATTCAACGTCAACCACTGAAGACTCAACCTTGGCAGACACAAGTCACAGCTTTCCAACAATAAGGGCCACAGTAGGCTCTACAACGACCCCATGGCAACTCCTTGAATATAACCTTCTCTGCCCCATAGACATAGACATAGACATTGACAGGCCTCTGCCATTTACAAAAAACGCTAGGAGGATACACTAAAGAGAATGAGGGCAAAAAAGATATACGGAGAACAATAAATAAGTGGACGCGGAGACAGGAGGAGGGAAAGAAAGAGGGGGAAGTCAAGTCTATCACCAGCAACCAAGGACCCAGAAAAACGAGAAGAGACAATATAAATTCGAGACCAGGCTGGCACAGAACATCTATATCCTTATCGGAATTCACGGAGGGAGACCCGGGCCCCACGTGGCCAGACTCTGCAGACAATTGAGGCGATGCCTGGCAACAAACCGAACCATAAACCTGTCAGCAAGCCTGCACGACAACTATTATTCTCAGAAGCGCTACAACACAAACGCTTAACCCCCACAAAGATAAATCCTCAAACATCGCCACCTTTAAACGAGTCCACCACGATGTCTGATAAAGATCAACCCACAACTATGGACAGGATACTACAAGAGATCACCACCGTCAGCCGCCGCATAGAGGGGATGGACGCCTCTATAACTTCATTGACACTAGAAACCAAATCCATGCGATCTGACATTGCAGGCTTTCAATCTAGAGTGACAGGGCTAGAGCAACGCATGGGATCACTAGAGACGCAGATCAACACGTCTCAGGAGCGAGAACAAGACTTCCTCTACCTGAGGAGCAAACTAACGGACATGGAGGACAGGAGCCGGAGAGACAATATCCGCGTACTTGGGATCCCGGAAAACGAAGAAGGCTCGGATATGCAGGCTTTTCTGACCTCCACTCTTCCAAAAATGATTTTGTTGGACTTTGACCCGCCGCTAGAATTCCAACGGGCACACAGGATAGGCCCAAAACGCTCTGACAACTCCTCAAGGCCCCGCCCAATCATCGCATGCTTGCTGCTGCATAATCAAACCCGACAAATACTCCAAGTAGCACGCAACCACGGCCCTTTCCGAATAGACCAGCACGAGATCCGAATAACCGCCGATTACTCCAAGGAAACCAACGAACGTAGAAAGGCTTTCCTAGCCCTACGACCCCGGCTTCGCAAACTAGAGATGAAATACGGTCTCTTTGACCCTGCAAGAATGTGGGTTACCAAAAATGGAGTATCCAAGGACTTTTATAACCCCGACGAATTGAGACTCTTCCTTGACTCTTTCCAATCCCAGCCTATGGACTCTCTCAACACAGACAGTGAGCATGACATTGTAGGAGGCAGTGATAGGGCCGAAACCCCCCACTCGGGAATGGAAAAGGCGAAGACGGCTCTACACGACACCGGAGCCAGTCATAGAGGTAGAGACATGGAGAGACTAACCAGATCATATGATGACAGGGGTCAGATTTTACACGCAGTAGTAACCCACACCCAACTATCGGAGAGAGACAAATCCCGCTCCCCTTTAAAGCCTACAACTGGATCTTCTTGAGAAGGTAACGCGACAAGACGACTTGAGGGCTATCGCTAGAGAGTCGAAAATAACAACTATAGACCCCGCGGAAGGATGAGTACCTTTCAAGATCATATGTGTATTACTATTGTAATTGTCTAAGACTGCTAGTATCAATGTTAAAACCAGATACATGAAAAATCTATGTTCTTTATGACTAGAGCCGAGGCCCTATAATGGAAAACTACCAGTAAATCGTTATTTGCCCTCAGTACACGACAGATGATGATTACTAGAACAGGGATCAGACCCCACCAACTCCCTGTATGTTGAATAAGGGCCCGGTCCCGACCCTATAACCCTATAACAAGGTAACAAGGTAACAGGGGCATTAAACAGATAACAAAAAACAAACACTAACTAACTATCATGGAACTTGCCTTATATTCCACACACTACAAAATATCTCACGGTAGTAAACAACAAAGTATGTGAAATCTTCCTAATACACACCACACTCGACCAGCGCTGACATTAGAACCGTTTAGCCCCCATTATCACCCCAAGGGATGGGACTAGACCACGTAAAGATAAATTAATTCCAATACAGGGACACACAACACGATATAACCTGAGACATATCAACGCTCCCATTACTTGACTTTATTTTATTCTACAATAAGAAAATGGGAAAAAAAATAGAACACAAGGACATAATACAACATAATACCGCATAACAAAGCGAAATAATATGACATCCTACACTGCCACACCACACCACATTATAACATCACAATGTAAATTATAAACTATTAGCTATTCCTTTCCCCGGATGTTCGTACCTACCCCCATCCTAATCATTATTACTATCTTAAACTATCATCTACAACAGAACGACTATGATGGTGGCACATACCAAGTAAGACCTTAGTAGGTCAGTATTATGATGTAATAATACACGGCAAGGAGTTTGTAATAGGATGAGATACGCATTATCCTCGCGTAACCCGGGGCTCAGCTACACCCATTACCTATCCTACGATTAATAGAGAGACGCTTGGCATAATGGCTCTTAACATGATAATGTGATAAGATACCAGGATATGTTATGTTGATCAACCTAATATGTCATTGAAACGTTGTAAGGCGAGACGAGACGAGGCAGTGTTATAGTTGAAAAGAAATGCTCAGGAAGTATTATATTATATTGTATATTGGTATCTTTATGTACCCTTACATACGCGAGAACTGTAATACTCTGTTTGAGCTCTTTCCCCCCTCCTTCGCCCTGCCCCCCCCCTCGCCAGCCGGTCTCAGTCCTTCTGTCTGCCCAGTCCCTACTTTAATTTACGACCCTATCTTATGAACTCCTGAACACCCTACGATACCATACAACATCAAGTACTAGGCACAACATCCTAAACACCATACCCCATCAACACCCGACACCCCCCCCTCCTCTCCAGCGCCGCCCAGGTACTATAGTTATTAACCGACCATTACTTCTGCCAATATACACTTTAGTTATATAACTAATACACTAGCCACTAACCACCGATGAACAGACCCACTTCTCGATACATAAACATAAGCACTGCTGTGTACCCCCCCACCCCTCCTTATCACCGACATATCGACAACTGGCTGTCTGTTGTTTCCCCCCTCCTCCCCCCCCGATCGAGATCGCCCGATGGCACGAGAGCTCCGAGAGAAATCAGTCCTGCCGTTTACAGACCTAACGAACGAAGGAGGTTGGGCTCCTAAACTCCCTCATCCCTATCCTTCTCCACTTCTTCCCCCCAATTGCACGTTCTCTTGCTATACTCTCAATTTCAACTTCAGCATGCGCATCCATCCCTTCCCCCTCCTTCTCCCTCTTTTCTTCTCCCTCTCACTTCTCCTTGTCTTCTTTCCCCCTCATATCTCCCCTCCATCTGGCTCTCGTCCTACTTATATTGCCTCTCTTCCTTCACCCTCTCCTCTCTCTTCTCTTTCTTCTCCAGAGGACTCCCTTGGCCTCCACCAGCTGCTAACCCCCGTATAAAATAAAATACTGTATCATATCGAAACACAACTCCCACTCTAACAACTAAGTCAATATCTCCCACCCTCCCTCCCCCCCCCCACCAACACCAACCCCGGAACGAGGGTGCTTACTCACAATTATCCAAGATGTCGAAGTCCCACCCTCAAGCGACGCGACCATTAAGTATACTCTCTTGGAATGTACACGGCATGACGAGCTATGTTAAGCGGAAAAAGATACTGTTCTATCTTCAATCCAAAAAAACAGATATAGCTCTGATTCAAGAGACTCACCTTGACACCCTGGAATCCAGTAAACTTAAACGGGATTGGGTAGGGAGGGTTGCCTTCAGCTGCCGTCCAACGAGTCAGGAATCTGGAAGTAACGGGCCCCGCAAATGTGGAGTGGCGATACTAGTGCGTAAATCCCTCCCGGTCACTATCATTAAAACCTGGAATGATACGGAAGGAAGGTATATATTTGCTAAACTAAAACTAGGGGACACTGTTTTATGCGTGGGATCCATTTACGCACCAACCGGCCCAAAACGCCCATTCCTTCTACAGCTAAATCGCCTCCTGACAGAAATCGGAATTCCTCGATACATAATCGGGGGAGACTGGAATCTCGTCCAAGACGCCATAATGGATAGGACAGGCCCTGTTGATATATGTAACAATCACGACAGAGCGCTTCTGACAGACCTGACCACCGACGTCGGTCTAGTCGACTGCTGGAGAATACAACACCCGAAAGATAAGGAATATACTTTCCTATCCACCGTCCATGGCACCCAATCGCGTCTGGATTATTTCTTAGTATCACACACTGTAATCCCTCATATACAAGACACCTGCATCCTAGACAGTGGGCTCTCAGATCACTCCCCAATACTAATCCGGATCCAGGTGGGACTTTCCTTCTCTGGTCGAAAACCATGGCGATTGGCTGTACACAGATACCGCTCTCCCCAAGGGAAGGAACAATTAAAAGCTCATGTAGCTACATACATGGCCGAGAATACAGGCACTGTATCCTCAAAAAGGATCCTATAGGAGGCAGCAAAAGCAACCCTAAGAGGGAATATGATGCGAGACGCAGCACTGGCCAACAAAGACAGAATAGCCCGCCAAACCACCTTAGAGACCACGATACAGGACCTCACTAAACAATATACCGCCCAACCATCCCCTAGGCTGCGACACGCCCTAGAACAGGCCCGCATGGCACACAACGAACTCTATACATCTCAGGCGGAATACGCACTGCAAAAATTGCGAGGCCGCCATTACGAACAAGGGGAAAAAGCAGGTCGCCTCCTAGCGGCGCAGCTCCGACAAAGAGAGGCAGCCTCTGCCATTGCGGCCATAACATCTTCTTCAGGAGCAGTGCTAACTCGCCCACAAGACATTGTAAACGAGTTCGCCAAGTACTACCGACATTTGTACACTCCTGAAACAACGACAGATCAAACACAAATGGAGATATTCCTTACCGCGGCCAATCTACCTCGTCTGTCTGAGGCAGGCAGGGCCCTCTTGGACGGTAATGTAAGCAAAGAAGAGATAACCCAAGTTATAACAAGCCTCCCCTACCATAAATCTCCAGGAGAAGACGGATTCCCTGCGGAATTCTATAAATGGGCTAGGGAGGAGGCAATAACTGCAGTACATGAAGCACTGACGGAAGCATGTCAAGAAGGCTCCCTGGGCGCTCTATCCAATAAAGCCACGATTGTCATCCTGCCTAAGCCAGGGAGAGACCCCCTTCTCTGCGGCAGTTACCGTCCTATCTCCCTTTTGAATGGGGATGTCAAACTCCTAGCCAGTGTTCTAGCAGCGCGGCTCCGCAAGGTGATACCATCATTGATTCACAATACCCAAGTAGGATTTGTACCAGGCCGTACCTCCAGAAATCATATGCAAACTCTTTGCCATACACTGTTAGAATCCATACAATTACCTGACGAAGCCCTAGCCCTGTCCCTAGACGCGGAGAAAGCATTCGACCGCATTGAGTGGTCCTACCTATTCACAACCATGAAGCATTTTGGCCTGGGGGAACAATTTATCTCTAAAGTACGTTTATTATATTACCACCCCACAGCACAGGTTAACTGTGGGGGCATCATGTCAGACCCATTCCCTATTGGAAGGGGCACACGCCAGGGATGCCCCTTGTCGCCACTTCTATTTCTATTGGCCATGGAACCCCTAGCTGCCACCATACGAAATTCTCACCAAATAAAAGGGATCCATATCACCGGGGGCATATCCAAAATCTATCTCTACGCAGACGACATTCTGTTAACAATGTCCGATCTAGAAACCTCGCTCCCAGCACTACTTTCCACTATAGAAGACTTCGCATCCCTATCCGGATATCGGGTAAACTGGGACAAAAGCGAGGCACTACCATTATCCCGCATAACGACGAGGGCAGCGATACATGGCCTCCAATTCAAATGGACCCCGACCCGCCTTAAATATTTAGGAACGTTCATTAACCGAGGTCTAGAACATATGGTCAGGGACAACATAGACCCCCTTATATCTAAAATGAAACAAGACTTTGCCAAATGGTCCCTACTAGGCCTGTCCATGTGGGGCAGGACACAGGCGGTCAGAATGGTCACCTTACCACGCTTCACATACGTGCTAGGCATGCTCCCCCTACAGATACCTCTTTCCTCACTCCGACTAATAGACGCATCCATAAGGGCCTTCGTCTGGGGCTCCTCACGCCCAAGACTGAAACCTGCAACAATACTGGCACGACGGCCCTACGGAGGATTAGGACTACCCTCGGTAGAACAATACTCTCTGGCCCTACAACTCTCACAGCTAATATACACACTTCCGGATATAGCCGATCCACCGCAATGGGTGATCACAGAGAAACTCCTATATGGACAGTATACGGAGATGGGAGGAACATACGCCGACCATGTTCCCTTAGCTAACCCCATCCTCAAGGCTACAAACACAGCGTGGTGCAGAGCCCATCGACTACTAGGAGTACACCCCTCCCTGCATACTCAGGCTCCCATAGCAGGGAATAAAAGCATTAAAATAGGAGGGAATATTCTCAGATGGCCCCAATGGTCCGAGGCAGGTATCCACAATATATCTCACATAATAGATGGAGATAGCTTCCGCACATTAGCCTCCCTCCAGGAAGAATTCGGTATCCAAAGTAACCAGGAGTGGCGATATCTACAGCTCAAACACTGTATGCGGAGAACATTAGGAACCCCCCCCCCGTGGATGCTCAAAACCTCACCCATCGTCACCTATCTTCAGAAATGGGGCCGACAAAAAGGCGTCATGGCTGGCCTCTATGCCGAATTAACTAACCACCTTTACTCTCAGCCTCTACTTGAACGACTACGCTTAAAGTGGCAGGACACACTAGAGATAACCTACACGGACGAAGAATGGCCAGACATACTAGAAGCCCTCGACAGGGGCGTACATGAAGCACACCTGAAATTTTGCCTATTTAAAATCCTTCAGGGGTGGTACTGGACCCCCGTTAAACTCTTCAGGGCAGGGTTGATACCGCACGCGAACTGTTGGAGATGCACAGAGCCATATTGTGACCAACTCCATATTCTATGCCACTGCCCAACGGTACAGTCACTATGGGACGTGGTACGCCTCGCCTTATCGGACTTCATACAGATACCAAAACCGACCCCACCAGCATTAATCATTCTACATGACATTCGCCCGTATCCCTCCCTATCGCGGGCACATAAACGATTAATCCACACGGCGCTTGCCACGGCCAAAATATGCATACTCCGGCACTGGAGATCTAGCATTTCCCCCACACCCATAGAATGGATGACGGCCATGTATCAAACGGCTACCCATGAATGAGTGATTTATAACCTACAGGACCAAGCAGAACTATTTGCGGAGGTCTGGCGCCCATTCTTGATGAGACCATGAAGCGGCTGGTGGATGACCAACGGATGACCAATGTTCAATGATCAATGATTAGGGAATATCAATTACCAATCACCCTCTGAGAATCCTAGACCCCGGAAACATATTTAATCTCCTACTGTCCCTTCTCTCTCTCCCTAGCTACGCTCTCCTCTCCCCTTTCTCTCTTTTTTCTCTCTCTCTATCAATCCACAGGCCTCTAATTTTGACATATGCCCGAGACCCTGAACTACCCAACATAATAATACAAGTCGCTCCCTAACACAAACAATGACGGAGAAATCAACTCATATAAGACGTAGACACTCTCTAACCGACCTCACCATATCTAACATACATACTATCTACCCTTAGATAGTAACTTGCTACAGACGGAGAAGTACAGAACGATTTACTCTTCGGCCTGAACAAGCTAGTCTCAGGATACAAAGACCCCCTGCCTACCCCGAGTCTCTTCATCTTACATTCCCCCGCGATTACCCTTCCTCTTTCTCCCCCTTCTCTCCCACCCCCCATTTCATATGACTATTTCATCTCTCCCCTATACCAAGAAAACCCCCCCCACACAACCCTATCCTCTCTCCTCCTCCCCTTACCATCCCCCCACCTGTCTTCCTTTTTTCTTCAAAATAAGGGTACAAAACTCAACTATGCAACTGGGAATTTTTACTTGCCTGACAGTACATGCATATATGCTCACAATGGAAATAATTGTGGTAAAAGAACAAAAACAATGTTTTGAAAGCTAAACAGTTTGTTTATATGCTGTATGTACCGCCTTATATATTCTTAATAAAACTTTTTAAACTTTAAAAAAAAAAAAAAAAATGCACAGGTTTGGTAGGTTTCCCTAGGTGCCGCCTGAGCTAGAGGCCAAAATCCACAGCTAGGCACTTTGCAAAAAACAGCTCTGTTTTCTTTGGAAAAATTTGATGTCTCCATGTTGTGTTCTGGGGCATTTCCTTTCCCGGGCGCTAGGCCTACCAATAGAAATGAGGTACCATTTTTATCGGGAGACTTGGGGGAACACTGGGTGGAAGGAAATTTGTGGCTCCTCTCAGATTCCAGAACTTTCTGCCACCGAAATGAGAGGAAAAAGTGTTTTGTTTGGCCAAAGTTTGAGGTTTGCAAAGGATTCTGGGTAACAGAACCTGGTGAGAGCCACACAAGTCACCCTCATCTTGGATTCCCCTAGGTGTCTATTTTAAAAAAATGTGCAGGTTTGGTAGGTTTCCCTAGGTTCCGGCTGAGCTAGAAGCCAAAATCCACAGCTAAGCACTTTGCAAAAAACAGCTCTGTTTTCTTTGGGAAAATGTTATGTGTCCACATTGTGTTTTGGGGCATTTCCTGTCGCGTGTGCTAGGCCTATCAACACAAGTGAGGTACCATTTTTATTGCAATACTTGAGGAAACGCTGGGTGGAAGGAAATTGGTGGCTCCTCTCAGATTCCAGAACTTTCTGTCACCGAAATCTGTGGAAAAAGTGTTTTTTTGGCCAAATTTTGAGGTTTGCAAAGGATTTTGGGTAACAGAACTTGGTGAGAGCCCCACAAGTCACCCCATCTTGGATTACCCTAGGTGTCTAGTTTTCCAAAATGCGCAGGTTTGGTAGGTTTCCCTAGGTGCCGGCTGAGCTAGAGGCCAAAATCCACAGCTAGGCACTTTGCAAAAAACAGCTGTTTTCTTTGGAGAAATGTGATGTCTCCACGTTGTGTTCTGGGGCATTTCCTGTCCCGGGCGTTAGGCCTACCCATGCAAGTGAGGTACCATTTTTATCTGGAGACTTGGGGGAACGCTGGGTGGAAGGAAATTTGTGGCTCCTCTCCGATTCCAGAACTTTCTGTCACTGGAATGAGAGGAAAAAGTGTTTTTTGGCCAAAGTTTGAGGTTTGCAAAGGTTTCTGGGTAACAGAACCTGGTGAGAGCCCCACAAGTTACACCGTCTTGGATTTCCCTAGTTGTCTAGTTTTCAAAAATGTGCAGGTTTGGTAGGTTTCCCTAGGTGCCGGCTAAGCTAGAGGACAAAATCCACAGCTAGCTCTTTGCAAAAAACAGCTCTGTTTTCTTTGTGAAAATGTGATGTGTCCACGTTGTGTTTTGGGGCATTTCTTGTTGCGGGCACTAGGCCTACCCACACAAATTAGGTACCATTTCTATCGGGAGACTTGAGGGAACGCTGGGTACAAGGAAATTTGTGGCTCTTCTCAGATTACAGAACTTTCTGTCACTGAAATGAGAGGAAAAAGTGTTTTTTGGCCATATTTTGAGGTTTGCAAAGGATTCTGAGTAACAGAACCTGGTGAGAGCCCCACAAGTCACCCCATATTGGTTTCCCCTAGGTGTCTAGTTTTCAAAAATGTGCAGGTTTGGTAGGTTTCCCTAGGTGCCGGCTGAGCTAGAAGCCAAAATCCATAGCTAGGCACTTTGGAAAAAACAGCTCTGTTTTCTTTGGGAAAATGTTATATGTCCACGTTGTGTTTTGGGGTATTTCCTGTCGCGTGTGCTAGGCCTACCCACACAAGTGAGGTACCATTTTTATTTCAATACTTGGGGAAACGCTGGGTGGAAGGAAATTTGTGGCTCCTCTCAGATTCCAGAACTTTCTGTCACCGAAATCTGTGGATAAGGTGTTTTTTTGGCCAAATTTTGAGGTTTGCAAAGGATTCTGGGTAACAGAACCTGGTGAGAGCCCCACAAGTCACCCCATCTTGGATTACCCTAGGTGTCTAGTTTTCACAAATGTGCAGGTTTGGTAGGTTTCCCTAGGTGCCGGCTGAACTAGAAGCCAAAATCCACAGCTAGGCACTTTGGAAAAAACAGCTCTGTTTTCTTTGGGAAAATGTTATGTGTCCACGTTGTGATTTGGGGCATTTCCTGTCGCGGGTGCTAGGCCTACCCACACAAGTGAGGTGCCATTTTTATTTCAATACTTGGGGAAACGCTGGGTGGAAGGAAATTTGTGGCTCCTCTCAGATTCCAGAACTTTCTGTCACCGAAATCTGTGGAAAAAGTGTTTTTTGGGCCAAATTTTGAGGTTTGCAAAGGATTCTAGGTAACAGAACCTCGTGAGAGCCCCACTAGTCACCCCATCTTGGATTACCCCAGGTGTCTAGTTTTCCAAAATGCGGAGGTTTGGTAGGTTTCCCTAGTTGCCGGCTGAGCTAGAGGCCAAAATCCACAGCTAGGCACTTTGCAAAAAACAGCTCTGTTTTCTTTGGGAAAATGTGATGTCTCCACGTTGTGTTCTGGGGCATTTCCTTTCCCGGGCGCTAGGCCTACCCATACAAGTGAGGTACCATTTTCATCGGGAGACTTGGGGGAACGCTGGGTGGAAGGAAATATGTGTCTCCTCTCAGATTCCAGAACTTTCTGCCACCGAAATGACAGGAAAACGGTTTTTTTTGCCCAATTTTGAGGTCTGTAAAGGATTCTGAGTAACAGAACCTGGTGAAAGCCCCACAAGTCACCCCATCTTGGATTACCCTAGGTGTCTAGTTTTTAAAAATGCACAGGTTTGGTAGGTTTCCCTAGGTGCCGCCTGAGCTAGAGGCCAAAATCCACAGCTAGGCACTTTGCAAAAAACAGCTCTGTTTTCTTTGGAAAAATTTGATGTCTCCATGTTGTGTTCTGGGGCATTTCCTTTCCCGGGCGCTAGGCCTACCAATAGAAATGAGGTACCATTTTTATCGGGAGACTTGGGGGAACACTGGGTGGAAGGAAATTTGTGGCTCCTCTCAGATTCCAGAACTTTCTGCCACCGAAATGAGAGGAAAAAGTGTTTTGTTTGGCCAAAGTTTGAGGTTTGCAAAGGATTCTGGGTAACAGAACCTGGTGAGAGCCACACAAGTCACCCTCATCTTGGATTCCCCTAGGTGTCTATTTTAAAAAAATGTGCAGGTTTGGTAGGTTTCCCTAGGTTCCGGCTGAGCTAGAAGCCAAAATCCACAGCTAAGCACTTTGCAAAAAACAGCTCTGTTTTCTTTGGGAAAATGTTATGTGTCCACATTGTGTTTTGGGGCATTTCCTGTCGCGTGTGCTAGGCCTATCAACACAAGTGAGGTACCATTTTTATTGCAATACTTGAGGAAACGCTGGGCTGAAGGAAATTGGTGGCTCCTCTCAGATTCCAGAACTTTCTGTCACCGAAATCTGTGGAAAAAGTGTTTTTTTGGCCAAATTTTGAGGTTTGCAAAGGATTTTGGGTAACAGAACTTGGTGAGAGCCCCACAAGTCACCCCATCTTGGATTACCCTAGGTGTCTAGTTTTCCAAAATGCGCAGGTTTGGTAGGTTTCCCTAGGTGCCGGCTGAGCTAGAGGCCAAAATCCACAGCTAGGCACTTTGCAAAAAACAGCTGTTTTCTTTGGAGAAATGTGATGTCTCCACGTTGTGTTCTGGGGCATTTCCTGTCCCGGGCGTTAGGCCTACCCATGCAAGTGAGGTACCATTTTTATCTGGAGACTTGGGGGAACGCTGGGTGGAAGGAAATTTGTGGCTCCTCTCCGATTCCAGAACTTTCTGTCACTGGAATGAGAGGAAAAAGTGTTTTTTGGCCAAAGTTTGAGGTTTGCAAAGGTTTCTGGGTAACAGAACCTGGTGAGAGCCCCACAAGTTACACCGTCTTGGATTTCCCTAGTTGTCTAGTTTTCAAAAATGTGCAGGTTTGGTAGGTTTCCCTAGGTGCCGGCTAAGCTAGAGGACAAAATCCACAGCTAGCTCTTTGCAAAAAACAGCTCTGTTTTCTTTGTGAAAATGTGATGTGTTCACGTTGTGTTTTGGGGCATTTCTTGTTGCGGGCACTAGGCCTACCCACACAAATTAGGTACCATTTTTATCGGGAGACTTGAGGGAACGCTGGGTACAAGGAAATTTGTGGCTCTTCTCAGATTACAGAACTTTCTGTCACTGAAATGAGAGGAAAAAGTGTTTTTTGGCCATATTTTGAGGTTTGCAAAGGATTCTGAGTAACAGAACCTGGTGAGAGCCCCACAAGTCACCCCATATTGGTTTCCCCTAGGTGTCTAGTTTTCAAAAATGTGCAGGTTTGGTAGGTTTCCCTAGGTGCCGGCTGAGCTAGAAGCCAAAATCCATAGCTAGGCACTTTGGAAAAAACAGCTCTGTTTTCTTTGGGAAAATGTTATATGTCCACGTTGTGTTTTGGGGTATTTCCTGTCGCGTGTGCTAGGCCTACCCACACAAGTGAGGTACCATTTTTATTTCAATACTTGGGGAAACACTGGGTGGAAGGAAATTTGTGGCTCCTCTCAGATTCCAGAACTTTCTGTCACCGAAATCTGTGGATAAGGTGTTTTTTTGGCCAAATTTTGAGGTTTGCAAAGGATTCTGGGTAACAGAACCTGGTGAGAGCCCCACAAGTCACCCCATCTTGGATTACCCTAGGTGTCTAGTTTTCACAAATGTGCAGGTTTGGTAGGTTTCCCTAGGTGCCGGCTGAACTAGAAGCCAAAATCCACAGCTAGGCACTTTGGAAAAAACAGCTCTGTTTTCTTTGGGAAAATGTTATGTGTCCACGTTGTGATTTGGGGCATTTCCTGTCGCGGGTGCTAGGCCTACCCACACAAGTGAGGTGCCATTTTTATTTCAATACTTGGGGAAACGCTGGGTGGAAGGAAATTTGTGGCTCCTCTCAGATTCCAGAACTTTCTGTCACCGAAATCTGTGGAAAAAGTGTTTTTTGGGCCAAATTTTGAGGTTTGCAAAGGATTCTAGGTAACAGAACCTCGTGAGAGCCCCACTAGTCACCCCATCTTGGATTACCCCAGGTGTCTAGTTTTCCAAAATGCGGATGTTTGGTAGGTTTCCCTAGTTGCCGGCTGAGCTAGAGGCCAAAATCCACAGCTAGGCACTTTGCAAAAAACAGCTCTGTTTTCTTTGGGAAAATGTGATGTCTCCACGTTGTGTTCTGGGGCATTTCCTTTCCCGGGCGCTAGGCCTACCCATACAAGTGAGGTACCATTTTAATCGGGAGACTTGGGGGAACGCTGGGTGGAAGGAAATATGTGTCTCGTCTCAGATTCCAGAACTTTCTGCCACCGAAATGAGAGGAAAACGGTTTTTTTTGCCCAATTTTGAGGTCTGTAAAGGATTCTGAGTAACAGAACCTGGTGAAAGCCCCACAAGTCACCCCATCTTGGATTACCCTAGGAGTCTAGTTTTTAAAAATGCACAGGTTTGGTAGGTTTCCCTAGGTGCCGCCTGAGCTAGAGGCCAAAATCCACAGCTAGGCACTTTGCAAAAAACAGCTCTGTTTTCTTTGGAAAAATGTTATGTCTCCACGTTGTGTTCTGGGGCATTTCCTTTCCCGGGCGTTAGGCCTACCCATAGAAATGAGGTACCATTTTTATCGGGAGACTTGGGGGAACACTGGGTGGAAGGAAATTTGTGGCTCCTCTCAGATTCCAGAACTTTCTGCCACCGAAATGAGAGGAAAAAGTGTTTTTTTTGGCCAAAGTTTGAGGTTTGCAAGGGATTCTGGGTAACAGAACCTGGTGAGAGCCACACAAGTAACCCTCATCTTGGATTCCCCTAGGTGTCTATTTTTAAAAAATGTGCAGGTTTGGTAGGTTTCCCTAGGTTCCGTCTGAGCTAGAAGCCAAAATCCACAGCTAGGCACTTTGCAAAAAACAGCTTTGTTTTCTTTGGGAAAATGTTATGTGTCCACATTGTGTTTTGGGACATTTCCTGTTGCAGGCGCTCGGCCTAACCACAAAAGTGAGGTACCATTTTTATTGGGAAACTTGGGGGAATGCTGAGTGGAAGGAAATTTGTAGCTCCTCTCAGATTCCAGAACTTTCTGTCACCGCAAAGAGAGGAAAAGTGTTTTTTGGGTGAAATTTTGAGGTTTGCAAAGGATTCTGGGTAACAGAACCTGGTAAGAGCCCCACAAGTCACCCCATCATGGATTTCCCTAAGCGTCTAGGTTTCAGAAATGCGCAAGTTTGGTAGGTTTCCCAAGGTGCCGGCTGAGCTAGAGGCCAAAATCCACAGGTCGGCACTTTGCAAAAAACAGCTCTGTTTTCTTTGGGAAAATGTTATGTGTCCACATTGTGTTTTGGGGCATTTCCTGTCGCGTGTGCTAGGCCTATCAACACAAGTGAGGTACCATTTTTATTGCAATACTTGGGGAAACGCTGGGTGGAAGGAAATTGGTGGCTCCTCTCAGATTCCAGAACTTTCTGTCACCGAAATCTGTGGAAAAAGTGTTTTTTTGGCCAAATTTTGAGGTTTGCAAAGGATTTTGGGTAACAGAACCTGGTGAGAGCCCCACAAGTTACACCGTCTTGGATTTCTCTAGTTGTCTAGTTTTCAAAAATGTGCAGGTTTGGCAGGTTTCCCTAGGTGCCGGATAAGCTAGAGGACAAAATCCACAGCTAGCTCTTTGCAAAAAACAGCTCTGTTTTCTTTGTGAAAATGTGATGTGTCCACGTTGTGTTTTGGGGCATTTCTTGTTGCGGGCACTAGGCCTACCCACACAAATGAGGTACCATTTTTATCGGGAGACTTGAGGGAACGCTGGGTACAAGGAAATGTGTGGCTCTTCTCAGATTACAGAACTTTCTGTCACTGAAATGAGAGGAAAAAGTGTTTTTTGGCCACATTTTGAGGTTTGCAAAGGATTCTGAGTAACAGAACCTGGTGAGAGCCCCACAAGTCACCCCATATTGGTTTCCCCTAGGTGTCTAGTTTTCAAAAATGTGCAGGTTTGGTAGGTTTCCCTAGGTGCCGGCTGAGCTAGAAGCCAAAATCCACAGCTAGGCACTTTGGAAAAAACAGCTCTGTTTTCTTTGGGAAAATGTTATGTGTCCATGTTGTGTTTTGGGGCATTTCCTGTCACGTGTGCTAGGCCTACCCACACAAGTGAGGTACCATTTTTATTTCAATACTTGGGGAAACGCTGGGTGGAAGGAAATTTGTGGCTCCTCTCAGATTCCAGAACTTTCTGTCACCGAAATCTGTGGAAAAAGTGTTTTTTGGCAAAAATGTTGAGGTTTGCAAAGGATTCTGGGTAACAGAACCTCGTGAGAGCTCTACAAGTCACCCCATCTTGGATTACCCCAGGTGTCTAGTTTTCCAAAATGCGCAGGTTTGGTAGGTTTCCCTAGGTGCCGGCTGAGCTAGAGGCCAAAATCCACAGCTAGGCACTTTGCAAAAAGCAGCTCTGTTTTCTGTGGGAAAATGTGATGTCTCCACGTTGTGTTCTGGGGCATTTCCTTTCCCGGGCGCTAGGCCTACGCATACAAGTGAGGTGCCATTTTTATCTGGAGACTTGGGGGAACGCTGGGTGGAAGGAAATTTGTGGCTCCTCTCAGATTCCAGAACTTTCTGCCACCGAAATGAGAGGAAAAAGTGTTTTGTTTGGCCAAAGTTTGAGGTTTGCAAAGGATTCTGGGTAACAGAACCTGGTGAGAGCCACACAAGTCACCCTCATCTTGGATTCCCCTAGGTCTCTATTTTAAAAAAATGTGCAGGTTTGGTAGGTTATCCTAGGTTCCGGCTGAGCTAGAAGCCAAAATCCACAGCTAAGCACTTTGCAAAAAACAGCTCTGTTTTCTTTGGGAAAATGTTATGTGTCCACATTGTGTTTTGGGGCATTTCCTGTCGTGTGTGCTAGGCCTATCAACACAAGTGAGGTACCATTCTTATTGCAATACTTGGGGAAACGGTGGGTGGAAGGAAATTGGTGGCTCCTCTCAGATTCCAGAACATTCTGTCACCGAAATCTGTGGAAAAAGTGTTTTTCTGGCCAAATTTTGAGGTTTGCAAAGGATTTTGGGTAACAGAACCTGGTGAGAGCCCCACAAGTCACCCCATCTTGGATTACCCTAGGTGTCTAGTTTTCCAAAATGCGCATGTTTGGTAGGTTTCCCTAGGTGCCGGCTGAGCTAGAGGCCAAAATCCACAGCTAGGCACTTTGCAAAAAACAGCTCTGTTTTCTTTGGAGAAATGTGATGTCTCCACGTTGTGTTCTGGGGCATTTCCTGTCCCGGGCGTTAGGCCTACCCATGCAAGTGAGGTACCATTTTTATCTGGAGACTTGGGGGAACGCTGGGTGGAAGGAAATTTGTGGCTCCTCTCCGATTCCAGAACTTTCTGTCACTGGAATGAGAGGAAAAAGTGTTTTTTGGCCAAAGTTTGAGGTTTGCAAAGGTTTCTGGGTAACAGAACCTGGTAAGAGCCCCACAAGTTACACCGTCTTGGATTTCCCTAGTTGTCTAGTTTTCAAAAATGTGCAGGTTTGGTAGGTTTCCCTAGGTGCCGGCTAAGCTAGAGGACAAAATCCACAGCTAGCTCTTTGCAAAAAACAGCTCTGTTTTCTTTGTGAAAATGTGATGTGTCCATGTTGTGTTTTGGGGCATTTCTTGCTGCGGGCACTGGGCCTACCAACACAAATTAGGTACCATTTTTATCGGGAGACTTGAGGGAACGCTGGGTACAAGGACATTTGTGGCTCTTCTCAGATTACAGAACTTTCTGTCACTGAAATGAGATGAAAAAGTGTTTTTTGGCCTCATTTTGAGGTTTGCTAAGGATTCTGAGTAACAGAACCTGGTGAGAGCCCCACAAGTCACCCCATATTGGTTTCCCCTAGGTGTCTAGTTTTCAAAAATGTGCAGGTTTGGTAGGTTTCCCTAGGTGCCGGCTGAGCTAGAAGCCAAAATCCACAGCTAGGCACTTTGGAAAAAACAGCTCTGTTTTCTTTGGGAAAATGTGATGTCTCCACGTTGTGTTCTGGGGCATTTCCTTTCCCGGGCGCTAGGCCTACCCATACAAGTGAGGTACCATTTTATCGGGAGACTTGGGGGAACGCTGGGTGGAAGGAAATTTGTGGCTCCTCTCAGATTCCAGAACTTTCTGCCACCGAAATGAGAGGAAAAAGTGGGTTTTTTTGGCCAAAGTTTGAGGTTTGCAAAGGATTTTGGGTAACAGAACCTGGTGAGAGCCCCACAAGTCACCCCATCTTGGATTACCCTAGGTGTCTAGTTTTCCAAAATGCGCAGGTTTGGTAGGTTTCCCTAGGTGCCGGCTGAGCTAGAGGCCAAAATCCACAGCTAGGCACTTTGCAAAAAACAGCTCTGTTTTCTTTGGAAAAATGTGATGTCTCCATGTTGTGTTCTGGGGCATTTCCTTTCCCGGGTGCTAGGCCTACCCATAGAAGTGAGGTACCATTTTTATCGGGAGACTTGGGGGAACACTGGGTGGAAGGAAATATGTGGCTCCTCTCAGATTCCAGAACTTTCTGCCACCGAAATGAGAGGAAAAAGTGTTTTGTTTGGCCAAAGTTTGAGGTTTGCAAAGGATTCTGGGTAACAGAACCTGGTGAGAGCCACACAAGTCACCCTCATCTTGGATTCCCCTAGGTGTCTATTTTAAAAAAATGTGCAGGTTTGGTAGGTTTCCCTAGGTTCCGGCTGAGCTAGAAGCCAAAATCCACAGCTAAGCACTTTGCAAAAAACAGCTCTGTTTTCTTTGGGAAAATGTTATGTGTCCACATTGTGTTTTGGGGCATTTCCTGTCGCGTGTGCTAGGCCTATCAACACAAGTGAGGTACCATTTTTATTGCAATACTTGAGGAAACGCTGGGCTGAAGGAAATTGGTGGCTCCTCTCAGATTCCAGAACTTTCTGTCACCGAAATCTGTGGAAAAAGTGTTTTTTTGGCCAAATTTTGAGGTTTGCAAAGGATTTTGGGTAACAGAACTTGGTGAGAGCCCCACAAGTCACCCCATCTTGGATTACCCTAGGTGTCTAGTTTTCCAAAATGCGCAGGTTTGGTAGGTTTCCCTAGGTGCCGGCTGAGCTAGAGGCCAAAATCCACAGCTAGGCACTTTGCAAAAAACAGCTGTTTTCTTTGGAGAAATGTGATGTCTCCACGTTGTGTTCTGGGGCATTTCCTGTCCCGGGCGTTAGGCCTACCCATGCAAGTGAGGTACCATTTTTATCTGGAGACTTGGGGGAACGCTGGGTGGAAGGAAATTTGTGGCTCCTCTCCGATTCCAGAACTTTCTGTCACTGGAATGAGAGGAAAAAGTGTTTTTGGCCAAAGTTTGAGGTTTGCAAAGGTTTCTGGGTAACAGAACCTGGTGAGAGCCCCACAAGTTACACCGTCTTGGATTTCCCTAGTTGTCTAGTTTTCAAAAATGTGCAGGTTTGGTAGGTTTCCCTAGGTGCCGGCTAAGCTAGAGGACAAAATCCACAGCTAGCTCTTTGCAAAAAACAGCTCTGTTTTCTTTGTGAAAATGTGATGTGTTCACGTTGTGTTTTGGGGCATTTCTTGTTGCGGGCACTAGGCCTACCCACACAAATTAGGTACCATTTTTATCGGGAGACTTGAGGGAACGCTGGGTACAAGGAAATTTGTGGCTCTTCTCAGATTACAGAACTTTCTGTCACTGAAATGAGAGGAAAAAGTGTTTTTTGGCCATATTTTGAGGTTTGCAAAGGATTCTGAGTAACAGAACCTGGTGAGAGCCCCACAAGTCACCCCATATTGGTTTCCCCTAGGTGTCTAGTTTTCAAAAATGTGCAGGTTTGGTAGGTTTCCCTAGGTGCCGGCTGAGCTAGAAGCCAAAATCCATAGCTAGGCACTTTGGAAAAAACAGCTCTGTTTTCTTTGGGAAAATGTTATATGTCCACGTTGTGTTTTGGGGTATTTCCTGTCGCGTGTGCTAGGCCTACCCACACAAGTGAGGTACCATTTTTATTTCAATACTTGGGGAAACACTGGGTGGAAGGAAATTTGTGGCTCCTCTCAGATTCCAGAACTTTCTGTCACCGAAATCTGTGGATAAGGTGTTTTTTTGGCCAAATTTTGAGGTTTGCAAAGGATTCTGGGTAACAGAACCTGGTGAGAGCCCCACAAGTCACCCCATCTTGGATTACCCTAGGTGTCTAGTTTTCACAAATGTGCAGGTTTGGTAGGTTTCCCTAGGTGCCGGCTGAACTAGAAGCCAAAATCCACAGCTAGGCACTTTGGAAAAAACAGCTCTGTTTTCTTTGGGAAAATGTTATGTGTCCACGTTGTGATTTGGGGCATTTCCTGTCGCGGGTGCTAGGCCTACCCACACAAGTGAGGTGCCATTTTTATTTCAATACTTGGGGAAACGCTGGGTGGAAGGAAATTTGTGGCTCCTCTCAGATTCCAGAACTTTCTGTCACCGAAATCTGTGGAAAAAGTGTTTTTTGGGCCAAATTTTGAGGTTTGCAAAGGATTCTAGGTAACAGAACCTCGTGAGAGCCCCACTAGTCACCCCATCTTGGATTACCCCAGGTGTCTAGTTTTCCAAAATGCGGATGTTTGGTAGGTTTCCCTAGTTGCCGGCTGAGCTAGAGGCCAAAATCCACAGCTAGGCACTTTGCAAAAAACAGCTCTGTTTTCTTTGGGAAAATGTGATGTCTCCACGTTGTGTTCTGGGGCATTTCCTTTCCCGGGCGCTAGGCCTACCCATACAAGTGAGGTACCATTTTAATCGGGAGACTTGGGGGAACGCTGGGTGGAAGGAAATATGTGTCTCGTCTCAGATTCCAGAACTTTCTGCCACCGAAATGAGAGGAAAACGGTTTTTTTTGCCCAATTTTGAGGTCTGTAAAGGATTCTGAGTAACAGAACCTGGTGAAAGCCCCACAAGTCACCCCATCTTGGATTACCCTAGGAGTCTAGTTTTTAAAAATGCACAGGTTTGGTAGGTTTCCCTAGGTGCCGCCTGAGCTAGAGGCCAAAATCCACAGCTAGGCACTTTGCAAAAAACAGCTCTGTTTTCTTTGGAAAAATGTTATGTCTCCACGTTGTGTTCTGGGGCATTTCCTTTCCCGGGCGTTAGGCCTACCCATAGAAATGAGGTACCATTTTTATCGGGAGACTTGGGGGAACACTGGGTGGAAGGAAATTTGTGGCTCCTCTCAGATTCCAGAACTTTCTGCCACCGAAATGAGAGGAAAAAGTGTTTTTTTTGGCCAAAGTTTGAGGTTTGCAAGGGATTCTGGGTAACAGAACCTGGTGAGAGCCACACAAGTAACCCTCATCTTGGATTCCCCTAGGTGTCTATTTTTAAAAAATGTGCAGGTTTGGTAGGTTTCCCTAGGTTCCGTCTGAGCTAGAAGCCAAAATCCACAGCTAGGCACTTTGCAAAAAACAGCTTTGTTTTCTTTGGGAAAATGTTATGTGTCCACATTGTGTTTTGGGACATTTCCTGTTGCAGGCGCTCGGCCTAACCACAAAAGTGAGGTACCATTTTTATTGGGAAACTTGGGGGAATGCTGAGTGGAAGGAAATTTGTAGCTCCTCTCAGATTCCAGAACTTTCTGTCACCGCAAAGAGAGGAAAAGTGTTTTTTGGGTGAAATTTTGAGGTTTGCAAAGGATTCTGGGTAACAGAACCTGGTAAGAGCCCCACAAGTCACCCCATCATGGATTTCCCTAGGCGTCTAGGTTTCAGAAATGCGCAAGTTTGGTAGGTTTCCCAAGGTGCCGGCTGAGCTAGAGGCCAAAATCCACAGGTCGGCACTTTGCAAAAAACAGCTCTGTTTTCTTTGGGAAAATGTTATGTGTCCACATTGTGTTTTGGGGCATTTCCTGTCGCGTGTGCTAGGCCTATCAACACAAGTGAGGTACCATTTTTATTGCAATACTTGGGGAAACGCTGGGTGGAAGGAAATTGGTGGCTCCTCTCAGATTCCAGAACTTTCTGTCACCGAAATCTGTGGAAAAAGTGTTTTTTTTTTGGCCAAATTTTGAGGTTTGCAAAGGATTTTGAACAGAACCTGGTGAGAGCCCCACAAGTTACACCGTCTTGGATTTCTCTAGTTGTCTAGTTTTCAAAAATGTGCAGGTTTGGCAGGTTTCCCTAGGTGCCGGATAAGCTAGAGGACAAAATCCACAGCTAGCTCTTTGCAAAAAACAGCTCTGTTTTCTTTGTGAAAATGTGATGTGTCCACGTTGTGTTTTGGGGCATTTCTTGTTGCGGGCACTAGGCCTACCCACACAAATGAGGTACCATTTTTATCGGGAGACTTGAGGGAACGCTGGGTACAAGGAAATGTGTGGCTCTTCTCAGATTACAGAACTTTCTGTCACTGAAATGAGAGGAAAAAGTGTTTTTTGGCCACATTTTGAGGTTTGCAAAGGATTCTGAGTAACAGAACCTGGTGAGAGCCCCACAAGTCACCCCATATTGGTTTCCCCTAGGTGTCTAGTTTTCAAAATGTGCAGGTTTGGTAGGTTTCCCTAGGTGCCGGCTGAGCTAGAAGCCAAAATCCACAGCTAGGCACTTTGGAAAAAACAGCTCTGTTTTCTTTGGGAAAATGTTATGTGTCCATGTTGTGTTTTGGGGCATTTCCTGTCACGTGTGCTAGGCCTACCCACACAAGTGAGGTACCATTTTTATTTCAATACTTGGGGAAACGCTGGGTGGAAGGAAATTTGTGTCTCCTCTCAGATTCCAGAACTTTCTGTCACCGAAATCTGTGGAAAAAGTGTTTTTTTGGCAAAAATGTTGAGGTTTGCAAAGGATTCTGGGTAACAGAACCTCGTGAGAGCTCTACAAGTCACCCCATCTTGGATTACCCCAGGTGTCTAGTTTTCCAAAATGCGCAGGTTTGGTAGGTTTCCCTAGGTGCCGGCTGAGCTAGAGGCCAAAATCCACAGCTAGGCACTTTGCAAAAAGCAGCTCTGTTTTCTGTGGGAAAATGTGATGTCTCCACGTTGTGTTCTGGGGCATTTCCTTTCCCGGGCGCTAGGCCTACGCATACAAGTGAGGTGCCATTTTTATCTGGAGACTTGGGGGAACGCTGGGTGGAAGGAAATTTGTGGCTCCTCTCAGATTCCAGAACTTTCTGTCACCGAAATCTGTGGAAAAAGTGTTTTTTTCGCCAAATTTTGAGGTTTGCAAAGGATTTTGGGTAACAGAACCTGGTGAGAGCCCCACAAGTCACCCCATCTTGGATTACCCTAGGTGTCTAGTTTTCCAAAATGCGCAGGTTTGGTAGGTTTCCCTAGGTGCCGGCTGAGCTAGAGGCCAAAATCCACAGCTAGGCACTTTGCAAAAAACAGCTCTGTTTTCTTTGGAGAAATGTGATGTCTCCACGTTGTGTTCTGGGGCATTTCCTGTCCCGGGCGTTAGGCCTACCCATGCAAGTGAGGTACCATTTTTATCTGGAGACTTGGGGGAACGCTGGGTGGAAGGAAATTTGTGGCTCCTCTCCGATTCCAGAACTTTCTGTCAATGGAATGAGAGGAAAAAGTGTTTTTTGCCCAAAGTTTGAGGTTTGCAAAGGATTCTGGGTAACAGAACCTGGTGAGAGCCACACAAGTCACCCTCATCTTGGATTCCCCTAGGTGTCTATTTTTTAAAAATGTGCAGGTTTGGTAGGTTTCCCTAGGTTCCGGCTGAGCTAGAAGCCAAAATCCACAGCTAAGCACTTTGCAAAAAAACAGCTCTGTTTTCTTTGGGAAAATGTTATGTGTCCACATTGTGTTTTGGGGCATTTCCTGTTGCGTGTGCTAGGCCTATCAACACAAGTGAGGTGCCATTTTTATTGCAATACTTGGGGAAACGCTGGGTGGAAGGAAATTTGTGGCTCCTCTCAGATTCCAGAACTTTCTGTCACCGAAATCTGTGGAAAAAGTGTTTTTTTCGCCAAATTTTGAGGTTTGCAAAGGATTTTGGGTAACAGAACCTGGTGAGAGCCCCACAAGTCACCCCATTTTGGATTACCCTAAGTGTCTAGTTTTCCAAAATGCGCAGGTTTGGTAGGTTTCCCTAGGTGCCGGCTGAGCTAGAAGCCAAAATCCACAGCTAGGCACTTTGGAAAAAACAGCTCTGTTTTCTTTGGGAAAATGTTATGTGTCCATGTTGTGTTTTGGGGCATATCCTGTCACGTGTGCTAGGCCTACCCACACAAGTGAGGTACCATTTTTATTTCAATACTTGGGGAAACGCTGGGTGGAAGGAAATTTGTGGCTCCTCTCAGATTCCAGAACTTTCTGTCACCGAAATCTGTGGAAAAAGTGTTTTTTTGGCAAAAATTTTGAGGTTTGCAAAGGATTCTGGGTAACAGAACCTCGTGAGAGCTCCACAAGTCACCCCATCTTGGATTACCCTAGCTGTCTAGTTTTCCAAAATGCGCAGGTTTGGTAGGTTTCCCTAGGTGCCGGCTGAGCTAGAGGCCAAAATCCACAGCTAGGCACTTTGCAAAAAACAGCTCTGTTTTCTTTGGAGAAATGTGATATCTCCACGTTGTGTTCTGGGGCATTTCCTGTCCCGGGCGTTAGGCCTACCCATGCAAGTGAGGTACCATTTTTATCTGGAGACTTGGGGGAATGCTGGGTGGAAGGAAATTTGTGGCTCCTCTCCGATTCCAGAACTTTCTGTCACTGGAATGAGAGGAAAAAGTGTTTTTTGGCCAAAGTTTGAGGTTTGCAAAGGATTTTGGGTAACAGAACCTGGTGAGAGCCCCACAAGTTACACCGTCTTGGATTTCTCTAGTTGTCTAGTTTTAAAAAATGTGCAGGTTTGGCAGGTTTCCCTAGGTGCCGGATAAGCTAGAGGACAAAATCCACAGCTAGCTCTTTGCAAAAAACAGCTCTGTTTTCTTTGTGAAAAGGTGATGTGTCCACGTTGTGTTTTCGGGCATTTCTTGTTGCGGGCACTAGGCCTACCCACACAAATGAGGTACCATTTTTATCGGGAGACTTGAGGGAACGCTGGGTACAAGGAAATGTGTGGCTCTTCTCAGATTACAGAACTTTCTGTCACTGAAATGAGAGGAAAAAGTGTTTTTTGGCCACATTTTGAGGTTTGCAAAGGATTCTGAGTAACAGAACCTGGTGAGAGCCCCACAAGTCACCCCATATTGGTTTCCCCTAGGTGTCTAGTTTTCAAAAATGTGCAGGTTTGGTAGGTTTCCCTAGGTGCCGGCTGAGCTAGAAGCCAAAATCCACAGCTAGGCACTTTGGAAAAAACAGCTCTGTTTTCTTTGGGAAAATGTTATGTGTCCATGTTGTGTTTTGGGGCATTTCCTGTCACGTGTGCTAGGCCTACCCACACAAGTGAGGTACCATTTTTATTTCAATACTTGGGGAAACGCTGGGTGGAAGGAAATTTGTGGCTCCTCTCAGATTCCAGAACTTTCTGTCACCGAAATCTGCGGAAAAAGTGTTTTTTTGGCAAAAATGTTGAGGTTTGCAAAGGATTCTGGGTAACAGAACCTGGTGAGAGCCCCACAAGTCACCCCATCGTGGATTACCCTAGGTGTCTAGTTTTCACAAATGTGCAGGTTTCATAGGTTTCCCTAGGTGCCGGCTGAACTAGAAGCCAAAATCCACAGCTAGGCACTTTGGAAAATACAGCTCTGTTTTCTTTGGGAAAATGTTATGTGTCCACGTTGTAATTTGGGGCATTTCCTGTCGCGGGTGCTAGGCCTACCCACACAAGTGAGGTACCATTTTTATTTCAATACTTGGGGAAACGCTGGGTGGAAGGAAATTTGTGGCTCCTCTCAGATTCCAGAACTTTCTGTCACCGAAATCTGTGGAAAAAGTGTTTTTTTGGCAAAAATGTTGAGGTTTGCAAAGGATTCTGGGTAACAGAACCTCGTGAGAGCTCTACAAGTCACCCCATCTTGGATTACCCCAGGTGTCTAGTTTTCCAAAATGCGCAGGTTTGGTAGGTTTCCCTAGGTGCCGGCTGAGCTAGAGGCCAAAATCCACAGCTAGGCACTTTGCAAAAAGCAGCTCTGTTTTCTGTGGGAAAATGTGATGTCTCCACGTTGTGTTCTGAGGCATTTCCTTTCCCGGGCGCTAGGCCTACGCATACAAGTGAGGTGCCATTTTTATCTGGAGACTTGGGGGAACGCTGGGTGGAAGGAAATTTGTGGCTCCTCTCAGATTCCAGAACTTTCTGTCACCGAAATCTGTGGAAAAAGTGTTTTTTTCGCCAAATTTTGAGGTTTGCAAAGGATTTTGGGTAACAGAACCTGGTGAGAGCCCCACAAGTCACCCCATCTTGGATTACCCTAGGTGTCTAGTTTTCCAAAATGCGCAGGTTTGGTAGGTTTCCCTAGGTGCCGGCTGAGCTAGAGGCCAAAATCCACAGCTAGGCACTTTGCAAAAAACAGCTCTGTTTTCTTTGGAGAAATGTGATGTCTCCACGTTGTGTTCTGGGGCATTTCCTGTCCCGGCCGTTAGGCCTACCCATGCAAGTGAGGTACCATTTTTATCTGGAGACTTGGGGGAACGCTGGGTGGAAGGAAATTTGTGGTTCCTCTCCGATTCCAGAACTTTCTGTCACTGGAATGAGAGGAAAAAGTGTTTTTTGCCCAAAGTTTGAGGTTTGCAAAGGATTCTGGGTAACAGAACCTGGTGAGAGCCACACAAGTCACCCTCATCTTGGATTCCCCTAGGTGTCTATTTTTTAAAAATGTGCAGGTTTGGTAGGTTTCCCTAGGTTCCGGCTGAGCTAGAAGCCAAAATCCACAGCTAAGCACTTTGCAAAAAAACAGCTCTGTTTTCTTTGGGAAAATGTTATGTGTCCACATTGTGTTTTGGGGCATTTCCTGTTGCGTGTGCTAGGCCTATCAACACAAGTGAGGTGCCATTTTTATTGCAATACTTGGGGAAACGCTGGGTGGAAGGAAATTTGTGGCTCCTCTCAGATTCCAGAACTTTCTGTCACCGAAATCTGTGGAAAAAGTGTTTTTTTCGCCAAATTTTGAGGTTTGCAAAGGATTTTGGGTAACAGAACCTGGTGAGAGCCCCACAAGTCACCCCATTTTGGATTACCCTAAGTGTCTAGTTTTCCAAAATGCGCAGGTTTGGTAGGTTTCCCTAGGTGCCGGCTGAGCTAGAAGCCAAAATCCACAGCTAGGCACTTTGGAAAAAACAGCTCTGTTTTCTTTGGGAAAATGTTATGTGTCCATGTTGTGTTTTGGGGCATATCCTGTCACGTGTGCTAGGCCTACCCACACAAGTGAGGTACCATTTTTATTTCAATACTTGGGGAAACGCTGGGTGGAAGGAAATTTGTGGCTCCTCTCAGATTCCAGAACTTTCTGTCACCGAAATCTGTGGAAAAAGTGTTTTTTTTGGCAAAAATTTTGAGGTTTGCAAAGGATTCTGGGTAACAGAACCTCGTGAGAGCTTCACAAGTCACCCCATCTTGGATTACCCTAGCTGTCTAGTTTTCCAAAATGCGCAGGTTTGGTAGGTTTCCCTAGGTGCCGGCTGAGCTAGAGGCCAAAATCCACAGCTAGGCACTTTGCAAAAAACAGCTCTGTTTTCTTTGGAGAAATGTGATATCTCCACGTTGTGTTCTGGGGCATTTCCTGTCCCGGGCGTTAGGCCTACCCATGCAAGTGAGGTACCATTTTTATCTGGAGACTTGGGGGAATGCTGGGTGGAAGGAAATTTGTGGCTCCTCTCCGATTCCAGAACTTTCTGTCACTGGAATGAGAGGAAAAAGTGTTTTTTGGCCAAAGTTTGAGGTTTGCAAAGGATTTTGGGTAACAGAACCTGGTGAGAGCCCCACAAGTTACACCGTCTTGGATTTCTCTAGTTGTCTAGTTTTAAAAAATGTGCAGGTTTGGCAGGTTTCCCTAGGTGCCGGATAAGCTAGAGGACAAAATCCACAGCTAGCTCTTTGCAAAAAACAGCTCTGTTTTCTTTGTGAAAAGGTGATGTGTCCACGTTGTGTTTTCGGGCATTTCTTGTTGCGGGCACTAGGCCTACCCACACAAATGAGGTACCATTTTTATCGGGAGACTTGAGGGAACGCTGGGTACAAGGAAATGTGTGGCTCTTCTCAGATTACAGAACTTTCTGTCACTGAAATGAGAGGAAAAAGTGGTTTTTGGCCACATTTTGAGGTTTGCAAAGGATTCTGAGTAACAGAACCTGGTGAGAGCCCCACAAGTCACCCCATATTGGTTTCCCCTAGGTGTCTAGTTTTCAAAAATGTGCAGGTTTGGTAGGTTTCCCTAGGTGCCGGCTGAGCTAGAAGCCAAAATCCACAGCTAGGCACTTTGGAAAAAACAGCTCTGTTTTCTTTGGGAAAATGTTATGTGTCCATGTTGTGTTTTGGGGCATTTCCTGTCACGTGTGCTAGGCCTACCCACACAAGTGAGGTACCATTTTTATTTCAATACTTGGGGAAACGCTGGGTGGAAGGAAATTTGTGGCTCCTCTCAGATTCCAGAACTTTCTGTCACCGAAATCTGCGGAAAAAGTGTTTTTTTGGCAAAAATGTTGAGGTTTGCAAAGGATTCTGGGTAACAGAACCTGGTGAGAGCCCCACAAGTCACCCCATCGTGGATTACCCTAGGTGTCTAGTTTTCACAAATGTGCAGGTTTCATAGGTTTCCCTAGGTGCCGGCTGAACTAGAAGCCAAAATCCACAGCTAGGCACTTTGGAAAATACAGCTCTGTTTTCTTTGGGAAAATGTTATGTGTCCACGTTGTAATTTGGGGCATTTCCTGTCGCGGGTGCTAGGCCTACACACACAAGTGAGGTACCATTTTTATTTCAATACTTGGGGAAACGCTGGGTGGAAGGAAATTTGTGGCTCCTCTCAGATTCCAGAACTTTCTGTCACCGAAATCTGTGGGAAAAGTGTTTTTTTGGCCAAATTTTGAGGTTTGCAAAGGATTCTGGGTAACAGAACCTGGTGAGAGCCCCACAAGTCACCCCATCTTGGATTACCCCAGGTGTCTAGTTTTTCAAAATGCGGAGGTTTGGTAGGTTTCCCTAGGTGCCGGCTGAGCTATAGGCCAAAATCCACAGCTAGGCACTTTGCAAAAAACAGCTCTGTTTTCTTTGGAAAAATGTGATGTCTCCATGTTGTGTTCTGGGTTATTTCCTTTCCCGGGCGCTAGGCCTACCCATAGAAGTGAGGTACCATTTTTATCGGGAGACTTGGGGGAACACTGGGTGGAAGGAAATTTGTGGCTCCTCTCAGATTCCAGAACTTTCTGCCACCGAAATGAGAGGAAAAAGTGTTTTGTTTAGCCAAAGTTTGAGGTTTGCAAAGGATTCTGGGTAACAGAACCTGGTGAGAGCCACACAAGTCACCCTCATCTTGGATTCCCCTAGGTGTCTATTTTTAAAAAATGTGCAGGTTTGGTAGGTTTCCCTAGGTTCCGGCTGAGCTAGAAGCCAAAATCCACAGCTAAGCACTTTGCAAAAAAACAGCTCTGTTTTCTTTGGGAAAATGTTGTGTCCACATTGTGTTTTGGGGCATTTCCTGTCGCGTGTGCTAGGCCTATCAACACAAGTGAGGTACCATTTTTATTGCAATACTTGGGGAAACGCTGGGTGGAAGGAAATTGGTGGCTCCTCTCAGATTCCAGAACTTTCTGTCAGCGAAATCTGTGGAAAAGGTGTTTTTTTCGCCAAATTTTGAGGTTTGCAAAGGATTTTGGGTAACAGAACCTGGTGAGAGCCCCACAAGTCACCCCATCTTGGATTACCCTAGGTGTCTAGTTTTCCAAAATGCGCAGGTTTGGTAGGTTTCCCTAGGTGCCGGCTGAGCTAGAGGCCAAAATCCACAGCTAGGCACTTTGCAAAAAACAGCTCTGTTTTCTTTGGAGAAATGTGATGTCTCCACGTTGTGTTCTGGGGCATTTCCTGTCCCGGGCGTTAGGCCTACCCATGCAAGTGAGGTACCATTTTTATCTGGAGACTTGGGGGAACGCTGGGTGGAAGGAAATTTGTGGCTCCTCTCCGATTCCAGAACTTTCTGTCACTGGAATGAGAGGAAAAAGTGTTTTTTGGCCAAAGTTTGAGGTTTGCAAAGGATTCTGGGTAACAGAACCTGGTGAGAGCCACACAAGTCACCCTCATCTTGGATTCCCCTAGGTGTCTATTTTTAAAAAATGTGCAGGTTTGGTAGGTTTCCCTAGGTTCCGGCTGAGCTAGAAGCCAAAATCCACAGCTAAGCACTTTGCAAAAAAACAGCTCTGTTTTCTTTGGGAAAATGTTATGTGTCCACATTGTGTTTTGGGGCATTTCCTGTCGCGTGTGCTAGGCCTATCAACACAAGTGAGGTACCATTTTTATTGCAATACCTGGGGAAACGCTGGGTGGAAGGAAATTGGTGGCTCCTCTCAGATTCCAGAACTTTCTGTCACCGAAATCTATGGAAGAAGTGTTTTTTTCGCCAAATTTTGAGGTTTGCAAAGGATTTTGGGTAACAGAACCTGGTGAGAGCCCCACAAGTCACCCCATCTTGGATTACCCTAGGTGTCTAGTTTTCCAAAATGCGCAGGTTTGGTAGGTTTCCCTAGGTGCCGGCTGAGCTAGAGGCCAAAATCCACAGCTAGGCACTTTGCAAAAAACAGCTCTGTTTTCTTTGGAGAAATGTGATGTCTCCACGTTGTGTTCTGGGGCATTTCCTGTCCCGGGCGTTAGGCCTACCCATGCAAGTGAGGTACCATTTTTATCTGGAGACTTGGGGGAACGCTGGGTGGAAGGAAATTTGTGGCTCCTCTCCGATTCCAGAACTTTCTGTCACTGGAATGAGAGGAAAAAGTGTTTTTTGGCCAAAGTTTGAGGTTTGCAAAGGATTCTGGGTAACAGAACCTGGTGAGAGCCACACAAGTCACCCTCATCTTGGATTCCCCTAGGTGTCTATTTTTAAAAAATGTGCAGGTTTGGTAGGTTTCCCTAGGTTCCGGCTGAGCTAGAAGCCAAAATCCACAGCTAAGCACTTTGCAAAAAAACAGCTCTGTTTTCTTTGGGAAAATGTTATGTGTCCACATTGTGTTTTGGGGCATTTCCTGTCGCGTGTGCTAGGCCTATCAACACAAGTGAGGTACCATTTTTATTGCAATACCTGGGGAAACGCTGGGTGGAAGGAAATTGGTGGCTCCTCTCAGATTCCAGAACTTTCTGTCACCGAAATCTATGGAAGAAGTGTTTTTTTCGCCAAATTTTGAGGTTTGCAAAGGATTTTGGGTAACAGAACCTGGTGAGAGCCCCACAAGTCACCCCATCTTGGATTTCCCTAGGTGTCTAGTTTTCCAAAATGCGCAGGTTTGGTAGGTTTCCCTAGGTGCCGGCTGAGCTAGAGGCCAAAATCCACAGCTAGGCACTTTGCAAAAAACAGCTCTGTTTTCTTTGGAGAAATGTGATGTCTCCACGTTGTGTTCTGGGGCATTTCCTGTCCCGGGCGTTAGGCCTACCCATGCAAGTGAGGTTCCATTTTTATCTGGAGACTTGGGGGAAGGCTGGGTGGAAGGAAATTTGTGGCTCCTCTCCGATTCCAGAACTTTCTGTCACTGGAATGAGAGGAAAAAGTGTTTTTTGGCCAAAGTTTGAGGTTTGCAAAGGATTTTGGGCAACAGAATCTGGTGAGAGCCCCACAAGTTACACCGTCTTGGATTTCTCTAGTTGTCTAGTTTTCACAAATGTGCAGGTTTGATAGGTTTCCCTAGGTGCCGGCTGAACTAGAAGCCAAAATCCACAGCTAGGCACTTTGGAAAAAACAGCTCTGTTTTCTTTGGGAAAATGTTATGTGTCCACGTTGTGTTCTGGGGCATTTCCTTTCCCGGGCGCTAGGCCTACCCATAGAAATCAGGTACCATTTTTAACGGGAGACTTGGGGGAACACTGGGTGGAACGAAATTTGTGGCTCCTCTCAGATTCCAGAACTTTCTGCCACCGAAATGAGAGGAAAAAGTGTTTTTTTTGGCCAAAGTTTGAGGTTTGCAAAGGTTTCTGGGTAACAGAACCTGGTGAGAGCCCCACAAGTTACACCGTCTTGGATTTCCCTAGTTGTCAAAAATGTGCAAGTTTGGTAGGTTTCCCTAGGTGCCGGCTAAGCTAGAGGACAAAATCCACAGCTAGCTCTTTGCAAAAAACAGCTCTGTTTTCTTTGTGAAAATGTGATGTGTCCACGTTGTGTTTTGGGGCATTTCTTGTTGGGGCACTAGGCCTACCCACACAAATTAGGTACCATTTTTATCGGGAGACTTGAGGGAACGCTGGGTACAAGGAAATTTGTGGCTCTTCTCAGATTACAGAACTTTCTGTCACTGAAATGAGAGGAAAAAGTGTTTTTTGGCCACATTTTGAGGTTTGCAAAGGATTCTGAGTAACAGAACCTGGTGAGAGCCCCACAAGTCACCCCATATTGGTTTCCCCTAGGTGTCTAGTTTTCAAAAATGTGCAGGTTTGGTAGGTTTCCCTAGGTGCCGGCTGAGCTAGAAGCCAAAATCCACAGCTAGGCACTTTGGAAAAAACAGCTCTGTTTTCTTTGGGAAAATGTTATGTGTCCATGTTGTGTTTTGGGGCATTTCCTGTCACGTGTGCTAGGCCTACCCACACAAGTGAGGTACCATTTTTATTTCAATACTTGGGGAAACGCTGGGTGGAAGGAAATTTGTGGCTCCTCTCAGATTCCAGAACTTTCTGTCACCGAAATCTGTGGAAAAAGTGTTTTTTTGGCAAAAATGTTGAGGTTTGCAAAGGATTCTGGGTAACAGAACCTCGTGAGAGCTCCACAAGTCACCCCATCTTGGATTACCCCAGGTGTCTAGTTTTCCAAAATGCGCAGGTTTGGTAGGTTTCCCTAGGTGCCGGCTGAGCTAGAGGCCAAAATCCACAGCTAGGCACTTTGCAAAAATCAGCTCTGTTTTCTGTGGGAAAATGTGATGTCTCCACGTTGTGTTCTGGGGCATTTCCTTTCCCGGGCGCTAGGCCTACGCATACAAGTGAGGTACCATTTTTATCGGGAGACTTGGGGGAACGCTGGGTGGAAGGAAATTTGTGGCTCCTCTCAGATTCCAGAACTTTCTGCCACCGAAATGAGAGGAAAAAGTGGTTTTTTTGCCAAATTTTGAAGTCTGTAAAGGATTCTGAGTAACAGAACCTGGTGAGAGCCCCACAAGTCACCCCATCTTGGATTACCCTAGGTGTCTAGTTTTTAAAAATGCACAGGTTTGGTAGGTTTCCCTAGGTGCCGCCTGAGCTATAGGCCAAAATCCACAGCTAAGCACTTTGCAAAAAACAGCTCTGTTTTCTTTGGAAAAATGTGATGTCTCCATGTTGTGTTCTGGGGCATTTCCTTTCCCGGGCGCTAGGCCTACCCATAGAAGTGAGGTACCATTTTTATCGGGAGACTTGGGGGAACACTGGGTGGAAGGAAATTTGTGGCTCCTCTCAGATTCCAGAACTTTCTGCCACCGAAATGAGAGGATAAAGTGTTTTGTTTGGCCAAAGTTTGAGGTTTGCAAAGGATTCTGGGTAACAGAACCTGGTGAGAGCCACACAAGTCACCCTCATCTTGGATTCCCCTAGGTGTCTATTTTTAAAAAATGTGCAGGTTTGGTAGGTTTCCCTAGGTTCCGGCTGAGCTAGAAGCCAAAATCCACAGCTAAGCACTTTGCAAAAAAACAGCTCTGTTTTCTTTGGGAAAATGTTATGTGTCCACATTGTGTTTTGGGGCATTTCCTGTTGCGTGTGCTAGGCCTATCAACACAAGTGAGGTACCATTTTTATTGCAATACTTGGGGAAACGCTGGGTGGAAGGAAATTGGTGGCTCCTCTCAGATTCCAGAACTTTCTGTCACCGAAATCTGTGGAAAAAGTGTTTTTTTCACCAAATTTTGAGGTTTGCAAAGGATTTTGGGTAACAGAACCTGGTGAGAGCCCCACAAGTCACCCCATCTTGGATTACCCTAGGTGTCTAGTTTTCCAAAATGCGCAGGTTTGGTAGGTTTCCCTAGGTGCCGGCTGAGCTAGAGGCCAAAATCCACAGCTAGGCACTTTGCAAAAAACAGCTCTGTTTTCTTTGGAGAAATGTGATGTCTCCACGTTGTGTTCTGGGGCATTTCCTGTCCCGGGCGTTAGGCCTACCCATGCAAGTGAGGTACCATTTTTATCTGGAGACTTGGGGGAACGCTGGGTGGAAGGAAATTTGTGGCTCCTCTCCGATTCCAGAACTTTCTGTCACTGGAATGAGAGGAAAAAGTGTTTTTTGGCCAAAGTTTGAGGTTTGCAAAGGTTTCTGGGTAACAGAACCTGGTGAGAGCCCCACAAGTTACACCGTCTTGGATTTCCCTAGTTGTCTAGTTTTAAAAAATGTGCAAGTTTGGTAAGTTTCCCTATGTGCCGGCTAAGCTAGAGGACAAAATCCACAGCTAGCTCTTTGCAAAAAACAGCTCTGTTTTCTTTGTGAAAATGTGATGTGTCCACGTTGTGTTTTGGGGCATTTCTTGTTGCGGGCACTAGGCCTACCCACACAAATTAGGTACCATTTTTATCGGGAGACTTGAGGGAACGCTGGGTACAAGGAAATCTGTGGCTCTTCTCAGATTACAGAACTTTCTGTCACTGAAATAAGAGGAAAAAGTGTTTTTTGGCCACATTTTGAGGTTTGCAAAGGATTCTGAGTAACAGAACCTGGTGAGAGCCCCACAAGTCACCCCATATTGGTTTCCCCTAGGTGTCTAGTTTTCAAAAATGTGCAGGTTTGGTAGGTTTCCCTAGGTGCCGGCTGAGCTAGAAGCCAAAATCCACAGCTAGGCACTTTGGAAAAAACAGCTCTGTTTTCTTTGGGAAAATGTTATGTGTCCACGTTGTGTTTTGGGGCATTTCCTGTCGCGTGTGCTAGGCCTACCCACACAAGTGAGGTACCATTTTTATTTCAATACTTGGGGAAACGTTGGGTGGAAGGAAATTTGTGGCTCCTCTCAGATTCCAGAACTTTCTGTCACCGAAACCTGTGGAAAAGGTGTTTTTTTGGCCAAATTTTGAGGTTTGCAAAGGATTCTGGGTAACAGAACCTGGTGAGAGCCCCACAAGTCACCCCATCGTGGATTACCCTAGGTGTCTAGTTTTCACAAATGTGCAGGTTTGATAGGTTTCCCTAGGTGCCGGCTGAACTAGAAGCCAAAATCCACAGCTAGGCACTTTGGAAAAAACAGCTCTGTTTTCTTTGGGAAAATGTTATGTGTCCACGTTGTGTTCTGGGGCATTTCCTTTCCCGGGCGCTAGGCCTACCCATAGAAATGAGGTACCATTTTTATCGGGAGACTTGGGGGAACACTGGGTGGAAGGAAATTTGTGGCTCCTCTCAGATTCCAGAACTTTCTGCCACCGAAATGAGAGGAAAAAGTGTTTTTTTTGGCCAAAGTTTGAGGTTTGCAAAGGTTTCTGCGTAACAGAACCTGGTGAGAGCCCCACAAGTTACACCGTCTTGGATTTCCCTAGTTGTCTAGTTTTCAAAAATGTGCAAGTTTGGTAGGTTTCCCTAGGTGCCGGCTAAGCTAGAGGACAAAATCCACAGCTAGCTCTTTGCAAAAAACAGCTCTGTTTTCTTTGTGAAAATGTGATGTGTCCACGTTGTGTTTTGGGGCATTTCTTGTTGCGGGCACTAGGCCTACCCACACAAATTAGGTACCATTTTTATCGGGAGACTTGAGGGAACGCTGGGTACAAGGAAATTTGTGGCTCTTCTCAGATTACAGAACTTTCTGTCACTGAAATGAGAGGAAAAAGTGTTTTTTGGCCACATTTTGAGGTTTGCAAAGGATTCTGAGTAACAGAACCTGGTGAGAGCCCCACAAGTCACCCCATATTGGTTTCCCCTAGGTGTCTAGTTTTCAAAAATGTGCAGGTTTGGTAGGTTTCCCTAGGTGCCGGCTGAGCTAGAAGCCAAAATCCACAGCTAGGCACTTTGGAAAAAACAGCTCTATTTTCTTTGGGAAAATGTTATGTGCCCACGTTGTGTTTTGGGGCATTTCCTGTCGCGTGTGCTAGGCCTACCCACACAAGTGAGGTACCATTTTTATTTCAATACTTGGGGAAACGCTGGGTGGAAGGAAATTTGTGGCTCCTCTCAGATTCAAGAACTTTCTGTCACCGTAATCTGTGGAAAAGGTGTTTTTTTGGCCAAATTTTGAGGTTTGCAAAGGATTCTGGGTAACAGAACCTGGTGAGAGCCCCACAAGTCACCCCATCGTGGATTACCCTAGGTGTCTAGTTTTCACAAATGTGCAGGTTTGGTAGGTTTCCCTAGGTGCCGGCTGAATTAGAAGCCAAAATCCACAGCTAGGCACTTTGGAAAAAACAGCTCTGTTTTCTTTGGGAAAATGTTATGTGTCCACGTTGTGTTTTGGGGCATTTCCTGTCGCGTGTGCTAGGCCTACCCACACAAGTGAGGTACCATTTTTATTTCAATACTTGGGGAAACGCTGGGTGGAAGGAAATTTGTGGCTCCTCTCAGATTCCAGAACTTTCTGTCACCGAAACCTGTGGAAAAGGTGTTTTTTTGGCCAAATTTTGAGGTTTGCAAAGGATTCTGGGTAACAGAACCTGGTGAGAGCCCCACAAGTCACCCCATCGTGGATTACCCTAGGTGTCTAGTTTTCACAAATGTGCAGGTTTGATAGGTTTCCCTAGGTGCCGGCTGAACTAGAAGCCAAAATCCACAGCTAGGCACTTTGGAAAAAACAGCTCTGTTTTCTTTGGGAAAATGTTATGTGTCCACGTTGTGTTCTGGGGCATTTCCTTTCCCGGGCGCTAGGCCTACCCATAGAAATGAGGTACCATTTTTATCGGGAGACTTGGGGGAACACTGGGTGGAAGGAAATTTGTGGCTCCTCTCAGATTCCAGAACTTTCTGCCACCGAAATGAGAGGAAAAAGTGTTTTGTTTGGCCAAAGTTTGAGGTTTGCAAAGGATTCTGGGTAACAGAACCTGGTGAGAGCCACACAAGTCACCCTCATCTTGGATTCCCCTAGGTGTCTATTTTTAAAAAATGTGCAGGTTTGGTAGGTTTCCCTAGGTTCCGGCTGAGCTAGAAGCCAAAATCCACAGCTAAGCACTTTGCAAAAAAACAGCTCTGTTTTCTTTGGGAAAATGTTATGTGTCCACATTGTGTTTTGGGGCATTTCCTGTCGCGTGTGCTAGGCCTGTCAACACAAGTGAGGTACCATTTTTATTGCAATACTTGGGGAAACGCTGGGTGGAAGGAAATTGGTGGCTCCTCTCAGATTCCAGAACTTTCTGTCACCGAAATCTGTGGAAAAGGTGTTTTTTTCGCCAAATTTTGAGGTTTGCAAAGGATTTTGGGTAACAGAACCTGGTGAGAGCCCCACAAGTCACCCCATCTTGGATTACCCTAGGTGTCTAGTTTTCCAAAATGCGCAGGTTTGGTAGGTTTCCCTAGGTGCCGGCTGAGCTAGAGGCCAAAATCCACAGCTAGGCACTTTGCAAAAAACAGCTCTGTTTTCTTTGGAGAAATGTGATGTCTCCACGTTGTGTTCTGGGGCATTTCCTGTCCCGGGCGTTAGGCCTACCCATGCAAGTGAGGTACCATTTTTATCTGGAGACTTGGGGGAACGCTGGGTGGAAGGAAATTTGTGGCTCCTCTCCGATTCCAGAACTTTCTGTCACTGGAATGAGAGGAAAAAGTGTTTTTTGGCCAAAGTTTGAGGTTTGCAAAGGATTCTGGGTAACAGAACCTGGTGAGAGCCACACAAGTCACCCTCATCTTGGATTCCCCTAGGTGTCTATTTTTAAAAAATTTGCAGGTTTGGTAGGTTTCCCTAGGTTCCGGCTGAGCTAGAAGCCAAAATCCACAGCTAAGCACTTTGCAAAAAAACAGCTCTGTTTTCTTTGGGAAAATGTTATGTGTCCACATTGTGTTTTGGGGCATTTCCTGTCGCGTGTGCTAGGCCTATCAACACAAGTGAGGTACCATTTTTATTGCAATACTTCGGGAAACGCTGGGTGGAAGGAAATTGGTGGCTCCTCTCAGATTCCAGAACTTTCTGTCACCGAAATCTGTGGAAAAAGTGTTTTTTTTGCCAAATTTTGAGGTTTGCAAAGGATTTTGGGTAACAGAACCTGGTGAGAGCCCCACAAGTCACCCCATCTTGGATTACCCTAGGTGTCTAGTTTTCCAAAATGCGCAGGTTTGGTAGGTTTCCCTAGGTGCCGGCTGAGCTAGAGGCCAAAATCCACAGCTAGGCACTTTGCAAAAAACAGCTCTGTTTTCTTTGGAGAAATGTGATGTCTCCACGTTGTGTTCTGGGGCATTTCCTGTCCCGGGCGTTAGGCCTACCCATGCAAGTGAGGTACCATTTTTATCTGGAGACTTGGGGGAATGCTGGGTGGAAGGAAATTTGTGGCTCCTCTCCGATTCCAGAACTTTCTGTCACTGGAATGAGAGGAAAAAGTGTTTTTTGGCCAAAGTTTGAGGTTTGCAAAGGATTTTGGGCAACAGAACCTGGTGAGAGCCCCACAAGTTACACCGTCTTGGATTTCTCTAGTTGTCTAGTTTTCACAAATGTGCAGGTTTGATAGGTTTCCCTAGGTGCCGGCTGAACTAGAAGCCAAAATCCACAGCTAGGCACTTTGGAAAAAACAGCTCTGTTTTCTTTGGGAAAATGTTATGTGTCCACGTTGTGTTCTGGGGCATTTCCTTTCCCGGGCGCTAGGCCTACCCATAGAAATGAGGTACCATTTTTAACGGGAGACTTGGGGGAACACTGGGTGGAAGGAAATTTGTGGCTCCTCTCAGATTCCAGAACTTTCTGCCACCGAAATGAGAGGAAAACGTGTTTTTTTTGGCCAAAGTTTGAGGTTTGCAAAGGTTTCTGGGTAACAGAACCTGGTGAGAGCCCCACAAGTTACACCGTCTTGGATTTCCCTAGTTGTCTAGTTTTCAAAAATGTGCAAGTTTGGTAGGTTTCCCTAGGTGCCGGCTAAGCTAGAGGACAAAATCCACAGCTAGCTCTTTGCAAAAAACAGCTCTGTTTTCTTTGTGAAAATGTGATGTGTCCACGTTGTGTTTTGGGGCATTTCTTGTTGCGGGCACTAGGCCTACCCACACAAATTAGGTACCATTTTTATCGGGAGACTTGAGGGAACGCTGGGTACAAGGAAATTTGTGGCTCTTCTCAGATTACAGAACTTTCTGTCACTGAAATGAGAGGAAAAAGTGTTTTTTGGCCACATTTTGAGGTTTGCAAAGGATTCTGAGTAACAGAACCTGGTGAGAGCCCCACAAGTCACCCCATATTGGTTTCCCCTAGGTGTCTAGTTTTCAAAAATGTGCAGGTTTGGTAGGTTTCCCTAGGTGCCGGCTGAGCTAGAAGCCAAAATCCACAGCTAGGCACTTTGGAAAAAACAGCTCTGTTTTCTTTGGGAAAATGTTATGTGTCCATGTTGTGTTTTGGGGCATTTCCTGTCACGTGTGCTAGGCCTACCCACACAAGTGAGGTACCATTTTTATTTCAATACTTGGGGAAACGCTGGGTGGAAGGAAATTTGTGGCTCCTCTCAGATTCCAGAACTTTCTGTCACCGAAATCTGTGGAAAAAGTGTTTTTTTGGCAAAAATTTTGAGGTTTGGAAAGGATTCTGGGTAACAGAACCTCGTGAGAGCTCCACAAGTCACCCCATCTTGGATTACCCCAGGTGTCTAGTTTTCCAAAATGCGCAGGTTTGGTAGGTTTCCCTAGGTGCCGGCTGAGCTAGAGGCCAAAATCCACAGCTAGGAACTTTGCAAAAAGCAGCTCTGTTTTCTGTGGGAAAATGTGATGTCTCCACGTTGTGTTCTGGGGCATTTCCTTTCCCGGGCGCTAGGCCTACGCATACAAGTGAGGTACCATTTTTATCGGGAGACTTGGGGGAACGCTGGGTGGAAGGAAATTTGTGGCTCCTCTCAGATTCCAGAACTTTCTGCCACCGAAATGAGAGGAAAAAGTGTTTTTTTTGCCAAATTTTGAAGTCTGTAAAGGATTCTGAGTAACAGAACCTGGTGAGAGCCCCACAAGTCACCCCATCTTGGATTACCCTAGGTGTCTAGTTTTTAAAAATGCACAGGTTTGGTAGGTTTCCCTAGGTGCCGCCTGAGCTATAGGCCAAAATCCACAGCTAAGCACTTTGCAAAAAACAGCTCTGTTTTCTTTGGAAAAATGTGATGTCTCCATGTTGTGTTCTGGGGCATTTCCTTTCCCGGGCGCTAGGCCTACCCATAGAAGTGAGGTACCATTTTTATCGGGAGACTTGGGGGAACACTGGGTGGAAGGAAATTTGTGGCTCCTCTCAGATTCCAGAACTTTCTGCCACCGAAATGAGAGGAAAAAGTGTTTTGTTTGGCCAAAGTTTGAGGTTTGCAAAGGTTTCTGGGTAACAGAACCTGGTGAGAGCCCCACAAGTCACCCCATCGTGGATTACCCTAGGTGTCTATTTTTAAAAAATGTGCAGGTTTGGTAGGTTTCCCTAGGTTCCGGCTGAGCTAGAAGCCAAAATCCACAGCTAAACACTTTGCAAAAAAACAGCTCTGTTTTCTTTGGGAAAATGTTATGTGTCCACATTGTGTTTTGGGGCATTTCCTGTTGCGTGTGCTAGGCCTATCAACACAAGTGAGGTACCATTTTTATTGCAATACTTGGGGAAACGCTGGGTGGAAGGAAATTGGTGGCTCCTCTCAGATTCCAGAACTTTCTGTCACCGAAATCTGTGGAAAAAGTGTTTTTTTCACCAAATTTTGAGGTTTGCAAAGGATTTTGGGTAACAGAACCTGGTGAGAGCCCCACAAGTCACCCCATCTTGGATTACCCTAGGTGTCTAGTTTTCCAAAATGCGCAGGTTTGGTAGGTTTCCCTAGGTGCCGGCTGAGCTAGAGGCCAAAATCCACAGCTAGGCACTTTGCAAAAAACAGCTCTGTTTTCTTTGGAGAAATGTGATGTCTCCACGTTGTGTTCTGGGGCATTTCCTGTCCCGGGCGTTAGGCCTACCCATGCAAGTGAGGTACCATTTTTATCTGGAGACTTGGGGGAACGCTGGGTGGAAGGAAATTTGTGGCTCCTCTCAGATTCCAGAACTTTCTGTCACCGAAACCTGTGGAAAAGGTGTTTTTTTGGCCAAATTTTGAGGTTTGCAAAGGATTCTGGGTAACAGAACCTGGTGAGAGCCCCACAAGTCACCCCATCGTGCATTACCCTAGGTGTCTAGTTTTCACAAATGTGCAGGTTTGATAGGTTTCCCTAGGTGCCGGCTGAACTAGAAGCCAAAATCCACAGCTAGGCACTTTGGAAAAAACAGCTCTGTTTTCTTTGGGAAAATGTTATGTGTCCACGTTGTGTTCTGGGGCATTTCCTTTCCCGGGCGCTAGGCCTACCCATAGAAATGAGGTACCATTTTTATCGGGAGACTTGGGGGAACACTGGGTGGAAAGAAATTTGTGGCTCCTCTCAGATTCCAGAACTTTCTGCCACCGAAATGAGAGGAAAAAGTGTTTTTTTTGGCCAAAGTTTGAGGTTTGCAAAGGTTTCTGGGTAACAGAACCTGGTGAGAGCCCCACAAGTTACACCGTCTTGGATTTCCCTAGTTGTCTAGTTTTCAAAAATGTGCAAGTTTGGTAGGTTTCCCTAGGTGCCGGCTAAGCTAGAGGACAAAATCCACAGCTAGCTCTTTGCAAAAAACAGCTCTGTTTTCTTTGTGAAAATGTGATGTGTCCACGTTGTGTTTTGGGGCATTTCTTGTTGCGGGCACTAGGCCTACCCACACAAATTAGGTACCATTTTTATCGGGAGACTTGAGGGAACGCTGGGTACAAGGAAATTTGTGGCTCTTCTCAGATTACAGAACTTTCTGTCACTGAAATGAGAGGAAAAAGTGTTTTTTGGCCACATTTTGAGGTTTGCAAAGGATTCTGAGTAACAGAACCTGGTGAGAGCCCCCCAAGTCACCCCATATTGGTTTCCCCTAGGTGTCTAGTTTTCAAAAATGTGCAGGTTTGGTAGGTTTCCCTAGGTGCCGGCTGAGCTAGAAGCCAAAATCCACAGCTAGGCACTTTGGAAAAAACAGCTCTATTTTCTTTGGGAAAATGTTATGTGTCCACGTTGTGTTTTGGGGCATTTCCTGTCGCGTGTGCTAGGCCTACCCACACAAGTGAGGTACCATTTTTATTTCAATACTTGGGGAAACGCTGGGTGGAAGGAAATTTGTGGCTCCTCTCAGATTCAAGAACTTTCTGTCACCGTAATCTGTGGAAAAGGTGTTTTTTTGGCCAAATTTTGAGGTTTGCAAAGGATTCTGGGTAACAGAACCTGGTGAGAGCCCCACAAGTCACCCCATCGTGGATTACCCTAGGTGTCTAGTTTTCACAAATGTGCAGGTTTGGTAGGTTTCCCTAGGTGCCGGCTGAACTAGAAGCCAAAATCCACAGCTAGGCACTTTGGAAAAAACAGCTCTGTTTTCTTTGGGAAAATGTTATGTGTCCACGTTGTGTTTTGGGGCATTTCCTGTCGCGTGTGCTAGGCCTACCCACACAAGTGAGGTACCATTTTTATTTCAATACTTGGGGAAACGCTGGGTGGAAGGAAATTTGTGGCTCCTCTCAGATTCCAGAACTTTCTGTCACCGAAACCTGTGGAAAAGGTGTTTTTTTGGCCACATTTTGAGGTTTGCAAAGGATTCTGGGTAACAGAACCTGGTGAGAGCCCCACAAGTCACCCCATCGTGGATTACCCTAGGTGTCTAGTTTTCACAAATGTGCAGGTTTGATAGGTTTCCCTAGGTGCCGGCTGAACTAGAAGCCAAAATCCACAGCTAGGCACTTTGGAAAAAACAGCTCTGTTTTCTTTGGGAAAATGTTATGTGTCCACGTTGTGTTCTGGGGCATTTCCTTTCCCGGGCGCTAGGCCTACCCATAGAAATGAGGTACCATTTTTATCGGGAGACTTGGGGGAACACTGGGTGGAAGGAAATTTGTGGCTCCTCTCAGATTCCAGAACTTTCTGCCACCGAAATGAGAGGAAAAAGTGTTTTTTTTGGCCAAAGTTTGAGGTTTGCAAAGGTTTCTGGGTAACAGAACCTGGTGAGAGCCCCACAAGTCACCCCATCGTGGATTACCCTAGGTGTCTAGTTTTCACAAATGTGCAGGTTTGGTAGGTTTCCCTAGGTGCCGGCTGAACTAGAAGCCAAAATCCACGGCTAGGCACTTTGGAAAAAACAGCTCTGTTTTCTTTGGGAAAATGTTATGTGTCCACGTTGTAATTTGGGGCATTTCCTGTCGCGGGTGCTAGGCCTACACACACAAGTGAGGTACCATTTTTATTTCAATACTTGGGGAAACGCTGGGTGGAAGGAAATTTGTGGCTCCTCTCAGATTCCAGAACTTTCTGTCACCGAAATCTGTGGAAAAAGTGTTTTTTTGGCCAAATTTTGAGGTTTGCAAAGGATTCTGGGTAACAGAACCTCGTGAGAGCCCCACAAGTCACCCCATCTTGGATTACCCCAGGTGTCTAGTTTTCCAAAATGCAGAGGTTTGGTAGGTTTCCCTAGGTGCCGGCTGAGCTAGAGGCCAAAATCCACAGCTAGGCACTTTGCAAAAAACAGCTCTGTTTTCTTTGTGAAAATGTGATGTCTCCACGTTGTGTTCTGGGGCATTTCCTTTCCCGGGCGCTAGGCCTACCCATAGAAATGAGGTACCATTTTTATCGGGAGACTTGGGGGAACACTGGGTGGAAGGAAATTTGTGGCTCCTCTCAGATTCCAGAACTTTCTGCCACCGAAATGAGAGGAAAAAATGTTTTTTTTGGCCAAAGTTTGAGGTTTGCAAAGGTTTCTGGGTAACAGAACCTGGTGAGAGCCCCACAAGTTACACCGTCTTGGATTTCCCTAGTTGTCTAGTTTTCAAAAATGTGCAAGTTTGGTAGGTTTCCCTAGGTGCCGGCTAACCTAGAGGACAAAATCCACAGCTAGCTCTTTGCAAAAAACAGCTCTGTTTTCTTTGTGAAAATGTGATGTGTCCACGTTGTGTTTTGGGGCATTTCTTGTTGCGGGCACTAGGCCTACCCACACAAATGAGGTACCATTTTTATCCGGAGACTTGAGGGAACGCTGGGTACAAGGAAATGTGTGGCTCTTCTCAGATTACAGAACTTTCTGTCACTGAAATGAGAGGAAAAAGTGTTTTTTGGCCACATTTTGAGGTTTGCAAAGGATTCTGAGTAACAGAACCTGGTGAGAGCCCCACAAGTCACCCCATATTGGTTTCCCCTAGGTGTCTAGTTTTCAAAAATGTG